>NC_086379.1:73390926-74590926 GCF_036588685.1 Mytilus trossulus
ACCCTGATTGGTTTGTGATCTTAATTCCTAAATAATTAAGACATGATAACCCACAAAAAGCAATTCCAACCTCTTAATCCTTTTGTGGTACCTTGTGATATAATCTCATGGATCCATATACTTATGTTCAGGTTATTGTCTGGAAACCAAATGTCTGTGGAAGACACCGTCATTACATAATAGATCATAATACTGAACGCAAAACTGTTTCGATGGTATACTGAAAAGGCATTAACTCAGATCGATAAAAAGCAATACAAAAGTCTAACGAAAAACACAGACCCGATGTAAAAGGGTAATTATACATCTTAACAACAACAAAGCCACAAAGAACAGCTCAAAGAGTACTCGCAGTTACTGGCCACTAGTTTAAAGACAAAAACGACTAATAGATAATGAAATTGAGAATGAAAATGTGTCAAAAAGACAACAACCCGACCAATGGGTTTAACACAGCGAGAAAATCCCGCACTCAGAGGTGTCCTGCTACTGTATTTAAGACTGAAAAGCATGGTTGCATGGGAATTAAAGGGGCACTAACTGTCAAATCCATTTTCACCAATTTTAATCAAATTCTCATATTCTTTATTTATAACAGTGTACAACATTTATCCAAACTATTAAAAGTAAAATAAATTAAAAAAAAAAACGGGCACAAGCATGAACATATGTAGCTTAGTTTCGTGTGTATTTTAGTCCAGACGCCATCTAATTAACTATCGAGTTGACCTCTAAAGTCTAGCAATGACCATATAAGCCATGTAAACATTAATATAGATATGAATAGATTAAGAAAATTCGTGCTGTTGGATTATTCTAGGTCTATTTAATTTCATATTATAGATGAAAAATATTTTTTTATCATCGTTTTTACCTGTATAAGAATGAATTTTTGTGGATCGAATCAGTCATTCAAATGATTTTTCTTTGTTTCACTTTTAAAGTTGACATTATTTTCCTTTGAATAACTTTACACATACAATTCACGTTTTATCCATCTCAAGACAAGGGGTCAAATTGAAGTTTCCAATAATACGCATTCAATGAGGTCGAATTATTCACTTGCAAGTGAATAATTCATAATCAATTTTTAGCTTAATTTGACAAAATTGAACCATACTGTCTGCTAAAAGCTAATTATTATTTCACTGTTTGCATTGTATTATTGATTGAGCAAAAGATTTGTTATACATCGCGTAGCTAGTGCCCCTTTAAACATATATTTCATATAAATGGGTGGGTCTTTTTACCACCAAACACCACCACACAACACCGAACACCCAACAAAACATCAACCACTAAGAAAATCAGTGATGTCATACAATAAAACGATAAAATCAATCAAATTACACATAATTGAAATTTTATGGTTTTTTTTATGTGCATCATTTTTCTGAAAAAGTCGATAATCAATATAATCAATATACAGAAAACCTTCTCCGGATTCATCACATTTTTTCCGGATTAACAATACATAATTTTTTGGCTCATGATTTTAACATTGTATCTTTTCTTATTATTGGTGTATAACTCTTTTATAAAAGAAGAAGTAAAATGAAGAAAACAAATGTTTGAGGTGTCCAGTGGTGGACGTTTGAGTTCAAGTCACAGTATTATATACTCTCTTTGTCTGTTCGCTGTTGATATTTGGTCTCTTAATCTTAAAATTTGTAGAATTGATAACTTAAATACTATATTTAGGTCACATTTATATATAAAAAAAATTGTAAAAAATAATTTTTGGTTTGTTCGGTGGTGAAAAGACCTACCGCATATATATTCACATGTTCTAAACCCAGCATGACACGGTTATGTTCTTCTAATATATTTTATGATGGTACAAGCTTGTCTTAGAGAAATGTGTTTTATTTGTGCAATTAAAGAATGTAAATTAAGAGCTATTCATATAGACGGTATTCAGAATAGATTACCAGATATATTGTCCAGATGGAGTTTGTCAGATATTAAACTGACCGAATAAAAAGTAAATTTGAACTTGTAGGTCTGTAATTAGAACCCTTTCAAAATTTGAATTCACTTTTTTAGGCAACATCTCGTGCGGCAACTGATTGTGTAGGAGTTCAACTTCACGTACAACAGTAAATGATACATGTATCTCTTCGTTAAAGTATTCAACACAGCATAGCATTCTCCGATTTTCAATATTTTGATCAGTCGAATAAGAAAATTGAGATTTAGAAATGTCTATACCCTTTGAAGCGGTGACAATTGCTCCACTCAAGCACAACCGGAAAATCCTCTCACGGTTTTCATTGCAGAACCAAATGTTCTGCGTGTGTAGATTACCAGCCGTGACGGTGGGTATGGTTGTCCTGCGAGAGAACGTTCTGTGCTGGTGATTCGGTCCTGACGGGTGCTGGTGATCAATGAAAAAATGTAAACAAAGACGAAAATTATGATTTTTGACGTTTTCACTCATAAAAAATGGAAAAAAACAGTTGATATTTTTCAATTTTGTTTCTTATGGGTTCATATGTAAACCATTAAAAAGTTGCCCCTCTAAACTGTTTCAGTAAGCGTAACACAAAAATGCTCATTTTCAGAAAATCTCGAACTGAAAAATAAAAACAAAAATGCTCATAGAGTCCGCTTTCTATACCGCAATCCACTAGACAAAACTATTTTGTGAAAAAACATTGCAATTTATTAAAATTTCGCATTTTCTCAATTTATTCATGTCCTGATACTGTGTTGGTGGGTCCTGTCATTGTGCTGGTGGGTCCTTATACGGTGCTGGTGATTTTGGATAAGAAATTGGTCATATTTGAAACAAATGTTACAAAATCAATAAAATTGGGCAGATATCTGTTGTCAATAGGATCTATGACTCCTATTTTAGCTCTTGTGCATCCATTTGGCTGTTTAATATGTGTTTTCAAATGATCGTAACTTTTTACATAAATACTTAAAAGGGCAACATATATCGTCCAATATCAGATAACAATATATAGTATCTAAAATAAGAATAGTTTTATTAAGATATTAAATGCCCCTTACATTGATGCTTCAACAATGACCAAAGCACATGCCGCATAGACATGTTTGTTAGCGCTCCGCATACTCCTCCCCACTTCCACCCAACCAACCCTCCTCATTTCCTCCTTCATTGTTACAGTGGTGTACCAACACAACAATTTATCACATAAAATAATAACACGAGGACACACATTACTGAACAACGAATTCTCGCAGGTACTGAAAGCTAGTTCAAAGCCGCATTTTCAACTAAGAGATAAACCATGTTCTCATATACAAAAATCCCAATCGTGTCGATTAAAAAAGTCTCAAAACTTACGTATACGTTCACATTTTTAATGTTTGATGAAGCAGAACTTTAAAAGTATGCAGTGAATCTTGTGCTCACAACAGTTATTGTCATAATTATGTTTGCATAAGACTTATAAAGGAATTAAGAAGGTACCAAGAAATATTTTACAGTTCAATTTAATGATCATGAATGGAAGGAAATGGTACGGAAGTGTACATAGGACAAACAGAAATTGATAGAATTTAATGTCTTAAACGGTTCTTTGCATTATGTAGTACAGCTCTTCTATAAAAGCATGCAAAACAAATTTTGATTGACTTGCTTGCTATGTTTGCTCGGATGTTTTCAAACAATAGGTAGGCGGAGTTTCAATACCTACTGGGATTTGATTGGACAAATACAAACTGACAGGAATTGAAGTTAATGTTTATTGTCCTAACAAATTCTAGTATCACTGGGGTACAGCTGATGACCGTAACTGCATTCACGGTCATCCCAAGATGTCGGACGAAAAATTAGGTCAGTATTTGTATTGTCTGTTGAGGTGTTTCTACATCATTTTCTTTACAAAGCATACATTGGTACGATGTAAATTTATAAAAGATTCACACGGAAGTCACAAATCTGTACCGAGGAACTTGTATAGAACGGGAAATTGGATTTGAAAAATTCGCTAAGATGACTGTAAATCATCTTTAAAATATTTTCAAGATGACCGTAACATATAATAAGGATGACCGTGATTGGTAAAATGATGACCGTAATTTCGAAAGGATGACCGTAATTTATAAAGGATGACCGTAACTTTCATAGTATAACCGTCATTTCTAAGAAATATCCGTATTTGTATTACCTTTTTTGTATCAAATAATTAATCGTGTTGGTGTAAGACGTATTTATAAGACAACATTTTCATAAAGGTTGACAAAAGTAAGACGTACTTCATTATTTTTTACTTCATTTTTTTACATAATTAAGGCCGTTAGTTTTCTCGTTTGAATTGTTTTACATTGTCTTATCGGGGCCTTTTATAGCGGACTATATCCGGTATGGGCTTGCTCACTGTTGAAGGCCGTACGGTGACCTATAATTGTTAATGTTTGTGTCATTTTGGTCTTTTGTGGATAGTTGTCTCATTGGCAATCATACCACATCTTCTTTTTTATATTCAAATACATGGCTCGTCATATTTCGCATCCAAGTACAAGCCAAAAGATTTTTTTTATTTCTGAGATTCCTATTAATTTTATATAATAAATACAGCTTTTTAAAAATGCCAAAAAGGCAATGGATGTATAGCTATTTATATTATATCGTTTCAACTACCATTACAGATATTGTTTTTTTTTTATTTCAGATACGTACATGTGTTATCAATTTTCCACTTGCAAGTTCACCTCATCTAATGTAGACAGCATTTTAATACACACTATAGACAATCATGTTGGTCTACAAACAATTAGTTTTAGGAAGAAAGTTTTTGAATGAAAACACTGGTCATACTGCATATCGGTCCGTACAGGATTACTGTTCCATTGCATTTAATAGAAAAAGAGGACTTTTGTGGCAAATAAATCAAGATTTTTATAGAAAATCCACAGCCGTTATCCTTGTACTCTCATATTTGGCAATTTGATGACTGATAGATATAGGATTATTGCATGCAGTGCTAGCATTGATTTCCTTAAAACAAGTTTATAAATGTAGTTATTGGTTAAAACAAATAGAAATATGGCCAAAATCAAGTACACCTTTTAGGGTGCACTCGACTTTAGTGACTCAGCACGAGGTGTTTTGGAATTTACAGGTTGCTTAGAACTTTTTATAAAAAATAAACACTAGCACACCATAGAAAATCAAGTGAGTAATTTATGTTTCAAATTTTATAACAAAAATCCACAGCCTTTATCCTTGTTCTATCATATTTGGCAATTTGATGACCGATAGATATAGGATTATTGCATGCAGTGCAAGCATTGATTTCCCAAATTTAAGTTTATTAATGTAGTTATTGGTTAGAACACTTAAAAATATGGACCAAATCAAGTACACCTTTTAGGGTGCGCTCGACTTTAATTACTCTGCACGAGGTATTTTGAAATCTACAGGTTGGTTAGAACTTTTTGTAAAAAATAAACACTAGCACATTATAGAAAGCAAGTGAGTAATCTAGGTTTCAAATCTTATAACAAAAATCTCTTTATTAAAGGCTTTGGATTTTCTATAAAAATCTTGGTTTATTTGCCACAAAGTACTCTTTTTCTGTTAAATGCAATGCAACAGTAAATAATAATGCTTTGCATCAAGTTTCCCCCTAGTATATGTTTAAAATGGACTGTTTAATCATACGTTTTTTGATTGAGTTAAGTCTGCCAATTGATATTTTATCGTATGTTTTTCTATGTTGTGATGTTATGCTATTGTTTCAGAAAAAGGGAGAAGGTTTGGATCCATTAAAACGTTTAATCCCGCTGCAAATGTTTGCACCTGTCCGAAGTCAGGAATCTGATGTACAGTAGTTGTCGTTTGTTTATGTAATATATACGTGTTTCTCGTTTCTCGTTTTGTTTATATAGATTAGACCGTTGGTTTTCCCGTTTGAATGGTTTTACACTAGTAATTTTGGGGCCCTTTATAGCTTGTTGTTCGGTGTGAGCCAAGGCTCCGTGTTCATGGCCGTACTTTAACCTATAATGGTTTACTTTTTAAATTGTTATTTGGATGGAGAGTTGTCTCATTGGCACTCACACCACATCTTCCAATATCTATGTATCTATTATTCATTATATCTGTAGTTTTGATACAATTGATGCTTAAAAAATTCGTACAAAAATGGCTACAGAAGGGTACATAAACCTTAAAGCATGGCAGGACCTTTAGATATGTAAAAGTTATATAAAGTTAATATATATATATATATGTTTGGGGGAAAAAAACTTACTTACCTGGTTTTTGAGTTGCATTTTTTTTTAAATATGCAGAAGAGAGCAAAATCAACAGACATACGAGTTTCATTTCATACGGTCCACTCAGTTACACAGTTAAAATCACCTAGTGTTTGCAGGTGTCTATTGTCTATAGTGTCCATTTAAATCAAAACTACTCACAACATCGATTATACTATTTACTATCATTTTCATATAAACTCAAAATACGCCAAATAGGTAAAAAGAACTAACCGAGCCCCTATTACGACAAACTCAACAAAAAACAATGCATACAACAATGGATATGTCTTTCAATTGACGGTCATCCTTTTAAAAGTCATTCTTTATAAATTACGGTCATCCTTTTAAAAGTCATTCTTTATAAATTACGGTCATCCTTAACAATTTACGGTCATCTTTTAACCAATTACGGTCAGCCTTGTTATGAATCGCTAATCCTGTTACGGTCATCTCGATTACGATTTACGGTCATCCTAGCGAATTTTTCAAATCCAAATTCCCGTTTTATACAAGTTCCTCGGTACAGATTTGTGACTTCCGTGTGGATCTTTTATAAATATACATCGTACCAATGTTTGCTTTGTAAAGAAAATGATGTAGAAACACCATAACAGACAATACAAATACTGACCTAATTTTTCGTCCGACATCTTGGGATGACCGTGAATGCAGTTACGGTCATCAGCTTTACCCCAGTGAGTATATAGTAACAAGACTACTTACCTGTCGTTTACAAACATCCAAACAATCATAGCAAGCAATTTAATCAATGGTTTGCTTTGCATATATTTATAGAATACAAGTTTTAAACCAAATTTTCGTGGACTTTTTAGTCTCCACCCTGACGAGACTTGTTACCTGTTCGTATGCTGTTGCACCTGACGCACGGAAACTTTCACATTTCCATCTTGGATTGTTATCCTAGTAAAAGGTTTAACCAATGAATTGAACACAAGTTAAAAAATTCCACAATACTATATAATTCATTTCATATGTCAATTTGTTCGAGAAAAGAGTTTTTTTAATGTCATGATTATCTGTCGCTTTCTAGATCTATGCTTAGCATTTATTTCAGATGACATGGACTCCTCACCCTGGTGACCCTGTTGCCTTTCATAACTTTATCCGTATACATATATTAATAGATAAACAAAAGGCTGCAACTGGTATTTTTGTATTTTAAAAATGATTCGTTGTAACGAGAATATATGTGATGAATGGAAACTGTGATCGAGGGTCAAAATCTTAAATTGCTTATTAATGTTGTTGGACCCAGTTTCGTTATCTGACCTGAATTTTCTGAAATGTGCAAGGTAGATAGACATTTTGATATTTTTTTACTCGGTATGTTTTGCCCTAATTGCTGGAACTTTTGCAATATCAAAGCCGATTTCAATGAGTGTGTAGACAAAGGGAATATCTTTTGTTAAACTTGCTTGCTGAACAGAAAAGTCATTGTTAGGTTATGTAAACTACCCTACTTTAAGAGTAGACTAGTCCGACAAATGACACATATGTCTGTCTGTAGGACCAGGCTACTTCGCAAGGAGGGTAGTATACCTTACCTAACAATGACTTCACGGTTTAACTAATAAGCAAGCTAACCAAAGATATTATCTTTGCCTACATTGTCAATGGAATCGGCTGTAACTAAAAACTCGAATACATTTCAACAGACAATGGTCATGTTTTCCTAGATTCGCTCTTGAAAAATTATTTGGTAACATTTGGTCAAGTAATTTCAGAAAAGATTTTTTTGTAATTGCGGAAGCCAAGACAATAAATGAACCTCACACGACCCCTCGACACAGGTGAGCTTATATATGATCTTATAGCGATTCGGGTTGATAACCAGTCGAAATTAAGCCAGTTTTTTGTGTGTGTAGATTTGTATTGTTTTAAACTGTTATGACCTTTTAAAGTTAAATGTAGGTGTTTAATCTAAGAATTTCTTTTTTAAACTTATATACTTGTTTTATACTCAATTGGTAGTATGAAGCTACGAGATATTTTAATTTTTGAAATTGAAGGCACAATTAACAAAGCAAACGTTAGTTTCAAATACTTTTAAATAGATTTTTAAGGATAATGTACCCTTGTGTTGATCCCATGCTGAACATAACAAAAATCTCTGTGAACTTTCTACAAAAATAGTAATTTATTTCCACCAAATTCTCTTTTTCTACTAAATACAATAATGAACTATAGATAACAATGCTTAGCACGAAGTTTCCCTTGGTATATGTACAAAATTATATCTCTATTATTTATTGTCTGTGCTGTTTTGATACCATTGCAGTTTGCACATTTCGTAATTGACAGGCCACAGAAGGGGTCATAAACCATACACGAAAAGATAAAATATTGATCTAAGTACTTAATTTGCATCTCTAAAGCTAGTTTTTTTAGGAGGGTGTCTAAAAATGGTCGATTACAGACAGCCGAGTACGCATTTTACTTTCCAGGCGTGTTTACGTTGATTGTTAAAGTCCTGAAAACGGATAAATGGAAACAAAAATGTTTGATATATCTGGCTTTAGATTCAGTTTTTTTAAATATAAATTAAGGCTACATTTTAATATAATAGTACTAAGTATTTGCAATATAAAAAATGCAGAAAAAATGGATGAAGTGAAATATCTTAGTAAGAAGTCATTACTACAGAGATGGTGTGTTTGACACACAAAACTTAAAAGCTTAGTGATATTACCAATATTAAAATAAAAGTGTATTTTAGGTGGGTATTTTTTCCATTTACTCATTTTCAATTATAATTAAGGCATATTTGATTTGTATTCATAAAAATATTTAAATATAGAAAAGTAGGACACATTGTTCACTTCCTCCCCCGTAATTCTTTATCAAAAATATTTAATTATTTTGGAATTTTGAAATGAAAAAGCTAAGAAATCTTAGTTTTGTTAGTGTTATCTAGGTTATCTCGTCTTCATTCTCTGACATATTCTAGTCTGCCCTTCATAAAATAGTGATTTTTTTATAGTGTTCTATCGAACTTTTGAAAAAAAAATACCTGATAACCGTTCAGACAAAAAAATTATGTTGAAAAAATCTTACAGATACAGCAAGTGATTCTAAATAGCTAAATGATACATTTTTCTTTTAAAATACAACTTTTAAATCTTACGGGAAACTATTCCAAGCTTAAAACTTTCACTGTAACCTCGCTCTAACTTATCCCCCACCCCACCCCCAAACCAAACAAATTAACCCGCAATACTATTGTCATTCTTATAGTCAGTACTCAATTGTTCACAAACAAATGTGTTCTAAGCTGCTAAAGACATATGATTCGAACGCTCAGAAAGTTCTTTGTTCTATATTTTTGCTCTCCATTTTTTTGCAAAACCTTTTACATTTTTATTTTATGGGTTATTGTTGAAGGTCGTACGATGACGTTTGGTTATTAACACATACTTCCTTTGGTTTCTTATGGAAATTTGTCCATTGAGATCAAACATACCACATCATCTACTTTATATAAGTATTATATAAATTACAACGTATTTTGGTGATCATGCAAAATGATCGTAATCCCGAAAATCGTAAACATATTTTCGTATCTTAAAAGCTGGCAAGAATGGTTCCATTAACAGGCCAATAAATAAGATTACAGTTTCTCTCATAATAACAGTAAACAGATTCACAACAATGTCAATTTCAAGAAAGCAAACAACAGTTAATTAGTCAATAACAGTACAGCATCAATGATCTTGAATATATGCCACTTTTACCTAAAATATAAGACACAGAATCAGGACATAGGAGCACAGAACCAGGACCGTTTTTCTAATCACCAGCACAGCGACAGGACAATTCCGTTTAACGAACTTGCACGACTTTTGCAATATAATATTGTTGTAATATACTTTGCATGGTACTTATGACGCATCAAAGAAAAATTAAGCAACAACACAGTCGTTTTATTGCCGTTCTGATACAATGTAAACAAACCCACCAGCACAGAATCAGGACCCACCAGCACCTGACAGGACCAAATCACCAGTACAGAACGTTCTCTCGCAGGACAACCATACCCACCGTGAGACTGTGTAAATGTGAACTAATGACAAATATAAGTTAAATTTATTTACGTAATGATAACTTATCATTAAGATTACAGGTAGTCGACTATAGGTAAAAAGCGCAAATGTCCGATCAATTTAATACAGGTGAATCAAAATTAAAAGCGCAAATGTCCATAGTATGTCATATCGTTTTACAGGTTAAAAAGCGCAAACGTCCTATGCCATTTAAATAAAAATTTAAGAAAATAAATATATATTCAAGGCGACTCTCTTTGTTTACAGGCGCCTTATTAACATATACAGGTTCAAAACATAATTTATTAAATTATCTAAATAGAAATCAAACTAACTAGGGGTTGAGAAATATGGTTTTTGAGACTTCGGTTTTTGCCCTTCTTGTCAAATACATGCAATGTGAGAAGACGTTTTATAGTAGAGTGAGAAAGCCAATTAACACTATGTTTTCAGTTGAAAAATTGTATTTGTCCACCACTGGTCTTAATAAGGTTTTTAGCTTTATAGCTAAAACTCTTGCACATGTTTAAATCTTTTGAGGTAGAATGAATTTTGATTGTGTTTGAAATTTGATTAAGAATTTAAAGATTAAATTTACTAGTAAATTGCAGCTTAATTTTAGGAGAAGATTTACTCTTAATCTCCGCATTAGAGAGTGTAGACTTTTGATCCTGGGTTTTTTTCCTATTATTGTGGAGGGTTTACATTGTTGACTCTATCATGCATCCTTTATAGTACGATTGTTAGTACACCTGTCCTTGTGATGGGGGATCGAGGTTTGAGTCCTCAACTTGGATTATAGAAGATGGTGTAGACTTACTCTCTTATTATTTTAGAATTATTATAAAAGTTGCAATTTGCAAGTTCTGAGATTGATTTTTTTTGCGGAACTTCGGTTTGGAAATTTATATTTCATTTGTATTTCAAAGAATTTTTAATTTGTTATGCTTCGTTCTTTAAATTTATGAAGATACTTCTGAGTAGTTCTTTAATTCAGAGTTTATTAACCCGAATAATTCAGTCGTTATATTCCGCTGATCTACGAAGGCTACATTAACCATCGTGTGGGAGAAAATCGGACACGGAAAGGGCTTGAATTATTCGAGTTAAGAGTTTATTTGTTAGTTATAATCTGTGATCACATGGTATTTCATTTGTATTATATTCTTGACATATGTATATATAATTATGACAACCTGCAAAGCCTAAATAAAAGTTTTTATTTAAACAGTATTTTCTTCTGAATTCATTTGTATTTTTTTAATTTTTTTTATCAAAAATGAAAAATTAATGAGGAGTCAGAAAAATAATTTAGTGAATTGGTAAATGGACTATTGGTCTCACTTCATTTAACAGTGAGCGCATCTCTGGTCAAGGTTTAGTTGCTCTGCTTTCTAAATTAATTTAAACACGTTTTTTATTGGTCATGCAGTACAGTAATTTATATTGGATAACAATTTCAATTTAAAAGAAGAACTCACTATTGATTTTCACTTTTCAGAAACACCAGAAAACAGGTAGTCAACATTTTAATAATTTCGAATTTTTATGTTTAAATATGCCGTTGAAACTTCTATCAGCGTAAATTTTTAAAGAACATTGTGTTTCGTCGTTTGTTCTTTTTTCAAACCCCTCCCTCCCATGTTCTGAATGTGGAATATGTTTGAATGAGGCGGGTATGAAATTTATACTCCGTTTGTATTTCATAGAAATGCTTCATTCTTTAAATTTATACTACTTAGTAGTTCTTTAATTCAGGGTTTATTTGTCAGTTATAATCTTTGATCACTTTGTGTTTCATTTGTATTATATTCTTGACATATGTATATATAAGTATGACTACACGCAAAGCCTAAATAAAAGTTTTTATTTAAACAGTATTTTCTTCTGAATTAATTGAGTTAAATGGGATTAAACTGACCGTAAAAAATGTCTAGAGAAGCACATCTTGAGAACCTTATAATTAATAAGCCATTCTTTACCAAAATTTTTCTATATTAATAAACCCTATGTAAGTGAAATTTCACAATGATAACGATGAATAATTTTGATGATGGCGATGTTAAGCTGGTTAAATTGGCGCTAAAAATAATCTTACTGCTATTGCTTTACGTAATATAATTTGTAATAGAATTAAATTTGACTAAAGTTCATCATAAAAAAAGTGAATATGCAGAAGCATGACAATATACGTTTGGAGCATTTTGAAATTTTTGATTTTTTTTTGCTGTTTCCATGGTAACATTTACCATTTCACAAATTCCAAAAGACAGGTTCTACTACATGGGACATGCCACGTCATATACCAATAAAGTTTGAATAGATTTTATCTGATTGCCAGTAGAAAATACAGCTTTAATGTATTTTTCCATAGGGCTTCTGCTTAACTTTTGGCCTGTTTCCATGACAATGGCGGCCATTTTGGAATTTCTTAATATTTTGTTAGGGCATACCAATTTAAGGAACATTTCCATAAAGTTTCATCCAGTTGGGTCTTGCAATGAAACATTTTTAATTTTGATTTTTTTTTTACATTTTTACCGTTTCCATTAAAACGGCGGCCATCTTGGAACATAGCATTCTATAGCAAGATGCACAACTTCACATGGGGATCCTCATTTTAGTAGCGGTCAAAATTTTATTATGAAAGAGTCTCATTCTCTCAATTCTGTCCAATTCTTAAGACAGTGAAATACTGTGAACTACTGTCTCAGACAATATTTTACTGTGAAGTGCTGTCTTAGACAATATTTTACTGTGAAGTGCTGTCTCAGACAATATATTACCGTGAAGTGCTGTCTTAGACAATATTTTACTGTGAAGTGCTGTCTCAGACAATATTTTACTGTGAAGTGCTCTCTCGGGCACCATTTTACTTTATCGCACCGCTGGTAAAATATCACGTTGAAAAATTAAGTATCAGGTCGATATGCTTGTTTTCGAGATGTGAGCCATTGACATTTTACAAGTGGCTTAATTATACATGTACAAAAACGGGCGGTCAATGGCCAACATTTTTTAAGGCATTCTTCTTTTTCTTCTCTGGATCTTTACACCCTTTATAGGCTAACCATACTTTTGAATGTCGAACAGTTCCACCACTAAAACAAAATATAAATGAAGAATAAATTAACAATCGTAACACAACAACATTATATACACTACTAGAACACACCCGTGATATCGCGGTCCGTGACTGAATTAAGGTATATAACTATGCTCAAACCTTATTTTAGTATTAGTATTGTCATCTGATAAAGTCATGCCGATTATACTGAGATACACAGTTTTTCTCTGCTTTGAAATCTTTCTGTTTGAACCCGTCGAACTGGAACTTATCAATTATTGGTAATATTAATTATTTGGAAAACAAAAGGTCCTGGAATGGAGTATTTTTTAATCAACAACATTGTCCTATATTAGTTATAAATAAAGATGAATTCTTTGATTCGCTGTTTTACGTCATGTATGCCCACTAACAAATTGAAAACTGTTCCCCATTTTTAGTCTTGTTATCTTAGAAAGTCTTACTGATTAAAATACTATAATAGGTAGCTATTTGACAATTTAGTAGTGTCAACCCTGTGATTATGACCCGTGCATAAAGCATATTAACCCTGAATACACCGTTTGGTGGTGCGCCTGTCAGATGCGGAACGTACAGATTAGGTAATAGGTAACAGGTGAATATGTAAAGCAAAATTATATCCGGGGGAAATTTGATCCGGAGGAAAAAATGTCACAGTAGTTGTTGTTATTTTTTTTATCCGGAGGAAAATATTTCCCTGGGATTTGTTTTCCTTTGCCGTGAAATTCTATCAGCATAGTTAAATTGATGAATAGTTATTAGAAAAAACCTATCCTTTTAAAATACTATAAAATAATAATAGTGTATTTGAATTAAAGCGAAATAGTAAAAAAAAGGTATTATAATGGGAAATAATTTCACAAATTATCATTGAAAAAAATTCCTGAAATATTCAAGTCAATATCATCCTTTTAATTTTTTTTTATCATGAAACATAAGGAAGAAAACCAGAAGTAATTTCAAAGATCGTAATATTAAGATAATATCATGATTAAATAAGGTTAGTGAAATACATGTAAAAGTGAGTTGTTTTCAGATCTCAGTGCAAATATAAATTTAAAAGTAAGGTAGAAATGTAGTTGCATTACTACTGTTAACAGTAATACAAGAATTTGATTATGATGATTTTTTTTAACTATATGAATTGTTTTGTCTAGGGACAGAGATGTAGATATATAGTTGTTGATTATATGAAAATCAGATAAATCATAGCATAACAATATATTGGAACTAAAAATATTTAACAGCTGGATAGTATTTACCTGTGAAATGTTATCCGTCTTATCAAATCAAGTTGTAAGTCATCTTTTTATATAAATGAATAAATATTAAAAATAAGGTTCAATGAAACATTTCACTATGAAATAGATTCAGAAATATATTATAATATTGATATCTTTAAAATATGAATTTCTCATAATTACCTCCCTTTGATAAATTATGCAAATTTGTTCTACCTTTGTGAAACATTTTATAATTATAGTCGGGTATATATTGATTGTAAGTAACGTACACTGTAGTTAATGGGACTCTATTTCACACGGTTCTGTGAAATATAGTACGGCAATATATACCGGTACATATTGTCCGCATAAACACAGATAGATTTTCACTCCTCTGGAAAAAATGAACCAGTGAAATACCATGCCAGGAAAAAAATTACCGGGACAAATTATCCTCAGGATAAAATATCACAGAGGAAAAAATAAACCGTTACAAATATACTATTGGTATCGGTATAGGACTCGACCCGGAACTTCTTAATTATCGGCAATATTAATTACGTGGAAAACAAAAGGGCCTGGATTGGTGTAATTTTCAATCTACACCTTTGTACTGTATTAGTGATATATAAAGTTGAATTCTTTGATTCGTCGTTTTTACGTGATGACGGCTGAAATATTGGACTTCGTAATTTTAGTATTATAGATATTTACATTTGTTAAGTCTTTATGTGTTTTTTACAAGGGAGGTTTACAGGGTTTTTTTTTTTACTTTTACATGGGAAGTTTACAGTTTTTATTACTTTTAACATGCAATTAAAGGAAAAATTATGATTTAACTTTTAGCAGTTATTTTTCATACTTTTTATTTTTGGTTTACTGATCAATATTTAATATGATAACATTTACAGATTAGGTTACATATTCACATTTTTTTAGATAATTAACAAAAAGGAAACAAGAACTATCTTTAAAAAAGATATCCGACGTATTTAAATTTGAGTATATGTTTAAAACTATCATTTCGATAGCCTTCAGAAGGCTCAAGCACAATGACTTAATGATGCAGGACCTCTTTAATAAAATCTCCATCCGAGGCTGAATGTAACTACAAGAAATGAAGTGAAGAAATGCTTTACTAAGTCTGGTTATATTAAGGCAATAATATTTAAGAATATTGTGATGACACCTAAAAAAATATTTGTCAAAAAATCCAGTGCAAATAACAAGAAACAAATATCCATTTACTACTGTTTACATTAAACTTAAATCATGGTTAACAAAGCTAGAAACTATGGGTAGTATAAGTTGTATCTTTCTGTTTACATTAACCAAAACCCCGCGGAAATCTCACATGCGTAGGTGCATGCGTTCTAACAGTCATGTACTTTGTGACAACAAAGTTTACATTAAAAATTATATAATTGTCCCGAATAAACAGCTGTCATGGATGCAAAGAGCTATTGGAGAAACAATTATTTTAATAAGAAATATAAATCTTTGTAACATCTAGTTCAAATATTTATAGTTTTTCACTTGCTTTCCATCACAATATAATTTTCGAGACGTTTTTGTCAAACACAACCAAATCACCCACCATGCTAGCATTTTATCCAATCACAGAAAGGATATTCGAGCATGCGTATTCTGTTGCCATAGTTAAGCGTCCTTAAGTTCAAAGGGCACAAACGGAAACTATACCGACTACGTCGGAAAAACAATTTTGGTCTTTATATCTTTAAAGTTAATTTGACACTAATTTATTCGCTGTGTATTACGACTGAGACTACTATACTATAACTACTGTTATAGTAGTCTCAGATTACGAGAACAATTAGTAAGATGATGGTTAATTTTTTTTAACAATTTACAGTTAATTCACAGAACATGAACCGAAACTCTTAAGATTTAATGAGATGGATTATACTGTTTAAAATAGTATTAAGTAGAATAAATATTTTAAATGTTTAAACTTTTGTTTTAATTTTACTTTCAAATGGATAAAACCAGAAGATTCCGAAAAAAATAACAATCCAAAACATGACAAGCAGCATCATATGTTAGACTGGTTCCCGATCGTAATATTAAGTAAGTCTCGTGAGAGAGTTAGTCTCGATAACCCAGACGCATATTCAAATATAGCGTCTGGGGTGATTAACCGGACTGGTCGGATATTTATAGGGGGCGTAACAAATAATTAAATATAGAACATATCTATAAATAGCACTTCCGTTATCCCCATTATATTTAAAAACAATTAATACAAACGGTAAACAGTGTAACGTTACATACATGTATAAAAGTTATGTGATTATTAAAACTGACATTTTGTAGTTGTCCCTATTTTGCCCAACTTGCATTGCAGATGGGCAATTTTAAAAGAACGACCAAAAAATGTAATTAGCGGTGGTCTTTTTTACTGAATTTTGTGACACATGTAAAAAAAAATTTAAGAATTAAGACAGGATTTTTTTTCGTGGGAAAAATTTGGTTGATTATATAGGGAAACAATGTAGCATGACTGTAGAGTGCCCTCCTTATAACAAGGTCTGGATCAGCCACTGTTTGTGTACATAGGGGATACCACGCTCCGCTGTGCGCTATTTTTTTTTAGAGAGCCCATGGTCAAAACTTATCTCTGTATGGTGATATGGGCTGGATTCCATGCAATGTAAAGCAATGGACAGCTGTTTTTAGATTATGGTCCAGATTTTGTAAAATGGACAATGATAGATTGAACAAAAGAGTATTTATATGGTCATATAAGTATGGAAATAAGCCAATTAAAAACTGGTGCTTCAGAGTGATGACTAAGTTTAAAGAGTATAATCTTGAACCATATTGTAACTGTGATATATTGTTAACTAAAAAATGTAATTAAGGATATAGAATGCTTAGCTATTGATTTATATAAAACTGAATGGCATAATAAGTTGGTTTCGAATGAATATGCCAAACTTCGTACTTATAAATTATTTAAAACAGAATTTAAGGTAGAAAATTACATTTGTAAAACTATTGCAGGGAAATATAGAAGTGCTTTTGCAAAATTTCGTTGTGGTGTTGCGCCCCTAAAAATTGAAACGGGCCGGTATCAGAACTTACCTGTTAATGAACGAATATGTTTTAGTTGTAATGAAACCATAGAAGATGAGAAACATGTAATTTTGAAATGTCCACTATATGCAGATTTTCGTGCTGTGTTGTTTAGTCATGCTAATTCTTTTTGTCATGATTTTAATAGTATGTCAGATGATGATAAATTTGTATTTTTATTTAGTGATGAAAATGTTTATTTTTACACTGCCAAAATCTGCTATGATATTTTACTGAAAAGAAAATGTTTATTATATTCTTAAAATTTGTTTACTTTTAAACTGTTTTATGTTATTCTTAACATGTGTATACTTTTAATTTGTTTTATGTTTTATGTATGTAAATATATATATGTAAATGTATATACCTTTTTTATAGTCTCTCATAACTCTTTTTAGAGTGGCTCTTGTTTTATATTGTAATATTTAAATTGTAATATTATGTAAATGTTTTAGAAGAGGTGAGACTCAAATAAAATATTGTCTTGTCTTGTCTTGTCTTGGTCCGTACAGGTGGACCGTTGTACATAAGGCCATACAAATTCAATATACCCTAATTTTCTGGTGACTTACAGTTTCTCCGACATGTAACACTAACGGCCTATAATCTAGGACCTCATCTTTATATTTATTGTCGTTTTTCCGTCCTGAACATTACCATTATTTCCCACAAGACGATAACCAAGCAACCCAAAAACAATCTATTTGTATATTATAACACACCACGTTTAATATTCTCTTTTCTTAATGCTATGAAATGCCATTTTTCTATATTTTTGTATTTTAGCATTTTCTCTCTATTCTATGAAATATTTGCCACTTGACGTTAAGCAACCAACAGTCGGTATATTGATCTATATTGAACCCACATTAGTCTGTATTCTTTATTTTTTTCCCTTTTTTCTTAGTTTTGTCTCGTTATTCTTATTTCTGTAAATCCTTGTTATAATTTATGCTTTCCTTTTTATATAATCTTTCAGATATCTGACGCACTTACCTTACTCGAAAAGCACACATCACGTTACGTTTATGGAAAGAAAAAACAACTCATACAAACACTTAGATTTCAATGTAGAAAATCCTCCATAACAACTTATTACATGTACTGGCAGATCAGTGAGATCATACAATGAGCCAACTCAATTTTTATTTACAAAATTAACTGATCTTAAAATTGCAAACAGCAGAATAGTCTAAATGTTTCACAATAATCTATATCGCCTAATCCTTTTGGGAAAAAACATTTCGGGACCAATCTTCACACATTACCACTTTGCCAGTCTCCGTGTCCCTGAAGAAATACATAAGTTAACCAGCCATTCATGAAACCCAATTTAATACTCTTTGAATTCATGTTTGAATCAATCACATGGACAAGATGGAATGGGATTTATCAAATACTGCATGATAACTTGTAAAAAAAACCCTGAAAAGTGTATTCTCCTACTAAAAACTTTTATGCTGAGTTCACACGTAATACGAATTCGATTCCAATATCCATCGTGTATTAAAGGGCAGCTTTACAAAAATTCTCCTGTACATGTGAACTTTTATATAAAATAAGGAGATTGGTATGATTTCAGTTGAGGCAACAACCTAGCAGAGTTCAAATGACATGGATGTTCGCAAATATAATCACTGCTCGGCCTTCAATATTAAGAAAACTCCACACCAAATAAATAACTGAGAAGGGTCAGACATGTAAATGAGATACAATGCCAACGTGAATGTCTGTGTACCTTTTTTCGCTTTATGGTTGCTGTCAAGAATAATGTTTATATACTGTGATTATAATGATTGCTGGCAGCTTCAGTAATTAAAAACAAATCTTTGAATCTTTTTTTTTATAAAATTGGAGCTGTTTATGATACAATGAAAATTCAAGTATTATAGATTTTTTTTTAATTCTTCACATTTTACATATACTATCTGTGTCCAGAAATCTTCATTGGTTTGTCTACAAAAGAAAGTAAATGTTAAAAATCAGATTAATTTTTTATCACCAGTATAGCATATAAGAAAACAAAATGTTTGGAAAAAATATTATATGTAAATATACATTTTAAAATGTCTTGGTGCAAGCTGAATCCCGCCGCGTACGACATGCGAGATAATTCGCTGTGTTGATGACACAAACCATTGGTGGCATTGGGTTGTTTCCTGTTCTCTTGTCGGGTTGATGTCTTTTTGACACATTCCCTGTTTGTATTCTCTATCAAAATCATGCATGAATTTTTATCGTTATTGAAGGCCATACAGTTGCCTATAATTGCTCACATCTACCTCGTTTGAGCTTGGGGTGGATAACTGTCTCATTGGTATTCATATCACATCTTCTTATTTGTATAATGTTGACCTTTTGGTACTTTTATTCTCAATTTTTGTTTGAGTCCATTATGACCTCTTAATCATGTAGATGTCTACTTTGGGTAATGTATGTCACTGGGATGACCGGTTGTTGCCTCATTGACATCTCCTTTTATTGATGCTGGAACTATTGTTTTGCATAAAATCGAATTTTCAGTGTTTTCCTTATGCCATGGTTTTATTTCAAGGTTAAGAAATCAATTAGTATATATTCACCGACAACATTGCATGTATTCTTTTATGTTTTTTTTTTTAATGTGGAAAAAATGCCTTTTAAAAGTGCAAAAAAAGTATTGTCCAGTTGACCAGTCCAGACTTTGTTTACCAACAGTATATTTAAATTACTTTTTATAACAACGTGTCCCACTTCTTATATTTTTGTAAAAGCTAAATGCATTTGTTTTATAAAATAAATCGAGCATAAATCATTTTGACCATTTGGTGTATGATCAAATTGGCATCTTCTAGATATACTTTGTTTGGTTTTCTTCTACTAATGGTTTTGGATTGCGTTCCCTCCTTTAAGGTTCATCATAAGGAATTGAAAAATATGGCCGTGTTTACGCCTCAAAAATTACTATGAGTACAGACAAACTGGTACATCCAGGAAAGTTTTAAGGCATGGCAGGAACTAGATATATAAAAGTTATATGAAGTCTACGTTTCAGAAAATTAAAAACTTACCTTATTTTTTTCCAGTCTGCAGAAGATAGCAAAATAAACAAACACCCGAGTTTCATTTGATACGGTCCACTCAGTTACACAGTTTAAACCTGTTAAATCACCTATTGTTTACAGGTGTCTATTGTCCATTTAAATCAATACTACTCACAACATTGATTATATGAGGGGAGCTTCTCAATCGTTTTCACTACTTAGTTAATTTTTGCACCTTCTGCAGGAACGAAAAAAAATGGATAGCAAAATATAGAAAAGTTTATAATTTTCTGAAACATAAAATGCATTTAAAATTTATTTATCTAGTTCCTGCCATCCCTTAAAACTGTTGCAGGTGTATAGGTTAGTCTGTACTAAGAGTAAAATTTGGGGTGTAAATACGGCCATTTTAGCCAAAAGGTTATGATGAACCTTAAATGTGTACAACATTGCGCATTCTTCCTCCCCCTTTTTTTCACATATCAAAATGCGAACTCCATTATACACTGCAGACAGATACAACAAACTTATCCTGGATGAAGTTCACATTTCATGGCACTTTTCAATAAAGTATTTATAAAGTTAAAGATACTACTAATCAACCACAAAATGTATTTATAGCGTATACGACTGTTCGAGTGGTCCCAGTTAATACAAAAATTGCCATTTATTGTATATAAGTATTAACTTGTTTGCGTAGCACGGACATGCATGAAAGAATATAACTACTCGATGTTTCAGGTTGTACTAGTATTAAAATTTATGTAACAGTTTGTGTTGTTATATCATCTTACCAAAGTTTGATGTGCTGTTATTTTCCTTCGCGGTCATGGAAGCCATGCTGTCTGGTGTTTTCCACGACTTGTTTGTCGTCACAAAAAAATTATAAATAGCTTTAAACAACAATCGGTACACTCGTGCTTTTCAATAGTATTATCGTAATATAATTTCTTCCGAAGTCAATAACCAACTTCTTGGTTATTCGTCTTGGACATTATCTTTAAATACAAGCTAAAAAATCCGATACTATTCCGAATGTCATAAATTACCATTTTTATATCACATGTCACCCAGACGCTCTACTTTGAAAAATAAAGCGGCTGGATGATCGAGACTAGTGAGAGAGTATGACTAAGAGCTAATACTTGGAATATAGTTCCCTTTAATTATAGTATATTTTTTCTTTATTTTTTCTTTCCCTTTCTCATTCATTTCTTAGCTTTTCTGGGGTGGAAATGAAAGAAGAGAGCTAAAATAAGCTTTTGGATGTTTTATTTTAACTGATTTCAATAAGGAAAGAGTGATTAGGCCAGGTGCAAAAAGGTTATATATTTACACTTTTCGGAACATCTCTTGACTTGCCTATAGGGGTAGGGATGTGTATTGGCCAAATTTGTATGATGTAAAAAATTGCATATATTTTTGGACTTGTACTGTACATTACACACACAAAAAATTAGACAAAAAGAATAGTCAAATTTGTTTAAATGCGACAAAACGTTATAAAGAAATGATAGAGAAATTAATTGTGGTCTCGGGCCTATAACTGACCATAACTGTGAAATGCTCCATCAAATAATTCTCATCCTTTCAAACATTAGCAAATATAACCGGAAGAAAAGTGACATCGGGAACTTTTACCATAATTCCAAAAGTGCTTTATATATAAACTCTCGTTTTAGAAAGAATATATGAACTCTCGTTTTAGACTGAATATGTATATGAACTTTAGTTTTAGACTGAATATTTATATAAACTCTCGTTTTAGACTGAATCTCGTTTTTGATTGAATATATCATTGAACTCTCGTTTTAGTTTAAATTGAATATTTCTTGTTTAAAATGTTTCTTTATTCTTAGATATAATGTTTTTTTTATTTCAATTACCCAAAGAGATTGTTGATTAACTATTTTACACCTTATCCGTTGGCAGTTAAAAGTGCGAAAGATAATAGATATAGGAAGATGTGGTGTGAGTGCCAATGAGACAACTCTCTATTCAAATAACAAATTAAAAAGTAAACCATTATAGGTTAAAGTACGGCCTTCAACACGGAGCCTTGGCTCACACCGAACAACAAGCTATAAAGAGCCCCAAAATTACTAGTGTAAAACCATTCAAACGGGAAAACCAACGGTCTTATCTATATAAACAAAACGAGAAACGAGAAACACGTATATGATTACATAAACAAACGACAACTACTGTACATCAGATTCCTGACTTAGGACATCTTACACCCGAACTTCAAAAGAAGCAAGTATCCCTATTTTATAAAGTTTAGCCGGAGGACAGTAATCAAATTATTATAACATAGATTGGACAATAATTGAATATATATTTTATGAGAACCTTTTGTAATATTATTTTTGGTAGTGGCCTCATGTGCAAGTGCGCACGAAGGAGTTTAAGTAAGTAAATTTATCATATTTTAATACATGTAAAACGAAGAAAACCTGGGATCTTTAAGCACGTGAGCAACGACCTTTTTTAAGCTAGTGTTTTGGGCTATACGTCAGTTGAGATTTCAGTTGTAATAAAATATAGTTATTTTGGAATTCTTCGTTTTTACCAGGTAATTCATATCTAATATTTTAATGCATACTTTTTATGAAAATTACATTTATTTGGTAAGTAATTTTTAATTAGTTAGTTCCATTTATTTAAAATGAGCGTTTTTAGTGTATTACATTAAGATTAATATAGATGATTTTTCAGTGAAAATATACAGTAAACATTAATTCCGTAAATGTAATTTATTTCATAAATATTCATTATTCCATGCGAATTTTTATAAAAAAAGATTTGTGAATTTAGTTGCAGTAAAGTATAATTCTGTTGTTTGCTTATATTTAATATTCATCAAAGTTTAGAGTAAACTTTGTTTGTCACCTTGACAACGCAACAAAACATAATTGTTTCATGTATAGATTAGATTTAGATTTGATTTTATTTAAAGTGCAACCTGATACAATATACATGAAATTACAATTACATTTCAATACATTAGCAATGGTATACCATATCAGCCAGCCTTCAGAGGCTTATGAAGCACTAACAATATTCATACAAGATTATAAACATACAAAGAATATATATTAACTCGATTATTCATTCTGAGATCTGAGGTTGTTTTAAGTTTTTATAAAAATATTTCTCTCTTTTTGAGTGTTTGTTCTTTTACATCACTGCATAAGTGGTGGTTTTAATATGTTAATTGTGAAATTCTCATTTAAAATAGATCTGTAATATAAATATGTATAATTTGAAAACATTTTAAGCTGGAATTGCTTCCCTTAAAATCAAGAGCAAAAACAATTTAGATGAGTGAATTCAATTAAAGTATGCATAACATTTTTCTGTATGTGTTCAGTACTAGCTGCTGTTTGCACAAATTGTTTCGAATATCAATATCAAATCAATTTCAGAATATATCATAAATGAAAGGATAAAAAGTGGATGTTTTTCATATGAAAGTGTATGTAACATATCAATATGAGTTGCTTTCCTTAGCCACAGAGAAATGTTATTTTGATACATGTATATTGTCTTTTTTTATTGTTATGTTGCATTTTTCTGTCATCATCTGTGTATAATGTTTAAAATCAAATTAGTGATATAGAAAATAGTCCAGGAAATATCAAAATACAAAAGGTATAGATATCATATGCCAATCAACTTATATTATATAAATACAGTAATACTTTTCTTATAAATGCTGTTTACAATATTTCCAAGTAATATGATACTTAAAATAGAAAAGATATAAATATATTGAAATCGTACCAATGCAGGATTGGTCTCCAGAACAAAAATATTTGCGTATTACATTATACAAAAGAAACATTTTATATATTACAGCTTGACAATATTATCTATGTATGATACATTCTATGTGTAAGAGATACAAATGACAAGTAATAAATTCTCTCTGTAAGAGACACAAATAACAAGCTATGCATTTACCTTTTAAAAACAGTAG
This sequence comes from Mytilus trossulus, assembly GCF_036588685.1. Classification (NCBI taxonomy): domain Eukaryota; kingdom Metazoa; phylum Mollusca; class Bivalvia; order Mytilida; family Mytilidae; genus Mytilus; species Mytilus trossulus. Next base: position 73,415,637 of record NC_086379.1, read on the forward strand.
TACGGATGTCTCCGGTTTCCCCCCTTTTTTTTAGGATGGTAATTTGGTTGAATTCGTAGATTGTAACATTATTGCTGACGGAAGTCATGTGGTGGTAATAATTAGTCACACAGACCTTTTTGATCAGATGTACAAACTTATAACAGCTATGATTTTACTGATACAGCGGCATTTTCTGTAGACATTCATCTTTATTATGTTGTCTTATTTTTCAGAAGAAGAAGAAATGTTATGCTACAGAAAATTAAGACAAATGGTGCCAGTTGCTCTTGTCATACTGTTTGTGTGCATTTATGAAGTCATCTATCAAAACTCATCAAAGTTGCAAGGTAAAAATGCGCGGGAATATTACGCTTTGAAAGCAACATTAGATGCTGTAACTTTTATCGGAATGGATTGTGGAAAACTTTGTGAAACAAATGCTCAAGGAGTACCCGGACCATACTTTGATCATATAACTGTTCCAATAGATTGTCAAGCGCTCTATAAAAATGAATACATAGATCGCGGTCATAGCTTATCTCATGCCCCCAAAACAATACCCAAAGATCTGCATATGGACTTTACGATGAACAACAGACTAAAGGTGTCATCATGGTATTTTGATGATGAAGAATATTTGGGTAATACTGCCAAACTGGCAGTTTGGACTGAGCAAATAATCGAGGAATACATTTCTTTGGCAAAAGACAACAAGTTAAAAGGAACGTATGGAGTATCAGAAACAAATGCTTTACGAGACGGTTTAAAGCATGCACCTGGCATTATGAATGGTCGAGTTTTAGTTATTGGTTCAGAACTTCCCTGGGTAGAAGCATGCGCTTTGGAAGCAGGAGCACGCGAGGTTGTAACGTTAGAATATGGTAAAATTGTTTCAAAACATCCTAAAATAAAGACAATGATTCCCGATCAATTTCGGATAAGTTACTTAAACAAAACCTTAGGGAGATTTGATGCTATTGTTACTTTTAGTTCAATAGAACATTCCGGGTTAGGCAGGTATGGTGACGGACTAAATCCCTGGGGAGATATCATTGCCATAGCTAGGGGATGGTGTGTAACCAAGAAAGGTGGATCGTTAACCATTGGCGTTCCATATAATTATGAAATGGATTATATCAAATTTAATGCCGGTAGATGGTATGGAAAGATAAGGTATCCATATCTAACTACAAATTGGAAACAGCATTATCGAGGTTACGGAGAACACTGCGTGCATGTTTTTACAAAAATCGATGTAAATTTTACAAGGCAGCTTGACCATTACAGGCTGAAAAAACCACATCCGTATTTTCCTTCAGACACCATTGATAAACACTACTCGCAAGCACATCAGGATAAAACGGTGTATCAAATTTCCCGAAAGAAAAATGGATTCTTTATTGAAATGGGAGCATACAATGGCGAAGAATTTTCTAACACTTTGTGGTTAGAACGAAAACATAACTGGACTGGACTTTTAATAGAAGCTAACCCAAATCTTTGTCGTCAAATAGATGCACTGAAACGACAAGCGTGGCGTCTGTGTGCTTGTATTTCAAATAAATTAAAACAAACTGAATTCATCCAGAGCGGAGCAATAGGCGGCATGGCGTCCGAATTAGATAATGACCAGATGAAGACGGTAGAAACTAATCAAACAATTTCAGTTCCTTGTTTTAATATGATAGAAGTCATGGATAAGATAGGCGTGCTACATATCGATTATTTTTCTTTAGACGTTGAAGGATCAGAACTAACTGTTTTGGATTCAATAAGAAACGAACTCATATCCGGAAAAATAGTGGTAGATATTTGGTCTATCGAATATAGGACATGGGATGGAAAACAAAATATTATAAATAAGTCATTCCAAAAATTACAGAATTTACGAGATTTTTTTTTAAATATTGGAGGTTATGCGGAACATTCTCAGTTAAATAATGAAGGTGGTGATAATAGAGACGGTATGGCATTGGATGTTGTGTTTGTTCGTACTTAAGACTTCAATGCTTTCGAAACAGTGTGTTTGATATGAATATCAAGGAAATGCAGTATGTCTAGTTATCAATCCGCATTCATTTGAAATTTGGAGCTGTATAGTTGTAACATTCACAATCTTTTTTTCATCTCATTACTTTTATATTAGTTTTGATTTATGCAAACTGGGCATTTCTATTATTGTAACAATAAACCAATTTTTGAGCCGTTTTGGCCTATTGGAATTTTTGAAAACAAGGAAACATTTCTAAATATACCTTTTAATCACAAATGGTGCATGGGAAGGTTATGTATTCTGTTTGTCAGTCAAGGAACCAGCGATTAATTGATATTGGGTTCCATAAAGAAATTTAAATAAATATAAATAAGATGTTGTATGAGTGCTGATGAGAACTCTCCATCCGTGTCACAATTTTTAAAAATTGAACAATTATAGGTCAAAAAATACTGCCTTCAACACAGAACCTTGGCTCACATCAAACAGCAAGCTCTCATGAAAGGCCCCCGAAAATGACGAGTGTAAAGTAACTCACACAGGAAACAACCTAATCTGTAGCCTTCGCCATAACCAGAGACAGTAGTGTATTATTACAACATAAAAAAACCACACACACTATAAAATATCAACTGCACTGTTTTAAATTGAAAAGGGTACAGCACCAAAATAACAATGAAATGAACAAATGTAACAAATATTTCGGAGAACAGATATCCTTCAGCAATATGGATCTTTAACATCGATGAACAGGATTTTTGGTTATTTTCTTTTACTTCTGGAGCATATCTTATGATCATTAACAAAGAAAGCTTTTAAAGGTTTAAAAACTTTTACCACAAAGTGAATGTTATGTTCACTGGCAGAAAAACTAAAAATCAATTTATAAGTAAAATACGGATAATCATTGAGTTTAATTTTATGCTATTTTATGGTCATAAAAAAGCTTCTGTCCAAGTTTAGAAAGAAAAAAAAAACAGGACAGCTTAAGAAAGTTACTATAATTTCAAAAAAAATTACCACAGATCTACAGCGAATATTTATGGACGCCGATGCCGCGGCCAACGACGACGGAATGAAGGATCGGTATGTCTTGCTATTGCGACAAATGTTGCAATCTCGACAAAAATGTATTAGAAAACAAATTCCTAGTAACTCTTATAAAGAGTAATGGTAAACTTGTTTCTAGTTTGGAAGACCTAGCAAAAAAAGCAAGAAAAGTCATGTTTTGTAGCTTCATTGGTAAATCACCCAATAGAAATGTCTATTAATATTTTTGATAAAGAAGTTCGACCATTTGTTAAGGATAACTGAGAGATGTTGCCACAAGATCTATTGATAGCTATACATTGTTTCCCCTGTGTGTATGTTTTTGTGTTTTGCACAGGCTAATTGAGTTTATAAAAATGTCAATAGAGATATCATATTATTTTATGTCCATAGGTTTTCCTTTTTGTAATACATGTCATGCTTGTATTAAGATTTTTTTTAATTTGATTATCATGTATTCATGAGGAAAATGTTCCCTGTATCCCCATACATAAAGAACAATAAGAAAATGTGGTATGAATGCCAATAAGACAACCGGTCTCAATCCAATTCACAATGTATAACTAAAGGCTAAAAAGGGCATGTGGTATTCACCTTGGTCTATGTGCATATAAAAAAGACTCTCCAACTTTGTAGATGAGAATAGACTTCATGACAAAATTCTCTATTTTGATGATCTTTTATATAACTGATGTTTTAGATTCTTTGTTTCTCTATTTCCTCTCTCTTTAAGTCTATCTATCATAATCTTAATCGTACAAGGCATAAAGAGAATAAAATGTTTTCTCTCTAAATATCAAGTTTCCATGATAATTGTAAAAAAAATAAAATAATGGTAAATTTGTCGTTTATGGACAATACGTCCTTTAATAAATTGTTTAACAGTTTTAACGCATATGGACAATTGGAATAGCTCTTTAATCTGAACATATTTGTCCCATTCAGATTTTCTCTATTTTTTAACGGTTCAAAACTTATAGGTAAAAATTACATGTTACCCCTTTGTTCTATGTTTAGCTTGTCGTCTATGCTGCTTGAAAGGCAGAGTCATAGAGCACATTTTTATAACAAGATACACACATGATGACTCTGGACAAGAAAACATTTGTCTCAGTAGTTTCATAGGTAAAAACTTTTGTAAAAGATTACAAAAATTGGTGAAAAATTGTCTTTATTCGTATGTGTATCCATCTGGTGAGTTAAATCTTATTCAACAGATGTTTATAGTTCGTTCTGATGTCATACCGTTGTGCCACGGTCCTGGGTTACATGTTAAATCCCGCCACATTATGTGTGTATGTGCCTGTCCTAAGTAGGGAGTCTGTAATTCAGTGGTTGTTGTTTGTTAATGTGTTACATATCTGTTTTTCGTTCATCGGATATATATTTTTTTTTTAAACTAGAAATACCCTGAGGATGATTTAGGCCAAATTTGTTTTTGTTTTTATTTGGCCCAGTAGTTTCAGAGGAGAAAATTGTTGTAAAAGTTAACGGACGACGGAGGCCGATTGTTGAGAGCTCATTTGGCCTTTTGGGGCCAGGTGAGCTAAAGAGTAAACTATCATAGGTCAAAGTAATGCCTTCAACACGGAGCCTTGGCTAACACTGATCAAGAAGTATAAAAGGCTGCAAAATGACTAGTGTAAAAACATTCAAACAGGAATGCCAATGGTCTTATCTATAAATAAAAAAAAAAAAACAAGAAACAGAAACGAAAATCACTAAACAACAGGCTCCTGACTTAGGATAGATGCATACATAACACTGGTTTAAATCTCAACTAGAGTCTGGAAACCACGTACCCGTTTCCGGGAAACCACGAACCATCTGGTCCGAGAACACAATTAATTTGTAGTGCATTTCTTTTAGAACATAAATGAAAATAAAAAAAATCCCACCTGCGCTTTCTCAAAGAAACTTTTACAGTGTGTTGTACTACTTTTGGGACAAATTATATCAAATTTATAGAAAACTTCATCGTCTCTAACTCAAAATATGGACAATTTTATGTTTAGGGCGTCTTGAAATCTTTTGACAGCTTCCGAAGTGCTCATTTTCAACCTTTTTCAGCTGGACCAAATCACTACTTTCCTTTAAAATTCTGGACCCAAATTTTTTTACAGTGTAATTTCATCCCCCTTCTTGCAATTTGAGGCAGTGAACATGGAGAAATAAATTTGGAAGGGGTATAAAAATTAATGGCAAGTAACCCACTGTCAACACTAGGGACTATATAATCAAGGGACGACAATGGTGGTCTCGGACCATCTGATCGGAGCCTTATTAATGCAAATGGGCATCTTATTGTTTAAATAATATACCAGAACTTTGCTTCAGATCATCATGGTAACGCTCAGTTAAGGATAATTATAATAAAAGATCACGCACAGCTCGCTTAAATGAATTCCTGATTTTAATCCCTTTTTAACACGAATTCCTTAACGGCTTATTTCACTGAACTATAAGATTATTTCATCTGACACGTTTGACTATGAATCTGTACTTTGGATACTATATAAAATTGAAACATATTGATTTGAAATTAGTATAGAAAATAACACATCAAATCGTATTCATTTGATACGTGAGTTGGTTTTAACGTCAGAAACTTCACAGATCAAAACATCATCTCGGTAAATCTATATCGATTCGTGAGATTAGCATAATTCATCAAATTCAAATGTGACAAAAAATGGAGAGAAGGTAATGCACTAATCTAGTCATTTATTTAATATGGATATTACTTTTCGAGAACTGTAAAAAAAAATAAGTAAGTTTTTCCTTTCATTTTATATATAATTTCTCCAACCTATTACCAATGAGGTAAATGTTTATCAAAGGTACCATGTTCATAATTTTATACGCCAGACGCGCATTTCGTCTACATAAGACTCATCAGTAACGCTTAGGTCAAAATAGTTATGAAGCATAACAAGTACAAAGTTGAACAGCATTGAGGACCCAAAATTCCAAAAAGTTGGAGTTCCAAAGACGAGCGGCTAAAATATACGGAAACAGCACATGGGCAATGAAACATAAAATATATGTAAACAACAAATGAACAATGGAAAATGAAAATTGATAAAAAATGGTTTCAAAAAGTGTTATATTGTAGTAATATCAATTCCGTCCAAGAATGGTCGCATATATCATGTGGATTCTGTTTATTTGTCCTGAATGCCACCAATTTGTCATCTACATTGGTAACCAGTATACAAATCAGAGATAAATGTCGGAATGTAACTCAACATCAGTAAGTAAAATATATATTGGGATGCTAAAATATTAGGAATAGAGAAAGAATAATGAGTAAGATAAATAACATTTAAAGAAAAGTGACATAACAATTTAGATAGCACAGAAATAAACAACACCTCGATCCGGACCGTCGTGGTATACACGATTATCTGGATGGAGACGCAAAATATAGAATAATAGACCAGAACAGTAGAGACTGATGCATTGCTACAAAAAGAGAGAACAAATAATATATTTTTTAAGAATACAGACATGAAACCCCTGAGTGTTGAAATAGTAACCGATTGCGATGTACTCATATTGATGACAAATGCTAGAAGTTTACATGTTTAGTTCCCCTCTACACTTATGTAGAAAGGAACTAGAAATGGAATGAAATGAGTTAAAACTTAAGATAACCTTATGTAGCTGCATTTGCTCCTTTCCATTTACTTCTTTAGAATGATTTGTAAACAACATATGATTAATTAATAGAAGAAAAGAATCAATTGGATGATTCTGACGAATCAGGATTAACGTCCAGTGACAAACATTACGTGCATATGAGAACGACAACACGTTATATGTGCCCTGTGCTGAATTAAAAAGACACTTTCAGTCGGATTTGAGAACGTGCCACTCTGAACACACACAAAAAAGGCTGATTGGAAACGTTAATAATAAATGTATGCATATTCCAGTGGCTTATCCATAGATACATCCTTCCATAAAATGCAAAGAAAGTCAAAATAAAAATGCTCTTACTAGAAGGATAATGTTGCACCGTATTCAGTGTCAATTTTTTTTTAATCAAGAACATCTCATTCTTAACTTTTTCAATTGGAAAATATAAAGGTAGCAAAACTATTATCGTAGCTAAATAACTCTTAACTGACACAATTTCAATTGTCCAACCCATTAACAGATTTTATTCCCATAGTTTTCACTAATACATTGTATTATTCACGTTATATTACAATTATGAAATATTTTCACTAATGTCAATTTATTTTTTCGAATCAAAGTACTATTTTGTGTCCTTCAAATGATATCTAAAATTGTTTGTTTCGCCTTTTATTAAAAAAAAATGCTATGCGTATAAGCATAAATAAACATACTTGCCGACGCCTTTTAGTTTTACTGAAAACTCTGCAGACTATGAAATGTTTTTACAGGTGGAAAATGTTCTATGATAGATATCATTTTGTCAGACACTTTTCTTTTTTTGACTTTGTTCTTATAATATGCCAAAAATCTGTACATTAAATAGAGTTTAACATTAAATTGTGCGTTTTACTCTTAACAGACATATAACCAACCCTATCAACAGACCAATCGGCCATATAGCCACATACTCAATATAGATTAACCGACCAATCTCTCGGTTAGCCGAGTGTCGGCCGTGTTGCGGTAAACAAAATCCTCAGTATTCCGAAAAATTCGTAGTCTTGTAAACATGAAATTTATAAAATAACCATGTAACTGATATTCATGTCAACACTGAAATGCTGACTACTGGGCTTGACACGTTCCAAATATATCGCGCAAGCATTATCTATTGACAATCTCCGTAGACCGCCATGACAAATGTCTAAAGTATGTTTTGGTTTCCCCCTTTTTTTTTTACTTTGAAATAATATTTTACATTTATACAAAATGTTGTCGCGTCTATTGTTAAGCAAAAAAATATAATAGCAAAATACCGAGCCTCATGGAAAATTGAAATCGGAAAGTTTGGGGTTTTTTTTATCAAGGAGACATTTCTCTTTTTATAAACAGACTGGTCCTCTTATAGAAACTTTGAAATTCTAGATATACATAAATTCTTTTTGTGTCTCGACTTAATATTTAAAAGAATCAAAACCAAATAAGACTCTTTAGTCGGTTTACACGAAATGTTTGATAAAGTCCGTCCGTTATTTTATTAGAAATATAAAGTGTACCGTTCTGATTAAAAGGGTTTGGAGTGTTTTGTAACATGTACCTCATGTATCTGTACATGTATCTCAATTATTTCAAAATAGTATAAATTTCGAAACCTTCTTTGATATTTAAGATGAAAAACATATTGCTACTTTTTGTAGATTTAGAACGTTAAACACAAACATTCCGCGGAAATATTCATAAAGAAAATCGTATTTGTACTCTGTAACTCCGGTGATATTGGCGACGAGTTTCATTATGTCTTAGAAAAAAGTAGAATCACAAAAAAACTGAACTCCGAGGAAAATTAAAAACGGAAAATCCCTAATCAAATGGCAAAATGTTTTGTTAAAACACATCAAACGAATGGATAACAACTGTCCTATTCCTGTTCGGGAATAGACGAAAGTAGACCAACGCTATTAAGACATCTTTTTGTAAACAGACCAAATATTTTTAAATTTCAAGGTCTAATGAATAGAAGCAACCGGTATGACTAAACAAGCTTTGCAAGTTTAAAAGTTTATAAGAATTATCACCAAATACCTAAAATCACCTTGGTAACCAATTTATGTCTGTAATTTACATTTGTACCTTAACTTTATTGAAAAACAATTTTAGACAACAATAGTATATGTATTAAACAGGACACTAAGCTTTTTATATTGAATGCACATTATATGAATGAATGAATACATGAATAAATAATTGATTTTGTAAACCATTGCTTGGGAAGTCTAACCCAGTATTTTTAACTGTTAACATATTAGTAATATATATCCGTTTTATATATTAAAAACGATCTTGCGTTGATATAACTTTAATATATGTTAGACTTGGATCGACGTCCGGCCTCTAATCGACGTCCGTTTCACTAATTGACGTCCAAATCTGACTTCTCCTTCTCAAATCGACGTCCAATATTTTCTAATTTGACGTCAAGTTTTCCACGACGACGTCCGATTCATTGTAGTCGTCTTTAATTGATGTCCAATATCAATAGATAATAATAAATTACTGGACTTAATTTACACTTATACATGTACATGTTTTGTAGGGTTCTTATGACAACTAAATTTTCCAACATTTATACATATGATGGTATGATACTTAACCCTTAACGGGAAGTTTTTTGCCAGACATTCATATGATGAAGACACAGTCTTTCAATCAGTTTAATTGAAGTCTGGATCTGGCATGTTAGTTAACTGCTAGTAGTCTGTTGTTATTTATGTATTATTGTCATTTTGTTTATTTTCTTTGGTTACATCTTCTGAGATCAGACTCGGACTTCTCTTGAACTGAATTTTGATGTGCGTATTGTTATGCGTTTACTTTTCTACATTGGCTTCATGTATAGGGGGAGGGTTGAGATCTCATAAACATGTTTAACCCCGCCTTATTTTTGCGCCTGTCCCACGTCAGGAGCCTCTGGCTTTTGTTTGTCTTGTATTATTTTGATTTTAGTTTCTTGTATACAATTCGGAGTTAAGTATGTCGTTCATTATTACTGAAGTACTAGTAGTATATACATTTGATTAGTTGCCAGCTGAAGGACGCCTACGGGTGCGGAAATTTCTCGCTGCATTGAAGAATTTGACACATTCCCCATTTCCATTCTCAATTTTATTTTCGGCCCAAGATAAGTAACAAATATTTTAATGTTTATCTTAATAAAAATATAATCTATAATAGTGCACGTGCAATTCCCATTTATATCAATAATGAGCAAGCAACCCAACGACAAAGAAATCCACCAAACGACATATAGGAGTATTAATTAGTCCTCAACAATAGACAAAAAAAAGAAGAACAATTAGCCAATTGTTATGAGACTTTTATAATTCGGACTCTGTAAGATGTTTTTTCAACAAATTTCGGGTGTTTTACATCTTGAGTGCAACGTGTACGCCAAAAAAATGGAATGATGTTTTTATGTTGTGCGGTTACATTACTGTTCTAGGTTAAGTGCTTAACCCAGACATATTCTTTATAGGCCTGTAGTGAATTGGTTTTCGATAATTTATGTCTGTGATGTTTGTTTTTCGGTTGTTTTTTATATATGTAACAATAACATCTTCATGCCTTATATATCATGTACTGTAGTACGCCGCTAGATTAAAACTGACGTGGAAAGGTAACACATGGCCAGCGAAAGCTCTTTTTTTGAGTGCCCAGGTGGTCGTGTGGTCTAGCAGGACGGCTGCAGTGCAGGCGATTTGGTGTCACGATATCACAGTAGCATGGGTTCGAATCCCGGCGAGGGAAGAACCAAAAATTGGCGAAAGCAAATTTACAGATCTAACATTGTTGGGTTGATGTTTAGACGAGTTGTATATACATTATGTACACAGTCATGTATCACCATCATTGATGGCGATCCGATGGATACATCTGTTGTAGGGTTGTCACTGACTCAGACGTACTTATGAATATAATTATTTTCTGTGACTGTATCTTACATTAATTTGTAGGATCCTTTACTATAGATAATTTAGCTGATCTGTAACAATAACATCTTCATGCCTTATATATCATGTACTGTAGTACGCCGCTAGATTAAAACTGACGTGGAAAGGTAACACATGTTGGGTTGATGTTTAGACGAGTAGTTGTATATATATATATATATATATAATTGGATTGTTAATCTTCCAATTTTAATAGTTTTCATAATTCATGTTGTGACCTTTTATTGCCTTTGCGGTATGGGGTTTTATCATTGTTAAAAGCGACACAGCTGCCTATATAATTGCACACATCCACTTCATTTGAACTCTGATGGATAGATTGATATCACAACTTGTTTACATACTTATAAAAAAGATGTGGTATGATTGCCAATGAGACAACTCTCCACTAGAGACCAAAAATGACACAGAACTTAACAACTATAGGTCACCGTACAGATTTCAACAATGAGCAAAACCCATATCGCATAGTCAGCTATAAAAGACCCCGAAATGACAATGTAAAACAATTCAAACGAGAAAACTAACGGCCTTATTTATTTAATAAAAAAAAATGAACGAAAAACAAATATGTAACACATAAACAAACGATAACCACTGAATTACAGGCTACTGACTTGGAGCAGGCACATACATACATAATGTGGCGGGGTTAAACAGTCCGTTTGTCAGTATGATACTGATATATGAGCAAAAAAAAAAATACTTTTAAAATTTTGATTCAAACATAAAAAGCTTCTGCTTGAACATAAAATTCGATGTCGGTTTGACATATAGTAAATGGCGTTTAACAAACTTACAAACTTTAACTCAAGACTGAAACTACTTATCAATTGTAAAAAGAAATCCTTTAATTATTAAAATACGTGAGAATTTAATGTGATAGTCGTGTTTTACGGGGTATCAATAAACGACAAGTCTTGGGTTCTTTGACATCACTTTATTAAGTAAACATAGGAAATAAATAACCCTGCAATAACAATAGCATAATAGTTATCACATTTATCAATATCACAGTCTTATTAAAGTCTTATACTATAAACATATAAATATTATACTGGCGTAATAACAATGTTACAAGATCGTAAATAATATTCTATTCCATTTACAATAAACTATACTGAGTATCAAGAATGCGGTGACATTCACAATATGCAATACATTTGCAATTATATCTTTCTAAATATAAATGCATGCTTTTGATAAGTCGTATCAAATAGTATATCATTATAATTCCACCTTATATAACAATGCTGTATTTTTACTGGATGAGAGAAATGGTATTTTTTAACAATTTTGTTTTATACATAAAATTAAAATTGAGAATGGAAATGGGGAATGTATTGATATTTACTTTTTTCTGTCGGTGTTTTTGTCATAAGGGAATTCTATTCGTGACTTCAACTTTATTTGCTAACAAATCTGACAGCAGATTGTCACAAAGAGCATTCAGTGGAGTTGCTTACAAGGACTTGTTTAACCCCGCCACATTATTTATGTATGTGTCTGTCCCAAGTCTGTTATTCAGTGGTCGTCGTTTGTTTATGTGTTACATATTTGTTTTTCGTTCATTTTTGTACATAAATAAGGCCGTTAGTTTTCTCGTTTGAATTGTTTTACATTGCCTTATCGGGGCCTTTTATAGCTGACTATGCGGTATGGGCTTTGCTCATTGTTGAAGACCGTACGGTGACCTATAGTTGTTATTGTTTGTGTCATTTTGGTCTTTGTGGATAGTTGTCTTATTGGCAATCATACCACATCTTCTTTTTTTATACTTATTTAATTTTTACCTTCGTATTTATAGGTAAATTGAGAAAGCACACGATTTCTCATCTCATCTGGAGATAGAATGGATAAAGGCCAGTATGTAAAACTAACAGTTGCTATTATCATAACAGGGATGTGTTTCATGATATATTCTGGAGTATTCAATAATTTAATTGAAAAAAAACAATTGATTGAATTAAAGTTAAATACAGTACCGTTCCATTCGTGCACTGGCCTCAATTGTACCAACTTTTTAAAATCCTATTTTTGGAAGAAAACCTATAAATCAATGGTTTTTCTGGGTGATTCGTGTATGAATCGCTTGTTTTTGGCTATATTAGGAAAACAAAGATCTTGCAAAGTTCGAAAGCAGGCTTATAGATGTAACCTTATCTCGTATTTGGGTCAACAAAAACGTTCTAACTGGACTAAACCATCTAGTGCAGAAGGACCTGTTGGGTATGGATTAACACACCCATTTTGTACAGATTGTTCTGGATGTAACAGTGCACTGTTTCATTGTGGAGAAACCAAGATTGAATATATTTCAGTGGAATATGCACGAGATGTCGAAATTCAGTCAACAATCGGTATTACTACGCAAGAAGCCGTTTCTCTGTACCTCAATTTAAGCTTAACAAATATATGTGTGGTTAATTCTGGTATTCATGATATGATTCTACCAGCCCTAACAGACCAACTTTATGTTAAGAACGTGCAGTTCTATGTACAAAATTTGGTTCAAACGTGTCAGAATGTAATTTGGATTTCCACGACAGCAGTAAGAGGTGACAAAATATTTCCTCAAAATAATCGCAGAATTCAGCTGTGGAATAGATTAATCAAAGAAATGTTACTTAAAAAGTTTCCAAAAATAGGTTTTATGGATTTCTTTCCTCTTTCTAATTCCATTAAAGCGCATAGTGATAATGTACACGTAACTCCAACTGTGTATAAGTTGTTAGCAAGTTTTTTTACTTGATTTTTGGACATGAAGTATAATTGTGTTTGTACTGTTCGAATATTGAGTTAGTTTTTGTTCCTATATATAAAATGTCCAAAATCCCTTAAATAGCGGATCTTTATATCAACATGTTCAAATTAACAGAAAACGTAACAGATGTCAATAAAAATATCACATTTTATCATGAAAGAGGGAAGAAAGATACCCGAGTGACAGTCAAATTCATAAATCGAAAATCCTGACAACGCCATGGCTAAAAATGAAAAAGACAAACAGACAAACAATAGTACACATGACACATCATAGAAAACTAAAGAATAAACAACACGAACCCCACCAAAAACTAGGGGTGATCTCAGTAAGATATGATAACAACCAATTTAGCGCGGCTCCAGATATTTTGAATGAGTATTCAAGTCGCTTTCGTAAAATGGAATGGCCGAGGACATCGAACGCTGCCGACAGGTCTAACATTAATAAAACTACACAACAGTTTTTATCAAGTGCAACAGCTACGTCGTGATGAACCTGTAGCAATGCCGTCTCGGTGGAATGGTAAGCACGGTAAGCCGCTTGAACACTATCAAAAAGATCGTTCGACTGAAGATGGTTCTCTAATCGATATTCTACAACCTTTTCGAGGACCTTCGATATAAATGGAAGATTCGGGACTGGACGATAATTCTTCAAAACATCTTTGTCTAATCCCGGTGTCTTCAGTAAGGGTCGTACAACTGCTTCCTTAAATGTTTTTGGAACATACGACTCTTGTAATGACTTGTTCACTATTTTCGTTATGATTGGTGCTAAGTTGTCCACACACGGATTTAGTAACAAAGTTGGCAACGGGTCGAGTTCGTACGATTTCGACGGAGCCTTTGAAATTATCTTCCGAACTTCACCCACGGATGCATATGGTAAAACAGCAAGTGCCTGCCCGTCGAACCTCACATCTGCGCAGAAGGCGTCATTCCCATTTAGAGAGGAATCATCTTCAATTTATAGACATCTCATGATGGTTTCAATCTTATTGAGGATGAAGTCGAAGAACCTGTTCGATATATCTTTATCGCACTCACGTGATGGCAAAACAACGGTCTTTGTATTACTTATTAGCTTGTTTGTTAAATTGAACAGTTTCTTTTGATCACACCCTATTTCCAAAATTTTATCTGAATAGTAGTCAGTCTTACACTTCAAAAGCAGCTTGTGTTTTGATACATTGCTATTTATACAACCTCAAGCTTTGTCTTCCTCTTTTTACGCTCAGCTTTACGGCACTCTGTCTTAGCGGTACGGAGCTCTGAAGAGTGCCATTCTGTATTCGGGCGCAATGTTATAGTTTTGGATTGCATAGGAGCATGTTTCTCAGTGATAAAACTGAGCACTGAGTCATATGTTGAAACTAATTCTTCAAGCGTTGTTGTCTGAGTTGGCATGAAATTTGAAAAATTGATGTCGGTATTAAAATCGTCAATGACAATTCCTTCGAGCTTACGGAATTTCATTAGGTGGTTTGTTAAAGTTCAGACTACAGTGAACCGCGAAATGATCGAGTGTTGGAATGCCTTTATCATTATAAAGATGTAATTCCTCAATAGATGGAATGCCGATTACAATTAAGCTATCTTCTCTAGTTATAATGACATCAAGCGTGTGTCCACGAACATGAGTAGCACCAACAATATTCTTTACAAAAAGAACTTGAAAATGTGTTCACTTTGTTTTTGAATTACTTTGAAATTATTTATGGCAACAGAAGAAATAAACGTTAAATATCAAAGACTTCAATGCAATTTAAGTGGTCTACGAAAGTAACCTAGGCAAACAAAAATATGATCATGCAATTGTTTTAAAAATTTTAACTTAGTTTCAAGTTGATTGAACTTCAACTCTATCAATAACTACCATGACCAAACGCTTTAACCTGAACTTCGCACTATCATTTTCTATGTTCACTGGACCGTGAAATTGGGGTCAAAACTTTAATTGGCATTAAAATTAGAAAGATCATATCATGGGGAACATGTGTACAAAGTTTAAAGTTGATTGAACTTCAACATCATCAAAAACTACCTTGACCAAAAACTTTAATTTGATGCGGAACGAACAGACGGACGAACGAACGGTACGACGAACGAACAGACGGACGTACGACCGAACGTTACGACGAACGAACAGACGGACGGAAGAACGAACGGACGCACAGACCCGAACACATAATGCCCCTCTACCATCGTATTTTGGACATAAAAACAAATGCTCAAATTTAAAGAACATCTATATAAAACAGAATTATACAAATAACTTAACAAAAAACAGCTTGTGTTTATCTTTAAAAAAAAAACGTTATGAATTTCTGTCTAAAGGAAAATTACGTCCACAAATCCGAATTTTAAGCCAATATATTAAATGTAGCACATGGAGATACATTTTGTTTTATTACATATTTGATTTAATCAGGCAAAAATAGCCTACATGCAAATTTTCAGCCAAATTTCAATATCAAAGATCCCGCTACGATTATAACACGTTCTCACCGCGCTTATTCTGCGACCTGCGACCTCACTAGGCTTATCAAACTCTTACTACGCTCATCACGTTCTAACTACGACCATACCACGGGTTATCCGATTGCAACACGATCTTACCACGCTTCTACTGCGATTATAGCACGTTCTTACCACGAGTATACTACGTTCATACCGCGATCTGAATACATTCTCAGCAATAACGTCGACATCCTGTTCCATATCAATACAGTTCCATTCCTTCTTTTTCTGATTAGTATGTAGATTTCTCGGAAACAATGCAGTGATACCACCAAAATCTACTAGAAAACGTGGTAGTGTTTGATGTAGAGGCAGAGGGAGCTCTGATAGTTAAGAATCCGGACCAAGCAGAGATGTCGGACCGACTAATTCAACCTTAATTACAACCTATTGCTGGTCAATAAAGCTGAAATGACGATATTTTAGTGAACGATATCAGAGATGACACAGATGTGTCAATATGTATATATAGGAAGATGTGGTATGAGTGCCAATGAGACAACTATCCATCCAAGTAACAATTTATAAAAGTAAACCATTATAGGCTAAGGTACAGCCTTCAACACGGAGCCGTCTCACACCAAACAGCAAGGTATAAAGCCCCCCTCCCCCCAAAAAAAATAAAATAAATAAATTAAAAAAATACTAGTGTAAACCCATTCGAACAGGAAAACCAACGGTCTAGTCTATATAAAAACGAGAAGCATAGTTGGGCCGTTAGAGAAAATTGATAATAAGTCATAATTACATACAGACAAACAAAACCTGGAGAGATTTAATATTTTTATGTGAAATGACCATGAGAATGATGGTCGTAGTATGAACGTAGTCAGGTCGTCGTAAAAGGAGCGTGATGAGGACGGCAAGGGCGTGCTACAGTCGTACTATGCATGCTCGTAAAAACCCCGTCACACTGAGACAAAGTCCATGAAGTTTCCACTACGCCTTAATTTTTTTTTAAACGTAGTAGAAACTTGCTCAAATTCGATTGATAATACCGTTATTCGGTCTCTAACACGACCCTTCTACGTCCTTACAAATATTTCGTCGAACATCTTGGGCGGCATTCTCAGAAAGTTGAAAAACGACTGTTGATCCTCCATTCTCAACTCCTGCATCAGTCTATCATAGTGGCCAAACATAAGCCTTCTTTCCTGAGTAAGCCAGGGACGCACCCACCATGTTCTGGGTCTCCTTTGTTTTCTTTTTATCCTGAAGCAGAAAAGCGCAACTGTGCATCAAGAAGAGCTTGTTGTCCTTGTAATGATGTATGAAGTAGAAGTAAATCTTGTTCCATCGTTCAACAGTACAATTACAAATGATTCCGTCTTAAAAAAAACCACCTATATATACCATATTCAACACGGGTAACAGAGATCCGATGCAAACCTGCTGCAAACGCACCGCAGACGTGGTAAAGACGTACTGCATACCGATAGGTCGTACAAAGAACGTACTAAGGTCTTTAGGAACGTAATAAGAACGTAGAATAGTCTTCGCGAGGTCGTGTTGAAAACTTCCCTAAATCACCAAGTTCTAAAATATCGTAGTAAAGACGTAGAGCAGTCGTAGTAAGGTCCTGGTGCAATCTCCAAGAACGTAGTAAAAACGCAGTGAAGACGGCTTTCAAATTTATCACGTCCGTACTACGGTTCATAACTAGTGTCCTCTACGTCCTTACTACGACCAAGCCGTTCTCAGTACGTTCTTATTAGGTCTTTACTGCGTTTTATCCTCAGGAAGTTCTCACTACGTTTGTTTTGAACATGTTCAAAATTATTTTACGTCCTTCACGTCCATGAAGACCTTACCACGTCCATGCAAGTTTGCAGTACGACCATATAAGTTTGCACTGCGTTCGTACCACGACTTAGAAGTTCCCACTACGTTCGCCTACTTTTTCAGAACGCACTGGGAACGTGATAGGAACGTGATAGGAACTTGGTCTAGTGTGACGGGGGCATTAACAGTGTGGTATAGTCGTAGTGGAAGCGTAGTTGGGTCGCGGCGAGAACGTGATGGTCGTAGTGAGGTCGCAATAACGTCGTTGTGAGATCGTAGCACAGTCTCTCCGATAGAATCACGCTTTCGCTACGCTCTCGCTACAATAATAATAATAATAATAATAATATCTTTATTTAGAGAGAGTAACTCATTTGGATTACACCAATTTTCAATAAGGCTCTCTTAATACAATAATAATTACATTACAAATAAACAATGCATCAATAATAATGGTAAATAAAGATTATGTACAATTTAAAATACAATAAACAATTATGATATGGCATTACAGTAAAAATATGATGGTAATGTTAAAAGTACATAGATTTGTATTTATGTTTAAATTCGGATACTGTATTTGATTTTTTTATTGAATTAGGAAGAGCATTCCACACTCTTAGTCCATTGTACGAGAAACTAGACTTATACAACTCTGTATTTGGTTTTGGAATAATAAAATTATCTGAGGATGAAAATCTCGTATTATATTTTTGGTTTGCAGAAGCTGATACAATAAGACTTGACATATATTCTGGAGCTAAGCCATGTTTTGCCTTATACATTAGTAATGATTTGTGATAAAGTATTCTTTGTGTGATTGGCACAATGTTACATTCGTGAAATAATGGTACAACTACCTTTGCAATATTACTACGACATAACTGCGCGCTCACTACGCTTCTGCTACAAACTGATTTAGCCATGATTGTTTTGAACATGCTCATCACACTCTTGAAGACCTCACCACTACTGTGATACGACCTTGCTGCGATCTACACGATCGTACAACGATCATCAAAATGTTCACAGATCGTAGTGCGATCTTGGTCTAGTGGGACTGCGGTATTAGGGACTGTGCAATATTTATCTGAGGGTGGGGCCGGTGTACAGCAAATATTTATTAAAAAAAAAACTTTATGCCCCGCCAAAATTTATTTAAAAAAAAGTTCCTGCCCCGCTTCAATTAATTACAAAAAAAGTCCTTGCCCCGCTTGAAAAAAATAAAAAAAACACATGGAAACATGATATTTTTTAACTCAAATGCACAACATTCAATAACACATGTATATCAGAGTTAATATATCAACTCAAATGCATATTTTAATATTATAAAGATTTTATAACACATTTTAATTGTGTTTTGAAAATAATATTTTATACTGCCACTAGAATGTTTCTATACAAATTTTTTTATATTCATTGATATACATGATATACTTTCCTTGGAATTATGAAATTCAACTTTAATAAGGGTTTACCCAACATTTTTACTAATTTTTATAAACTTTTGAAGAAGTATTTATTTTGAGATATTGACAAAACTATATAAATTTTAAAAAATTGTGAAATAGCCAAATCAAGTATAAAATTGAAGAGCTTGAGGACCAAAAATACCAAAAAAGTATCCCAAATGAGGCTGAGGAATTATCTATGCCTGAGGAAGAAAATCCCTAATTTTTCCAATGAATTCAAAATTTGCAAACTGTAAATTTATAAATTTAACTATGTCATTCATATATTGTGTCAACACATATGTGCTAACTACCAGGCTTGTGATAACTCATTTTTGATGTATTTTATAAAACAGTTTACTTATTAAAAAAAGTCATGAAATCGTGATGGAACACGAATTTGTCTATTAGTTTAAGAATTTATTTACAATACAACATACTGTAAGTCTTAATAATGTTTAAGAATTTAATTTTAAACACACTGTAAATTTGTTATGTTTAAGATTTATCATGTTTCTTTACAATACAATTATAAAAGTTGTTTTTATGTTTTACCATTTGTTTTGTTATGTTTAATTTATAGTTTTCCAGATATTTTATTTATACAGACAATGCTCAATAATTATGTACATTTATTTGTAAGTAATTTTATATTTTCTTTAAAATTAAAAGTGCCAAACATTTATTTTTCATATTTTAGTTTCAAATTTTTCTTGCTTTGCTTTGCTATTAAAGAACAACTGTACATTTTCTGAAGCTAATTCCAAACTATCAGTCAAATAGCTATGTGTTCAATCCTCTAGTGGTATTTACACAACCCAAATTTAAGTTGTAATTCTTTTAATGTTTAAGAATTTAATTTTGTTATTTTATTAAAGTTTAAGCATTTATTTTCCATATGTTATGTTATGTTTAATTTACAAACCATTGTTTATAGTTTTCCAGATATTTTATTTATACAGATAATAATAATGTACTATATTAAAAGCAATTTGATATTTTTTTAAAGTGCCAAACATTTATTTTTCTTATTTTACATTGTTTTAGTTTCAACATTCTTTTTTTTCATTTTAATACATTTGAGTTTAATGTTTTGATTCTCCTTTACTTTTATAAACAAAAATGTGAGTACAATATACATGTACATGTGTACAAATAGGTTGTATATACATTGTACATGAACATTTTATACATTTATATGTTGGTCAGTATTTCATTTTTTTAAATGATAATTAAAAGCATAAACTCACAAAAATATATTGAAGCACTGTATTAGGCTAATTTGTTTTAGATTATATTGTGTTTTTTTTTTTTTAAGTTATTTTTTTCTCACAGAAATCACAAATATATGTATTGAAAAGAACATTTAGACCTTTAAACATGTTGCATTCAGATAATATATAAGTATATGAACTAACATTATCTGAAGCCATCGATATGTTAAATATGCTGTTATTCAATTTGATTTTAATAAATAGTTTTAATCTTTTTTACTCTGATTTAATTATTTTTTTTGCACACGCAAAGGGGTTTTAAAAGTGTGCGCCCCGCCAAATGTTTCTTAAAAAAAACTTGTCGCCCCGCTCATAATTTGCATAAAAAAAGTATGTGCCCCGTCCATGTTTGCACCGGCCCCACCCTCTGATAAATATTGCACAGTCCCTTAGGCGTGGTCAAAATCGATTTAACTCCGCCACATTCAAATAAGCACTTGTGTTCAAATACGGATTTAGTCTTAGATGCATTGATTTAATTGATACCTATAGAATTGTATAGAAAGTATATACTATTACGTGTTTTACATAATTTATTTAATAAGTGTTTCAAATTTGGTAAAATCCCATCTATGTGGAGTAAAGGTATTATAACCCCTGTTTTAAATTGTGTATATAGTAATATACTCTGTATGTACTGTATATTTATGTATTGCAAGTAGTGAGACTTTATATTTTTGAATATTGAATCTGAATCTGCATCTGCATGATTTTTTATTAGTTGTTAGTGTCTTTGAACTAGCTGTCAATTAACTGCGAACACTCTCAGATCTGTACCTAGTGTCTTTTTGTTGTTTGGTTGTACAAGTTCCCGGAAACGTCCACTTGTATTTTTCCACTGGTTTTTATAGTTCGTTCTTATGTTGTACTGTTATAACATTGTCCCAGGTTAGGGTGTGTGTGTTGGGATCCCGATAACATGTTTAACCCCGCCACAGTATGTATGTATGTGCCTGTCCCTAGTCAGGTGCCTGTAATTCAGCGGTTATCTTTTTTTTTTGTTACATAATTTTTTTTTTCGTTCTTTTTTTGCACATAAATAAGGCCGTTGGTTTTCTCATTGGAATTGTTTTACATTTTCATTTCGGGGCCTCTTATAGCTTACTATGCGGTATGAGCTTTGTTCATTGTTGAAGTCCGTACGGCGAACTATAGTTGTTAATTTGTGTGTCATTTTGGTCTATTGTGGAGAGTTGTTTCATTTGCAATCATACCGCATCTTCTTTTTTATGTCAATATAAAGTCATGTCCTAGATATGTCTTTAAGTAGTTATACATTTAGTTTACTAAACGATTTACTGACATTGTTCTTTACAGTTAGATAGTATTTCTTTTTTTGTCGGAGTCATAAGAGCTTCTTAAATGGCGTGGACTGCTTAAACATTAAATACCTGTTATAGTGACAGCTGTCTGATGGTTTTGTATTTGTTACTGATGTGAGTTAGAATGTCTTCATGACAGCTCCGTTTCCGTTAATCAACAAAGAAAAAATCATAGCACATGGAAAGCTGTATTTTTTCATTTCAGTAATTATATTTTTACATGGTAATATTCCTTTTTCATCTTTTAAATACGTTTTCAAATTTTTAACTTATATTTGATAATTTTTAATAGCAATCTTATTTTAGACTTTTTTGGCTATTTTATTTTACCAACTTTATTCAGTATAATTTCATTTTGATTCATTGATATATATTCCACTTTTTGTAAAAATTTCCACATTATTAATCCTTTTATCTAGAAAAGTTTTAACACTTAAATATTTATTTTGTGTGTTCATGTTTTATATTTTTATCACTGTCTGTGTGTATATTTCGTTTAACATGTGATGTAAAGCGCTTTGAGTAATATTGTTTTAGATTTAGCGCTATAGAAAAATCTAATTGTCACAAAAAAAACGTCCTGGCCAACACCAAAAACATTCAATAAAACCATTTATGACATACAACAAACAACGGCAATGAAAAATTAAAAGTTCTTGCTTGAAACAGGCACATGAAGAATATGGCCATACAGTTCACTAAAAGAATCATCTCAATGTCTTAATTGGTCGAAATGACAGAACACATACAGTATGGAGTTTTTAAATAAATACTTGTATTTATTTAAAGCCAACTTATGATATGTGTGACAACATAACCGAGAACTTTTTGAATATGACTACAACTTTCAGTACTTAAAAATGACTAAATTTTCAGAAATATAAAATGACTGAAATTTACAATACTGAAAAATAACTGATATTTACCGTACAGTAAAATGACTGAAACTATCAGTTCTGAAAAATCACTGAAATTTCCAGTTCTGAATAATGACAAAAAATTTCACTACTGAAACGAATGTTTCTGTACTAAAACATAACTGAAATTGTAAGTACTGAAAACAACTTTTTCTCAACCTTTTTGAATACATACATACATACATACATACACATAATTAATTGTACTGAATTCACAACTGAAAATATACATACATACAATTGTACTGAATACACATATTCAAAACTAAAAACATACATACAATTAACTGTACTGAATACAGTTTGAAGAGGTTCTTCAAGGCCCAATATTTTTGGTCTTGTTTTATTTAATATTTTTTTAACAGTTGAAGGTTACATTATTGGTGGCGGAAATTATCATTTGGTGGTAATAGTTAATCACACAGATCATTTAAACCCACTAAAAGAGAATTGTTCTGATTTAAATGAAACAGCTTTTTCATGGAAGCACTCGTCTATATTATATTTTCTTCTTCTTTTCCAGAAAAAAAAACACCTGTCAGAAATAATGTGCTACAAAAGATTTACACGGGTACAAATGGTGTCAGTTGTTCTAGTCCTTCTGTTTGTGTGCATATTTAAAGTCAACTATGACAAGAACTCAACAAAGATTCCATCTATAAATAAAGAGGAATATAACGGTCTGAAATCATTCACATATGAAAAAAGAGCTGATAACAAAAAAGCTTTACAGCCCATTCAGGAATCAGATTCTGTAGATTCTATCAGAAAGGATTGCGGAAAACTTTGTGAAACAAATGCAAAAGGGGTACCTGGACCTTACTTTGATCAAATAACTGTCCCAATTGATTGTCAAGCGCTCTTTAAAAATGAACATATAGATCGTGGCCACGGCTTATCTAATGCCCCCAAAAATATACCTAAATATTTGCATATGGACTTTACGATGAACAAAAGACTAAAGGTGTCACCATGGTATTTCAATGATGGGGGATATTTGGGTAAGACAGCCAAACTGGCAGTTTGGACAGAACAAATAATCGAGGAATACATTTCTTTGGCAAAAGACAACAAGTTAAAAGGAACGTATGGCGTATCAGAAACAAATGCTTTACGAGACGGTTTAAAGCATGCACCTGGCATTATGAATGGTCGAGTTTTAGTTATAGGTTCAGAAATTCCATGGGTAGAAGCATGTGCGTTGGAAGCAGGAGCACGCGAGGTTGTAACGTTAGAATATGGTAAAGTTGTTTCAAAACATCCTAAAATAAAGACAATGATTCCCGATCAATATCGGAAAAGTTACTTAAATAAAACTCTAGGGAGTTTTGATGCTGTTGTTACTTTTAGTTCAATAGAACATTCCGGTTTAGGCAGGTATGGTGACGGACTAAATCCCTGGGGAGATATTATTGCCATTGCCAGGGGGTGGTGTGTAACTAAGAAAGGTGGATCGTTAACCATTGGCGTTCCATATAATTATGAAATGGATTATATCAAATTTAATGCCGGAAGATGGTATGGAAAGATAAGGTATCCATATCTGACTACAAATTGGAAACAGCATTATCGAGGTTACGGACTCCAACGCGTACATGTTTTTACTAAGAACAATGAAAATTTTACAAGACAGCTTGATCATTACAGGTTACAAGAACCACATACTAATTACCATTTAAACAACATTGATCAACGCTTCTCGCAAGCACATCAGGATGAAACGGTGTATCAAATTTCCCGAAAGAAAAACGGATTTTTTGTTGAAATGGGAGCATTCAATGGTCAAACGTATTCAAATACTTTGTGGTTAGAACGAAAACATAACTGGACTGGACTTTTAATAGAAGCTAACCCCAATCTTTGTCGTCAAATAGATGCGATGAAGCGGCACGCTTGGCGTCTTTGTGCATGTATATCAGATACATTAAATAAAACTGAATTTATTCAGAGTGGCGCAGTAGGCGGCATGGCGTCTGAATTAGATGATGACCAGATGAAGATGGTAAAAACTAAACGAACAATTTCAGTTCCTTGTTTTAATATGATGAAAATCCTAGATCTGATAGGCGTGCAACATATTGACTACTTTTCGTTGGACGTTGAAGGATCAGAAATGAGTATTTTGAAGTCAATAAGAAACGAACTCATATCCGGAAAAATAGTGGTAGATATTTGGTCTATTGAATATAGGACATGGGATGGAAAACAAAATATTATAAACAAGTCATTACAAAAATTAAAGAATTTACGAGATTTTTTTGAAAATATTGGAGGTTATGTGGAACATTCTCAGTTAAATAATGAAGGTGGTGATATTAGAGACGGTATGGCATTGGACGTTGTGTTTGTTCGGCTCTCGGCACTTACGGAGGAAACTCTAAAAGCCGATATACCGGCTTCGGCATATACAGTTACAGGGAGGTAATGACGTTGCTAACGTAAAATGTTATTTTCGCGACGTCAAACTGTAACCTATGGGGAAAAGATGCATTTTTCGACTGATTTTTATCATTCAAACTGATTTGATTTGAAAACGAGTTCATGGACCCATATTTTTCAAAACAGCAATTTGTTTCATTTTGCAGGGAGATTATGTGACCCAAATTTTATAAAACTGTAAAACTTCTTATTCTGTAGTCTGACCATCAAACGATGTACTTGTTAATAAATTAGT
Source organism: Mytilus trossulus (assembly GCF_036588685.1). Taxonomy (NCBI): domain Eukaryota; kingdom Metazoa; phylum Mollusca; class Bivalvia; order Mytilida; family Mytilidae; genus Mytilus; species Mytilus trossulus. Next base: position 73,441,002 of record NC_086379.1, read on the forward strand.
TTTATTTCATATCGGTTTAGAATAAGATTCTCTTATTGGATAAAAAGGGGTCACATGACATTCATTAATCTTCAGTAATAAATTCAATGGGTCATTTACAGAACGATATGGACCAGAAAACCGGTCGTTAATGAACTTTTACATGATATGGACCGGTGGGGCGTGGTTTACGTCTGATAATGACCGTTGGGGCGTGGTTTCCGTTTGATAATGACTGTTGGTGCGTGGTTTCTCTGTTTAGAAAGATGTACCTTTTATAAAAAATGTTCCTGTTATTAATATTACATTTAAGTTGTTGACTTGTTTATTACATTTTTCACGTTAATGGTAAAATTAAAGAGAACTTAATTTAGAATTTATATACTGAAAAGTTGCACTAAACTAAAATGAATGGCAGTATTACTACGACTGGTCTTCACTCTTTGCTATAGAAATCGTACAACTACTCGAGTTCGTTTTAGGCGTTTTGAATTTGTGAGCATTTCCAAAACATGGTTTCTCAATGAAATAAACATAATAGTTCTTGAAAAACTGGTCATTATCGTGATACATGGACGTGCCCGTATAGGACAGTGGTATTGACTGCGACAGCGATAATGACCTCGCCTTCGGCTCAGTCATTATCACTATCTTAGTCAATACCACTGTCCTGTGGGCAGTCCATATATCACGATAATGACCAGTTTTTCAAGAACTATTATATAAATAGAAACTGGATTGTATTATTACATAGCAAAGATATTACAATTGGAATATAAGCATTGGTCAGAATCAAGCTAACAACCACTTATATAATAGTTCTTGAAAAACTGGTCATTATCGTGATATATGGACTGCCCACAGGCCAGTGGTATTGACTAAGATAGTGATAATGACTGAGCCGTAACTAATTTATTAACAAGTACATCGTTTGATGGTCAGATGACCAGGTTTTCTAGTCCGTATTGTTCTGTTAATGACCGATGGAATTTATTACTGAAGATTAATGAATGTCATGTGACCCCTCTTTATCCAAATATAAGAGAATCTTATTCTCAACCGATATGAAATAAATATATATAGTGAATAAAAGAATAATAAAATTACATTATACATGTATATGTATTTATTCTCAAATTATTTACTTGACTTGACTTAGTGTCAGTGTTCATGCCTGATCTCCTTAATTCAAAACAGTCACAAATATAACAACCCAGTTTTTCCATAAGAGAAAACATTTTCTTATGTCAAGAGCCATAAAAAATTAGAAGATTTATTTAAATTTATAAAATTATAACAATTGTTAGAAATGCCTTGAAAAAAATCGTCCCTTTGAATATCATAAAGAGGGCATTCTAATAAAAAATGAAGCCCATCTTCAACTTCATCAAGTGAGCAATTAGTACAAAGACGCTCAGATCTTTCTATATGCTTTTTGGAATATCTGTCTGTTTTATACGATATAATCAATTCAACGTCGCTTTATTGTACATGTTGCATATACATGTATGATGTTGGAATCAGGTAAAAGCACATAATGTTCGCGTTAAAAGTAGTTTTACCCTAACTTGCCATCAAAAGGCTATTATGATTATCTTTTTCGCCTAATGCATAGTCTGAACTTAGAATATTTGAAAACTGTGATTAGTTTAGTAAGAAGTGAGGAACTATTGATTTTGGGATTGCGATGGCATATGAAAGGTGTAAATGATTCTATTCTTATTTTTTTTTATGTCTGTTGCCAGATATTGTATCTTCAGAAGAGACTTGTTGAATAGTGGTTATTCTAGTGTAAGTTTGATAAAATTATTTAATATACATTTAAACATTATGTAACATATATGTATGTTTATCTCTGTCAATGTCATAATATGAGTCATATATTTCAAAAAAGGTTTGTAATACATAACCCGTTGTTAGAAGAAACAGACAATGTTCCAGTCTTTAAATTGTAATAACTATTGACTGTGTACCTGAAATGTGAATTAACAGTATTGTGAATACAAAGTATAGTATATAGTATATAATGAGAACAATCAAGGACAATTGATTTTATATGTTGTTTTATTTGTATTATATGATGTTTGATTTTAATAAAGATAAAAAAGAAAAAAGAAAAGAAGAAGCGACTTGAATGCGGGACGTCGTGGGTTCGAACCCCAGCCGGCTCAAACCAAAGACTATAAAACTGGTATTTTCTGCTTCTCCGCTACGCACACGACATTAAGGAGTAGGAGCAAAGACTCACGGCATGGTCGGCTCGGAGCAGAATAATGTGTCCGGGTAAGGTAACTTGTCTTCCTGCGAACGATTACCTTTTGAACAAGCACGTTAACAATCCGACTCAGTGTGTCGATCTAGTACATAGTAGGGTTAATATTCATATTACATTGAAATGTTCTCGTCCTGAATTACACATTACTTTGTATTGAGCAGCCATCCACCACCATCAACATCTTTTTACTATTTCGAATACAATCTATCCTGATTTTACCGTCTCATATAGCATGTAACGGACTCATTGAAAATTGACTTGATTTAAATTTCTTAACGGAATCTAATATCAAATTTCTCAACGGAATCTAATATCAATTCACCACCTCTTGAACAAACAGAAAACATGACCCCTCTCATCTAATTATAAATGTATTCATTAATTAAAACTAATGCGGATTGATGACCATATATATGTTAGCGGCAATAAGTAAAATTAGGCATTAAGCTTAATTCCTAGGCAATAAGCTAACGCCTAGGCATTAAGTTATTGCCTGAAATTTGCAGGCATTAAGCTTATTGCCTGAAATCTGATGATGATTATTCATCCTATTGCCGAACATGATTTTAGGCAATAAGTAAACTCTGAAATGTATGCATATTGGGAGATTTATTCTTGATATAGGGTCGTTTTTAATTATATTTTTAATTCTACATTCATAAATATACAGTTATTTGACAGATCTTCAAATTTAGTAAGTTTATCTAGTAATTTTATCAGTTGAAAAACAGAATTACCTCATACTTTTTTCATGTTTGTGTGGTATAACTAAGTATCAAAAAGACTTAAAATAAAGTAATTGTATCCAATTGAAAAAGGGTGGAGATTCTATACAATAATTATAATTATTTTTCTTTGAAAATTTGTATACTTCGTTAGTCGACCTAGTTTGAACTGGTCAAAAGTAGACCAAATTAAGATATGATTTTTTTTTATCACATCATTTTCCAATTTTTCTATTGGATAAGTAAATTATCTTTGTTAATTGTTCCAAAATTTGTGATAACAAAATGATTTTTGAACACAAATTTCTAAGTTTTTATATTTCTAAATTATTATTTGATGCATTTTAATATTATATAAATAACATATTTTATTAGTGAATTTATTTCTGGTCTCTTGTGGAGATTTGTCATATTGGCAATCATGCCACATCTTCTTCTTTATATTTAGAATGACACTTGGCCCTGTACTTTTGCATCGTTAAAATCGGTGAAATTCAAATTTATTTCTTCTGCTCATATTCAAACCTATGTTATTTGCAGTAAACAAATAAAATGGTTGAAGTATTCAGTATTTATATGAAAGATGCACAAAATTTTTCTATGAACTATTAGTATGAAACCGTGACGCTTCGAATTCAGTTCCCTCAAAGCATAAAATGATTTTACCGATTATATATTTAATTTTAACTATTTACAATTATTTTGTTCAATTCTAGTATAAAACGTAGTTATATATTTTTACTTATATTTTGTTTCAAAGAGTTTAGATCTACAATAATAATATAAAAATTATTTATAACCTTTCATTTAAAACTAATAATTATTTTCTAATAATTAATCGGTTTATGAATTAAAGTTTTTGGTTGAATTTGATACAATATTTCTTTTTTTTCATTTGCTATTTTCTTTTACGCCAATACTTAGACATCCCAGCTAATATAATCCTCAGAAAGCTTTAAAGTGCAGCATGCTGAGAAATGTAGTAAGTCGATCCTAACTATATCATATGTTCTGTCCTAAGAATATCTTATAGGACTTATCTTAGAACAGTGTCGATAAACAGGCCACATTTATCATAATGTTATTATGTAACAAATGTATTTTAATTTATATGATTAAATATCTTTTATTTACTCGCATTTACATTTTAGGCATTAAGCTTAATGCCTGCACACATTTTTCAGGATTTAAGCTTAAATCCTAGGATTTAAGACTAATGCCTACCATCATTTAGGCAATTGACTTACTGCCTAGGCATTAGCTTATTGCCTAGGATTTAAGCTTAATGCCTAATTTTACTTATTGCCGCTAACATATATATACATGTACTGCATTTCCTTATTATTTATACCATGGAAGTATTATATTGACACTATAATACTTCCATGTTTATACCAAGCACACTGTGCCGTTCGAAAACACCGAAGGCTTAAGGGCATACGATGCAGTTTTGATCCTGTATTCACAAAGTTCGTGAAAATTTGCATATAGGCTATTTTTACCTGATTAAATCAAATATGTAGTTAAAAATATACCTTCATGTGCTACTTTTTTTTAGTAAAATAAGGTCGAAATTTTGTATATTTGCTCAAAACTCAGATTTGTGGCCGGGCCGTAATTTCTTTTTCGAAAGAAAGACATAACTTTTTTGTTATAAAAGATAAATACAAATTGTTTCTTTGTTAAATAATCGGTAATTTCTTTATTTTATAAGTATCTAAAAACATTAAGCATTTTTTATTCAGAAATAACTCATATTTATCAAATGTTCATGAATTGAAGAAAATACGTCAATTGTTGCTGCATGTTTATCAAAATTAAAAAAAATCCTCTATTTTATGTCAACATGTGTATAAGAACTTCAATTGATCTATTTAATGTATGTTTATTTAAGAACGTGCAGACATGTGAGAGTTGCTGATCTGTCAATTATAATTACTGAAACAGATGATACGGTAATAAAGTGTGGTGAACTTTATAACACTTCTCCGGCCTTAGATAAAAACAAATTAAAAACAAATTAACTCAATTACAGAAAATTAATGTCTTTTCACTGCTACTGATTGATAAGTCCATTGTTGAGATTATCGCGGGAACATAACGTTCCAACTATTGTACGTTTATTGTCGACGTCGTATTGTCAGTGACGTCGCCTTGGGCGGAAATACGAACTGCTATATAAAATGTAATGGCTGAATAGTTGTTGTTATATCGTTATATCATCTATATTTATGGTGCCGTGACCAGGATCTCGTAAAATTGAAATCAGTCCGATCGGGGAATAGAAGCGCTGTTACCAGATTATTCCGAAGATTAGATGAAGCAAAGGAGAATTCGAATTTCGACGAAGAAGAAGTTATTGCAACACTCGGAAAACTAGTGCAAAAACAAACATTGTTTGAGGACTTAAACGAACAAATTCTAAAAATAACAGAACCGGAAGATGTGGAAAATGAGATAGTGGATTCAGATGAATATTCAGTAGATATGGAAACAAAGATTCGCCACATACGTAAGTTCATAAAAAATGTCCAAACACCACAGTCCCGTCATATTGATTCACATACAACAACCCACACTTTAAATCCAGAAACTATACCGTTTGTACCAACGCACAACATAGCCAACCCACACAACGCACAGTCGTTTGAGAACCCGTCTGTACAAGCCAGTCATACGTTTAACACACAGCAAAGCACATTTTCGTCAGCTAGTAGTCACCGCCTACCCAAACTTTCGCTTCCAATATTCTCAGGGAACATCTTAGAATGGCAAACTTTCTGGGACTCATATGAGTCGGCCGTACACCTTAACTTGTCACTTACAAATGTACAAAAATTCAATTAATTGAAAGCACAGCTAGAATATGAAGCACTTGATTCTATAGCGGGGTTCGCACTTACAAATGTAAACTACGATGAAGCCGTAAATCTATTAAAAGAGAGGTTCGGTCAACAAGACAAAATCATAAATGCATACATGCAGGCATTATTAGAAATCCCTTCGCCTAGAAATCAACTTACAAGCTTACGAAGTTTTTATGATAAAATGGAAAGTTACGTCAGGGGATTAGAAGCTTTAGGTCAGACACAAGAAACATACGGCACTCTACTTGTTCCGATTATTATGAAGAAATTACCCGGGGAAGTCAGACAACATCTCGCGCGAGAACATAGAATACAAACTTGGGTATTACGGGACCTCCGTAAAAGCCTTTTAGATGAGATCAATATAATGGACGCAGGACAAGAGATAGAGTCGACAAACCATTTGCCCACAACATCGTCTTTCTTTGCCGGAGCGAACTCTGCAAAGTCCAAATCTGTCAAGAATATTGAGACAAGACCTTGTGTGTTTTGTCATGAAATACACGCACCTACCCAGTGCAGTAAAGATAACCGACACAGAATCCCGTATGATAATAGTTAAACGTGATAAGTTATGCTTTAACTGCCTTGGTAAACACAGAATAAATGATTGTAAATCTAAACACACATGTAGAAATTGTAATAAGAAACACCATACAAGCTTGTGTAATTCACGTCCAACAAACAACATAAAACCAGTGAATGAGGTAAACCATAGAAACGGGAGTAGTAACTCAGCAAATACGAACTTCCACGCGAATTATAACCAGAGCAGCAACCCGCCATCGACAAACGTTCAACTCGTTAATGAACTTCATGATACAGAAGAAGATACTACCATTTTGTATTCTCAATCGACAGAATCGCGATCAAATGTACTTTTGAAAACCGCCGTATCTCAAGTAGGCTCAAATCAGCACTTTATCGATACGAATATTCTATTTGACGAAGGAGCTCAAAGATCGTTTTTGACGCAGAACTTAGCGAATAAACTCAATTTACAGATAGAAGGAACAGAGATAATACATTTATCGGCATTTGGAGGTGAAGAGAAAAACACGAGACACTTAGAAAAGACAACAATCTATCTGAAAACCGATGCCGGACACATATTGCCAATCAAAGTATTGATAGTACCGATGATCGCCACGCCTTTACAGAATTACATACGTAATATTGATACACAGAACGGTTATTTACGTGGTTTGAAGTTAGCACACACGATGACACAGCAAGATTCGTTTGATATATCCTTGCTTGTAGGTGCAGATCACTATTGGGACATTGTAGAAGACCATATAGTACGAGGAAACGGTCCAACCGCTGTGAAATCCAAGATCGGATATTTGCTTTCGGGACCTACATACAGTAAGAAAACTAACACATCGAAAACTAGCATGTTTAATGTTTTAATATCACACAAAGATGAAGAATACAATTTAGAGAGATTTTGGAATTTAGAATCAATAGGTATAAATAGTAAGGAGTTAGACGAAGACGACGATACCTACATAACAGCATATCAGGACAGATCAATTGAATTCAGAGAAAATAAGTATTTCGCTAGGTTACCATGGAAACAGGACCATGATGAATTGCCTACAAATTTTGCAGTCACGAAGAGAAGGACAGAAAACGTCATTAAAAGACTTACCCAAAACCCTGATATGTTAAAGAAGTACGGGAACATTATACAAGAACAGGAACGAAGGGAGTTCATAGAGAGAGTGGATGAAACAGCTGAAACTCAAGGAATAATACACTATATTCCTCATCATCCAGTACAGAAGGAATCAAGCACTACGCCTATCCGAATCGTTTATGACTGCAGTTGCCGCCAGTCGCCTTATTCGCCTAGTTTGAATGACTGCCTCTTGGACACACCGCCGAAACTAAACGACCTGACAAAAATTCTGATGAGATTTAGAGCCAACCCTGTCGCCATAACAACGGATATTGAAAAGGCCTTTTTACATGTTGGCTTAAACGAAGATGACCGAGACGCTACACGTTTCTTGTGGCTCAGTAACCCATCAGACCCTACAAGTAATCTACAGACTTACAGGTTCAAATCCGTCCTTTTCGGAGCAACTTGTTCGCCGTTTATGCTTAACGCCACGATACTGAAACATTTACATCGTTACAACAGTACAACAGCTACATTGATGGAAAGAGACTTGTACGTGGACAACATTCTGACAAGTTTACAGAACGAGGATGACGCTAATACGTATTATAAGGAAGCGAGAACAATGATGAAGGAAGCCGGATTCAACCTACGATCGTGGACATCGAACAGTGAAAATATACGCACGCTAGCCGAGACGGAAAATGTACTAGATAAGGACATCAACACAAAAGTACTTGGTATGTTATGGAATAGCAAATCCGATGATCTGATGTACCAGAAATGTGAGATTCAACTACGAGACATTGTAACAAAAAGGGAGATTTTGAAACAATGTGAGATTCAACTACGAGACATTGTAACAAAAAGGGAGATTTTGAAACATTCTTCCAAAATATACGATCCACTTGGAATACTCAGCCCCGTCACAATACGAGCAAAGATGCTCATACAGGATCTATGGAAAAGTAAACTTGATTGGGATGAACCAGTTCCGGAAAACTTTAAGGCTACTTGGATTAATGTAGCAAGCGACTTAGAGAAAGCGACACAAATCGTATTTCCCAGATATTATTTCTCCAGTAATTCTACTTCGACACAATTTGAACTACACGTATTTTGCGATGCGAGTCCAAAAGCGTATGGAGCGACTGCATATCTGAACAACGGTACCGAAACTACGTTAGTGATGGCGAAAAGCAGAGTAGCGCCAGTGAAAAACCTAACATTACCGCAATTAGAACTTATGGCCGCAGTTATTGGAACTAGACTAGCGTCACATGTAAAATCGACTTTTGAATGTAAAAACGTGGTTTTCTGGTCGGATAGCTGCATAGTATTACACTGGATAAAATCATCGAAACCGTTAAAACGATTTATTGCAAATCGAGTGCGAGAAATTACAGAGTCTACAAATCAACATGAATGGAGATATTGTCCTACAGAATACAATCCAGCAGATCTCTTAACACGAGGAATTGACGCCGATCAATACATCAATAGTGTAATTTGGAAAAAAGGACCAAATTGGTTAACGACTCGAACAAAATGGCCAGAATTAACTCCTACAAGTAAAACAGTATTGACAATTACAGGAGAAAACGACGACGAGGAATTTCAAAACAATGACGTTCATACTGGCTACTATGGTATTAGTAACATTATAGACATTTCGAAATATGGGACTTTCAGGAAATTGATTCGAGTAACCGCTTACGTTCAGCGGTTCATATCTAATTGCCGATATACCAAAAATCTGAGAAAAGGTGGAGTCTTAACGACAAATGATATTAATATCGCGGTGCGTTCATGGATATTACATTGCCAAAAATCTTCATATTCCGCCGAAATAAAAAGTTTACAGGACGCTCGAAACAAAAACACAATGAAATATCCAAGAATAAGACAACTAGGACTCTTCATAGATGACGATGGCCTTGTGAGATGCAATGGTAGGATTCACAATGCACCGATTCCAGAGAATACTAAATTTCCATATCTTATACCTGCAAATCAACCACTTACCAAACTGATAGTGATAGACGCACACGAACGTTCACTCCATTCTGGACTAAATGCTACGCTAACTTATGTACGACAATCGTATTGGGTACCGACACTCCGACAATTTGTTAAGAAGTTATTAAACAAATGTGTAACTTGCCGCAAAGTTATGGGAAAATCTTACAACAAACCCGATCCGCCACCCCTACCGAAAATAAGAGTACAGGAAGCTTCGCCATTTACCGTCACAGGAGTCGATTATACAGGTGCTTTATACGTAAAGGACTCAGAAAGAACTTTAAAGAAAGCGTATATATGTTTATTTACATGCGCATCGACAAGAGCAGTTCACCTAGAAGTAGTTCCAAACTTGAGCGAACATTCATTTATTCAGGCATTTCGGCGCTTTGTTAGCCGTAAATCTTTGCCTAAAATTCTAGTATCTGACAATGCAACTACATTCATTGCAGGATCTGCAGAAATAAAAAGATTATGTGAATCGGATATAGTAAAAAATACTTTATCAACACACGGTGTCGAGTGGAGATTTATACCGAAACGTGCACCTTGGTATGGTGGATTTTGGGAGCGCTTAATTGCTCTGACGAAGACAAGTTTGAAGAAAGTGCTTGGACGATCCCAAGTAAACATGGAAACATTACAAACAGTTGTTACGGAAATAGAAACTATCTTAAATGACAGACCGCTAACATATCCATCATCCGATATCAAAGACTGTGAAGCTTTAACGCCGTCTCATCTATTATACGGAAGGCGGATTTCAACATTACCGTACCCGCAATCAGAAATTGATAATTTCCTAGACCCGACTTACATGGGACATAAAGATCTTAATAAAAGTGTACACAGACAAACGCAATTGATTCAACATTTCTGGAAAAGATGGAAATCCGAATACCTTACATCTTTACGTGAATTTCATAGGACAATCGGAAAAAATGAACAATTAATAAATACAGGAGACATCGTACAAATTCACAACGAATGTCCGAGGATAAACTGGAAAATTGGGATCGTAACCGAACTTGCGAGAGGTAATGATGGACTTGTAAGATCAGCACGAATAAGGACCAGCACGGGAGAAACTACAAGACCGATCGCCAAATTATATCCGTTGGAAGTAACACAAACGATGACAAACAATTCTAACAGTAACGTTCATATTGATGAGCAGGAACATATGGATAACAGACCGAAACGAAAAGCTAGCCTAAAAGCCCGAGAGACGATACAGAAGTGGATTCACCAGTGATGTAATCGATGAACATAAACAATTACACGTTTAGTGCAAAGTTGAATTTTATTTTATTTCATGAGAGACTTTAATTGAATTTAATCGCTAAATATAATTTCCGTTTTATATGATTTGCTCAGTATTACAAAGAAAAACACAACGCGAGAGACAATTTCAAAGTGATATTATTTATTGATGGACAGTTATTTATCAGTGAAACGATTTATCAATGGACAATTGAGAATTTTAGAAAATTGTGATAATTTTTACTTTTTCGCGGCCCCAGTATGTTGAGATTATCGCGGGAACATAACGTTCCAACTATTGTACGTTTATTGTCGACGTCGTATTGTCAGTGACGTCGCCTTGGGCGGAAATACGAACTGCTATATAAAATGTAATGGCTGAATAGTTGTTGTTATATCGTTATATCATCTATATCCATATCAGTTTGTAAACAAATAAAAATGTCAGATCACAAAGATTCATTCGTTAAAGTTTGTCTGCACTGAAACTATAATGTCCTACTATGAAAATAAAAATAAAAATGTTCGCACTGGTCTTGTTGTTATTTCTTACACTAATTGATATGTACATGCACTGCGAAGTACTTAACGCACTTCAAACGGTTGTGAGGATTATTATGCCTCTTTATAAATCAACCATTTATTTTAACACAAAATCCTTTAAATGCGATGGTTCTTTTCTTATTCTCTTCGGATAGCGTGGTTCCATTTGTTCAGTGATGTTTGACGGTTTCTCTACTTGCGGTTGTTCGGTCTCAGGTGTACTTATCGGTATAGTTATTTCTGGTTCAAACAAATCACTGTCATTGTCATATTTTTCTTAAATTTCATTGTTTGTGCATTCGAAGTTTCGTACTCTGATGTGGTCAATATGTCTCCGAATGACACGTCCATCTTGCAATTTAATATGAAATGAAAGTGGTCCTGATTGTTTTATAACTTCTCCTGGAATCCATTTAATCTTTGAACCAATTGCGAAATTTCGGGCAAATTCTCCCTGTCCTACATTTATTTGTCTGTTCACAGATTTCTTATCATGATAATGTTTTTGTTTTTGTTGTCTCTCCTGAACTCGCTTCTCGATATTTGGAAAAACTAAATCTAGACGTGACTTGAGTTTCCTTTTCATCAACAATTCTGATGGTGCCAATCCTCTCGTTGTTTGTGGCGTTATACGGTAGTTGAATAGAAAACGGTTCAATTTTTCCTGGACAGTTCCTTCTTTGATTTCTTCATACCTTCTTTGAAACTCTGAACTGCTCGTTCAGCACAACCATTACTAGATGGATGCCACGGCGCGGAAGTACGATGTTCAATTCCGTTTGATTTCACATAATCGGCGAATTCCTTACTAGTAAATGCGGCTCCATTATCACTAATAATTAGATCACATAAACCATGTGTTGCAAACGTTTGTTGAAGTTTTGCAATCGTAGCTTCGGATGTTGTAGAATTCATTACGTGTATGTCTATCCATTTTGAATACGCATCAACCATAATTAGAAATGATTTGTTGATGAATGGTCCTGCAAAGTCTATGTGTATTCTTGACCACGGATGGCTTGGATATTCCCACGGATGGCTCGGATATTCCCACGGATGTAACGGTGCTTCTGCTGGTAACTTGCGGTTTTCCTGACAACTATAACAATTAACTACAGTTAATTCCAAGTCATTGTTCATTCCCGGTCACCATATATAGCTTCTTGCTAGACTTTTAATTCTAGTAATCCCTGGATGTCCTTGGTGTAATTCATTTAACATGGCTTCACGTCCTGGTTGTGGTATAATTACTCTTCCTCCCCACAATATGCATCCGTCCTGACTACTGAGTTAATTTTTCCTACTATAATACGGTTTTATTTCTTCATTTGGACATTTTGACGGCCATCCATTCAAAATGTATCTAAGCACCATAGATAGTATTGTGTCCTTGTGTGTCCATTTTTGAATTTGTTTAGCATCAACTGGTTTAGTGGCTAAATGTTCCATTAATAAAATAGTATCACCTGGCGTTGGTGTCTTTTCAATGTTTGTTTTCAGCGGTAGTCTACTCAGTCCATCCGCATTACCATTCAAACTCCCTTCTTTGTATACAATCGTGTACTCATATGCAGCTAACGTCAGTGCCCACCTTTGAATTCGAGATGCGGCCATTGTTGGTATAGGTTTATCTTCTCGAAATATACCTATCAGCGGCTTGTGATCGGTTATGATTGTAACTGGGTGTCCATACAAATATTGATGAAATTTCTTGATACCATGCAAATATAATTGCCAGACTCTCCTTCTCAAGAACGGAATAATTCTTCTCTGCTGATGTAAGTGTTCGAGATGTATAAGCTATCGGTTTGTCACTGCCGTCGTCCATTTTATGCGAAAGTACGGCGCCTAATCCATACGGAGATGCATCACATGCTAAGATTAATTTCTTTTTCGGAACGAAATGTACAAGTACTGATGCGGATTTCAACAGCTGTTTTGACTCTACGAACGCTTTTTCCTGTTCTTTTCACCAACTCCATTTTGTGTCTTTTTGTAGAAGTACATGTAGCGGCTTTAACAAGTGTGACAAATTCGCTAAGAATCTATTGTAATAGTTCAGCATTCCAAGATAAGCTTTCAGTTCTGTCAGGTTTGTCAGACTTGGTGCTTTATCGATCGCCTCAACTTTACTCTCGACTGGATAGATCCCGTGTTTGTTTATTTTTAATCCCAAATAAACAACTTCTTCGGCCATGAACACACACTTCTGTTTCTTTAACCGAATTCCGATTCTCTTAAATCTAGACAATACCTCAGGAAGAGTATTATATGTTCCTCCCTTGTTTTACCCGTTATCAGTATATCATCTACTCGAACCAAAACATTGGCTATACATTGAACAACATTTTCAAGTTTCCTCTTGAAAATACCTGGGCTGGACGCTACACCATACGGAAGTCTATTGTATCTGAATAAACCCTTATGCGTGTTTATAGTCACATACCTTTTACTGTCCTCATCAAGTTCAATTTGTTGATATGCTTGATTTAAATCCAATTTTGTATATTCTTGTCCTCCTCCAAGCGTTGCGTACAAATCCTCAGTTTTAGGTATCGGATAGTTGTCTAACTTTGAAACGGCATTAACGGTTACCTTGTAGTCACCACAAATTCTAGTAGATCTATCCGTTCTCCTAAACTACAGGCACTATCGGAGCGGCCCAGTCGGAAAATTCCACTTGCTGAATCTGAACCTCCTTCTCAAGACGTTCAAGTTCCATCTCCACTTTATCCTTCAACGCATACGGCAAAGGGCGAGCCTTGAAATATTTCGGAACGGCACTCTCATCGACATAAATTTTTGCTTTCGTGCATTTTACAGTTCCAAGTTCATATTTGAAAACCTCCTTATTTGCTTCCAAGATCACATTTAAATCCCTCGATTGATTATCCCTTCCAACGACGGAGAAAATATCATTCCAATCCAGTTGGAGTTTGTTCAACCAGTCTCGGCCTAGTAAATTCGGACCTTTACGCTTCACTATCAGTAATGGTAATTTTGCACTTTCCTTCTTGTGGTTGACATTGACGATTGTACGTCCTATTACAAGAATCTGCTCTCCCATGTATGTTCGGAGTTTAGCACTTGTCGGTTCGATTCTGAATTTCGACTTGTATTCCTTGTAAGTATCCTCGCTCATGATAGATACGGACGCTCCGGTATCTATTTCCATGGCTATTTCACATTCATTTACATTGATTTGCACTTTATATGCCTCATTAGATTTATTTCCAAAATGAAAAACTGAGTAAACTTCATTTTCACTTTCACTACTCCTGTTCCATGAAATGAGCACGTGGTTTAAAACGTGATTTAAACTCTCTGTGATTTTCACTTAAATTCCCATTGTCAGATTTGTTATGGCATTTCTTTGCGATTTGTCCTTTCTTTTTACAACTGTGGCATTTTGCATCCTTAAACCTGCATTCAGCGGCTAAGTGATTTCCTCCACACCGGTAACAATCTCCTTGATTCGAATTTCCAGAGTTGTTCCTTGTATATGATTTTGAAACTTTATTGATTTGTTTCTGAAATGTTCTGTTTGTCCCACTCGCTTGGATGTCCTGTGCATTCTTCTCTGCAGTCTCCATAGCGATAGCAATTTCCTATGCCTTAAATTATCAAATGTTAAATTCGGCTCTGCTAACAGCCTTCTCTGCATGCGGTCACTCTTTATCCCGACGACTAACCTGTCACGTAACATCGCGTTTAACGTGTCACCATAATTACAGTGTTCTGTCAGACTTCTTAGTGCTGCAATAAATGTCCTCACTGACTCATCGCTGTGTCTTGTTCTACTGTTAAATTTAAATCTCTGAATGATTTCTGATGATCTCGGTGGTCTTTCACTAGTTTTGTTAAATCGGCCAATGATTTCGTTCCTAGTTTGGCTGGTGCTAATAAATCCCTTATCAATTTGTAGGTATTCTTCCCACAAACACTTAAAAAATATCCCTTTTCTGGTCTTCTTCGTCTATCTCATTAGCATTAAAATAATGTTCCATACGTTCTACATATTGTGTCCAATCTTCGGATTCGTCAAAAGAGTCTAATTTCCCGTATGTCGGCATTCTCACTTGTAGAAATTCACATTTATTTTAATATTCAGTTTTTTCCTCGTCGCCAAAATGTGTAATATCTTTGCTATGTAATAATACAATCCAGTTAAAATGTTTCTATAACTAATTTATTAACAAGTACATCGTTTGATGGTCGATTAGACTACAAGACTACAGAATGACAACATGTGTATAAGAACTTCAATTGACCTATTTAATTGCATGTTTATTTAAGAACGTGCAGACATGTGAGAGTTGCTGATCTGTCAATCATAATGTATGTATATGCCTCTATTTTGTCTGTTGTTACTAATTATGTAAATCAATTGTATCTGATTTTATGCTCTTATGGGCCCTGTAATTTGGGAAATAAAAATATTCTATTCTATTCTATTCTATCGTATATACTCTAAAGTTATAAAACTGCAATTTTTCTTTTCATGTATACATGTTTTTATGAGGTTAAATTGTCAAAAACGATATTTTTTAAACTTTCAAAAATCTCTGCTATTCAATTATTTACTTTTTTTTTAAAATCCGGATAGTAGTGTCATGTCCATGATTGGGCTGAATACATAGTTTTCCCGTAATGTTCTGGACTTGATATTCCTTGTTTCTGTTGATATTTTATTATTTTGTTGAATTATTTGAGTGTCCGTAATTCTTTTTTAATGATGTGTTAATATAAATTTATCTATATAAGAGGCAAAATAAGTGTTTCGGTTGTTTATTTAAGAAATAGGGATTCGGCAAAATCCCCAAAAGATCACAAAACAAGAAAGTCCGTTGAAACTTGACTTTTAACATTTAAAAAAAAGCATACATTCAGTTTAATCCCCTAAATAGTGTTATTTCTCAAGGGCGGAAGTGGGATAATTGACTTATTTTACCACTTACAGTAAATAGAGGTATTTTTGATTGCCATTTGGTGTATTAAATGATGAAATTGACCCGAAATTGGCGGATGACATGTTGTGACTTTAGTTCATTCCTAGAGGGACATCTATAGTTCCTTCTATTCGTTGATTGCCATTTGGTGTAATGATGAAATTGACCCGAAATTGGCGGATGACATGTTGTGACTTTAGTTCATTCATAGAGGGACATCTATAGTTCCTTCTATTCGTTTGACAATTGTTTATAATAAAAGTGGATACGAATCAGATGCATATAAGTCTACATAGCATAATGACATTTACAGTTCGCGCTACTATTTGAAATGCAGAAACTTTTCAAATATCTAAAGACACTGAACCATTTTGCTTAGATCTTTGATTTGAAATTCAGATATATTGAAGATTTCATGTCTCTCTTTTTACACACACATCAGTCAATCAGTACATGTATTTCCCATGCAGTTAGTTTGTGACCAACTATGGAGGGCGATTTTAACTTTCCAATTGTCAATTTCCCCATGTCTCAATGTACTTAACTCCTCGTATAATGTGCACATATCTCAAATTATACCCTCGTGCATGTTGAGGTAAAACAGACTTTATGAACATGGGTGAACCCCTGATTAATTAAAATAGGACGCAGATGTCACAGGGATATTCAAAAATATTAGTCACCAATAATACCAAAACCGCATGGTAAAAGTCGAAGAACGACGTAAATGAAAAACAAACTTCTACAAAACTCTACATAATATGTAGACCACCAAAGATCAACACGAAACATACTGAAAACCAGGGGATATCTCGTGTGCCCAAAAAGTTTTAGCAGGTCCAGTTTCATTTGTGACATCTGAGTGTCGAACGTGGAATGCTACCTTTAAGCTCCGTCGTGACCAAACTCATAAGCAACATCTTTTTGCAGTTTTAGACTTTTAGATACTATATATAAGAATCAGATCACATCTGAAAATTTTCAATTAATTTGTGTTCCATTCCTGTTCGAACATATTGATACATTTATTCGCATGACACGGGTTACACGTTGTTGACACAACTGAACTGAACTCTTTTCAAAATTTTTGGAATGATTTTGTTTAAACACACTGTCATAAACTTCGGTAAACTACTGTTGCCTCTAATGGTTCTAGAGGCATACAGATAAAATAGCAACCGGCTAAAGTAAAAAAATCGAGGTTACGGCATCCAAGGTTATGCTATGTGTACTATTGTTTGTCTGTGTGTGTTTTCTTTATGTTTAGGCCATGGTGTTAATTGTAAGTTTATTTTCGACTTAGGACATTAAAGCCTCTCTTACATATATCGTCTTTCTTTCATATGCTTGCATGTATTGTAAAAAAAATCTACAACCAAGACAAGGAATTTCATTCTCTAAAACAGAACATTTAAGTATAGGCTGCCTAGTGCTAATTTGTCATACAGCCACTCTTAACCTTTACTGGGAGTCAGACTGTATTCTGAATTAAAGGAACATTCACTGAAGAAAGTTTTGTACCATCATAATTGCGAAATAAATGCTAACCCTACTTCAGATATCAAATCTGATTATCAATTATACAGACCAGACTGTAGGACATTACGAACACGACAATCGGAAATATTCCGCAGACTTCAGTCATGTGATCATGGCTAGTGTATACTGTCGATCAGTAATGGCTTTTTTCTTTACTTTTGTATAGAGATAGTTTGAGTTGCAAGCAGCAGAACAAGACATTTTTTTCAATACAGGGTTCTTTAACATCGTTAAAGCGTTCCAACATTACAAACGATATACGAGGTCTGAATTACTGATTAAAGTTAGTATACGTATCTATACTATTAAACGAGAAGACCTCATTTTGGGTGTCGCTTCTCTTCTTTCCACAATAAATTAATCATCATGCCTCTGTGTCCTATGGGTACAGTGCATAATCGCATTTGTCATCCATTCATATGATTATTCAGATTGAGTTATTTTGGGTGAAAAACGAGAAAAAAAACGTTCGGATATGTTTCCGTCATTGGAAGAAATTTTAAGTCAGATCAGACTTCCGGTTTGCGTTTTTCTGTAAACTTTGAACATACATTAATACTACGAATACAGTGTATTTTCTGTTTTATATCCGTCATTGGACGAAATTTAAGTCAGATTAGACCTCCGGTTTGCGTTTTTCTTTTTACTTTGAAACAAATACATAGACTACGAATAAAGTGTATTTTCTGTCTGATATCATTTTCAAGTTTACTATACACGGCAGTCACAAGGTTTTTTAATAGAGAGGGTCTGCATAATATATCAATGACCGCTGTAGATCAATTATTAAACTGAGAATTGACTGTAAAAAGAAAATACACTTTCGGGACGTCTGGAACGGGTGTTTTTAAGATCGAAATTTAAGGATTGACCATTTCGGGATTCGGGATTTTTTTTTTCGAATTTCGGGATGTCGAGATATTTAATTTGTATAATAAATTCAGAACCTCGGGATTTCATGTTTTTAAGCCCGGGATATTGGGATCAGGGCCCCTCAGCAGTGACAGATCCAGAAATTTTCATACGCAGGGGCCCGTTGACTGCCTAAGAGGGGCCCGCTCTGGTCATGCTTCAGTGATTCCCTAAGCAACCACTTATTTTCCAGAAAAGGGGGGGTCCCTTTAATCAGCCTCTGCCTTGACCCCCCTTTAATGAATGTTCATAATATACAGATAAGCGCTAAAATTATTCATGTGTCATTAAAATTAATAGAGAACAACCAAGGATTTTTTTTGTGGAAAAAGGAGGAGCCGGGCTAGAAAAACAATTATCCTGTCCCAAATTACTTTTGATACCTTTTCTGAAATTCTCAAGTCACTAATTGTTTTACAAAAAAAGAAGATGTGGGATGAATGCCAATGAGACAGCTCTCCACAAGAGACCAAAATGACACCGAAATTAACATGTAAAGGTCACCTTACGGCCTTCAGCAAAAGCCGATACTGCATAGTCTGATATAAAAGACCCCGAAATTACAATGTAAACAATTCAAATGAGAAAACTAACAGCCTTATTTATGTACAAAAAAAGAACGAAAAACAAATATCACTGAACCACTGAATTACAGGCTCCTGACTGGAATGTTCATAATACATGTACACTAAATGTATGTTCATAATGAAATTAATAGAAAACAAACAATGGGAATTTTGGAAATAAAGGAGGAGGGTTAAAAAAAACATTTTCCTGTCCCCAAGTACCTATGACTTTTGATACTTTTCCTGATATTCTCAAGTCATTAAATCTTTTACAAAATTCTTCCTACAACACTTTACATCCTTTCAAATACGCTCTGAATGCCCGCGATTTCGCGGGTGTGTACTAGTATTTATATATAATTAGTGCTATATAACAGTCCTGCATAGAAAAAAAAAAATGTTTTGCGTTACTAACTAGTAGTTTGGGATTGAATAACCAAAACCTTCTCCATTTTAAAACGAATAATAGTCTGTTCTATCCTAAAACATATATTTTTTAAGTTGTTAGTTTATCTAAAAATTAATTTTTGTTGTTGTCTGTTTTGCATGTACTTTGAATTCAACGTTTATAGCAAAAAATAAGTTTTCAGTTTCATGGAGGTATAATAGATTGTTATATCAATAAATACATATTTGTTCATAATTTTCTATAAATTTTGTTGAGTTTTGACGGACGTTGTTCTTCTTACTTGAAAAAAATACCTCATTTAAAACTGAAACTGAAAACTACCCCCCCCCCCCCCTTTTTTTATAAAGTCGCATACGTGTGTTCGTAAATATCATTTAATTATGTGTTTCGACTTTTTTTTTTTAAACAATTGGATAAGAAAGAAAATATATTCAAGTTTTCGATCATTCTACAGTAAAAAGGGTATTTTAATTTGAGTTTGATATTCAATTTTGTTTTTCCTTGAAAACAACATGTGACCTTTCATCATGATTTCTGAAAAACTGCACTATATTTTCTTCTGACGACCAGAAGAATCTTAATTTACACATATTTCCGAATACAATGATATATGTCATTTATGATATAGCCGTAAACCTTTTTTGGCGATTAAAATTTCATATTTCTGACTTTGGTCACCGAACTATATATTAAAATTATGTCCATTTTAAATTTTTATGATACAAGTGGAAATTCAACGCCTTATTTGTCCCTTGTGAACCTTTTTCTTTTTCTTTTATCTTATATACACCACATACTTGTTAGATATATATGTTACAGTGAATTTGTATAATCAGGGAATATGTAGAATCACTAAAATCATTAGTAATTATATATAATCCCTGAAAATGACCAGTGATTTTACATAATCACTGAACATTTTAATAATTATTCTACAAATTCCCTAAGATGATTTCAGGGATTATGAATAATTTAGTGATCCTTCGTTTGATAAAAAAAATTAATATAGACAAATTATATTTTTTTCTTTCATTAATCCCTTGTTGCTTTTAAACACAGATTATGATCTAAAAGATATAACCAACACAGAGTTTCGAGATAAAGTTGAAGACTTCAAAATTAATAATATCAACATTCCCTTTATAGCAATAGCTTTACATGTATTGTTTGGTTATTAAAAGCCAGTGTCAAATGAATACTCAGGTAAAAAAGGAGATGTGGTGTTATTGCCAACAAGACAACTGTCAACAAGAGACCAAAGTGACACAGAAATTAACATTTATAGGTCACCTTCAAAAATTAGCAACGCCAATTCAAACAAAAACTAACGGCCTTATTTATGCTATATTTTTAAGTCCACAAAGCATTTTATTTGTGATACATGTACAGCAAATGGTGAAGAAGATTATGGAACATCTGTTTTGTGTGTGTTTTTACTGTTAAAATGAACAAGACGTTCAAACTGTGAGAAATAAGACATCTAAATGTAGGAAAAACATGCAGGACTTAGGATTGACACATAGAAACAAATTTTAGAGGAAGCTTACATATTTGGTGTATTATTCTGATAGCAATTCCACATGCTAAAAAAGGAAAGGGAAACCGAAAAACATAATGACAATTGTTTAAAAAAAAGTCTGAAAAAGGATATCGCCTGACTACTTAACATGGTACCTTTCTTGCTCGAACCAGTTCAAGGTTGCAAATTCCCATCTTTTGTTGGGGGGTACCTTCAGATGTTTTACTGAACACTTTATTTCACTTCGATGTGTCATTAAAATCAGATTGAATATGTGCAGTAAAAGGTTTTCAAAAATGTGGATATTGTGGTAAAAACAGATGTGAAGCATTTTATTTTGATATATTGTGTTTCACATTTTCATGTTATGTGCCTAACATCTTTTAAAAAAAATTTGGTTTCATTTTGATATATTGTGCTTAACATTTTACAATTTTTGTTACTTTATAATGATGTTTTTATGTGATTTTATAGAATAAATAATTTCAATTTTATTCATCTTCTTTATAAATAAAGCTATTTCTTCATTTCAATTATAATGTAGAATCCCTGACGTTTTTTCTAGTGATTATAAATAATCCCTGAAAATTTTAGTGATTATATATAATACCTAAACTAGCCAGTGATTCTACATAATTCGAGTCCTGCCGGAAAATTATCACTGATTATACATATTCACTGTAACATATCATACGTCTTCAACTTGCTACATTTCTGCTCAAGTTGTGAATTTTCAAGTTTTGCTTTAACCTCTCTGCTAGTCTAAGCTAGTTTTTAATCTTTAATCCAAAACGAAAATCTTTTAAAAAGAATTTTTTTTTGGGGGCGAATTTGTCCTAGTCCGAAACTACCCTAAGCGAAAGGTCTGTTGTAGTTTCGTATAATCGGGTTTTTAGTCAATTTTTTTTTGTTTCTTTGTCAATTTTAATATATTTTTTATTTAAATATAAAATTAAAGATAATAATTTCCTGTTAAACTGGTCTAAAAAATTACAATATAACATTTAAAATTTTATTCTTCGAAAATAACGACGACCACATGGTCTTTCTTTTTACTGATCAAGCGTGTGTGTGGTGGACGTGTATTTTTCAGAGCATTTCAAACTTGACATCATGCCTCCAAAAGAAACCAAGGGAAAGAAAGTAAAGAGTTACAGTTGTTTAAATATGTTTAGAACTACGAAGAGCTTCATAGATTTTTATATTTAATAGATTTAAATGAAATTATGGTGAAATAATGAGATGTGCGAGCTGAGCACGTGGTGCAGTATAAATTATTATTTATGTCTGGCAACTTAATTTACAAATTGAGTTTAGTAGCTGAATCATTTCAGATATTCTAGATAAAATGTAATTGGGGTTAAAATTATTTTTCTCGTCGTTTTAATTTTTCTGTATATTAATTTTAATTGATTTCTGAAATCTGAACTGCCGAAAGTACAATGTAAAAAATATTAACAATTGCAAATTATTTAAATCTTAGCAAGCATTTTAGTAGGAATAACAGCAACGGTTTCGCAGCTAAGATGGAACATTTTATAATAAAAATGAAATTCTTGTTGGGGAAATGTATGCCATTTATGGACCGCATTGTTTTTTTTTTTTTTTTTTTTTTTTGTAGAAAGAACTAAAAATTATATTTAAATTTAATCTATTTTTATGAAGAAAACTAATTTATAGACATAGTTTAGTGTAAACTGCAAGAAATGTTAATTCTTTCTGATTTAACTACTAAGTAAATGTCTTCTGAAAAGTTTCGTCTGAAAAGGAAGTTTGTTTCACCATTTTTGTCAAGAAGAAATGTCAAGTCTTTAATGAGCAACTTTTCACTTTGAAATAACACAAACATTTTTTTAAGTAAATTATTCAATTGGGAAACAAATGGGGAAAACCACATTAAGTTTGAAATATTGAATTAATTATAGATTAATGGATATTGGGAATGTAAATTACTCCATAATTTAGTTTTTGGTAAATAATTTTGAAAAAAATGAAAAACGAGTTCATCCAATCTTTACAATTCAAATAACTTTTTTTCTTGAAAAAATTAATAGACAATACGTTTATGGTGAAGGGGTTTTATAAATAAATTTTTTGTTAATTATCATTTTGTGAAAGTATGTAAAAAACAATCTTATTGCAACAAAAAAATTAATGAATTTCGGCAACAACATAATTTATAATAGTAATGGTTGGTAACCTTGGCGACAAGGTAGTTGCAAGCATTCTGGCAACAGGATACAAACGCTAGAACAAAAAGGTATTCCTGGCGACAGGTTAAGAAAGAGATGGAATTTGCATGTAAGGCAAAGTTGGTAAAAAGCATTTTTATTCCAGACTTCCTGGCGACAGGTTCTGGAAACGGTTGCAAAAAAAAAAAAAAAGGGTACCACGCTCGTCACAGGCTGTGATAATTTTCTGACATCGTCTGAAAATGTAGCATTGTTGCAAGGGATAGCACATGATACAAACCTATCTGGCATCGTCAGAATGAGGTTGATGCTGTAAATATATGCAAGCAAATGGCGACATTTGCTTAAATAAGTGCTTGCAAGACGGCACTTTGTTGAATAAAAAGCAAGTGGCGACATTTGCATTGAATAATGAAAAGGAAACCTTGTTTCCAGTTTACTTACTAATGGTTAAACCATGTAAGTATTTAGTGTGTTGATTTTAGTCTTGCACAATCTCTGTAAAACTTGTCAATCCTGTACAACACGAGATCAAAATTATAAGTAGTGTTCGAATAGTCTATATTGATTCAAATACTGTTAAACTTAAATATTGTTGATCTTAAAATAACAAGTGTTGACTGGAATTTCACATGATACACTGTCTCTTGTATGAGGTGAAGCAAGTTTTACAAAGACTGTTAAACAAATAACTGGTAGTAATAAGTAGAAGAAATGTATGTACACAGACTTGTTTTTTAATCGTAACATTTTATTGTTTCTAGTCCTGCAGTGGAATTTTGTTGGATTTTTTGGTATAATATCGTGTTTAAACTTTTGTCCACATTTTGTATTTAACATTTGCATGTATCCAGTTTATAAATATATGGAAATTTGGATTGTACATGTATAACACAAGGTTAGACTGATATTAAAATGCGATGAATTGAAATTGAAAGGTTATTTAGGGATTTACCAGTGTGGCTGCAACACTATATATATTGGTAATCGATAAAGGTAACTCATTTCTGAAAAATTTATGTGAACCTTCAAAATTCTTTAAGAAATAGCAATCGAAATTAAATTAGATCTGCTATAGATACATGTGAAATACTGTACATGAAATGACTAAAATATTAAAACAAAAATCATGGTGACAAAATTGTACCCAGACTAGTATACAAATTTGAAGAAGGTAAATCCATTAAGTACATTGTATATGTTATACTTCACTAATTGTGTTCAGGATTGTTATTTAATGTTGTGTTACAATATTGTAGGGAAAGAAGGGAGGACAAAAAGCTGCAGCATCACCTCAGAAAAGGAAAGCTGTAGAAGTTGAAGAAGACGATGATGATGAAAGCGATGACGAAAGTGGTAAGACTTCTTGAGACAAATATATTTCTAATATTAATAGAAAATCTTTCAAGTTTTTTTGGGAGAACTCCTTTCCAATAAATGCATCTATATAGGAACTTCACTATAAGGAGATGATGATGTTTTAATAAGCGAACTAACTGAGCTTTTTGGTAAATAACATAAAAAAGGGCTTTGGGGAATATAATGCAATAGAATCAATTTAATAAATTTGAATAAATATACAGACCTTTCAATTCCACACAGAAGGTTGCTTAAAGCTAAGCAATAAGCGTTACTTTGAAAAATGGTACCTATTTTTTTTCACTGGTCATTTGTGAAATTAAATTTGTATGGTATTGTACTAGGAAGCAATGTTGTGTAAACTTTTGGCTTAAGGCTGATAATTATCAAGTATAATTTAAAGCAGAGTACAAAGTTGTCCATCAAAAAGATCTCGACAAATGGCTGCTAACTGGAAATAAAGTTATCGCCATATATTTGTTAATCAGATTTGTGAACCAGTCGAGGCTTTTTCCAGGGTTGCCAATTTGAATGAGTGATGAAAATTTTGACTTGTTCAATCGTAAACACTCGTTTTCTTTTAAGATGATGAACCAGTAACAAAAGTTGCACCACAGAAAAATAAGAAGGCCAAGGCTGCTCCACCACCTGCTGAAGAGAGTGATGATGACGATGATGATGATTCAGGTAAATACAAACACTTTTTCTGTTGATTTAGGAAATTTGAACAAGTACTAGAACATGGCTGCTGGGTAGATTGCACCCCACTTTTTGGTATTTGAAGATTAAAAAACCAAGACAATATGAATGGTTGCATGAATTGTAAGGTAGTTAATGTTCAGGATAGGTTTTCCTTTTCAGTGTAAGGAGACTTGACTTTGGCCCATTGTCTTGTTTCATATATTAATACATTTGGACAAAGTCACTTGTAGTTACAAGACATAGTGATTAAAATGTAGTCTTGAAAAAGATAACTGATTTAAAGAGATGTCCTGTCCCCTAAGCTTAAAAAATTTGACCAATTTGCAAAAAAGTGTAAATAAAATCAGTATTGGGTGGTTTTGGTTCAAAACAAACCCATAAAATTTCAATATATTGTTTACCGGTAACCATGAATAAAATGTTTTGGAGCAAGAAAAATAAAAAAAATATAAAAAACCAGTTTAATATCTAAAAAGAAATTTATTTGGTCAAGGATTTTCCCCCTTAAACTTAAATTCCAGGTCTTTATTCGTCAAAACAATCGTGTGATCAGGAAAGTTGAAACCTAAAATTGTTATAAAATTTTATTTAACTAGAAGTATCTAAAATGGCTGCTTCCAATACTGTAGCCAACCCAACTAAAGCTGATGGAGACAATGATGAAATTAAACCTGGTTTGTATTTGTTCAAACATTTCATTAAAAAAAATGCTTCATGAGATGTTATAAGAGCAGTGATGATTTTTTTTTTAGGAGATTGAATAAATTTATGTATTGCTCACAGCACATGGGAAAGCTGTTCAATTTCAATAATTCAAAATACTATTTATCCAAATTTGTTATGTTGTCGAACATGAATTTATAGTGTTATATAGAACCCATTTAAGGTGTAGGCTTAAAACTTGGGTCTTGTTTATAAGCTCATATAAAAGCTTAGTATCTATTTGTATTAAATGTTGATATGAAGATATAATCTAGCAGGGATAATTTTCTTGTATGACTGACATTAAACAATATGTCAGCAATATGTTGTATTAAGATATGTTCTTGGGCAACACTTCAATATAGATTTCAGAAACATCTTCTGTAAGGAAACGCTTGATTTTGTGTGTATGTGTTGAAAGTATTTTTGCGATCTGTGGAATGCTATAACTTTCAGAGTTCGCGAAAATGGTCGGTCCTGACCGCCAAAATGAGGCTCGGACCAGTATTTTGAAACCTAGTGCCGGTCCTGATGATAGTTCCCTTTTTATCGGTAATTAGTTGTATCGCAACTAATTCCAATACGTGTTTACATCGGTCTTCAGATGTACCTGCAGGTTATTTCCGGTACTGGATTCCTGTTATTATAGACAAGCTGAAACCTATGGAAAACTTAGTGCCGATCTACACGTGTCCTGCTAAATTTGTTCTTGGCAAACAATTGGCGATTGAAATCTTAAATGGAGATAACAAATACTGAGAAAATGATTCAGTTGATGAAATTGATAGTTAAGATGACTATAAGAACAATCAGAAGAACAGAACGTGTCCTTCATTATTAATTTGTCCGTGGCTGTGAAAAATAAAACTGAAAATAATAATAAAATATTTTTGGATAAAATATGTTATTATTTTATATTAGGATCAAATTGACAGATTTTTTAGGACTGGCAAAAATTTTGTAGGACTGACAAATAAATTTGCTTTGTCGGTCCAATGACCGACGGGTCAAACGAAGTTTTCGCGAACTCTGAACTTTGAATTTTATATTAATAATTTTTGGATAAATAATAAGTACACTTTATTAAACCACAATATAAATTTGATAAGTAAAACTGTTGGCAAGTACAAGTACATTATTAATCTTGTGGATGTTATAGAATTGGTTCTTAAATATCAAACTTTTATTAGATGAAGAACCACCAAAGAAGGCTGCTCCTAAGGCTCAAGCCAAACAAGCAAAGAAAGGAAAAGCTGCCCCAGCCAAGGATAGTGATGACGACGATGATTCCGGTTTGTATACCATTCTTTTAAATGTTTGTAAACAGCTATGTCTGGGCAGGGCTTTTACCACTTTGTTGGGGCTCTTGTCGCTTGAATTTGGGGTAGTTGATTGCTGTAAACTTCAATAAACTAACTACACATTGAACTGATATACAGACCTTGAATGGCTTCTTGTCCATAGTGAGCCAAAGGAATTATTGAGAAAATCTAAAAGTTACAATTGAAGCTCTCGTGCTTTGGTTGATGAATTGCAACTATCTCTAAAATGATCCAACTCTGTTTTAAATCTTTGTAACTGATTTAATTTATTAATATTTGAAATATAGGGGTATGATAAAGTAAAAAGCAGAAAGTGAAAAATTGTTTATAGAACACTTGTATCAATTGATTTGGTTCATAGTTTTAAATAGTATTTGTTTTCTTGTAGATGACAAGGAAGATGATGAAGATGAAAGTGATTCTGGTTAGTATACTGATCTCTCAAACTAAAGCCAAATTTTCCATTTTTATACCTGGATGCTTTTGTTTTTTGAACAGACTGAATATCAGGTGGTTGAGATTAGGAACTTTTAAAACTAGCTGAGATAAGTAAATAAATTATTTTAAATCGAAGCAATTTTTCTGTGATTTTTTTCAAATATATGTATCTATCCTATATATGAATTTATTAATGAGTAGACCACAACTTCTGCACGTAGATTAAGAACTCAAGAGTAAACCACAAAATACACGATTTAAATATTAAAAATGCTGTTATTGTATTTCATAAATTTTGTAGATGAGGAAGAAGCTCCCCCCAAAAAAGGAAAACAAACTAAAATGGAAGTAGATGAAGATGATGATGATGAATCAAATGATGATGAAGATGAAAGTGAGGATGATTCTGGTAAGAAAATGAAATGCTCAAAATTTTTCAAGAAAATCTGTTTTATTTGTTATTTTGATATTAAATTCCAACATGCTGTAATAGCATTTCTCTTAATTTTGTTGAAGCTTTCCGTCGCATGTACCTTGAAAAATTTGCACTTATTTAATTGAACTGGTTTTCCATGTTAAATCTTGTATATAAAATGCTCTACTAGATTGAATTGGTTTGTAATGTATATCACCTCCAACTCGGAATATACTACAGTACAAGGTAAATGTCAACTTCAACTTGAGTGCTTTTGCAGAAATCAGTAGTATATTATACCATATTTATTTTAATACTGAGAAGAGCTTGAAGTGTTGAATGTCAAGGTAACTACTACAATGATGAAATCTTTTTGGACTAGAGTCTAGGACTGCTGTATGATCTTAATATACACAATGCTGAGTGGTAGTTAACTTTGATGTTTCACTTTATTAAAATGCTTAGCATTCATTCAAACTAACAAAGCAAGCAAGCCAACAAAATCTTGGGAATGGGCTTCCTCTTCTGTATTGTGCAGTATTTATGTATCTTTTATTCTCATGCAGCCAATGTTTGACATGGTAAATTTTCATTTTATAGATGCAGAAGAAACACCTGTGACAAACGGAAAGAGGAAGAAGGAAGCACAAAACAAAAAGGAGTCGAAGAAACAAAAGACTGATGATAGTGACACAAGTAATAATTTTAAGACACTACATTGAGAGTTTACCAGACTTTTTATGTCCCCATTTATACCTGTTTTCTTTAAAATGGGGGATTTTTGGCCATTAATTCTGGCAACTTCTCATTTTACAATCAAATAATCACTTGAATTGAAAAGGGCAAGTTTTGAATACATTTTCATGCTTCAGTGGTTTAAAGTAACTAAAGATGTATGTTAAAACATCTATAGGTCATTGAAAGAGCTTCCTAAAAGAGCAAAACCCAGATGAAATTTAATAGAATAGAAGAGAATGTTTTATTGCTAAATCACAGCACCCAAAGCTTAGCTGAATGATTACATTAAATTTATATACATTAATTGTTTAAAACGAAATTAAGTTTTAAAAGGTCCCCTAATGTTAAATTTAAATCAATTCAAACAAGAAAACGAACTGACCATAAAAAGTTATGAACAAAACAAAAGAAAAGTTCATTTTATAAAAAAATATTGTCTCCAGTCAATGATGATAAACTTTAACCAGTTCTGCTACTGATAGTTTATGACGATTTCATTTGCTACTACTGAGATTGGAGAACATTATTTTGTATCTAGTTAATATTTTTACCTTTCCTTAAAAATTAAATAAGTTGTGTTTTGCTTCATATTGAAGGATTTGTTAAATTGATGTTTCAGGTATATGCTATTCTTATATAAATGTATTTCATAGGTCATTTTTTTCATCCTCAAATTTCAGGCCATACTTTAAGATTAAGTTTGATATAGTTTTTATGCTTGATAGCAAGTTCATTGGTATCTGGTATGAGGGTTAGTTATAAACTGACCTGAATATTTACTAGATTAAGGACTTGTAAAAAAGATGATGTGGTATGATTGACAATGAGACAACTATACACCAAAGACCAATATGACAGACATTAAGTTTAACAATTAGCAAAGCCCATAGTCTGTTCGAAAGAAAATATGACTGGTCGACCAGCTTTTAAGTTTGATCCTATTTTCAGGATCATATTTAAACTTTACAACTGTGGTGATTGATTGTACCAACTAGAAAAAAAATTGATGAAAATGTAGGATTTTTTATACGACCGCAAATTTTGAAAAAAATTTCGTCGTATATTGCTATCACGTTGGCGTCGTCGTCGTCCGAATACTTTTAGTTTTCGCACTCTAACTTTAGTAAAAGTGAATAGAAATCTATGAAATTTTAACACAAGGTTTATGACCATAAAAGGAAGGCTGGTATTGATTTTGGGAGTTTTGGTCCCAACATTTTAGGAATTGGGGGCCAAAAAGGGCCCAAATAAGCATTTTCTTGGTTTTCGCACTATAACTTTAGTTTAAGTTAATAGAAATCTATGAAATTTTGACACAAGGTTTATGACAACAAAAGAAAGGTTGGGATTGATTTTGGGAGTTTTGGTTTCAACAGTTTAGGAATTGGGGGCCAAAAAAGGGCCCAAATAAGCATTATTCTTGGTTTTCGCACAATAACTTAGTTAAAGTTAATAGAAATCAATGAAATTTAAACACAATGTTTATGACCACAAAAGGAAGGTTGGTATTGATTTTGGGAGTTTCGGTCCCAACAGTTAAGGAATTCGGGGCCAAAAAGGGACTCAAATAAGCATTTTTCTTGGGTTTTCGCACCATAGCGTTAGTATAAGTAAATAGAAATCTATGAAATTTAAACATAAGGTTTATGACTATAAAAGGAAGGTTGGTATTGATTTTGGGAGTTTTGGTCCCAACAGTTAAGGAAAAAGGGGCCCAAAGGGTCCAAAATTAAACTTTGTTTGATTTCATCAATATTGAATAATTGGGGTTCTTTTATATGCCGAATCTAACTGTGTATGTAGATTCTTAATTTTTGGTCCCGTTTTCAAATTGGTCTACATTAAGGTCCAAAGGGTCCAAAATTAAACTTAGTTTGATTTTAACAAAAATTGAAACCTTGGGGTTCTTTGATATGCTGAATCTAAAAATGTACTTAGATTTTTGATTATTGGCCCAGTTTTCAAGTTGGCCTAAATCGAGGTCCAAAATTAAACATTGTTTGATTTCATCAAAAATTGAGTAATTGGGGTTCTTTGATATGCCAAATCTAACTGTGTATGTAGATTCTTAATTTTTGGCCCAGTTTTAAAATTGGTCTAAATTAAAGTGCAAAGGGTCCAAAATTAAACTAAGTTTGATTTTAACAAAAATTAAATTCTTGGGCCTCTTTGATATGCTGAATCTAAACATGTACTTAGATTTCTGATTATGGGCCCAGTTTTCAAGTTGGTCCAAATCAGGATCTAAAATTATTATATTAAGTATTGTGCAATAGCAAGTCTTTTCAATTGCACAGTATTGTGCAATGGCAAGAAATATCTAATTTCACAATATTGTGAAATAGCATTTTTTTTTTTAATTAAGAGTTATCTTTCTTTGTCCAGTATAGTAAGCAAGAAATATCTGCAAGAATGTTTTTCAATTGGAGTTATCTTTCTTTGTCCAGAATCAACTTAAATCTTTGTTATATACAATATACAATGTATATTCACTTTTTACTACCAACTGATAAATTTAAATAATCTTTACCATTCAGTGATAACAAGCAGTTTTTTTTACATCTTAATATTTTATGATGTATTTAAATGAGTAGTAATTGTTGCAAACTCCATTAGAATATTTTAATTGAAATTAGTTTTGGAATAAGGGAAAGGGGGATGTGAATAAAAAATTGGGTTCAATTTTTCTCATTTAAAATTTCATAAATAAAAAGAAAATTTCTTCAAACATTTTTTTGAGAGGATTAATATTCAACAGCATAGTGAATTGCTCTAAGAGAAAACAAAAATTTTAAGTTCATTTGAATACATTCATTCTGTGTCAGAAACCTATGCTGTGTCAACTATTTAATCACAATCCAAATTTAGAGCGGAATCCAGCTTGAATGTTGTGTCCATACTTGCCCCAACCGTTCAGGGTTCAACCTCTGCAGTCGTATAAAGCTACACCCTGCGGAGCATCTGGTTTTTAGTTGAAATAAGAATTCTTTATACAAGATGGTAGAATTTAAGTTATTTGAAATTACATTATATTACAGTTACCATGTTTGTTGGAAACCTTCCAAAAGAAATGGATGCTGATAAAGTTGAAAAGATCTTCACCAAGAAAGGGATAGAAGTAAAAGAAGTTCGTAGACCCGAGAAAAAGAAGTAAGTAGAGACATGGTGTGGGAGTGTCTAATGTTTAGTTGACAGTTGTAACAGTAATGTGGGACAATTGATGCTTTTTATAGAATTTTGTGAAATTGGGTTTAGAAAAATATTTGTTGAGGTAACTAGTATGTCTCCAGTCAATGATGATAAACTTTAACCAGTTCTGCTACTGATAGTTTATGACGATTTCATTTGCTACTACTGAGATTGGAGAACATTACTTTGTATCTAGTTGATATTCTCATCATTTCAAAAAAGATTCAAACATGTACTGAATAAGTATAATTGAATCGGTCAGACATTTTGCGTATTATAGGAGGGTTTTTAGATAAGAATTCTACTGGTAGATATCTCCAATGTCCTGCGTTACATTTGTATCACTGTGAGCCTGACGTGTACATCAGTTTACCAGTTCCAATTGAATTTGAACCAATCAACTTTAATTCTGATAGTGCACCAGTATAAATGAATGTTTTTTGTGAACTTTTTATTAATTCCTTTAATTGAATGTATTCATCCACTAATTACCATCTGTAGAATACACAAGGGTTATTGGGTGTTCATTTTGCTTGTTTAACAGTGCTTATTTTTAGTCCCAACATGTAAAAAATAAAATTCCATCAATGGTGTAAAAGAAATTTAATTTGATGTTGATTGCTTGGAATGATAAGAAGGTAGCAATGAAATAGTAACCTACACAAATTTTCTTGATCAATGATGAAAATTTTAACCAGTTCTGCTACTGAGAGTCTGTGACGATTTAAATACCATTGCTGAGATCGGGGAAATATTACTGATACATATATACATAGGTTAACCAAAAATGAAAAATGTTTATTTTGTGGTATTTTGGCTTGGATTAAAAAAATTGTCAATTATTTTGGAAGAAATGATGCAAGTGGAACAGACTATCGATATGATTGAGATTACATGAATTTCTTCCTCTAAAAATAAATCTAAACTGCTAAAATAATAATAAATCCAGTGAGCTTTGTAGAAATTAACTTTCAAAGAAATAAAACACATTCAAACATTTTTCCACTTCTGAAATTAAAGTTATGAAAACATAGTTCTAAAATGAAAAAGTAATGTCTTTTACAGGGTTGTTTTATAAAAAAAAAATCCATCAAGTTGAAAACTATAAATTAAATTTGCTTCTGTTATAAAAGTATAAATATGAATCAACAGACTATTGTAGTTGTTATTTGGGAGAATGTTTGTTTTATAAAGATTGTTGGTTACTAATTAAAAGCTGATGATGACAGTATGTCGTGCACCACGCTGATGTAATTCATGACTGATCACGACTATCACCCTTTTGTCTGAAG
This sequence comes from Mytilus trossulus, assembly GCF_036588685.1. Taxonomy (NCBI): domain Eukaryota; kingdom Metazoa; phylum Mollusca; class Bivalvia; order Mytilida; family Mytilidae; genus Mytilus; species Mytilus trossulus. The sequence continues at coordinate 73,474,546 of NC_086379.1, forward strand.
CTAGGTTACCCATAATATAAGGAATTTGAACCGTGCATCTTGTGAATTACTATAAGATGACCAGATTTTAATCTAGCGTTTTTTATAGTTAGATATTTAAGTCTTGATAATAACTCTTACAAATCCCTATATTTGACAGGAAACGAAGGCCTTTCATTATGTTTGGTAAAAAATGGTGAAAGGAGCAATTTTTAAATCATTCTAATGCCACATTTATTGGCATTATGTTAAGGTTCAAGTTTTTTTATCAAGTTGAAGTCAAATCAACTTTAAACTTTGTACACATGTTCCCTATGATATGATCTTTCTAATTTTAATGCCAAATGAGTTTTGACCCCAATTTTACAATCCACTGAACATAGAAAAATGATGGACTTGGTGCAAGTAGGGCATCTATTTACTAAGGACACGTCTTGTTACTTTAATTTCAAGGATTTCAGTTTTAGATCAGTCTTATTATACAAATGCTTCTGTGATGAAATTCCTTTTTGGACTAGAGTCTAGGACAAGAAATTGGATGATCTCATTTTTACCGGATTCTGAGGAGCACTTGATAAACTTCAATATAGTCATACAAGTTCTCACAATAAATTTGGGCTCAAAAATGTTAGAAACTTTAATTGTTAATTTGGATATCACTCGCATGTTCTTGGCAAATTGAACGAAAAATTGTTTCATTATCTATTTCTTGATCATGAAAGAAAATCCGATGCAGGTTTGATGCCGATATTCATCTAAAGAATAAAGAATTTTATTGAGGGCAATCTACTTCACCAGTTAAAATTGAATCCTTTGTATTTATTGTATCCCCTTGAAATAAAGAAAATGTATTCAGCAACCAAATCATTGAAAATTGAAAAGTTAATTAATTATTTGATATACCTTAGTGATGACACAAGATGACGAGGCTGATTTATACCAGGATGTACATATGGAAGTAGTTTTTACTTCCTTTGTATATGATTGGTGCAAACGCTGATGTAACATCGAGGCATTTGTCTGAAAGGATTAAACTTTATCATTCAAGATTCTGTCAATTTTTTTAAATATCATATCAGTCTGGGTCAAGACAGTAGTACATGTGCATCATTTCAAAAAATAGAATTGTAGTGGTGCAGAAAGTTTAATAGTTAAAAGCAAATCCCGTAATTTTAAACCATATTGCAAATTTAAGAGTAAATTTTTTCCAGAATAAGTTCATTTTCATTTCTGAACCAATACCCATATATTGGCTTTTGACGAGCTATTATTGTAAGGTTTGCTAAGCTGTTGTCACTACACCACTTAAAATGATTGCTGCTTCACAAAGTATTCTATATAATTTAGTTTGTATGCTACAATGAGGAAATTTTGATATGATTCTAATGATTTCACTTTACCGGATTCTGAGTAGCATTATAGATCTGTAGTTTCTAGAAATAGATGAAATGTTTTGACAAAAAAAGTAAGGCAAATATTTTCTTTGTTTCGAAAAAAAATTTAAAATGCATTATAACTTGTCCTATAGATAGTTTGAAGGTTTTGTTCTTTATATAAATAAAATATCTGAATTGTAATTGCCCGTATTATGGCATTAAGCTGTGCATTTGTATACGTGTAACATTGATTTAATCTATTCTGCAGATGGGCTATTTGTATAAAATATGTGTTGTGTGAAAAGGCGTTTAATAAATGTTGCTGTTTTTAAACCAAAGAAATGAAATTAAGGTTTTTGAATAGCAGCTGTAGAATAAAACATGCTTTCTATGATGACTAAAACTTTGAACCCTGATTTCTGATATTCAGTGAAGTCTAATATGCAAGACTGAGAAAGCTTTGAAGATTGCTGATAAATACGATCTAGGACATCAGAATTGAATCGTGTATTCATAGTGTATAATCATCTTTCCAATGTGTTGTAAAATCTGCAGACAGTTAAAATTATCAAATTACAAGTTGAAAGAAATAAATAAAAAGTAACCTATGTTTATATATGCATGTAATTGATATTTCAAATGAGCATTTTAATCCAGAGTTGCCAGTTTTTTTTTATTTTGGCAATTGTATTCAATTTAAAAGTATCCTTTTGATAGGTTTTATTCCTCATATCCACGAAGTAATGTGTTCACAGTATTTACTATTATTTGACTGTTTCACTCAATCATTCCCATTTCATTTAAAGTTGTGACATGGTTGCAATTTGTTATTAATCAGCACAACTGGTTACTGAATTTACAAAACTGCTTCAGGAGTATTCAATAAGTGCTAAATTAGATAAAGTACCATGTGTGCACCCTTTTTAATGATGACACAAGATGACGAGGCTGATTTTTACCAGGATGTACATATGGAAGTAGTTTTTACTTCCTGCGTATATAAATGGTACAAACGCTGATGCAACATCGAGGCATTTGTCTGAAAAATAAAAGAAAAAATAGCACTCCATTTCAAGTTCAATACTTGTGATTAGAATATTTATTTACAAGTATTAAAATTGTTACAGCACAACAACTTTTTGGTGATGGATTTGTGCTGAATTAAACTCTGCGTTCCTTGTATATAAACAATTCCAATATCGCAATATGATGTTGAATTTATTTGAATCGCAATTGACATTATTTTAAAGCAGGTCAAGATGACCTGATCTCTAACCTTAAGTTTTCTGCAAGAATAATTGAAGTAAGTGTAACATGCCAATGATGAATTTTATGTCGTGCACCACTCTGAATTAGAGATGTAGATTACGACTACCCTTTTGACTGAGGCTAGTTATACTTATGCTGAGGGGAGGAATGGAAAAGTACATGTACCTGTGCCCTTCCCATGAAATGTAAAAATACGTTTTGGAAAAACATCAGTCAGTGAGCCATTTTGTAGATGCAAGTCTGAAATATAATTTTCAATATGCAATTTGTTTATCAATGATTTTGTTTCTACTTGAAGGTTTGCATACATTGATTTAGAAAATAATGACGATCTAGAAAAGGCATTGAAACTTCATGGAAAGAAAATCGGAGATAGTGAACTTGTTGTAGAAAAAGCTAAATCCAAAATTGAAAAGGAGAAGGATAATGCAAGCACACCAGCCAAACAAAGTACTGGTGGAGGAAAAGATGACTCAACATTGTTTGTGAAGAATCTAGCTGATGACACAACTGAAGATAGTCTGAAAGAATTTTTCCCTGAATCTGTTGAAATTAGGTTGCCAAGAAAACCAGATGATAGTCATAGAGGGTAAATATAACTGGTTATCTTAAATATATGAAAGCATGTGCAAGTTTTAGGTCTTACTATATGTTTTTGTATTTATTTGCACAATATAGGTAGAAGCAAAGCTGAATATCATTTAGATGTTACTTACTTGAATTAAAAAATTTCGACCTACAATTATTCTTGTCTTCATTTTGATGACCGTTGCATTTCAAATAAATTTGTTAAAATTCACTTAATACAAAATAAATTGGCTTATATATTATATATTATATAAGTTTCTAAATTTTAAAACTATTTTAACTGAAATTTTTACTTTTTGGGGCTTACATGTTCTTTTGATTTATTTTGACAGGTTTGCCTATATAGTTTTCAAGGATCCATCTGAAGTAGAGTCTGCACTCAAGGATAAGCAGGGATCAGAGTTGGATGGTAATGCACTATACTTGGATCATTCTGGAAGCAAGAAGACCTTCCAAAGTCCTGCTGGAGGAAACTTTGGTGGCAGTTCAGGAGGTAATTACATGTTTTCTTATAGAATAAATCAGAACTATGAAGGGTGGATCAATTGTCCTAAAAACCATTTTACAGTCTACTTTACATTGCTGTTGACTAAAACGATGTGGAAAAAGAAGTACCTTGTTTTTAATGATGACACAAGATGACGAGGCTGATTTATACCAGGATGTACATATGGAAGTAGTTTTTACTTTCTTTGTACTTCTAGGGTATTAGCATTGATGTAACATCGAGGCATTTGTCTGAAAAAAAAAAGGTGTAAAATAGTACTCCATTTCAAGTTTAATATATATATTTGCATATACAAAATTGTTTCAGCACAACCAACTTTTTATACGACCGCAAATTTTGAAAAAATTTTCGTCGTATATTGCTATCACGTTGGCGTCGTCGTCGTCGTCCGAATACTTTTAGTTTTCGCACTCTAACTTTAGTAAAAGTGAATAGAAATCTATGAAATTTTAACACAAGGTTTGACCATAAAAGGAAGGCTGGTATTGATTTTGGGAGTTTTGGTCCCAACATTTTAGGAATTAGGGGCCAAAAAGGGCCCAAATAAGCATTTTCTTGGTTTTCGCACTATAACTTTAGTTAAGTTACTAGAAATCTATGAAATTTTGACACAAGGTTTATGACCACAAAAGAAAGGTTGGTATTGATTTTGGGAGTTTTGGTCCCAACAGTTAAGGAAAAAGGGGCCCAAAGGGTCCAAAATTAAACTTTGTTTGATTTCATCAAAATTGAATAATTGGGGTTCTTTAATATGCCGAATCTAACTGTGTATGTAGATTCTTAATTTTTGGTCCCGTTTTCAAATTGGTCTACATTAAGGTCCAAAGGGTCCAAAATTAAACTTAGTTTGATTTTAACAAAAATTGAAACCTTGGGGTTCTTTGATATGCTGAATCTAAAAATGTACTTAGATTTTTGATTATTGGCCCAGTTTTCAAGTTGGCCCAAATCGAGGTCCAAATTTAAACATTGTTTGATTTCATCAAAAATTGAATAATTGGGGTTCTTTGATATGCCAAATCTAACTGTGTATGTAGATTCTTAATTTTTGGCCCAGTTTTAAAATTGGTCTAAATTAAAGTGCAAAGGGTCCAAAATTAAACTAAATTTGATTTTAACAAAAATTAAATTCTTGGGCCTCTTTGATATGCTGAATCTAAACATGTACTTAGATTTTTGATTATGGGCCCAGTTTTCAAGTTGGTCCAAATCAGGATCTAAAATTATTATATTAAGTATTGTGCAATAGCAAGTCTTTTCAATTGCACAGTATTGTGCAATGGCAAGAAATATCTAATTTCACAATATTGTGAAATAGCAAATTTTTTTTTAATTAAGAGTTATCTTTCTTTGTCCAGTATAGTAAGCAAGAAATATCTGCAAGAATTTTTTTTAATTGGAGTTATCTTTCTTTGTCCAGAATCAACTTAAATCTTTGTTAAATACAATATACAATGTATATTCACTTTTTACTACCAACTGGTAAATTTAAATAATCTTTACCATTCAGTGATAACAAGCAGTTTTTTTACATCTTAATATTTTATGATGTATTTAAATGAGTAGTAATTGTTGCAAACTCCATTAGAATATTTTAATTGAAATTAGTTTTGGAATAAGGGAAAGGGGGATGTGAATAAAAAATTGGGTTCAATTTTTCTCATTTGAAATTTCATAAATAAAAAGAAAATTTCTTCAAACATTTTTTTGAGAGGATTAATATTCAACAGCATAGTGAATTGCTCTAAGAGAAAACAAAAATTTTAAGTTCATTTGAATACATTCATTCTGTGTCAGAAACCTATGCTGTGTCAACTATTTAATCACAATCCAAATTTAGAGTGGAATCCAGCTTGAATGTTGTGTCCATACTTGCCCCAACCGTTCAGGGTTCAACCTCTGCGGTCGTATAAAGCTACGCCCTGCGGTTGATATTAAATTGGTGCAGAAATAAAAATTCAGCGATCCTTGTAAAGAAAGATTTTAATATTGCATTACAATGTTGACTTGAAATGCATCACAATTTGCTAAACAGATTTTGAAATGAGTTTTATACACGCGTCGGGGTTATCATCTTTGTTGAATTTTTATGCCCCACCTACGATGGTAGAGGAGCATTGTGTTTTCTGGTCTGTTTGTTAGTCTATACGTGCGTCTGTTCGTCCTGCTGTAGATATGGTCAATGTAGTTTTTGATGAAGTTGAAGTCCAATCAACTTGGAACTTAGTACACATGTTCCCTATGATATAATCATTCTAATTTAAATGCCAAATTAAAGTTTTGTGCAACTCAACATTATGAATAAAATCTTGCCAACTTACTTCCCATTGGGACACAAACAAGGTCACCTTGCAAAATTATAATTCATGATTTGAATATAAACTGACAAGAATTGAACATACTAACACTTCCTTTTATTTGTTTTGTAGAAGCTGGAAAGTCTAAAGTTCTCTTTGTTAAGAATCTATCCTTCGATACTGATGAACATGGATTAAAAAATGCTTTCTCAGGCGCCACTGCTGCAAGAATAGCAAAATTTCCAGACACTCAGAAACCAAAAGGGTAAGTTCTCTATTTTTTTGTGGCCCGTCTACAATAGAAGGCATTTTTTTGTTTTTTTGGTAAAAAAGAATTTTATCCTGAAATGGAAGATTGGTACATGTTCTAATCAGCTGTAAACTTGAAATCATTTTCTCTATGAAGTGTACTACCTGATGAATGCCAGTATATATATTCGCCCAGATTTCACATGTACTGTAACAGCAAAGTGTAATATAACAAGATTGAAAAAACAATGTTTTGTTTTGTAGGTTTGGATTTGTAGATTTTGATTCTGCAGAGGATGCCCAATCAGCATTCAATGCCATGAAAGGAAAGGAAATCGATGGTAGACAGATATTTGTAGACTTTGCTGGTGAGAGAGGAGGTAAGTAAAACTAGAAATCAAAGCTGCATTGTTAATGTCTATTTAGTAAGGTATTGGTATCCCATATCTTATCCAGGACCAGTAAATGAAAATGATATAACCCTTGGGAACTAAAATTATGTCACAAGACTGAAATCAGTTGGGAAAAATAAATATATTGTGATGGAAAGAATTCTTCAATTTTGTTCAAATGTGCATGTTTTTAGACTTGTTGTAAATAAAGATTTGGTTTCACACTTATTGTATCTGAGTGGTAGGAAAGAAGCTGGGAGAGATAAGTTTCTCTCAATAAAGCTAAAGCTGATTTTTCATATGCAACATACATTTTAGTATATTATCAATTCTTTGTTTTTCAGCTGGCGGAGATAGACGAGGTGGTGGACGTGGAGGCGGATTTAGAGGTGGACGTGGTGGTGGATTTAGAGGAGGTAGAGGTGGTGGTGGACGAGGAGGCAGGGGTGGATTTGGAGACCGAGGACGTGGTGGACGAGGAGGTGGAGGAGGTTAGTATTACTTATAATAATTAAGAATGGGATATTCAAGATGATTTTTTAAAAACTTTTTTCATCTACAAATTTCCCAGAATAATACTCGGTATTTGATACAGATGGCTGATGTATGTCAACAAACATTTTTCAGTACTTTCTCAGAACAAAGAAGCAAAGAGAGACTTCAAATGTTGTCAGCAGCTAAATGGTGAATGTTTGAAAGGAATGTTCACTTTTTGAACCTGTTTGAGACCTATCTTCTCTTATTTTTTGTAAAATAGTTCAAGATTGTTTTCTTTTTTCTGGAAGTATTGAGGTTGAGAACAAATATTTTGTATTATGAATTGTTATAAATTTGTAAAATAATTGAACTATTTGATTTTGTAGGATTCAGAGGTAGCAGGGGTGGCGTCGGAAGTTATGCCGGAAAAAAGAAGACCTTTGATGACTAAATAAACAATTGTGTACATGTAACTTGCAATTGAATGAATGAAAGAATGATTGTTGAAGGGTTCGCTTGCCACTTTGAAGATTTCAATTTTACAAGAAGTTCCGAAGCACAGTATGAAAAAAGACTGGCAGAAGAAACAATGTTGAAATGTACAAGTACTGTTTGTGGAAGTGATCAATTAATAAAACTAAGACTAACCAGCTGAAAAACAATGTTCAGTCTTTATGAATCTTGTGTATATCATCACTTTTAGACTGATAAACTTGAACACCAGATTGTATACTTGATTTTTATTTGTTTTCAAACTAAACATCAACAATTTTATATATGATGAACTTTTTGGTACAGAAGTGTATTAAACCTATATAGAGTTTATTGATTGGATGTGGGAAAGCATGAACAAAGTTTTAATAATCTGATTCTGATTTCTAACTTGTGAACATCAGTCCTTCCAATATAAAAGATACAAAGTAAATTTCTTTTTCAACAAAATTGAAATGAATTTTTGATTACTGAATTAGATATGTCGAAAATTATGATTCCAAATTTCATAGAAAAATATGGAAGAAATTTTTCTAGCTATGCTGAATTTCTAATCATATATTCAATAGCCTAAAAAACTAATAATCCAGAAACTTGTTTCTAATTTAATATTTTGATATTAAATAGCTCTAGTTACTTCATCCCATAAATTCACCAACCGTACAAGGGCTCTATAGCCAGTTAAGGTCGTTAAAACTTCCATTTGTCCATAAATTCACAGAATTTATTTGATCCTTTTCTATCATTGGTAAACACTATGTTCATTTTGCATTTATACAGCATCCATCTTTTTCTAATGTGTTCTGTTGTGACATTTTGAAACCATAATTTTTATTTATACACTTAAGATTTGTTAATGTATTTACATGAATTGTTATATGAAGTCATTTTATGTCCACTGCAGCTCTTTTCACAAAATCTTTTACAATTGTATCTGAAATGATCATGATACGAGATGATTTAATAGTAACATTTTTTGTGGAAAAGTTGCTGTATTTTATCATTATCGCCATTGTTATGTTATTTTATGCTCATGATCATGTCGACACGCTGAATAATAAATAATTAAATTGACTTTTTTCGTTCTTACAATAAGATTTGAGTCTACAATATGTATTTTTTTTGGAAAACAAGTTTTTATTGTGAAGGATAGTTGAAAGATGGAACTTGGTAATTAAAACTACTTTTGCCCTATGAATCCAGAAAATGAGATAACAGATTGATGAACGGCATCAAATGGAAACAGACACTTTCTTCACCTTATAGAATCTATACATCCAGCAGTTTCGGGCATATTCTGTGTCCTTTCCTTAAAATGCCTAACCTTTATTTTTGAAGGGTAGCCGATATATTCTTGCTTAATTCTTGTATGATCTTCCTATTGAACCCCCCTCTTTTTTTTGGCCGATAAATGCATTTGAATGGGGATGTATAGCTGGATTGCCCCTGTCTGTCTAGCAGGTATCTGACTGACCCCTTTTTCATGCTTCATTGGTCAATGTTACAAGTTTTCATGGGTTCTAGAAGCAGTAGGTCAACTATTTATTGCTTAGAGAGATTGTAGTGAGTTCTTCTCTGTATTGCATGGTTCATCTAACTGACATCATTGTCATGGTTTCATTGGTCAATGTTTAGTTTTCTTGGTTATGTCTGTTTCTCGGGAACTATAAACAATAGGTCAATTATATTTGGTGGATTATAGGGGCCTCTGTGGCCCAGTGTCCAAATAGTTGCTTCTGTAATTATGAGCCACTCAACACTGAGGCGAGTAAGAAATAAGATCTTGCGGTTCCACCAAAAAAAACTAGCCACCTTTTAATAGCCTTAAAACAGTGCTATATAGTGCTCAAAACACAAAATAATCAAATCAAATACCTTGCATTAAATAATTGCAAGGTGTACATGTATTTCTTATTTGGTTGGTGTTTGTCTGACCATCACCTCATTTACCTGAATCGTAAGTTTATATGATACTTCTAAAGCTTTCAATTTGAGACATTTCAACATGAGCACTTTTGTTCTGAACTAGTTTTGTGAAAAGGGGAGATTTTTTACCTGCAGCAGCTGTGTCACTAGAGAATTCTCAGTGACCTAATTCTGAAAAATGAATCTCGCTTTGTACCCCAAGCATTTATTTCAACATTGTCCTTTTCTTAAGTCGTAGATATAATACCTACCTATGCATTAATGTTCTGTGAAGAGTGAATGTTTATATGTTAGTTGTTATTCAGAAGATATTTTAGAAGTCTGCCTTAGGTCTGTTGTCCTTGACCTTTAATTCATGCTTCAACTGAGACTTGCAAGTATGTTTTTTCTCCTGGGTAATTTACATATCCATTAATGGGCTTGCCTGAGTTTTACCACAATTTTCTGGAGCTTGTGACTTTTGTCACGGAAAGCTTGACATAGTGAAATGGCGGCGTTAACTAACCCCTTCAAAAGCTTAATATTTCTAAAGGTAGAAGACCTGGATGCTTAATACTTTGTAGATGCCTTATGTTATGAAGTTTCCTTCTGTCATATGTCCATTGTCCTTGACCTCATTTCATGGTTCAATGACTTTGAAAAAGTTCAGATTTTTAGTATTTAGAATATTCGAAACAGTGTGGTCCTGGCCATTGATTGACGACCTAAATTATCCCATTGACTGTGACAGATTAGGTGAATGTTTGTCTGTAGCGACAATTGCTCACTTCTTACTTATTATAGAATTTAAACTGGGGTCACCAAAGGTTTTTAACGCCTTTAATAATAAAATTATTCGAAAAATTATTCAGGAATAACCTTTATGTTTTGATTTATATTATTGATATAAATCAACACATCGTATTATTCCGGATTCGGTTTTCGAATTGCTTTATTTAGGTGTTGTGAACCTTTGGTGACCCCACAGATTCAGTGAGGAGTGATTGTTACCGATAAACGTTCACCTAATCAGTCCTAGTCAATGGGATAATTTAGGTCGTCAATCAATGGCCAGGACCACACTGTTTTGAATATGATTCTAAGTATTCTTCATTTCTTTTTTGCTAAGAGTAATAGATATCTTAATGTGTGTGTATCTTGCAAGATCCCTGGCCCTTTAGGCAGTTCTCGCATGTCCTTACCCTCATTTCATGGATCAGTGAACAAGATTTAGTTTTTGTCGAGTTGCAGATAGCTCGACATAGGGATAGTGATCTGGTAGCGGCGGTGTTAGCTCACTTCTTAAAAGCTTTATATTTTAGAAGGTGGAAGACCTGGATGCTTCACACATTGTATATAGATGGCTCATGTTACAAAGTTTCCGTCGGTAACATGTCCAATGTCCTTGAACCCATTTTCATGGTTCAGTGACTACTTGAAAAAAAAGTTAAAGATTTTTTTGTAATGTTAAATTCTCTCTTGTCAGTAATAGGATCACTATTTTTGGTATGTGCATACCTTGCAAGGTTCTCATGCCCATCGGACAGTTTTCACTTGACCTCAACCTCATTTCATGGATCAGTGAACAAGGTTAAGTTTTGGTGGTCTGAGTCCACAACTCAGATACTATAAGCAATAGGTCTTGTATATTTGGTGTATAGAAGGACTGTAAGGTGTACATGTCCAACTGGCAGGTGTCATCTGACCTTGACCTCATTTTCATGGTTCAGTGGATTTAGTTGAAGTTTTTGTGTTTTTCTTATACTGTATGCAATAGGTCTACTATATTTGGTGTATGAAATGATTGTAAGGTGTACATGTCTAGCTGGTAGGTGTCATCTGACCTTGACCTCATTTTCATGGTTCAGTGGTCAAATTAAGTTTTTGAGTTTTGGTCTTTTTTTCTTATTCTATATGCAATAGGTCAACTATATTTGATGTATGGAAATATTTAATGATCTCTGTCAGTCGTGCAGGTTTTATTTGACCTTGACCTCCTTTTTATGGTTCATTGCTTAGTGTTAAGTTTTTATACGACCGCAAATTTTGAAAAAATTTTCGTCGTATATTGCTATCACGTTGGCGTCGTCGTCGTCCGAATACTTTTAGTTTTCGCACTCTAACTTTAGTAAAAGTGAATAGAAATCTATGAAATTTTAACACAAGGTTTATGACCATAAAAGGAAGACTGGTATTGATTTTGGGAGTTTTGGTCCCAACATTTTAGGAATTAGGAGCCAAAAAGGGCCCAAATAAGCATTTCTGGGTTTTTGCGCTATAACTTTAGTTAAAGTTAATTGAAATCTATGAAATTTTGACACAAGGTTTATGACCACAAAAGAAAGGTTGGGATTGATTTTGGGATTTTTGGTTTCAACAGTTTAGGAATTAGGGGCCAAAAAGGGACCCAAATAAGCATTATTCTTGGTTTTCGCACAATAACTTTAGTTTAAGTTAATAGAAATCAATGAAATTTAAACACAATGTTTATGACCACAAAAGGAAGGTTGGTATTGATTTTGGGAGTTTAGGTCCCAACAGTTTAGGAATTAGGGGCCAAAAAGGGACCCAAATAAGCATTTTTCTTGGTTTTTGCACCATAACTTTAGTATAAGTAAATAGAAATCTATGAAATTTAAACACAAGGTTTATGACCATAAAAGGAAGGTTGGTATTGATTTTGGGAGTTTTGGTCCTAACAGTTTAGGAAAAAGGGGCCCAAAGGGTCCAAAATTAAACTTTGTTTGATTTCATCAAGAATTGAATAATTGGGGTTCTTTGATATGCGGAATCTAACTGTGTATGTAGATTCTTAATTTTTGGTCCCATTTTCAAATTGGTCTACATTAAGGTCCAAAGGGTCCAAAATTAAACTTAGTTTGATTTTGTCAAAAAATTAATCGGTTGGGTTCTTTGATATGCTGAATCTAAAAATGTATTTAGATTCTTGATTATTGGACCAGTTTTCAAGTTGGTCCAAATTGGGGTCCAAAATTAAACTTTGTTTGATTTCATTTAAAATTGAATAAATGGGGTTCTTTGATATGCCAAATCTAACTGTGTATTCTTCATTTTTGGTCCTGTTTTCAAATTGGTCTACATTAAAGTCCAAAGGGTCCAAAATTAAACTTAGTTTGATTTTAACAAAAATTGAAATCTTGGGGTTCTTTGATATGCTGAATCCAAACATGTACTTAGATTTTTGATTATTGGCCCAGTTTTCAAGTTGGTCCAAATCAGGATCTAAAATATTATATTAAGTATTGTGCAATAGCAAGTCTTTTCAATTGCACAGTATTGCACAATGGCAAGAAATATCTAATTGCACAATATTGTGAAATAGCAATATTTTTTTTAATAAGAGTTATCTTTCTTTGTCCAGAATAGTAAGCAAGAAATATCTAATTGCACAATATTGTGAAATAGCAATATATTTTTTTAATTGGAGTTATCTTTCTTTGTCCAGAATCAACTCAAATCTTTGTTATATACAATGTATATTCACTTTTTACTACTAACTGATAAATTAAAATAATCTTTACCATTCAGTGATAACAAGCAGTTTTTTTACATCTTAATATCTTATGATGTATTTAAATGAGTAGTTATTGTTGCAAACTCCATTAGAAATTTAATTGAGATTAATTTGGAATAAGGGAAAGGGGGATGTGATTAAAAAATTGGGTTCAATTTTCTCATTTGAAATGAAATTTCATAAATAAAATGAAAATTTCTTCAAACATTTTTTTGAGAGGATTAATATTCAACAGCATAGTGAATTGCTCTAAGAGAAAACAAAAATTTTAAGTTCATTAGAACACATTCATTCTGTGTCAGAAACCTATGCTGTGTCAACTATTTAATCACAATCCAAATTTAGAGCTGAATCCAGCTTGAATGTTGTGTCCATACTTTCCCCAACCGTTCAGGGTTCAACCTCTGCGGTCGTATAAAGCTACGCCCTGTGGAGCATCTGGTTGTGTTTTGATCTGTTTCTCAAACTATAAGCAATATTTGTTGTATGGAAGAATTGTTAGCTGTACATGTCTGCCTGGCATTTTCCATCTGACCTTGACCTCATTTTTATATGGTTCATTGGTCAGTGTTAAGATGTCTTGGTCAATGTTAAATTTATGTGACAGTTGTAATAAAGCTTTATATCGAGGACTATCAACATAGTATCAATGATAAGTAAAGAAGACAAGACATTTCAGCGTGTGCACTCTTGTTGTGATAAGGTCCATATGAAAGGATGTTATATCATTTTGACAGTAGATGAAGTGTTACCGTATGAACAGTATAATATACAATCCATAATAAATTACTTAAATATGCATATCCCTTGGAATTCATCTAAAAACAGCTTTATTGCCACAATAAAATGAAACGGACATAAAACATTGGATTTCAATATTTATCTTGATTACAGATGTCACAAATTTTACTATTTTACAAGTATCACAGATATATTAATAACAAACTCGAGTTCAGTGTATATTCACATTTCTCTGATAAAATTTTGAACACAGTCCTGTATTTTGGCAGGTTCTAATGACATTATCCGGAATACACTTTTATTCTCAGTCCCTCCACTACTTGACTTGAAAATCTGCAATTAAAAAAGATGGATAAATTATCCAATAATTTAAATGTTTATATTTTTATTGTTTACAGTCCTAGTGATCTGTTTTGATTTCTTCTTCATGGTTCTAAATCAAAAAAGCAGTCAGTGTATTTCAAGTTGTCCCATGTTGTTATAAAAAATAAACATTCATGATGTAAGTGCACTCAAGTTAAATTACAGATCATTCAATCAGATGCTCTGCAGGGCACAGCTTTATTCGACCGCAGAGGTCGAACCCTGAACGATTGGGGAAAGTATGAGCACACCCCTGATTTTTTTTTCACCTCCCCCTTTTTCTTATTCCAAAATTGATCTCAATTCAAATACTAATGGAGTTGGCAATAACTACTCATTTAAATACATCATAAAATATTAAAATATAAAATGTCATACAGTCATGGTTAAAATTAATATCAGTTAATAGTAACTTCTAAAAAAAAGGGAAATGTGTCCAAAGGGACACAGATATTGCCCCAGCTAGCATATAACATAATAAAGGGACATAACTTTAGAACTGTAAAAGTGAAGCTGCCAAACATTGAACTTTAACTGAGTTTAGAGGTAATAAGCATTATATACACATTTCATTTAATTTAGTTAAGACAAACTTAACTTAAGAGAACAGAAACTAAAATATTCTTCAATTTCTCCACTTGTAAAGGGGCATAACCCTAGAATGGTAATCAAAGTGCTTGTAATCACTGAATGGTAAAGATTGCCTTAACTGTCAGTTGGTAGTACAGTGAATATTGCAGTGTATTGATTAAAGTTGATTCAACTACTATTCTGGACAAAGAAAGATAACTCCAATTTTCAAAGAAGATTTCATAAAGTATTGGTTCAGGTGATTCAACAACCATTCTGGACAAAGAAAGATAACTTTAATTTATTGTCTTGAAACTACATAAATGCTTGTTTTGACCCCTCATTCCTAGACTGTTTGCCCCATAAGCCTTCATATATATCCCAACCTTCTACTTATGGTATTAAAAATTGTAGTACAATTTCAGAACAATTGAAATACTTATACACAACTTATTATCCTGACACTAGATAAATGCTTGTTTTGGGCCCCTTTTGACCCCTTATTCCTAAACCTTAGGGACCATAACCCCTAAAATCAATCCCAAGCTTCCTTTTGTTGTTATAAACATTGTGTTAAAATTTTATTGATTTCTATTTACTTATACTAAAGTTGTCCTCACACTAGATAAATTCTTGTTTTGGGCCCTTTTGGGTCCCTAATTCCTAAACCTGAGGGACCTTAATCTCATAATCAATCCCACGCTTCCTTTTGCGGTTATAAACATTGTGTTAAAATTTTATTGATTTCTATTATACTAAAGTTATTATCCAGAAACCATCTGTCTTCAGACGTTGCTGACAACGCTGCCACTGACCTGAAACCAATATACGACCCCAAAAATTATTGCGGTCGTATAAATAGATGAAAATACCTATAAATCCATTTTGTTTGATGACATAACTATGTTTGGTGTTAAGTTGACATTATCTTCACCAAAACAACACATGTTGAAATTGAAAAATCATGCACATGATTAATTTCAGATTTTTTCTTGTTTGTTGCTCATTCAAATATTTCAAGAACTGTGTGTATATTGTTGGACATCTAGAAGATAATAAAGTACTTTAAATTTACAATTGTGTCAAGTTATGTCCAGTATATCATAATACTTTTATGATATCCAAGATATATTATAAAATTGAGAATGGAAATGGGAAATATACATGCTTTTTATACGACCACAAAATTTGAAAAAATTTTTGTCGTATATTGCCATCACTTTGACGTCGTAGTCTGCGTCGTTGTCGTCTGCGTCGTGGTCGTCCGAATACTTTTAGTTTTCGCACTCTAACTTTAGTAAAAGTGAATAGAAATCTTTGAAATTTTAACACAAGGTTTATGACCACAAAATGAAGGTTGGTAATGATTTTGGGAGTTTTGGTCCCAACATTTTAGGAATTAGGGGCCAAAAAGGGCCCAAATAAGCATTTTCTTGGTTTTCACACTATAACTTTAGTTTAAGTTAATAGAAATCTATGAAATTTTGACACAAGGTTTATGACCACAAAAGAAAGGTTGGGATTGATTTTGAGAGTTTTGGTCCCAACAGAATAAGGGGCACAAAGGGTCCAAAATTAAACTTTGTTTGATTTCATCAAAATTGAATAATTGGGGTTCTTTGATATGCCAAATCTAACTGTGTATGTAGATTCTTAACTTTTGGTCCCGTTTTCAAATTGGTCTACATTAAGGTCCAAAGGGTCCAAAATTAAACTTAGTTTGATTTTGACAAAAAATGAATGGGTTTGGTTCTTTGATATGCTGAATCTAATAATGTACTTAGATTCTTGATTATTGGCCCAGTTTTCAAGTTGGTCCAAATCGGGGTCCAATTAAACTTTGTTTGATTTCATCAAAAATTGAATAAATGGGGTTCTTTGATATGCCAAATCTAACTGTGTATGTAGATTCTTCATTGTTGGTCCTGTTTTCAAATTGGTCTACATTAAAGTCCAAAGGGTCCAAAATTAAACTAAGTTTGATTTTAACAAAAATTGAAATCTTGGGGTTCTTTGATATGCTGAATCCAAACATGTACTTAGATTTTTGATTATGGGCCCAGTTTTCAAGTTGGTCCAAATCAGGATCTAAAATTATTATATTAAGTATTGTGCAATAGCAAGTCTTTTCAATTGCACAGTATTGCACAATATCAAGAAATATCTTATTGCACAATATTGTGAAATAGCAATTTTTTTTTAATTAGAGTTATCTTTCTTTGTCCAGAATAGTAAGCAAGAAATATCTGATTGCACAATATTGTGCAATAGCAAGATTTTTTTTTTAATTGGAGTTATCTTTCTTTGTCCAGAATCAACTTAAATCTTTGTTATATACAATATACAATGTATATTCACTTTTTACTACCAACTGATAAATTAAAATAATCTTTACCATTCAGTGATAACAAGCAGTTTTTTTACATCTTAATATTTTATGATGTATTTAAATGAGTAGTTATTGTTGCAAACTCCATTAGAAATTTTAATTGAGATTAGTTTTGGAATAAGGGAAAGGGGGATGTGATTAAAAAAAATTAGGTTCAATTTTTTCTCATTTGAAATTTCATAAATAAAAAGAAAATTTCTTCAAACATTTTTTTGAGAGGATTAATATTCAACAGCATAGTGAATTGCTCTAAGAGAAAATAAAAATTTTAAGTTCATTAGAACACATTCATTCTGTGTCAGAAACCTATGCTGTGTCAACTATTTAATCACAATCCAAATTTAGAGCTGAATCCAGCTTGAATGTTGTGTCCATACTTGCCCCAACCGTTCAGGGTTCAACCTCTGCGGTCGTATAAAGCTACGCCCTGCGGAGCACCTGGTTTAATATGAGGCACTGCCATTCTTGTCATTTATTTAATGTCATCATTTCAAAATAGAAAAAAATGATTAACGATACCAATTTTTCAGGGCAAAATACTACATTCATATTCTAGATATTTGTGATAAAAAATGCTATGCACTAAACTAGATACACTGAGTAAGATTTTAAATAATATTTCCTACCAAGGTTAACAGTCTACTCAGACACATTAACCTGACTCAAAGATGACCTGTCTTTGCTCTCGCTTCTACTATGCATACTTGTAGAGAGCACCCATTTTTTAAGTTTTAGAAATAAAAAATATTTCACCATTGACTACACATACTTGCATGAGCATTATACTGCCATACTTACATTGTTAAATATTGTTATACCTTGAAATACAGTTTACATCTTTCTAGAAGAAAGTTCCACTTCATTTGTGTTCTTTTATCAATATTCAAATCTCTGAAAACTTCAGCCTGAAAAAATATATATATATTCCATTATTTTGTACACATGCATATTCATTTTCTTGGTTTTGTTTTGTTGAATCAGATATGGAAATGCATACTTAATTTTGTGACTTATGACTTATTTTGCAAGAAGAATTAATACATGAAAATTAAGGCACTTTTATGAGTCAATAAGTAAAACTAGAACTTTGTATCAAAATATTAGCAAATAACTCTTATTTGTAAAATGCTTTCAATCAATTAGTAAATTAATGCTCTGTTGGTAAAATGAAAAATTCAAATTATTGGCAAACAAGACCTGACTGAAACTCGATCTGTAACTAATCATGGTTAACTCACATACCCAAAATCAGCCCAATATCTGAAGGCACTTAGAAAATAACTCTGTATAATGTTTTGTTGCAGAATGACAGAATAAAAGAAAAGGTTAAAACTAAACGGCACCTACAACTTTGTTGCAGGGCCATGAAAATCTACATTATAAACAAGAAAAAAATTTAAAGGTCCCATTGAATAAACTCCAAAGAGAACTTTTATGCAGTATATGATTTTCAATCCACTTACATTATTAAGATACAAGTGCAGAATAAAATGAAATTAAGGCAATAATCCTTTTCAGTTTCAGCTGTCAAAATTCATCATTAAACTATTTTGTCTAGTTTACCGTAGTTAAAATATTGGGCCAACCCAAATTTTGACCTTTGGTTTTGTAATGAAATCATACCTTCATTCCTAAGAGATTTTCCATCACTGTACCATCAATGAAACAATGTTCAATTGTGCCTGTATGGTCAGATATAGATACTGGAACTGAATACTCTACTACTGGTTGTTTCTCAATGACTGAAGTATCAAACATAGCTAAGGCCCCCTGTGTACATTCTACATTGGAACACAAATATCCTCTGTCCTCATGTACTGTTTCTCTACATTTCTCACTGTAAAACAAATAATGTTTAAAAAAAGATTTCACTCAAAGAATCAATATGGCACATTGATCATTCTGCCTAACAACTAGTATCAGATAAAGAATCTCAAATATAAAATCCAACTAATAATTTAATAAATAGAGTCCATACTGTCCATACTTAACCAAGGAAGAATATATTTTTTCAAAATACCTTCTTCAACAATTGATTGATGTCTTGTTGGTGTATATACATGATATAATGCCACAATAAGGTATGAGAACATATGTTGTTTTTGTGATACTAGGTTGCTGTCTCTTTAAAGAATTCACCAAAAACTCCTTTTATTAATATTTATATTAAACTAGAGGCTCTAAAGAGCCTGTGTCGCTCACCTTGGTATATGTGAATTAAACAAAGGAAGCACACAGTTCATGACAAAATTGTGTTTAGGTGATTGTGATGTGTTTGTACATCTTACTTTACTGAACATTCTTGCTGCTTACAATTATCTCTATCTATAATGAACTTGTCCGTGTAGTTTCAGTGGAAAATGTTAGTAAAAATTGACAAATTTTATGAAAATTGTTAAAAATTGATTATAAACTATTATAAAGGACAATAACTTCTTAGGGGGTCAATTGAATTGCTGTACATTATTGCTGTTTACAGTTTATTTCTATCTATAATAATATTCAAGATAATAACCCAAAACAGCAAAATTTCCTTAAAATTACCAATTTAGGGGCAGCAACCTAACAACGAGTTGTCCGATTCATCTGAAAATTGACCAGATAAACAATTGTACCCCTTGTCAGATTTGCTCTAAATGCTTTGGTTTTTGAGTTATAAGCCAAAAACTGCATTTTACCCCTACGTTCTATTTTTAGCCGTAGCGGCCATCTTGGTTGGTTTGCCCAGTCACAAAACACAATTTTTAAACTACAGAGCCTAATAATGATTCTGGCTATGTTTGGTAAAATTTGGCCCAGTAGTTTTAGAGGAGAAGATTTTTGTAAAAGTTAACGACGACAGATGACGACAGACAACGGACGACGGACGCCAAGTGATGAGAAAAGCTCACTTGGCCTTTTAGGGCCAGGTGAGCTAAAAAGTGTAAATTAACAGTTGAAGACTTAAATCATGTTTTTTTATTCAAGTGCCTGAAGTGGGCATACATTCTTTACTAAAATAAATAATTTACAGGCTAGTCAATGACACTTACCATCTAAATCTTAATACACCACCTCCTTCTGTGTCAATATTAAACTGAGTTAGGAAAACATAGACAATACCATAC
Source organism: Mytilus trossulus (assembly GCF_036588685.1). Lineage (NCBI taxonomy): Eukaryota > Metazoa > Mollusca > Bivalvia > Mytilida > Mytilidae > Mytilus > Mytilus trossulus. The sequence continues at coordinate 73,494,783 of NC_086379.1, forward strand.
TGAGTAGGTTTCCATTGCTTAGATAAATCTTCCATTATCTGTTTAATTTGGCTGATATTGTACACATCTGTAATGGTGTCCACTGAAGTTAAAGTGATATCACTAGTCAATTTGATTTCAAAATATATGACATTTAATATTTATCTAAGAAGCAGTTATATAAGTATCTATAAATTTACGTGTGAACATTTTGTGCATTTCTTCTTATTTTTATGTAAACTTAACTATTGAGCATAGAATAACAAAGGATGACGTTATGTTTGGCAAAATCAAAACTACTGTGGATTCATTAATATTCGTTGGATACCAATTTTCGTGGATTTCGTGGGTACAGGAGAACCACGAATTCAACTGTTCAACGAAATACAAATTTTGTAAAGGAATGATTGTAGACTTTGCCAAAACCACGAAATTAAATATCCACGAATATGTAAGTTTTCCTCAAACCAAAAAAATTGGTACCCACGAAAATAAAGAATCCACAGTAAGTTGTGTTGAAATGGAAAACTATCTTATGAACTTAAAATTCTTTCAAACTGTCTTTATATTATTTAAACAATTCTGATTGTATTTTTTTTTTTTGCATATAGTTGCTTTTTATTATAATTATTGGATATCAACAAACAATTTTTTATATTAACTAACAACATACAGCTTGGGTCTGTCTTACTGCCTGAACTCTCATCTCCATCTTGAAAATCTTGGGAATGTGCAAACTGATATAAACTTTGAGCTTCTAATGTATCTGAAAATTAAATATTTTTGGTTTAAACAAGCATTCTGTGAATATTGCATGGCAATATATAGTCACCTACCAGTTAAAACTTCATTGTAAATTAATGTAACAAAATTCTCACTTGTCATGGTGTAATAAATAGTAATAAAAAAAAAATTGACCAGTTATAACTAATTTAGATATAAGATAAGATATGGCTGTTTTATCAGCCTAAAAACTGATAAAACCACTAAATATGGGTTCATAGTTGGGTCTTAAAACTTAATAAACTTATTGACTAATAAGAATGCCAGAATCAAATGAAATTTATGTAAATATTTAAAGGTTTATACATTTTCACTCTTATATAACAAACCTGGATTGACTGTTACAATGGTCTTGGAGTCAGCTGTTGCTATCATTGTTGATCTGAAGTCATCATAAGTAACTTTTACATCAGCAGCAAATATAACTGTGGAAAATAAAAATAATTACACAATAAATGTCCTGTCTGAGATCAAATCAATGAAATTGGATCAGAAGGCATATACAAAAAAATAATACAGAATTTATATAGGATCAACAAATTGTTTTTATGTAAAATTGATTCAAAAGACTTCAGAACAAAAACTTCCAATGTGAAGGGAGGATGGTATTTTGGGTCTTACAGTGACTTGATTGTTAGTGTCTCCACCAATTGCAACTCATTCAAAATTTTGACCAACTTGCAATTTGTTTTATTTAACCAAATTGTTCAACTGGTCAGAATATTGCACAAATTGTTTAGTCAAAATGTGAAAGTGCAAGGTGATAAAATAAAGCCTACTTACAATCCTATAAGAATTTAACTCCACTTTAACGATGTTGTGACAAAATTAGTTTATCAGTTTGTATTGGTATATTATAGTAATTTCGCTGCTGAAGGAACTGTTATTATTTTGAATTGCAATAAAAATGTCCAAACTAAGTTTTTCTTTCTAAAAAAATTCTATATTCATAAGAATCATTTTAAATAAAACATCATATATTCAGTAAAATGTGTGTGAAATAACAATATGCTATTGATAAGTTTCCATGGGGAGATAACCTAAAATATTATTCTTTTGAATAAAGACTTTTTGAAAGAAATGATTATCCCCCCATGGAAACTTCCTACATACATATTGCAATTTTACTGAATATGAAATATTTTAATTCAAACAATGTCTGATTCTTATGAATATGAACATAAATCATGTATGTATGATTTTGTCATTACATGTTTAAATAAAATATGTGATATATAAAACAATTAAAATAATGGGGATCTGTCCATGGGACACAGGAAATACCCCCACTTTCATATAACGTTTTACAGGGACTTAACTTAAGAACTATAAAGTGACACTACCCAAATTTGTACTTGATCTCAGTTTGTGGTGATAGGCATTGTTTAAAAGTTTCATAACATTTAACTGAGGCATACCTAACTTAGAGAACAAAAACTAAAAAAAATCACAAATTTTTCCATTAGTAAAGGGGTATAACGCTAGAATGTTAAAAGTGACGCCACCAAATTCAAACTTGATCTGTGTTTTGTGGTAATAAGCATTGTGGATAAGTTTCATAACATTTGGTAGAGACAAACTTAAGTTAGAGAACAGAAACAAAATTCAGCATTTTTTCTATTTGTGAAGGGGCATAACTCTAGAATGTGACACCACCAAAATTCAAACTTGATCACTTGATCTGTGTTTAGAGGTGATAAGCATTGACATTGTGGATAAGTTTCATGACATTTGGTTGAGGCAAACTTAAGTTAGAGAAAGGAAACCATTTTTGGGACTTACATACAAACAAGGTTCAAACTTAATGCCCCCTCTGCTATGGCAGGGCTTAAATGGCGGGGCATAACTTTTTATTTTTTTTATTTCTTATTTAATTTAAGTTCAGTTATTATATTTAAAGTGTTACCAGTCTCCAATGGCACCCATGTCAGAGCTAAATCTATCAATTCTTTGTCCCATCTACAAAATAAAATTAATCACATCTATTATTGACAAAAAAATAGCAGCTAAGATGAAATTTATTATCAGTTGTCAGACTTCATAATAGTCAGAAATATTTAAACACCACCATAAACATCAAATATTGTCAACACAGTATAGATATGCAATGTATTGCCTCATTATATGACATAATTACTTATAGCCAAAAAGATGAAGAATTATCAGCATTGTAAGTTCATCCTTATAGCTGCATAACACACTATTATTTTTTTCCTCTTGGATGACCTCTTTTACAGGACTCTCATATTATATTTCATGTTAATTTGTTCTCATCCTGAACATGCTTGAATTACTTGCCAATGGATATTAAGCAACCAACAATCAATCAATCAATAATATTCTTAAATATTCAAAATTCTGATGAAATACATAACATACAGTTCAATATGTATAGGAGGGGATACTTTCTGTTTTTAAAAAAGAATTTTTATGACTTTTATTGTCATTTCTCAATTATATTTTTCTCTATCACTTTATGTTCATTTTTAGGGAAGATAATTTCTGTAATATGAATAGCATTTTTTATGACTTTTATTGTCATTTCTCAAGTATATTTCTCTATTTCACTTTATGTATATTTCAAGGGGAGATAATTTCGGTAATTTAATAAAGAATCTTTTGACTTTTATTGTCATTTCTCAAGTATTTTTCTCTTCTCCACTCTATTTATATTTCCAGGGGAGATAAAATCTGTTATTTTAAAAGAACTTTTATGTCTGTTATTGTCGTTTCTAAAGTATATTGCTCTATTCCACTTTATGTATATATCCAGAGGGGGGATAATTTCTGTAATTCAATAAGAATGTTTATGACTTTTATTGTTTTTTTCTAAAGTATATTTCTCTATTCTACTTTATTCATATTTGAAGGGGAGATAATATCTGTAATTTATTGTCATTTCTTAAGTATATTCTCTATCACGTTATGTATATTTCCAAGGGAGAACATTTCTGTAATTTAAACAGAATTTTTATGACTTTTATTGTAATTTCTCTATTCCACTTATGTAAATTTCCAGGGGAGATAATTTCTGTAATTTAATCAAGAATTTTTGATGACTTTTATTGTATTTTCTCTCTGCCACTTTTTGCATATGTCCAGGGGAGATAACTTTTGTAATTTAAACAAGAAAGAATTTTTATGACATATTGTCATTTCTTAAGATTTTTTAAAACTGGAATGTGCATGAATTTGAAATGTTCAACTTTATAAGAAATTTGTAAGCCTAAATGCCTATTTTTGAACTAGAAAGTGGACAGGGGTCTTAGAAGTCAGTGAGAAAACCGACAGATTATAAATGTTTATCTTTACATAGCATTTTACCTGGATGTACTTTTTGAAGGAATTAAAACATCTTACTATCAATTATACTTACAGCACCAAACCAAAAGAAGGACACGTTTCATCAAGAATCCTCAGTTCACATCTCTGTGTATGTCTTCCAGCTTTGGTAGTTATCTCTTTAACTTGACCAATCTGGAAAATGTATACAATATTTTTACTGCAGGATACTACAAAAAAGGTGAATAAATAAGTTTTATCAGACATTTTAAATATTGTTTAATGAAAAGTTGTTATTCATAAATAAAAAAAAAATCAGTCTGTATATATTACAGGTAAAATCCCTTGAAACCATATTTGAAACATTAAAGGGAAATTCCGCGATTTTTTACTTATCATCTAATTATGTTCATCTTAACATAAAAAACACATTTGCAAAGTTTTAAATTTATATTCCTTCTAATAACGGAGAAAATCAAGTATCTGTAACTTTTTTGGTTGAATTCTCGAGTGGGTCGTGACGTATTAGCCCGATTTATTGAATTCTGGGAAAAAATAAAATCTGTTTAACTCTTAGAGCTTATCGACAATATACGTAATTAAAAGCGCACAGCTGACGAATGGTCGTAGTTATTAACCACAATATAATAATGAACGAAAATAAATATGCATATACCGTTTTGTATTGATTGAATTAAACTCCTATAAAATTATCTCTAGTAAATGTTTTTGAATAAATTTAATTAATTATTGTTGAGATTTTATTCATAAAATATTTATTGAACATTTTTACTGATATTGAACTGAAAATATTTCAGTTCTATTTACCGTTATTGTTTTGATAATCATTTCAATGCAACTAATGTGTGAGCAGAGTGTGTATATTATTTTGTAAATGTCACTGTATATTTCTCGGCTTGAGGTCAATTCGTTTACCTTGTAGCTATTTAGCCGCAGGTGTGAGTTCAAGCGTACACAGGTATAAATGTTGTTATTTGGAAAGGATAAACAGAAAAAATTAGAAAGAGTATGATGTCACGATGTTAATACACTAAGATTTAATACACAATGAGAATAAAGATTCAATAATTAAATTGTGTAAATTAATTGAAAATCAAATTCAGATTCGTAAATCCGCAAATGTATAAAAATAAAAGGAAACAATTTTTGATTACTTTCTTAGCGGCAATTGGCGTAAAGATTCAGATATGAGGTAAACAATAGTAGTTTTAATCTTTAATAAAAACTAAATGCAATATTACCCAATTTGATATACCATTGTACATCTGTTTGATATCATTGACTTTACCGGAATTTCTTAACTTGTATTCAAATCTGGCTGTGTTTAAATGCTAATAAAACTATTGCAATTTTAAAGTTTTTAATTGATAAAAAAATACAACATACATGATTTTTTTTTTAGTTTCTTTTTAACATTTTATTCTTACAAGTTACATAATTAAATTCATTTGACAATCATTTACACGAACTTTTTGTGAAAAAATACCAATTATCTAAGCTAAGGCATTATTTTTTTTAAGGATTTTTGAGGATTTTTTTTTTATTCTTTGATAATATTTGTGCAGTGTTGAACATGATAGCCGTCATTAATCCAAATAAGTCATATAGTAGGTGAATAAAAGTTATATTTTATTCATGCATAACTGATATTGACGAATTTAGAATAGTTCGTCCATACATCGTTGTTCTTGAAACAATCATTATTAGTATACATGTAAGTTTCCTGACGTATACGAGCCATTGAGGATGAGCTCCAGAGAAAGCAGTCTAGTAGCGTTTCGTTCGTTTGTTTGTTGGGAAAGGAGAGGAAATGCAACCGCTTGTACAGATAAACGACAGAATTACCATACAAGCATTTATAGTCAACACAATCAGAAACAGTTCCCATCGTTAGACGGGGAATATGAAGGCTTTCAAGAATGAACAAGTGACATGTCTAACTCGAACAGTTAGAAAACGCACTATCGACATCGACCGCTTGTTCTTGATATTTGAAATTGTATGCATATATTCGTATACGTTTATGATAGTGATGAGTTCTTGTGTCTGACAAAAACTAAATTCCTTCATGGTTATATCTTGCCATACGTTTATATTGGTTTGTAAGGTGATTACTCAAAATCGTTATTTGAAAATCCTGTTTGTGAGATGTATATTCATTTTAATACAGAAATTTCGTCTATATATTTCACAAGTGTATAACACGGAGAAGCTCTGAAGGTCCATTACTCCCATTTTGTTTGGGTGTGAACCATCGATGTTGACAGCAATATCAAAGAATAAGATGATGATGGTAGAAAGAACTATGGGCGTCATGTGGCAAATATTACATGCATATCGGACAATGAGTTGTCAATCTGTATAAAAAGATTTCCTGTACAACCATATTATTGAGAAGGAATGTTTACATGCTATACTCTCGTACTAGTATTACAGGGTTCTTGTGGTGTTCACCTTAGACACACATCTTTTTAACGATGTTTAAAAAAAAGACAGAACCAATTTAATGTCATATTTCCTTATTTTTTAAATAAAACTAAAAGTCTTTCATCTGACAAGAATACCCCTATTTAGCGGACAAGTAATTTATTCTTTTTTCTGTTATTGAATACCAAGAAAGAAAATTTGAAACTTTGATACTCAAAAGTTTCCCAGCAAAATATTCACATCCCTTCGGGATAATTAGCGTTCGTCCAGTGGCATATATAACAATTATGACGAATTCCTTCCTCTGTTCGAGAACAATCTTATTGAAATATAAATCTGTGATTTTACTATGTCCACAACTTCAATGAACCAAAGCAAAAGTTATACATCGACCTGTATTTAAATCAAATTGGTTCTCTTCTTCTTCTGGTATACAATAGTCTATCGACTATTGATTAGTGCATACTGTTGGCATATGTGGACTAGTCTATTGAAAACACTTTTACCCCTATTTATTCAGAATATATGTTTTTTTCTTATGTTCAATGTATACATGTATATATTTTAAATTGCGCTATAGTTCCGTAACTTTCTATCCAGTCGCATAAACGAATCGTCGGCAAGTGCGTACATTTTTTTAAATCAATATTTCTGGTATGTTCCAATCTGTCCTTCACTTTTGACTATCAGTATATATTACATTTTCCCAAATTCACCATTGGAAAAAATATTTAAATAGATTTTAATTTCATCAAATCTTATTTTTTGGGTATTATTTATATTTTTATGAATAATATTCTTTACACCAGAAATGTTATTTATAAACAAGCGTATGAGTTTGGTAATGACAAGAAGACAGAGTTGTATATTATACATCTGATAGTTCAAAATGGAAAGTCAAATGTTATCAGCCGTGTACACTGATCAATACCTGCAGAAGTGAAACGATGCGTGAACTTGCAAGCCCGACAGGAAATCGCTTGAATACCTGAACGTGTCAACTCACACCCCTCACAATACCTTAAAAAGTAATACCTTTAGCCATGCTGGCGATCAGAAGAGGGAAGATCAAAATTTATTTGAAAACAGTTTATTACTTAAAAGAAGAATGAACAAATTAGATTTTCGAAAACAATTTTCATGGCACACTTATTTATGATTTCAACTTTGACTTTTCACTTAATTCCAATATCAAGTTTAAAAACAACAGACCATGGTAATTTAAAGAATATTTTCCGTATCAAGTTAGTTAGTCGGATAAAACAACCATACGATTGACAAGATATCGACACGCAATTACGACTACATCGGTTACTGTGGTTTTGTTTCTTTGTGGTTTATAGACATATCTTTTTTTATTAATCGGGAAAGAAGACAAAATGGCGGAACCGTAGAATTGATACTCTAAATTTAAAATCGATGGTGGTCGCTTATCTAGCGGAATAAAACTTTAATATCTATGAATTTGAGCATTTTTATACAGAATGAACATAATATCAAATTTTGATTTTTTTGCGAAGTTTCCCTTTAAGTCTTTTTTACGGATACATGTTCTACTTTCTTTTAATTAAACCCATACATGTATAACATATTTTCCTCCAATGGGAAAGTTTTATCTTTAAAAAACACAATAAAAGAAGATATTCACTGTTTTTCAAATTTCAGAGAAAAAGGCATGTTTAAAATAAAACTTTTGCCAAGAAATGCTCAATATGTAATCTGTGAATATACATGTATACCAAGATATTCCCAAGTTAGTTGTTACTGCAAAGTACAGTACCTTTCTGACTACACAAAGTAAGTTAACATGTTCTCCATGTAATCCTTGACCATTAGCTTGAATGTCTTCTAATGTGTAAAAATCATTAGTGGCTTTGATAGGTACATGCTGCAACTGAAGTAGAGTGTCACTTTCTGGTCCATTATACCACTCTATGTTGGAATGATTCTCACTTCCACTCAGACAAAATGGTCTGAAAATATTTAGGGGTATTGTAAAACATTTGAATTACGGTACCTACTTTTTTTAACAGAAAAGGGCAGCTTTAAAATTCAAACTGTCTTCATTAAATTACAATAGTTGAATTAGTTAGAGAGAATATGTTAGGCTTCAATGAGCATGCAATTGCCACCTGGTTTATATGCATAATATTCACTATTATTAAACCAAAGCACCATATGTCATAGTTGGCTGTCAGTTTTCTGCTAGCAAGTAAGACTTATTTTGCTAGCAATGTCAAAATTATCTTGGAGAATGAAAATTGACCAAAAAATCTAATTTGCTTTTTTTTTCTTGTCTCTTAAAACTTTTATATTGAAAAAAAAAAAATATCTGCATGTGATTCTGTAAATGAGCTGTAGTTATATTTGGTTTAATTGGTACATCAGTTTGTGTTATTATCATATGCAATTACAGTGATGTTGATTTTCAGAAATTAAACTTAATACAAATAAATGAAAACCAAAAATAACTGACAAAATGACATGGCATGCAATGCCAAAATCTAAATTTTCCTACAACTGATAACCCAACAGAAGACCTCTTATATACAAGAGTGAAAAATGTCTCATTGTTTAAAGTTGTGTAGAATGTGCTTGGAATAACTAAGTTTCTTTTAATAATAAATGGAGAAAGGGACACAGAAAATGCCTCCACTTGCATTTATGATATAACATTATAAAGGGACATAAGTAAAGAAAATGTAAAAATGGCACCACCCGAATTCAAAATAAATCTCAGTTTTGTTGTAATAAGCATTGTGTATAAGTTTCATAACATTTGGTTGAGTCAAACTAAAGTTGAAGAAGAGAAACTTATTTTGGGACATACAGACAGACATGGGTAGTGTTCACTTAATTCCCCTTCCGCTGCAGACAGTTTTATCTTAAAACTATCTACAATTAAGTTTTTTTTCCAAGAAAAATCGGCCATCTCTTAATGATAATCAGTTTTTTTTAAAAGCCAAGCATATTTTATAAAACCCCTTTAATAGAGATTAACCACCTGCTAGTGTAGATATCTGATCTCATAATTTTCCTTTTGGTAAAACAAAATAAATTGTTCCCAATCCTTAAATATTAATGATACTTATAAAGTTTTTAAACAGTCTGTACCAAAACCTTTTCCGATTACTATTCCTTTTAGGCTATTTCTATACATTTTTGTGTAAACAAAATTTTTCAAATAACTAATTGTCCGAATAAAATGTTACTAGTTTGGGGCATCAGAGTAGTGGATAATGATGCAGACTGTTTACACAGGTTTAAAATTGACAATTTCTTACACTGGTGTAGCAGATTTATATTTCTCATCACTACCATCTTGTGGTTTTGCCTGCACTTGAACATTTGACAAACAAACTGTAAAAATAAATATATAGAAAAATTCAATTGTTCAAGTACTTTATAATATACAATAAACATGGCCAATATATCCATTATATAAGTGCTATTGTGAAATTCAAATGTCTCTTTTTAATACATGAACTAGTATATGGTTTAAAATAAATATCAATAAACAATTTTACCCTAGATGCATCACTTCATGTTTTTCTAGTGTAACCTTAATTCTAATGAATAATACAACTAAAATATGCTGACTCATGAATATTGATTTCATACAATTAAGTCACTTTAATATGTACCTATGGTGATTTAAATCAAATAAATTCCAGCAATAATTCATTGCCGTGGACAGACAAATAAAGAATAATCTATTATCCTTTCATTCATGATCAGCAAATTACAAACTGAATGTTGGTGTAGTGTAGAATGTTAAGGCAGATCTTTCAATGGTCAATGTAGAAAGGTGTGGTTGAATGAAGAACATAATTAACAGGCTACTATTTGAACTTGGAATTATTTTTAATTATGGAATTTACTTAATTTCTTGTGCATGAAATTTTGAATAAATTCCAAATTAATTTGGTATTTCAATGTTTTGCACGGTTCATAACACTTACCAAACAAATGCATTTTGTATAGAGAGTGTTGTGCGCGGCACAGTACGTTCTATTGAAAATGTACTTTCTAAGTTTCTTATTTGTAATAGAAAGTGTTGTAAGCAGCACAGAACATAAAAGTACAAAATAATAATTCCAAGTTAAAATAATAGCCTGTTAGTTGTAAAACTTACCAACATCTCCAATGTGAAATCTATCAGTCAGATCCTTTATATTCTGCTCCTTACCCCAAAATGTTACATTTACATAAAACAGTGGAGAATCTCTCAAAGTAAAGTTGAAGACAAAACGTTCTGTGGATGAATCTGAAACACATTGAATATAAGCAAAAACTAACAAAGATAAATGTAATAGATATAGACAATAAAAGCTTCACAAATGTATGCAAACTGTAGAAATATATATTTTCCTATCGGTTCAGGTGAGTTACATTATTCTTTGCTAAAGGTAGATGAATCAGAATTAAACTTTGTTTTATATGTTAATATCACAACCCTCCATAAAACAAATATTTCATTTTAAATATACTAACAAGTTATAATTTGGTAAGAATCATAAGGAAACTGAACAGGAATGTTTGTCAAACTCAAGTGTCATTATTATCTACATGTACATGTAGCTTTATATGATTTTCTGCATCATGTTTTAACATGACTAGCACTTTATTTCATGGCATCAAACATTAAAATGAGAGAAAGATGAAATATATGGTACGGTTTCTTCATATTTTGGAGCCAACAGTTCTCTAGAACATAAGGCACTGCATCCCATAAACATTCATAGAATAACATATGCACAGATGTACTTCATTGACAACAAAAAAAGTACAACAAAGGCCTACTTAGTCATGTTAACCACTCCACTTGTAGAAAACTATCAGAAATACAAGATGCAGATGTTGACAGAAACAAAACATTACAAGTCATCACTGTCTATCATATTTCTTTTTCTGATGCTGACTGTTATTTTTTCCATTAAAAAACCTAATTAACAGATATTTCTTTCTTTCAGAAAAGATAACACTAGATACATTGTATACAACAACATTATGTACATGTACAATGTATTAACAATTGAAATCTGACATCATACTTTTACGACTTTGAACAGATCTTGCATCTTCTCTTGATAATATAAGTCCAACTACATTCTGAAAAAAGAAAGCACTGTAATTATATCTCAAATTATTGTTTATTTTTGTATTTTCATTGATTTTGTTTCCAAATAATTAAAACTTAACTAAACATGTGTTTCTATACTATGATGAATCATTTGGGTCCTTAAATAAGACACCCTGTCTGACAATACATATATTTTCACATTGCACATGGCCTTTCAGACTATTCAAAATTTACTCTTAATTCCCTGGATGTGACAGAGTACATGGAATACATATTGACATTTTGGTCAGGGAAACATAATTTATTTTGTTCTATTTTTCAGTAAATTGAGTACTCTTACTCTTAGATCAGTCTAACTCTGAACAGTTTGGGTATTCTGGACACAATATTCAAGCTTCATCATGTTCATACTGTCTGAATTTTGATTGTGATAAAAATTTTTTTTACATAAAATGTTTCAGACACAAAATAAATGTGGTCAAAGATATTAAAACTGTATTGCACAATCAAACCACTGTTACATAAACACAAGTTATAGTCTGGAAACTAAATAAATGCTTTTTTTTAGCCCTAATTCCTGCATGTTAAAGCCACATTACCCCCATAGTCAGTCCCAGCCTTCCCAATGTGATAAGCAATTTCAGAGAGATCCAAACACTAACACACAAGTTATTGTCCGGAAACGCTTTTTTTAGCCTCTTATTCCTAAACTGTTGATACCATATATAACCCTCAAAATCCAATCCAAGCCCCCTTTTGTGATATTAAACCTTCTTGACATCTTCACTTTAACTAAAGTTTTTGTCCAGAAACCAAATGTGTCTTCATACTAAGAGGCAAATCTATACAGATGACAACACTGACAACATCAACAACATTATACAAACATATATATATTTTTTTTGCACTTAAACAAAATAAGAATTTTTCAGCATACAAATATAGTAAACTGCACATTGATGGAAAACAAAGAAATATCAATGACAACGTTAAACACATTAATATTAAATGTACATTTGTAACACAAATAGACAGGAAATATGAAAAAGGATAGAAAAACAAAATTTTACATAATTTAACCAAGTCCTCCCTGATCCTCCCTATGTTTCTGACCGGTACCACGATTTCCCAAGAAATACGTAAAAAACGTAGAATACCGAAAACAAGATAATATATCCCGAGAACAAGATTTTTAATTGTGTTATAGGTGTTTTTATTGTGTTTTTACTACTTTTTACAATAATAAAGAATACTAATAAGAGATATTACTCGTTTTTATTCAATAAAAAGGCAATTTCAGGTCAAAAATTCGATTTGTATGTCTTGTATGCAAAATCCTTGTTGAAAACAATATGGTGGACATTCTAAACTAAAGGTAGACAACTTTGGAGTTTTAAAATGTCTTAAAATAAAATAAATAATTGTCGCGGACTTCATAAGGTATGCCCGTGCCTTGTGCAGGGTACCTTTGTAGTTTTAAAATTTCTTCAATGAAACATATAGTTCGCGGTCTTCAAAAGTTAGCCTGTGCCTTGTGCAGGGTACCTATAATGATTCTATTGTAGCAGTTAGGATTATCATGTCATAATTATTTCCCTTGTTTAAAACTATAAATTTCATATTTCTTTGTTTAATAATTTACATGAAGCTTATTCAGTATATATTTGTTAAATTGCATAGCTTTTGCTATTTGAAATCATTAGTTAAAGGTATTTATTTTTATTGTAAAGTTTAATATTTGCATCGTTGCAAATTCTTTGGATACCTTCTGTGAGAGATTTATATATTTTATATAACTAGTTTTAAATTCTTATTTTGTATGCTCTGAGGACTGACAAGGAAAGCCAGGCTTTCCAACCATCGATTACATTAGTGCATTTGCTACATGCCTCCTTAGTACTGTAAATTGAAGTCTTCTTAATGCTCCATTTCTACATACGTTTGGCTTTACATGATTACAGTTGTACTTTGCTGATTAAATATTGTTTTCAGTTTTTGGTTTTCATTTACTTAGATATATTATAGCGCATCACTTTTGGCATCAGTCGTTTTCCCCATACATCAGTTTACAAACTAGAATTAGCTGTGGTCCGCATCCCCGAATCTTAGGCAGAATTGTTCCTGCTACATTTGGTAGTGCGGGTGGGGTGTGGAATTCTAAAGCAGCTTTTCTGGTTTGTAACTGAACAAAATTATACTAAGAAATGGAGCAGACATTTGAGTCAATGTTTGGTGCCACTGGATATGACAGTCCACAGCAGACCAGTATTGAATAGTTATTTCTGGGGTATTTTATGTTCATTGTTTGGTTTATTTTGTAAATATTATATATTCAGTTATGATATGGTTTGAACAGGGCCGTAGCGTAATGGAGGCAAATGAGGCAAATGCCTCACTTTTGAAACGACGATCAAACTTTAGAAGTGTCATTTTTTTTTTAATTTCATGTATTTTACATTATCAATTAATATGCGAGTTTCGAGTTTCAAACTATCTACCGGCACACTTCATACAGTGTTTCCAATCTGCAGCAGCGATTTTGAATATAATTATTTTACCATAGCGGTGACGGTAAAAAAAAAATAAGTGTCCCGATTACAAATCAAAATACAAAAATTGAAACAAATCTTATTTATGTCGTTACAAAACTGGTTGAAGACGGGTTCTTTAAAGAGAAAAAAGATGAAAAGGGAAACTCATGAGTATGCTGGCTTATAACTTTCTTGGTTTATTTTTGAATCTACCATTGTTACACACTGAACAACAAACATGCTGCAAATGCAAATCGATAAAATAATTCATTGACCAAAAAATATAATGATTATTTATAATTAATTTACTGAACAAAATCATGAAGCGCCGTTTTCATAAATATGGAAGTCCTTAATGTATAAGGCAATTCATGATTTTTATTTATCTTAAATAAAAGTATGAAATAAATTTTTGGTATTGTTTGAATATTTTTTTCGTGTTTCTTTTTTTCTATTATTATTATTAACATTGTCTGGTTGTATGCTAGCGTGTTCCATTGATTCTATTGTGGTAGGCCGTGGCTTCGAACCCCGAAACGGTAGGTCAGACCAATGACTTAAAAATTGGTAGAATAATGTGTCCAGGTAGATTGACATGTCTTCCAGCGGAATGTTTACATTTTTACAGATAACTTGTGATCACTTGGGACATTAGAACGTCAAACATCTGGTTTAGTAACAATGTTGATCTAGTCTTCTCTGTACCTATTCTTATGGTTAATGATTATGTATAATAAATGTATCCTAATTGATGCTTATAATATGTTCTCGTCTTTTAGAATCTTATAACTTGCTGTTGGAGATAAATATATATGTATATACATCAGAAGGTGTGTTGAAGCTTTTAAATAGTACAAATCACAGGAGAATCGTAAAGTTTTGGTTGACCAACAGAGATTAACTTTAATATTGAAACTCATTTTGTTACCTACTAGGCTAGCTAATAAAACAAATCCCGCATTTCTGTTATATTTTTTTTTTTATTATAGATAGTAATGCTGAAATAAGCTTCTTCCGTTTCATGCATCCGAACCCCCCTAAAAAAAAAGGGCCCAAAAATTTTTCGCCTCGCTCCGCTCGGCGGAATGCCTCACTTTAAAAGGACATGCGCTACGGCCTTGTTGAAGAAAAACCTTGTTTGTTTGATGGTATCAGCATTGATATTACTGATTATTTTGTTCATTTTGAGACAGTTTCTCTTTGGAATAAGTGGAATGAATTTGAGATGGCATGTCAGTTGATAATGAATTTGAGAGGTGATGCTCAAACTGTTTTACGTTTTTTAAAAAGGCCACAGTTATATGATTATGACTGCTTGAAAAATGTTCTCATTCAGAGGTTCAATCCTAAGGAGAGGATGGCATATTTTAAATTTCAACTGCGAGTTTGCAGCTTGAAAGAAAAGGAAACAATTTCTGATTTTGGTCAGCGTTTTAAGATACTAGCTCATAAGGCTTATCCTAATAATTTTTCTGATTTGGATTCGTATTTTATTGACTTATTTACATCATTTTTGAATATTGAGATGGCTAAATTTGTCACATTTAAGCACCCTCATAGTTTAGACGAGGCGGTATCACTAGCTATTGAATATGAAGCTGTTCATTTTTCTGGTGATCCTGAGATTATTGATGAGACAGAAAGTTTAGATTGTTGTAAATCAGTTCATAACAGTTTTGAAATTTTGATTAATATATTGAGGAGGCGATTAAGATCACGAAGGAAACGTAAACCAAAGAGATGTTTTAAATGTCATCAGTTAGGTCATGTCAGGTCTAAGTGTTCCAACGCGTCTTCTATATGTCATTCTAGAGATTACAGGTCTGCAGATAGTCAAGCGAAGATCTCAGAAATAGGCGAGATGTTAAAGAATGATAATTGTAGTTCAGATTGTGTAACCTTTGTTTAATGGTTGTTTTTACATTGTGTTTTATATTTATAGTTTTACTTCATATTTATTTCAATGTTCTCAGGGGTGTCATGCCTCTCAGTTTTGGCTGTTTGGTTTTTCTTTTTCAAAGGGAGGGATTGTTCTCGGGATATATAATCTTGTTTTCGGGATATTACGTTTTTCTCGTATTTCTCTGGAAATCGTGGTACCCATTTCTGACACCTTAACCGAGTCTCTATGTTTCTATCTGTGACATCTTTGCTTCAACTTTGAAAATCAAGCAGAAAGTTAGAAAACAAATAAACTTAAAGTGATGGGTCTTAGACCCTTTCCATTTCAACGATATAGATGTAGATGTGATCTTACAACAATGCTTGAATATCCTAAATTTATATTCTCAAGTTTAATGTTTGTTTGGTCTTTGTTGTCATTTGCATTAATACTTCTTGCATTTGATGTATTTCGTTTATCATTTTGACGGGTAAAACTGTCAAAATCTGAGAACTGTCCAGACCATGCCATCTTGTGACTTGTCGTCTGCTAGTGCTATGCTGTGAAACATACAAGTGAACAGGTGCACGTGCAGAACTTTACCCTTGAAATAAAGTCAAATGAAATCAAAATTTGGAAATATTATCAATAAGAGTTTTATCATAAACAAAATTACCAATTGAAACGTTTCAAAAATATCATTTTACACACAACAGTAGCCAAAAGGTAAACAATCAAGGTGTCGCCAACGCTTTCCATAAGGCTTCTTAAGAGAATACTTCAAAAGCGTTTAAGTCATTAAGACTTTTCCGATGGACGAAGGCAAAAGTGATAGCTCGAATAAAAGTGTAATTCGTCGCTTTTATACACTTTTTGACTACAATGATAGCATGTAATAATTTTAAACTCAATTGTAGAAAGTATACACGTTTGCTGAAACATATTGTAGACTTGATCAGTTTGATAGGAATAGATGGAACCCAAACTGCTCGACCCATTGCCAACTCGCCCCACTTTAAGTTTTACCAACACGACCCTTTTTAGTTATACCATCTTGACCTTCATCCTGCCGATTTAAACCTGTAAAGAGGGTGGTAAATGGTTATTTTAGTTCAATATAATCACCTTTTTTATTTCACGTTCAACATGTTTTTTACTTTTTTATTTGACGTTCAGTCATGCAAGACAGGTACCTTATTATACCCCCGCTTTAAAAAAGGGGGGGGGGTATACTGTTTTACCTCTGTCTGTCCTTCCGTCAGTGTGTCAGCCAGTCAGTCACATTTTTCTCAGGAACTACAATACAAGGATTTCTGAAATTTGGTTTCAGGGTTTATCTAAGTCAGCTATACCATGTGATGAGTTTTCAGATTGATCACTTGACAACTTCCTGTTTACCGAACACTTGTATGATTTTACACATGATAGCCAAGTTGAAAATTTTCGTCACATTTTTCTCAGGAACTACAATACCACTTTGTACAATACAAGGATTTCTGAAATTTGGTTTCAGGATTTATATAAGTCAGCTATACCGGCGTGTGATGCGTTTTCAGATTCATCACTCGACAACTCCCTGTTTACCAAACACTTGCATATTTTTACACTATTAATATTATCCACTTGCAGTGGGGGTATCATCAGTGAGCAGTAGCTCGCAGTTTCACATGTTTAATTTTACGTGCATTATGATTTTCAAAGTCTATTTTTGCGTGCTCAGTATTTTTCAACTATGATTCAAACACTGACACTTGGCAGGGATCGTCAAGAAATACTTTTTTAAAAGCCGTAAACCAATTATATCATAAATGTTTATATTAAATCGGGAATATCAAGTAAAACAAAGAGTTAATATATACAAAAAGACAATGACTCAGTCATAAAAGGTTCACATTTATTTTTCGTGCTATGTTCATTACAGAAATTATGTCTTATTTCACGTTTTTTTAGCGCAAGCACCCCCCTTTACCACCCTCTGTAAACCAGTGAAGAATCTAGGGGATGGGCGTTTGATCAATGCTTTGAATGGTGACATACATGTATGGTTAGAAGCCCCCTTTTAGCTCACCAGGACCCCAAGGTCCCCATGTAAGCTTTATATGCCATCACTTGGCATCTGTTGTGGACTGTCAGCATTGTAAACTATTTCTAAAATCTTCTCTGAAACTACTAGGCCAAATACTTTCAAACTTTAACTAAATGTTCCTTAGGGTATCTAGTTTATAAATTGTATCTGAAGTTTTGATCCATCGACAAACATGGCCCCCATGTCTAAAAATAGAAAAAAGGGGTCAAATGCAGTTTTTGTCTTATACATGTATCTCAAAAACTAAAGCTATTCCAGCAAATCTGACAGTGGTAAAATTGTTCAATTGGTCAAAATTTATCAGCCCTGAAATTTTCAGACAAACCGAGCAACGTTGCTGCCACTATAAAATTCATGGTAGTTTAAACAAAACTTTGCAGATTTTTGTTATTATGTTTTATATCAATAGAGATAGATATAAACTGGAAACAGCATTAATGATCAGCAAAGTAAGATCTACGAAAAAGTTATATGACAAAAATTGTCAATTGACCCCTAAATTGCCCTTTAAAGAAATTTACGCTATATGTTCATCGAGTTTGCTTACATTTAAAAATCTATTCCTGAAATGCAGGTGAGAGATTAAGGCTCTTGCTATAAATGTCTGGATCCACCTAAGGGCCAAGGCAACCCTACCCACTTATGAAAAGGAACCATATCAGATTATCCTGCTAAATGAATATTGCATGAAAAGGAGACACATATCCTCTTCTAGTGGGTTTTTTAGCTATTAAAAGTACATAGTGATGTCACAATTTCCATTGAAAAGGTATGCATAGTACAAATTCATATGATGTACAAAAATTATATGATCTAACCATACAATGCCATACTTGCCTTCCCATGCTGCTCAACTTAAACTTAAACTCCCACTTAAAAATGAGCCCCTGAAAACATGTTAGTACGATATGCAGGGTAATTAGAAACAAGTATCATTGAAGAAAATTCTGCCGCAATCATAAGCACAAAACAAATGCATATGCATTAAAAAAAGTACCTACCATATATTGATAACATTTGAATTGTTATAAAGATATTCATAGAGACAGAAACAATATACTGGACAACTGATTAATAATTAATGCTTGTTTTAATTTATTTTAGCAATACTGAAGAATTAGTGGATAATGTTGAAGAAGAGGAAAGTTACAGGTTTATATACTTATTTGTATATTTTTATTGTTTGTCCAGTTAATGGTAGTTTTTCTGGTACTACTATCAATTGGTAATATAGTTTAAAAATATGGTACCAAATATATATATTAAAGCTAACTTAGCTGTGTCTGTACTTTAGTTTATCAGCAATTTGTACATTTTCTTTTTGATCTTTATACTAATCTAATATATACTTAATGTTATAGACAGGAGCTGATACTCTAAAACATTATTTCACATATATACAGCATGTATTTTGTATTTTTAGCTTAACAGTACTATGCACAGATGTGCCAGCTTCTCTAGAAATTGAACTGAGGAAATTATTATCCCAAAAGCTATCAAAAAGTGCTGTGTATTTTGGTGCTGGCAGTGTAACACAGTTTGAAGTAAGGTAAGAAATCAAATAAAAGATTTGTAAGTAATTCAAAACAAAATGTTTTTGTCTTGACTGATCTTGACTGCGACGAAGGTTGAAGAAGGCAAGAAAAAGGTGTTGCTTTTCCATCAGCATGTGGAAAAAGATGAGATAAAGGTGTTGATTTTCCATCAGTGTCAACAATTGTTAAGTTAACTTGGAACCACTTGTAATAATAATATTTTCTATAAAGTTACATAACTGTCCCTACATAACAGTTTTGTCAGCTCTTTGAGGCCATATCCCCCTAGGTCATGGTCCAGTGACAGAATTATTCAACTCTGAATTAAAGCGCTCTTCATTTTCCTCATTTACAAAATGATTTTCAAAATAACAAACAAAATTGAATCAATATTGTTACTTAAATGACAAGGGGCAATAAAGGTCAAATATATAAAGGCCATATTTGGCTTAACACTCAAATAGCATTAACTTTTTTTTGTATGCTGTAATTACCATCATTGACCATAGACCTTTTTGAAAATGTTGACATTTTAGGTTTATCTTGTATATTTTGTTGCCTAGCATTTAGCATAATGTTAAAGATAACTCATTAGATATGTTAGATATGTTTATTAAACATACAGATTAAATCTATAATTAAAATCAAACCTCTTTCAGATGCAGTAAATTTTACACTTATACACTGTATAAAGAAACACAGTGTACTGCACATTTCTTGGCAAAATCATATTATTTCCTCCCTAACAGCAAATCTTTGCCCATAGCAACAGCAATTTATTTTCTATTTTACAAGATTTAATTTTTAATATATTGCAACAAAAATACATGTCAAGAGACTCAAGATGCACACTATAAAAAGTAACTCCAAAGAAAATTTCAAGGATAAAAATCAGTGCTGAAATATCAACAAACAAAACTACAGCCAAACAACAGTAACTCTTCAAGGTAATAAAATACACTTCAAGGCACCTTCTGTCGAGTAAAATTATACCATATGGGGAAATTGCTGGTTATTACTTTTATTCATGAATTAAAATGTGGATGCCTTATGTACTCTTAATAATTATACCAGGAATTAAAATATTTTGTCTCTTGTGTTTGGTGGAGTTGTTTAAAGTTTTTAATGCTAATTAGTGACAAGAAGAATAATTATGCAAAAATAAGACCAATTTTGACTAAGAAATCTTAAGATTAATGATCTAGACAAATAGATATACAAACTGGTATCTGACGTTTGCACCCTATAAATTGCATGTTTCACAAAAATAAATAAATTGTATAAATATGTGATATTAGCAGTATTGATTTGCTTATATTATAAAGCAATATGATCTGTTTCAGTGAGGAGGAGAAAACAGAGACATGGTCTTGTTATTATTGTATGCTGAAAGACAAAGAAATTAGAGAAGATGGAGGCAATGTGAAATATATAGTTTGTTTTCTTGCTCCTGAAGCAGAAATGCTGGAGATATATCCTTACATAAACTAAACAGTTTCATGGTGTCTTTGAAAAGATATTTTATGCCCCACCTACTATAGAAGAGGGACAATATGTTTTTTGTCAATGTAGTTTTTGATAAAGCTGAAGTCCTATCAACTTTAAACTTAGTACACATGTTCCTTATAAAATACTTTCTTATTTAAAAGCCAAATTAGACTTTTGACCCCCATTTTTACGGTCCACTGAACATAGAAAATGAAAAGTTTTTGGTCAAGGTTACTGGTAGTTTTTGATAAAGTTGAAGTCAAATCAGCTTGAAACTTGTTCCCTATGGTATGATCTTTCAAATTTTAATGCCAAATTAAATTTTTTACCCAATTTCACGGTCCATTGACATGGAAAATGATAGTGAAAGTGGGACATTCGTGTACTTTGGACACATTCTTTTTTATAAGGGGTATGCATTCATCAAAAGTCATACAGTGTCAGATAAACACATGTTTAGCAATTACAGGAAATGCAGTTTCATATATTATTTACTCTTTATTGCAAAAGTGTTCTTTAGTTTTTCTGTTGACAAAACCATTATTATTCAAGCATCTCTCTCTTGTAATGTAAGCATTTCTTGGAACTTAATTGCATCAGTTAAGCTGAGTTCTATATAGAGTTCTTGTGACACATCTTTCTTGAAATACAAAACTTTAACTCCATTGACCAATACTTTGTCAAGTTAATATAATGGAATTTATGCAACTGTCATACTAGTGAGAGGTTTAGCTAGCTATAAAACTTGGTTTAACCTACAATTTTCTATATGACACCTGTACCAAGTCAGGAATATGGCAGTTATTATCAATTAGATTAGGTGTTTTCAGTTTTGAATTTTCCTCAGGAGTTTTGAATTTTTGGTTTATACCGTACATTTTTTTGGTACTTTTGAACGCAAATACAATGGATGATTCAGAATTACTCAAAGCCATTTAGATGACCAGCTGACATTATGTTTATAGTATACACAAGTGGCAAAATTTTGACTTTTACTTTAGTTGTGCCTAATTATTAGGGTTAGGGTTCATTTATGGGAATAATATGGTTAGGGTTTGCTTCAAGGTTATGGTTAGGTTTTTGGGCAAGGGCTAGGCTTATGTATGGTTTAGGGTAAGGTTAAGGATAAAGAATTGTTCATTATAGCTTAATATGGTTTAGGACCCCTAAAGTGAAAAAAAAACCCAATTTTCTTTTGATAATGATGTTGAGTGTAGACTTTTCCTTAACTGAGATAACATTTACACAAGATTTGGACGTTTACTGCAAAAAACTATCAGAGGAAATAAGAAATGTAAGTAGAATATATTTAATCATGTTGATAGATCATACAATGTAGCATATCTTCAAAGGAAGTAGACATTTAACTAACATGTGTGCAGTACTAGTTCCATGAAAAGTTGCTTTTCATAGAATTTCTGTGTAAAAACAGACAGGAAAAAAATGTTTACTGTTCATAAAAAATTCTTCAAGCCATTAATATGTTAATGTTTTTTAAATGGTTGATTCAAATTATTTAGACAAGTTTGCAATTGTTATCTTCATAATAAAAATATCTGGCATGTATCATCATGGGATGTTTAACCTGATGATTCAGTCATTATTTTTTTTTATGGTAAGCTTACCCAAGTCACTTAGCTTTTGTCCTACATTTATGACATTTGGCATCATATTGTATCAGGTAATATGTTTTCTACATTGACATTGACTATTGATCTGAAGATAATAACAAACTTTTCTTTTAACACACTTAGCTGCCCAAATATGTTTGATATATGAAAACAAATACAATTCATATGCATGTCCTGATATATTTCAGAAAACAGATGTACCAACTGCTGCCAAAAAGTTTTTGGAAAAATGGCATGAGACAATTTTGGACTTTCTGTGTCGATGTGTTCAGCTTTTACAGCAAGATGTTAAATTTCTTTTATATTGTGTAAGTACTAAAACAAGAGTTGATTAAAATACCATGTAGTTTATACTTTAATTATGCACTCTCTTATGTTATTTAAGATTAACAACCCATGAATCACTGTAAGATGTCAGTCAAAATAGTCCACTTTTACATTTTTGTTGAGCCTGTGACTTTTTTTGCAAAAGCAAAACATATAAAGCGATCATACATTTCATTGTTGGTGTTGTCCAGAAATATTCACTCTGTGGTTGAAGTTTTTTAAATTTTAATAAACTATCCTGGATTTCTACCTAACTTGGATAAAATAGAATTGATAATGGAAATGGGGAATGTGTCAAAGAGACAACAACCCCACCAAAGAAAAAACAACAGCAGAAGGTCACCAACAGGTCTTCAATGTAACGAGAAATTCCCGCATCCAGAGGCCTCCTTCAGCTGGCCCCTAAACACATATATACTAGTTCAGTGATAATGAACACCATACTAATTTCCAAATTGTACACAAGAAACTAAAATCAAAATAATACAAGACTAACAAAGGCCAGAGGCTCCTGACTTGGGACAGGCGCACAAACGCGGCGGGGCTAAACATGTTTATGACATCTCAACCCTCCCTAAACCTCTAGCCAATGTAGAAAAGTAAACGCATAACAATACGCACATTTAAAATTCAATTTAAGAGAACTCTGAGTCTGATGTCAGAAGAAGCTTGTTTATAATCATAATATAGTATCCAGAAGTAAATTTGGTAAAAAAAATCCAATGTATATTACTGATAAATGGACTTAGTTTTGCTGCCAGTTAACATTACAATCAGTCTGTGGTTAAAGTTTTTAAAATTTTAATAACTTTCTTAAACTATCCTGGATTTGTACCAAACTTGAACAGAAGCTTGTTGATGATCAAAAGCTAGTATATGGAAGGAAATTTTGTAAAAAATTGTTTCCTGTTTTTGTGTATATTACTTATAAATTGACTTAGTTGTTCTGCCAGTAAACATTACATACAGTCTGCAGTTAAAGTCTTTTAACCCTTACCATGCTGAGTTGTTTTCAGAAATTGTCTAAATTTCGAGTATTTGCCCCAAAGTTGGTCCTCAGGTGCAAAAAGCGTCAATTTTGACGTTTTTTCGTTCTTTTTCATATTCTGTAATTCCGAAAGATGCTAATAGATGCATCCATCTGTAGTTTACATGTAGAGTGGACACCAGTGAACACTTTTAACACAACAGTTGTAAGGTCGGAGTGAAACTGGTCTGGATTCATCAGTGTAAAGAAGGTTATTTTCACCAAAATTCACAAAATTTCGGAATTTTTTCCGATTTTGAACTTTAACTGGACTTGCAACCGGAAGTAGTAATTTCCTCTGCGTATTTTGATAATAAACACGACCAGTTGTTATGTGCCTTTAGGTTAACAGTATTTGTCAAGATTTCAGTCCTCTTAACTCAGTGTTTTAGACCTTGAAGGTAAGCCCACCCCTCCAAAAAAACCAATTTGTCCGATATCAAATTTTGAAGTTCGTATTTGAGCTCAAAATGAATATTAAAAGTGAGAAACATGACATGAATAGTTTCAGATTAAGGAAATGTGCATACACTACGAATTAAATGGTATTACGATGACCTCTAAATGTATGGAGTGCCATTGATGCCAAAATAACGGTGGTCTGGGTAGGGCCGTAATATTACGGCCCCTGCACGACAAGAGTTAAACATCGATTATATTCATAAACTAAAGATGGGGAGACACTGGAATGACAGGGTTTTTAGTTTACCTGGTCCTTATCAAGCAAATTTACCATGAAGTTCAAGTCACATCAGCTTAAAACTTTATAGTACAAATGTTCATTATGATTTTAACGTTTTAAATACTCAAAAGCATTCCAAATTACATTTTTTGTGTCAATTTCATGGTTCACTGTACATAAATATTTGTAATGATTAAACCTGTACATTCTGAGTTTAAAGTTTTTGGTTATGACTGAACAGGCTTTACATTTTATTAATTGTATCTAAAAAAAGATTTGTTATTCTGAAAAAGAAATGGCACATTTTATTATACTTTGTATTTTTAATAGGCGTTAATTGATGGTTGTTTACAAGCTGATGGAGGAAAAGAATCAGTTTGTTCTGATCTCAAAAGGCAAGTTGTTTTTAGTTTTAATCAGTTTAATCTCACTATATTTTAGTGTTTTGGTTATAATCCTATAAACATGTTGTGGTTTATATAACCTCTATACCTCTGTAATTTTTATACGACAGCAAACATTTGTTTTGGTTCGTGCAATGATGTTGTTGTCGTCTGTCATCCACAGACACATTTGGTTTCGGGACAATAACTTTAGTGCATGGATCTCTATGAAATTTTACAAAAAGGTTTAGTACCATAAAAGGAAGGTTGGAATTGATTTTAGCGGGTATGGTACCAACAGTTTAGGAATTAGGGGCCAAAACAAGCAAGTTTGTAGTTTATGGACAATAGCTGATGTGTATGAATCTCTATGACATTGTACAGCACAAGATTCCATTTCACAAAGAGTAGGATGTGATTGAGTTTGGGGGTAAATGGCCCAAAATTGCATGAATAAGAGGCGGAAAAAAGGGACAAAAAACAAGCATTTTTCTAGTAACCAGACAATAACTTGTGTTTAAGTGTATTGATCTCTCTAAAATTGTACTACAAGGTTCCATAATAGATTAAAGATCCTGGTTTCAATTAAATTGCTGCTTTTTCTTTCATTATGCTTTACAATTAACTATCCTGCCAACAAATGTCCCCTTCCAAACAGTCTCACAATATCATGGGTTTTAATTGTTGGATTTGACATTATGTAATATGGATTGATTTTGATTGTAGGTTCGTGAAATTGTGCAATATGTCCAATATGTTTGGAGATGAGTCTACAGGAAGTATGGATATGTTAGTTGATATATCATCAGCATCCATACCACAGAAGTCTGTAAATGTTACATTCAGTAATGATCAACCCATGTTTGATAATATTAGTAAGTATGCTGTTTGATCATGAAAAAAATTACTTTTTAAAAATAAGAATATGTTGTTATGATGATTGCCAATGAGACAACTATCCATTGAAGTTCAAATGAATTGGGAGTAAACAATTATACAGCTTTTAACAATGAGAAAACCATACTGCATAGTCATCTATAAAAGGCCCAAACTTGGAAAATGTGAAACAATTCTTAATTTATAACAAAACATTTTAGGAAAACAAATATGACAGAAATGAACCAACATCTCAAAGAAAATTTAACATTCTAGAATAAGTATTATATTTATTTGTAATTGGAATGCACTTTCTGATAACCTCATATAATAAATAAGTGAATAGTAAGTGCACTTATTTGAAACGCAGATAAAATAGTTGTTGGAACATTAAATGAGTGAAATTGATTGTCGTTTTGTCAGATTGTATAAAAATAAATGCCTTCTTCAGAGTATTTTATTTGTTTTTCAGTCTTGATTTTGTTCAAGGTATTTTGAATAGTAGCATCTTGTTTTCATTTACTCTTCAGAATGTTCCAAATTTTGTGAGCACTGGAGTAAAGCAATAAACTTTGTAGATAATAACAGCCCTGGAGAAATCAGACAAGCTGTAGAAGCCTTTAAAGTCAAGGTAATTACAATGCAATATTCAGTCTTGTTTTTGTATGTGTGGAACTAAATACATGTTTAAAACACACAAAAAAGGTTCCATATTACTTAACAATTTAAAAAAAGTTAAGATGAAAATTAAAAAATATGAATTCCAATTGGCCTTTTAAGCTTAGTTTTTTCTATCAAAAATTATTTCCAATGAAACCAGTGGGTCATATGTAATCATACATGACCAATGAAATCCTTACTCTCTATCCCATGTAACAACAGACCAATATAAATGACCACCATTACAATCTATATATTTCTTGAAATGACCTATTAATATCTTTGATCGAAAGAGTCACTGTGTTATAACTGGATTACCTGTGTCCAGCCTAACTACATTGGGACAGGACAATGCTTTTAGCTCTCCTCATTTTTCGAAATCCATCATTTTCTATTAATTTCAAATATTTTGTGTTTTCTGTATACTATTTTCAGACCTATACTATAATCTTTGATTAATATATGACTGCAGTAGATAGTTTTACATAGTTAACTTGGAATTGATAGAAAAAAGCAAATCTGCTTTACATACCTGCCAAGTTTTCAAAATGCCCATGGGGGTTTTACCTGCAAGATGGCTGTCATACTCCTAAAAAAAACTTCAAGGGGGCCTTCAAATACAGTGTAATGAGGTTTTTTGGCTTCTTCATACTTTTATAAGCCTCAATTCATTGTAAAATTAATTGTTTTGTTAAAATTGTGGACATAATTGGTCTTTAAAAAATTCAATTTGGGAGCCTCCATGGGGGAAATCCCCCGCAAATAGTGACAGTTGGCAGGTATGGCTTTATTTATAGTATATGTATGTTCATAGTATACAGAAAAAAGCAAAACTAATTGTCGTATATTACCAAATACCTATAAAAAAGAAGTTGTATCTTTTAACAGTCCCAAATGAAAGTCTTGACTATAACTTAAAAGTCTGTCCACTGACAGAAATGATATCAGGACACCTTTGTTTTTCGTTTTCCTCCCAAAATAAACCAAACAGAATAATCATAACAAGGATGATAAATTAGACTATGCATGGTACCTATAAGACAGAAAGGCATGATGATTAATTTATTGTGGAAGGAAGAGAAGCATCACACAAATGAGGTCTTCTTATTTAAAAGTATAGATTTTTGCTTTGATCTTGGATTGTTTTAACATTTCATGTTACTCCCTTGAGTTTAAATCTAATCTAGAAACTAAGGTGGCTAGTGCTGTTGCATCACCGATGTCATTGGCAAAATAACAATAAACATATTATTAGTTGTCTATCAAACTCGAGAACGATTCTCAGCAAATGTCATCTCAGGGCTAACATTACCCTTCAATGAAATTGTATCTAAGAAACACTCTCTTGTTTGAAAAACTATTGATAATCTATAATTATCCCTATTTTGTGCATTTTACCTTTGATCTTTTTCTGTGATTATTTTCATATCATGCTACTTGCTTGAGATGGAAAATTATCGCTAGAAACTAAGCAGGCACATGCACGGTGTCTATCCATATCGGATCCTTTACGCGCAATTCAGCGGTACGCGGCTCCTTTGTGACCAGATTACGGATCCTTGCCGTAAACATAAGGTGAGTTAATCTAAAGGTTCCTTTAAAATTGTTTTTTATTCTGTCTAAACACTCTGGTCAACAAAAAACAAATATCAGGCGGAATAAACCAACTATCAAGGTAAGTATATAGATGTATTTTATTTCGTTAGCTATTATGATTACGAAATAATCACTGAAACAAGGGGTGCAATTATATGAAATTGCGAAGTGATGTTGACATTTTCCAGACTTTCAAGCATTTCTTCCCTGTTTTTGCTGATAAAAGTACTGAATTGTATTAGAAATTGACGTTCTTTTATTGGGTAAAACAATCTACCGAAATTCTAATGTTCAGTCTTCTGAAATTAGTTCAAAATGTTATAAAATTTTTTGCAACGGATCTTTATGATCACCGCAGTAGATCCTTTACGATTTTGAAATGAATTATGAATTTTCAGAGTTCATGTGTTTATGTTCGCTGAACACGCTGAATGTGCATGTAAAATGCATATATTTACGATTAACTGTTATAAAAATGACTTGTTCTTATGAAGCTCTATCATTTAACTTGAATTAATTATTGACAAACTGTAAAGGCCATACAAATTTGTCTAAGTAAGATACAGAAAGCTTAGACTGAATTTTTCAAATCGTTACATACAGGCTGGCAATATATGGCTGTTGGACTGATATAGCGGTTCTATTATATTAGTAATGTCGGGGATCATACTGCTTAGTTTATTTTAGCATAGCAAAAACTAAAATGGCCATAATCAATTGTTTTTTTTTAGATGAACCCTCAACATTTGCACGATTTGGATGCACTAGGTGTTAGTGCTATTAATTACGATTCAGATACAAGTATACACGGCAATGTTTCCAGCAGTAATGTCAATGAGGGGCCAGAAGAGAATACGAATACCACAGTTTCAAATGAACTAGATGTCCCCGTCGATTCTCCTTCATCTTCCATTGTTTTAGAAAATATTGTTGACGGAAATGTCAATTTTCTTGGTATGGAAGTCAATATTACAGACCAATCTAATGACGTGAATAATAATATTTGCACTAAAGTTAAATGTTCAGGGTGTGATAAATATTTTGCAAGTAAGTCTAACATGAAAAGACATTCAAAAATTCACACAGGTCAAATGTCAAGATGTACTATATGCTTTAAAGAATATCAAACAAAGCATGATCTAAACAGGCACAACGAATCTGTCCATAAGGGGACTTTATACACATGTGATCGTTGTCCGAAAACATTCAAATCTACTACTGGTTTGAAGAACCACAAACGAGAACATGATGGAGATTTCAGGTACCTGTGCCAGTTTTGTGGTCACGGATTTAACTGCAAAAATGACTATGATGGGCATAGACACAAACACGAAAATAATAAGCCCTATGAATGCTCAAAATGCGATAAAAGATACCAATTTCAAGCCAATCTTCGCCGACATGTGAAGCACTGTGGAAAACAAGGCAAACCTTTTTCCTGTGATACATGTGCCAAACAGTTCAAATGTCAACGCTACCTAAAGGAACATCTGAAGGTGCACAACTATCCTGATAGCTATCAGTGTTCTCAATGTGGTAGTTTTTTTAACCACCGTTCTAGTTTATATAAACATGTCAAAAGGACTGGCCACCAGTAAAGTTGGGATTTAATGTCTGCTCATTAGTGAATCACCGTCCATCCATACAGAGGATTTGGTACAAACGGACTTCCACCTGATTCCATATTAATATGTCCAACACTGCCATCAGGAGAAACTAATATGAATGGTTCAGCTTCAACAGATATGACATGAGCACCTTCTTCTATGTACTTTAAACCTGGGCTGAAAAATGGCAAAACCTTCCCTGTCAGTGTCGCAACTGCGTGTATTTCAGATTGTGTGCCATGTTCCATACGTTTCCTCACTTCATCAGATATCTCTTCATCGATTTCTATGTTTCTAACTACTTTGTCAAAATGTTTTTGTAAGCCTTTTAGCGTGTCTAGACCGAGCCCTTCATATAGTTTGCTACCTGTAAGTTTGAAATCCTTTCGTTTCGTGAACCATTTCTCTGTTCTTTGTTTGATGTAGCGTATATCATCAGTAAACTGTTCAGGTAGATCCTCTGGTTCTTTCAGAGTTACCATGTTATTCTGGGCATAAACATCTAGTTCGTTTCCAACAACAAACACTCCACAAGAATCTACTAGATTAGACCCTTCTTTTAAAAGACAATTATTTGCGTCTAAAAGACGTTTAACAATGGCCTTAAGTTGGTATATACTAGCTTGCACGCTACTGATAGCATAAACAAAACGAGAGCTTCGCCAGTTATCACCAGCTTCCTGCCTAAACTTACGAAGCGCTAGCTGCTGACTTACAAGCAACTTTCGCAGATCTTTAAGACGAAATGATACAATTTTAACAATAGTCTCTATCTTTCTTATTTTCTCGTCTTTTTGTATTTCATTCCATTCAGCAATAGTTGTTTCAATAAGGCTTAACTCTTTTTCAATTCTTTCTAACGAATCTTTTAATGTCACTCCATCTTCATACCCAAATAAGTCCTGGTCTCCATTTGTTGCGTTCAGACCAGTAGCTACTTTTTTTCCATCGACACTAAGTACGTAAGCGGTTTGATTTGATGACTTAAGTTCTATTGCCTGATTTATTATACCTGGCGGTAACTCCCTAGGGATCTTAGTTTCAGTCATATCAAACTTTGATATTGAGGCGGTGCTTGGTACAGCAAAGTTTATCTGCGTATCTTGTGGGTCATATTCTCCTTTAGATGACGGGATGTTCACAACCTGTCCTACAGACTTGATACCTGCCATGAACCTCAAAACCTTGCCATGGAATAGCCTATACATCACTTTCCAGAATTTCAAAGTACTTTCGGAATAGAACATTTTAGAGGTATTGTCAACGGAGTACCACCTAACAACTTCTAATAACAACTGAAAGGAAATGTTGTGTAACGGAAACTTGTCCTCTGCAATCAGACGAATAAGTTGGCAAAAGTCATGCATCAGATTTTCATTTTTTAATTTCTTCAGAACACTGGGCACTAGATCTTGTATTTCTTTTATTAGTTTCTCGTGTAAAGAGATATTAAACAGTTGCCGCTTGTGATTTTCATTGATTTTACTGCGTGATTTTTTTGGTGCCAAGCACAGATTTCTGGGAGTTTTTAAAACACCCCTCGCGGTTGGGGTGCTTTTGACCTCCACATTTTTCCTCTTTTTGGGTTTGTGCAACCAAAGCAAACTGGATTTCCTCCTGCTTCCCTTTTTTCTGAAATATAAATGATATATAAGTAGAGAGAATCGTAAAGAATCCGTTGCCTGTTTCTCGTGAAGATTCTGCTGCCACTTTTTTGTGCATACAAAGCTACTCGTAAAGGATCCGTTTCCAACACGGTCTTTTAATTCTATCTGGAGCTTATTGTACACTCTTTTATACTCAATAAAATGAAATGGGCAATTAAAAAATGATGAACTGTTTATTCAAATCGATATTGACAGAAATAAAATGCATAAAATGCTGTTTTTTGGAAAAAACAAAGGTTATGTGGGACACTTGCCCACTTTTTCTTGTAAAAATAGCCTGTTATTCTTCAAACTATCTATAGTCATAAGAAGAGTGGATCAGTTTGCCATTCTAAAGTTCTAACTAAGAATTTAACACAAAATACCTCTCTGATTTGTTGTTATCCATCACTTTCGAACAACATCACGTTGTTTTTATGGCAAGGATCCGTTATCTGTTCACAAAGGAGCTGCGTACCGCTGAATTGCGCGTAAAGGATCCGATATGGATAGACACCGTGACATGGCATTGTTAATGAAATTGACATGAAATTGACATCGTCGTCATATGTAAAATAGCGATACACAGATTATCATTGGTCATCTCAACTCGATTGCCTTTCTCACTTTGCCGTCCTGGCTCAAGCGAGAAAATCAATCTATAAGTACATTTTAATCATCAAAATTCTATAATTTTCAGTATATCCACAGTATAAATACAATGAAAAGACTATTAATGGAAGCACAAACAGATTACTATGCATATTACAGGTATGTCAAAAATTCTCTTTTATATTCACCTGGTAGAAGTTCCAATTGCATCCACTATCTCTGAGAATGAATATGGCAGTTGTTATCTTAAAGTTTGTTTCTATGTATGTTCTTTATTGCACTTCGGTTTTTCTGTTGTTTCATTTTTTCTCTCTTTAAGGATGTACACTTCTGAAGAGCCAAAAATTTCTAGAATTAAACTTTTTTTCTTAACCTGATTTTTGGATTTATAAGACTGTAACAAAATAATTGGTGAAGAAAAAATCATATGGTGGTGCACTTCTTTTTTGCTACGGCCCTTTGAAAATGCCCACAATTTTGATGATTTTCCTATTTTTCATCGATTTTTACCTATTTTTGGGCTATTATCATGAAAAAAATCACAGTTCCACAATTAAACTGTTTCTCATACTTTCTATAAAGATGAAGTGGACCAATCTGAATAAATTTTACTTACAAAAACTATAGGTAGGTGTTAATATAAGAAAGTTTTATCATATTTTGATGTTTTTTTGTGTAAAATTTACCATGCTGTCAATTTTGTATTTTTGTGATTTTTCTCAGTTTTCAATACAAAATACATATTATTTCAACTTTTTTGCTGTAAATGAATGACAAAAAGACATATCTAAGAAATTTGAAAAGACCAAAATGATATGGGATGTACATGATTCTTGTAAAATCATTTTTTGTATCCCTCACCCATTTTCTCAGAATTTTGACTTGATTGGTCCTAAAATTTGAAAACTGGATTACGCAAAAACCATTCATTGTAAATACACAATTTTTTCACAGATTTATGTTTGCTTATAATATTTTCAAAATTCATTGATATTTTCCACTTCTATCACATGTTTTGGAAATAATTCAAGAACGAGATTTCAACGAGACTGAACGAGACTGAAAGTCAGAAGAATACATCCTTAAGTTGATTGGTTTCCCTCTGTTTTAGTTTTTAATCCAGATTTATATTTTCCTTATTGATTCATGACATTTAATTAAACAGCATTATACTACTGTTGCCTTCAACTATCCAAATTAGATTGCAAACATTCTTTTCTCAGATATTGTTGTCTGTTCAAACTTCAGACAATACATCAAAATTTCTGTTACTGACTAAATATTTAATTCTTTTAGATTAGTTTTTAAGATATCTAAATTGTTCTTTCAAGAACATTGTTTTTTCAATCAATTTTTTTTTTTTTTTTCCATATTTTACTTCAAGGAATTGTTTTTATATTTTTTAAACTTATGAAACGGAAGAAAAGTTTTCAATTTCCCCCTTTGATAGTCCTTCATTTTAGAAGAACCGAACAGTCTTCTAACAGAGTAACAATAGATGTAATGATAAAATATAATTATGTCTAGACTTATTCATTTCTTTTTCAGAGCATACCAATTTATCATAAACTCAGGAAATTCAGAGATACTGTTGAGCTATGCACATTTGGATGAGATTGCAGAAGTGAAAGATGTGTTTACAGATTTGAAAAACTATCTTTTACATATCACATAACTGTTGTTAAATTTTATTTATTTATATTAAACATTGTATAAATTATTATTTAAAACTTGTGATTTAGCAATCCACATTTTTCTTCATGGTAAATGTCATAGCTGTCTTTGTGTTTTATTTTTACTGTGTACTAACTGATTTTGTGTCAGGGATTTTAAATACACCCAACCAAACGAGTTTCAATAAACAGATATAATATTCAAAGAGCCTTCAAGGTATATAACAACTAGAGGCACACATGGATAAAACCATAAAACATCACATAGATTATATGTTCTACCCAGTTTCTCATACAATAAAGATGTATTGCTGTTAATTGATGTTGACATCAAATAGTTGGAATCTTTTATGTACATTTTTTTAAACAAATACAAGCACTGTCACTACCTTTGCAAACAGCAATTTTAGCAGTATATTTTCTTTTGAGTGCTCTTCCAATAGAGATGGAACTTCCCAAACAGATTTTTGTAAAAGTTCTTTCACTCCATCTTACAAGAAAATGAAAATCTTGAAAAGGTTCTAAAAGGCAATAGGTTTTAAAACTTCTGAACCAAATCTCTTTGAAATCTCAGGGGCGGATGCAGGAATTTTCGAAAGGGGGGTGCTAACCCAGGGCAAAGGGGGGTGCAAAACATATGTCCTGATACAAATGCATTGATCGGCAAAAATAAAGGGGGGGGGGTGCGCACCCCCGGAACCCCCCCTCTGGATCAACCACTAAATCTACTTTACTTGCACAATCTTCCAACACAGACACATCTGAAAGATAATTACCAACAAATTATCATGGAAATATTAGGTAAGAGAGACATTTACTTTTGGAAAATTTATCTGCAATCAAGCAACACCCACAAACCAACACTGAAATTTCCTTGTATCCCCAATCTAGATGTGTATATCTTATACTATTTGGAATAGCTTACTAGCTTATCTTGGTGACTGAGATCAAAATAACACCAATAAAGCAAGTCTATGTAATGGAACATTTATTGGAAGCAAAAACTATACATCTTAATGTTACCTGTCCAACCTGCTAATTGAAAGAATAAGATATACACTTTGTGTCCAGGTTTCGCTAGAATACACCCATATTCACTTGAAATTACCAAGAGACTTACTATTTGTAGAATATTGTCAGGACACTGGATTTCAAATTTTAATGAGAGAACAAGTATTGCTCAGTTGAGTTAAGGTAATCAACAACTGGCCAGTGCCTTATTTCTCCTTAGGATGAAATCTTCCTGCATACAAAGAAGAAACAAAGAAGCAGCATGTGATCACGTATGGTATAGACAACACCTTAAAATAGTGTTCTTTCTTATTTATTAGGATTCACAAGGTTAGTGTAGTTGTTTTCGGCTACACCTTTAATTATTCTTATCGACTGTGCTAGAGACTTATGAAAGTCATGGTTGTTAATTGACATCCCTGTAGTTGTAGTTTCTTTAATTGTTTTTTTTTCTTTAACTCGTAGAATAATAAAACAAATCAAATGAAGTAATTTTATTGGTGTAAAATTCAAATACAGGAATGATACTAGCTGCCATTTACAACATACAAAACTACAAATACAACAATAAATACTTGCACTTACACAGAGATATATTATTTTTTTTTAAAATAAGAGATTCATATTTTACATGTCGTGTATAAGTTATTATTTTGTACAGGTTATTACTTGTACACAATTTTCATACAAGTAATTACTTGTATGATGCCATCATACAGGTTATTACTTGTATGAATATAATTGTACAAGTAATAACCTGTACACATTTTGTGGAGAAAAAGATAATAACTTGTACAAATCATTGTTTTACCATTGACTTATTTGAAGTTCACAACAAATTGTTTCCCTTTTAACATATAATTCATTACTTAGCCTAAAGGTATAAACTCTCAATATGTGAGTACATTTAATATATCAAATATATGAACAAAACTGTTCATTTAAGTAGTCAAAACTAAAGTGTTAAGATGGAAAACAGTATAGAAAAGAAATTTCATGATGAAATAATTAAATTGTGTGATGACAATAAATCTTCTAATAATTCAATATTTACACGTGAAAGATACAGAGAGACTATTTGGGAATGTAAAGGAAGCAAAATTAAGTTCCAAAAAGACTGCTCTTCAAAGATATTTCTTGAGGCAATATGATGTTTTGAGTGCATTAGATGGACAATAGATACCTGACAATAATTGGTTATTTCAACTGTGTACCTGAGTGGACCATATCGAGGTAAACTCAACTGTTAGTTAATTTTATCATCTTCTGCAGGGACGAAAAAAAGTGTACGGCAAAATCCAGTTAAGCTATGAATTTTCTAAATCATACAATGCATTTGAATACTATTTATCTAGGGCATGCTATGCCTTAAAACTTTTCCAGATGCACAGGTGTGCCTGTACTCAGAGAAAATTTTGAGGTGAAAATACGACCATTTTAGCCATAGGGTCCACACGAACCTTAAAGACAAAAAGAGCAGCTGAAGTGAATTATCAAACGGATAATAATGAATCCACAGTATTGGATATACCAGAGAAAACAGAGGTTAACGTCAGAAAAGCAGTACAATTGCTTTCTTTAAGTGGTGGCCAAGGTCATGTTCACTGCAGCTGTCGGGATGTCTGTAAAACAGGCAAATGTAAATGCAAAAAAATGAACTTATTGTGTAATTCAAGATGCCATGCTTCCTTGTCTTATGCAAACAAATAGGTTTTTTAATCCATTAGGCTTGACTTATATTTCCAATGTGTGATATTATGTTTGCACTTTTTTGTCATGATATATGTTTGAAAATAAATGAATGGAGGGTACCAATTTATTTTTGCTTTTAATGACCATATCACTTTGTACCAGAAGTCCGTTTTTACGTGGCATCTAGCTGTTTAGCTAAATTTGCACAAGGTGTCACGTTAGCGTATAGTATTACTTTGCGTCCTTCATTCATCTTAAACTTTTAACATTTCAAAAAATACTGATAAACACTTGAAAATAAGAACAGAAAAGCAAACACAACATAGATTTAAAAAAATACGAAAGATAGTGAGTTGTACAAGTTATTATCTTTTTCTCCACAAAATTTGTACAGGTTATTACTTGTACAATTATATTCATACAAGTAATAACCTGTATGATGGCATCATACAAGAAATTACTTGTATGAAAATTTTGTACAAGTAATAACCTGTACAAAATTATAAAATGTACACGACATATATATTACTGGAAGGTGTTATTCATAATATATTAACAAGACAATACAGTCATCTTTAACAATACAACAGTTCATGATAATTTTATGTTTGGTTTAAGTAAAGGTTTGTGCCATTTATATCGTTTATTTCTATTACAAATACAGTAAAGTTAAAATGTAATTTCTTTCAAATGAAACTAAATGTTTCATTTTCAGACAAATAAACAAAGATTGAACTATATCACATAAATTGCAGAAGAGATTATATATTTCTGCTAGTATCAAATTAATATTAAAGCTTTACATTTTTAAATGAGAAAATATAATTCATCTTCAATTTAATCCCTAGTGGACTAATATATTGTATGTGCATGATGTTGTAAAGGCGTCTTAGTATATATGCCAACTTCTATTGGTTATTTGCTTATTCTAATCTTTGCCATTTCAGAAATGAAACTTTTGTTAAGGTCTAATAGAAGATATTTTTCTAATTTAAAACTATTTTTGAATTTTGCGATACGTTCTTAGTTTATTACCATAAAAGCAAAAGTTTAAACACATGAAGCGAATGGGAAACAAATGTCATTTTCCTGACTTTGTATATGCATTTCCTTATGTAGTAAATAGTGGACTAAATCTGGTCTGATAGCTAGCTAGATCTCTTACAAAACTAACAGACACAATTGGTAAAAATGTCAAAAATTGGTATAAAGGTCTATGTAACTTCATAATGTGACCAGATAATACTTTTCATTGAGTAAAACACTCTCTAGATATCATAGTATTTATATTTTGA
Organism: Mytilus trossulus; assembly: GCF_036588685.1. NCBI lineage: Eukaryota > Metazoa > Mollusca > Bivalvia > Mytilida > Mytilidae > Mytilus > Mytilus trossulus. Next base: position 73,532,598 of record NC_086379.1, read on the forward strand.
GCAAATTTAAAGGCATGAGTGATTAACAATGACTTATCTGTCAGACGTAAGTGATGTAAGAAGCTAATGACTTCGAGACTGAAGACAAAGTATTAGACGAAACACAGAGGCGAGTACATATTTAAACCCTGGTATCAATGATAAGTTTAATGGGGTTTTATACTACTAGTATATTTACAGAAATATAAAGCGTGTTACACACACAAAATATGAACATTAGCTTAAGACATACTAGTAGATTTTAAAATCTGTCAAATCATTGTTAATACCAGAGACAAATAATACAATGTCTCTGCTAATACTTATGTCCATCTTCTTGCAGTTTTCTTGTATTCCATAGTACCTGCTTAGTTATTTGGCCTATGTTGTCTACATCCTGCGCAGTATCCAGTTCATTTTGTATATATTTTATTTCAGAAATAACCTTTATTCGTTCGATGGTCGGAATTATAAATATTATCTGAATTGTATAAGATGTTAGATATATTTCACTGTAATTCTAATAAAACCATAGGGAAACATTGAAATCTATAATAGATTTATTTGTATGTTTGTTTAACTTTTTAAGTCAGTTGTTTTTTGTATGTCTGTGATGTTCGTTTACACAGTCTTAGCAGCTTGATCAAATATTAATCAAAGGTACCAGCTAGCTTATAATTTTGATACGCCATACGGGCGTTTCGTCTACATAAGACTCATATGACGCTCAGATTAAAATAATTAAAAGCCAACAAGTATAAAATTGAAGAGCATTGAGGAACCAAAATTCCTAAAAGTTGTCCCAGATACGTCTACGGTAATCTATGCCTTGGATAACAAAAAATCTTAGTATTTCATGTAATTCTTACATTTGTTAATATAAATGATATAAAAAGTTAAAAGAGCTTTATGTTTTATAGAAATTTATTTATATTGATAGGCAATAATCTATTTTAAATTTATTGAACCATAAAATTAATTTTAGACTCTTTGCATTTTACACATAATCCGCTTTGCGGGTAATTCAATGTAAAGAGTCAAAAATAATTTTATGATTCAATAAATTCAAAATAAATAATAGCTATTCATTAAATATATATCATGTCTCCTAATCTGATGCTTTTTTTTATTTATTTTCACCGAAATACGGTAAAATAAAGTTCTCATTTGTTTTTGCTTATTCCTTCCCCCTATTCCCTTCCCCCTTACTTCTTAAGAAAAACCGGTCATTCATCCGTGAATCCCTTTTCTAAATCCTTCTCTTCACCAAGTTCATGACTTCCTGTTTCAACCCTTCCATTCCCATGTTCAGACGCGGAACAAACATTTTGAGGGTCACCTAACTAGGCAAAATATGTAGTGGAACAGGTAAGAAATCTAAACTTATATAAATATATACATAAATATAGGTTCATAAGGGGTACCCTGATCCTCCTTAAGCTGTCTATTATTTTGATAACTTTGATATCGCGTACACGTATGTCAGTATGTATCCTACCGAAATGAGGAACTGCGCCATTATAGCTTCTATAATTTAAGATCTAAGTGTGTTTGTCCGTTTCAGAATTTGGTGTTGATACTTGTACTTTTCAGATTATAGAGTTGAAACCAACGACTTTTTGATTAAAATATATAGAAGACAAAAAATCCTCACTGATAACACTCAAAATTACCTTTTTATCCATAAAGACAATAACAGTACCCAAAGAAAGTGTTTGGCTAAGTGTAAAAAAACGATGATGCAAGTATGCTAATGCAGAGGTAAGTTGTGAAATCAGACGAATACTCTCTCTAATAGTAAGTTTCCGCGTAGCAAACAGTTCTCTAAGCGTTATGTGCCTTGTCTGAAGCATCTGTGCATTGTTGATAAATACAGGTGAGGAGCCATGCTTATTTCATCCGTTGAATCTGCAATAGTATATCATATTTATTAGATAGAAACAATTCGGACACAATCAATAAACATTAACATTGAGAATGGAACGAGGAATGTGCCAAAGAGAAATCAACACGACCAAAGAGCAGTAAACAGCAAAAGGCCACTATTGGTTCTTCAATACAGCGAGAAAATTCCGCACCCAGGGGCTTGCTTCAGCTGGCACAACTCAAAATTATGTACTAGTTCACAAGAAAAAAGACGATAAAACCTCCTTTTCAAACCACATACTAGTAATGTAGAAGCATGCTGGCAATAATACAGAAAAAATGAAATGCACAGTCAAATCACCAATAAATGATTACCAATACCAATATCAGTTAATTTTCGTTAATGATTTTGACGTTTTCCATCTAGAGTTATCTACAGCCTTTTTTATTTGCTCTCCAGTGCGTTAGTTCACTTTATTGAACCTTTTCAAAACTTTTTCACTCGAGCATCACCGATGTAGACAAAACATACTGTCTGGAGTAAACGTTTCCATCCTGGTATCCATGATGAGTTTATTAGTGCTGATATGATATATCAATTATAATTATAAAGTCCTGAGAAAAATTATACATTTCTATTACCTGGTTAAAAATTTCTTTAACTTCGTTTTTAATTTCGCTGACCATTGTTTTGGTTCAAATGGCACTGATGATTCTTTTTTAGAAGAAACTCGTAAGTTATCTGAATCCTTTCAAATAAAGCTTATATCTTACCTTTACGTCGGTCTTTAACTTTAGACATCTGGAATATCTTGCTAGACATCTTACCCATAATATTGGGTTTCTACAAATAATCAAACAAACTTAAATAATTAAGAAAACCAAGGTTGGTTTAATGCCAGGCTCGGATCGGTGTTTCTCGAGTTATTGGAAATAAAATTGTAATGTGCTGTCATTTTTATTAGAATGATTCCTTTCAATTCAATGTTATGTTGTTTGGGGGGGGGCGAGGGGTTGTATTGATTCGTTTTGATTGTTTATTCTTATATGTATCAATTGTTATCTAAGGTACAAGGATTATAATTTAGTTCGCCAGACGCGCGTTTCAATCATTGAAAATTATTGACTGTAAATACAAAGGTATCACGCGATGCAATTCAAAGGGTTATGAGTTCCCGTAAAGACCGTTTTGTAAAGGAATCATTGACTTATGTATACATTGTAATACAGCAAGGTTATTGTTAAATGGTTTCAGAACAGAAATTTATCAATAATTGAGATGGTTTAAACTTTATCATCAAGCAATCAAGTTTTGTGTCTTATTAGAGATTTACGGAAAGTCTCGGATCCGACTGTTGACTCCGAGTCTGACAGTAAAAATTTCAGGGGTCGTCTTAATTTTTTTTTACCAAAAAAATAAACATATCCTGCTTTCTGGTGTTTACATTTTCCTGTTTCACAGATACAAAAATAAATGGAGCATTAAGGATAAATATTATTAAAATAACGGGAATGTTTGGCAAAATTTTGATCACCCCCTCTTTTTTGTTTTGAAGAGCACGTAGCATGGTCCGCCCTGAGTCACACTATTGTGTTACAGATGGTTGACATGTTTTACTGCGCAGCGGACAGTTACCTTTTCAAATGTAAAGCTAAAAATGGTTGTGTTTTTCAGTCGCAAAAGATGACGGAAAAAAGACAACGGTGCCAAGTGATCAGGACTATAACTCACAAATACCTATGAGCCAAGAAACAGTGAATAAGATTTGTGAATGTTCAAACTATATTTATAGATATATATATATATATATATATATATGAATTAAGAAATGAATGAAATACATTTTATTTGTTTTCTTAAAAAAAGAGGGACGAAAGATACCAAAGGGACAGTCAAACTCATAAATCTAAAACAAACTGACAACGCCATGGCTAAAACATGAAAAGACACACAGAAAAACAATAGCACACATGACACAACATATAAAACTAAAGAATAAACAACACGAATCCCACCAAAAACTAGGGGTGATCTCAGGTGCTCCGGAAGGGTAAGTAAGGGTTAATCTACAATCAATCGGAATCGTTTTCAGAAGAACTAACTGCAATAACTTTCATTATTTTTGGATCTGGTTTTCTCGGATGATGTCCATCAACTACTTCATATCATTCTTTCAATTATTCGACCTCCCCCGGACCCTTTAATGGATCTTCGTCGTAGAATTAGGGGTGATGCAATAGAAGAATGGAGTGGAAATGATGTATTTACTCAATTTTCTGAGCACATCCATTCTTTTTATCTTGTAACCGGTGAAAGCCCTGAAACAATGCTCGATGTTCTGCAGCTTGTCAAGGACTCATTTACACAATGTACTGGGAGACCCCACAAACTATCACAGAAGAATCGGGTCATGTTGTGGAGGCACCCAAGACAAAAACTTGTGGAGGCACCCAAGACAAAAACTTGTGGAGACTTGTGCAGGATTTGTTAATAAAAGACAAACCTTATTTGAATAATTAAATCCTTGTGTAAAATCTTGTAAAATTGTTACTTGCAAATTTTTCTTGATTTTTTTTTCTATTTTGAGATGATCCCTTCATTTTACCTGTCGGAGTCGGTGTCAACAGTCGGATCTGAGACTTTGTCGTTAATCTCTAATAAGAACATATTTTATTGTCCTTCACAAATTACAGTCAAAAACTATAAAATGTCAGTTATTTATAAGAAAATGAGTTGAAAAACCCGTACGTTTTAAATGTTTTTCTCGAGAAAAAAACCAAGGGCAGTATGAATAGAGGCAATAGTAGTATACCGCTTTCGACAGAATTTTAACTGAAACAAATCTGGGTTACAAACCAAAACTGAAGGAAACGCATCACCTATATGTGGAAACAGACGTACTGAATTTCTACAAAAATCAACGGCAACATGAATTGATCTGAATTGAAACAAGTCATTTATACTATAATACAGGGAAATTCTGTCGTTTGTGTTCAAAAGCATTCAGAATTAGGTAAACTGTCGAAAAATAATAGCACGCTCAATCTGATCGCATGAGGATTCACCCGGAAATGCCTGATCTTCAATCGAAAAAAATGGACTGATTCATTAAAAAAACACACGATCTCAGCACTTTTATAAATGTCAACCACTCTTTCAATCCATTCATTCGACGTCCCACAAATTTTTCCAATCATGACAAAATAATCGCTTCTTCTTCCGTTCTACTAAACAGAAGGACGAGATGATAGTGAACAGGTGGGAAGTGGAATTAACACGCCTTTTTTCTGACTGTCAGTACTTTTAGTTTATTTTCGATACTTTTTATGAAGTCCAACAAAACTTTCGTTATACAATTTTTCCAGTTACAAATAATGTTTACTTTTATGTCATCTATATATGACGACAAGAGGGATATATCATATAGGAAGATGTGGTGTGAGTGCCAATGAGATTACAATTTTCCATCAAAATAACAATTTAAAAAAAGTAAACCATTATAGGTCAGTGTACGGCCTTCAACACTAAGCCTTGGCTCCCACCGATCAAGAGGGAGTTTGATTAAAAAATATTCATCAATTAAAACTCAAATTAATATAAGAGGTTAACTTTAATATAGGCTACAAATGGTCTTTCAATAAAAATATAGACAAGGACAAAGAAAGACATTTCAAACAGGATTTTATATCATGCAATTAACAATCAATGGCAGTCCGCAAGAAACTCAAATACTCCGGACAGAATACAGATCATGAACATAAATGATTGAAACATTGTATAAAACATCCCTTCAGTTTAATCTATATGTTTTGTATGATGTGTAACTTGGTAATGTTAATATATTAGTAATCGTTGTTCCAAATATACCCAACCAATCTCGAAAGCAACTTTTTACTTTGAGCAATTGTGTATTTGTGTTTAAAAGCATACTTACCTGCTTTATTGTTGAAAAGGTATATAGAAATGGGTTCAATGCTGCATTGAGTGGCATTACGAATACCGCTACCCAAGAATAAACTTCTGACGGAAATACTTGACCAGCCATTGCTAGTATACCTAAAAAATGTTAAGAACATGATCTTTATTATTGATAAATATATACGTTTACATACTGCTAGAAAGTCTTTACTTTAACCGAAAATAATTCAAATGCATTAAATTATGTACAATAACGTTATCGATTAAATTATGAATTGAAATGGGGAATATGCCAACGAGACAAAAACCTGAGCAAAGAGCAGAAAACAATCTTAGCGTATAAAATTATAATCCTGGTACTTTTGATAACTATTTACACCACTGGGTCGATGCCACTGCTGGTGGACGTTTCGTCCCCGAGGGTATCACCAGCCCAGTAGTCAGCACTTCGGTGTTGACATGAATATCAATTATATGGTCATATTATAAATTTTCTGTTTATAAAACTTTGAATTTTTCGAAAAACTAAGGATTTTCTTACCCAAGGAGTAGATTACCTTAGCCGTATTTGGCAAAACTTTTTTGGAATTTTGGGTCCTCAATGCTCTTCAACTTTGTATTTGTTTGGCTTTTTAACTATTTTGATCTGAGCGTCACTGATGAGTCTTATGTAGACGAAACGCGCGTCTGGCGTATAAAATTATAATCCTGGTACTTTTGATAACTAATTAGACCACAAATGGGTCTTCAACGCAACGAGAAAATCCAGCATCGGGAGGCGGACGTCACCTCGCTCTTTAATAGAACTGTGTACTAGTTAAGTGAAAATAGACGTTATACTTAATTCTTAAACATAGATAAACTAAAATGGACAAAAAACATACAAAACTAACAAAGGAGAGAGGATCAAAACGCTCAAAACTAATTACTAGTATTCGAAAACCAAAATGGTTATGGGCCGAAACAATTGAACAACTTTATGACGCAAAGGGACATATGAAGCCAGCGTCCCTTGAGAAGTAGAAGCTCATTGTTTTTCAATTCAAAATTGACAAACTGACAATTTGAAATTAAATTTGCTTTACATCAAACAAGTTCCCAATCAACGACTACTGAGCTGTGCAAATACATTTTATTTTATTAGATATATTTGGCTATTCTAATTGACAAAATAAAATGTAAAAATTTGAGCAAGACAATTTACCAAAATAGTTTAATTGGATACATAGTGGTGTGACAAACACTAATTTTGATCTTTGAGAAGCTTGAATATTATACTCTTTACAAATAATATGTGATTTAAGAGTGCAGCTGATTTTGTGTTTTGAACCCTCTCAAGGTGTTAACAACGCTTTCTTTTTTACGTGTCAAGAAGCTTGAATTCTTCTTACTCATAGTTCGTGATTAAAACGTTCAACTGATTTGTGTAAAGTTAAGTCTCTTAGGTGTTCTGAACCAATTTCTCACACACGCTATTTTTTATTTTAATTTTTTCCCTTGATTTATGAATGACTTACCCATAATTCCAACAGGAAACCAACAAAGAAAGTCTGTTAAAACAACTAGAAATAATCTTCTAGCCAGTGTTATGTCTTGTTTTGCCCTCTTTGTCATTATTCTATTACTACTTTTAGCTACATTGTAAATTGACAATTGACACGAAGCTATAACAATAAATGCTATATTATTGAAAAACACGAAAATAGCTGTTGAATATTCCCATCCGCTGACTTTCTGTCGAGAAAATGGTAGAGCCAAACAAACTGCTGTTCTTGAATAAAACATATTCGAAAAATATGTCGTTACAAAAATTGGAACCACAGCAATGAAGATTACTAATAACCAGCAAACCAAAGTCAAGAGCTTCGCGGTTTTGTAAGTTATCCGCCATCCGCCAAATGGAAACTTTACCATTAGATAGCAATCAAAAGTCGTTAACATGACAAAACAAACAGATGCCTCACATGAAATGGCTGCAATGATACCTGCAAATTTACAAACAAGACTATCTCGCCATTCTCTGTCATGTAAAATATAGTTTCCAGAGTTGTACATATCTGCAACAGCAATAATCCCTAGGTACACGTCCATCAACATGTCTGATACAACAAGATTCATAATAAATAACCAATTTGCCTTAAATAGCAGCGTTTGTTCGTTGATTATACGATAAATTATAACTCCAATATTTCCAATCAAGGCGTTTATGGCAATAATCCAAAGGCAAACACGTAATACATCATTTCTCATCAAATTGCTACACGAGGAAAATTCGTCCATTTTTGGAAAACAGTTCTCTACGGAAACAGATCCTGGTTTTAAACAACAAAATATATAAGAATCAGTTTTCATTTTTGTTAAATGAGAAAGAAGGGAAAATATATCAGGAGAAACCTTTGCCACATCGTTTTGTGTCAAATCAATTGTCAGAAGAGACACAAGTCCATCAAATACGTTTTCCTCTATTGTTGTTAGTCCATTCCCTGTTATGTTAAACTTTTCAAGGTTTGATAAATCCCAGCATCAGATTGCCTTTTAAGTTTAAGGTTACTAGTTTGGTGAGACCATATATCGTGTAACTTTGCAGAACCATTAATTTGTTATTGCTCAAATCTAAATGAAGGAGGTTCACTAATATCTCAAATGAGTATGGCATAATCTTTTCAATGCTGCAATTAAATAGTTTAAATTTGTATATGCAGGAACAAACAAATTGTTATTCGGAAATACTGAACTGCTCAAATCTATTTTTCTAACTTCATCAGACAAATCTCTGAAAATGGTCTCTATCTCTTTTTGATGACATATAAATACAAAACCTTCACATGAACATCCAATAGGACAGGTGATATCACAACCAACTTCATCATCCCCATGCTGACATTGTCTTATATTGTTACAAACCCCATCAAATAACAAACACGTGGTTGACTGTTGACATCTATATAATCCAGGACAGGTAAAATATTCTGAAATCAATCATATATCAAGACTCATGAAATTTGTATGGACTATTCCCAATTAAAAGATAATTATGATGAGTTGTCATTGAAAAGTTTAGTGTTTAATGTTTAATGTTTATTGTTTAATAAAGAAAAAAAAAGTAAATGTCTTAATCCTAAGTTTCCATTGTCTTTCGTAAAAATTTGAAGTGTTTGGATCTTTTTATATCTTTTTTGTAGTGTACACGCAGTTACTAAAATGAAGTTCAAAACCAATACCAACTAATAATTAACTATGATTTTCTAAACTAAAACAATTACTATTCATCCAAAAGATTTTTTGTAAAGGCGTATCGAACATTCATAGAAAAACCATTGCATTGATCAATGTCATATATTAGCGTCAACTGGAATGTTCGTTAACAGCTAAATATTTTAGTAATGTTTTAATTGATTAAAGACAAAAACAATGTTGGCATCGATAAAGTCAATATAGCTACAGTCTAATGATACTTATTTATTTAATACATAACGTGTGCTTAAGAATGAAAACAATTAATTTTGTCAAGAAGACTTATAACCTATGTTTACCACAAAATAATTCATCATCGCCATGGTTGCAATGTTTTATTCCGTCACAAAGTAAGCTAGATGACATGCAGTGACCCTCTTTGCATTTGAAAAATCCTGGCTGGCAAATCTCTTTTTCTAAAAAGATTTATGATTTATATTTTGAAACAAGAATTAAATGCTTTCTGCAATAAAACTCAGGACTTTCAATTGTAGATAGATGCCCATTTAATACATAAAACTAAAAGTATTATCAAGTTTCAGAAAACAACTAAAACAACACGTTATAAATTGCATACGTCCGACGCATTTTTCTGATTTCATTTTCATCAGAAACGCTCTCAAGTGCCCATATTTGATAGCCACGAATGTATAAGAACCGAAATAGTTGAAAAACTGTACAATCAAAAAGGACATCACCAAATAATCAAATTTGGTAAACAATTTAACACTTTTATTTCATAGATCGATATGAAAATAAGGCCAATTGAGCTCTAATAATCTCCCTCAATCCCGCCACTTATTAATGTGCTTTACTTGAGCCAGGAAAAGCTGGTGTCATTATTCTAAGCTTGATCGTAATTGTATAATTTAAAGACGATCTTTTATATGTTGTCAGTTTGTTGATGTCTCGTTATTGTATACCCAAGTTACATAAAAATTAACTATGAATATTCTATACAAAGCACGTAAATATTTCATATTTACTTTTAAAATGGACTAAACTCAGAATATTTCAGTATAATTGCAAGTAACTGCCTATATCCTTACTGAATAAATTAATGTTTTAACTTGAGTTTTGTCTAATTTAAGGATATTATCAAATAAATAAATTTGATGTATTTACTGTCTTCTGATTGGTTACTTTTATTTTGGATGTTGTCAATATTTATGGCGATACGCCCACTCTGACGTTATGTATTCCTACGCCAACATGTGTGTTCGATGTTATTGTTAATATAAAGTTCTTTCAGCCTATTTTTTATAAAAAAATATTCATATTGAATGGCAATAATTCATTTTGAATTTATTGAACCATAACATTAATGTTTAAATCTAAACATTTTACATAATCCGCATCTCGGATTATTCAATGTGAAGTGTCACAAATTAATTTTATGATCAATAAATTCAATATAAATAATAGCCATTCAGTAAATGTCAATACACCATTGAGGTGACATGTTTTCTAATTTTAAAAAGATATTCGCTTGTCATGTTTTTGGAACTTTTGTCAGATTTTCGGAGTCCTCTGGTTTAATTTATTTGAATGCATCAAAATATTTTGCCCACAACACCTCAGTTTTCCTTTTTAAAATTATAAATTTTTCACATTTATGAGTCTTTTGGGAACTTATACTTGTCAATGATAAGGCTATGAAAATTCAAGAGAGAACATTATCTCGCCAAAATTTCAATGGCTAATATCTCGATAACAAGAACAACTACCTATATTTTCCCGCGCTCGTTTGGTTCCTTTATTAACCCCATCAATAATAACTAGTGTTTTGAAAAGCTCGTTATTTTGAAACTGAGTAGCGAACGATTTAATCTGTTGGAAAATAACATTTTCATTTTCAAAGAACATTTTTGAACGATTTTAACATGGACTGTCTTCTGAACTGTTTTTTTTTCTTCATTTGTTTTATGTTTTAGATTTGAATAAAAAAACACCAATGTATATACAAAATGAAGAACGGAAGTGTAAAGTATTTTATTGTTATAGATATGCACATGTCATAGTTGTTTTTTAAGCATATTGTCTTTACTGTCATATTTAATTTTCGGTTATTGTTTAATTACAAAAAAAATAAGAGAATGCGCAAAACAACTTCGATTCGTTCATACGCAGTGTCAAGATTTGTCTGATCAGTTTGTTAGTATGTCATAACAATTCAGTGTTCAACTAACAACTAACAAGCTGCATATGAGCTTTCTTTTTTCCTGAATTCCAACATTTAACATAAAGTGTCAATAAAATTTTATATATATGTATATAACAACGTTCTTGTCTAGCTGTACTAGTTCCATTAAATATATTGCCTTACTGTGTTAATGCTCGTGATAATTCAAAATAAGATCAAATACTCAAAATTTTCAAACCAATTGGTCTTTGCCATTTAATTCATATTTGACATTCTTTTTTTTTGTTGATTTTATGCATTTCAAAACAATATGTGCAATTTTAAAATACTTCTCAAAACATTTTTTGTTTGCAAAAACCACTCCTTCATGCTCGTCCTGAATGGAAACCCTATCAAAAGACCAAAGATTCAAGCACTTTAACTTTTGTTCGGTACAATATCACATTAAAAAGATAGTGGATTTGTATTTCAACTTGTCGTCGGTATCGATCAGTATACGTGTTCAGTGGGGGACTATTCTTATTCCTGTCAACAAGAGGTGGAAAATACAAAAGGATATACATTTAATTGGTCGAAGAAAAACAGACAGATTCTGTACCACATGTGAGTGTTTTATAATTCAATTTGGTTGTCTTACCACAATGCTGAAGATGAGCCATATCTCTACATCCATTAATATCACTCCTTTCATTTACACGCATTACACAGTGGTCTGTATAGTTATACAACTTTCCATCAGAACATAAGGACTGGCTACTGGAAACGTTTTTCGAAATTTCTGACAAATAAATATAAGAAAAAGGGAGTACCGATGTTCAAATCTTTTAAATCGATTATAAAGATAAATGAAAGGAACAAGAACAAAGTGAGGAACTCCAAATAAATAAAGATGATATTATGAGGTAACAGAACATGTATTCTATTCTTATATTGAAACAATGTAGTTCAACGTATTCTTAAAAAATATAAAATATAACAAATAGCATAATTACAAACCTAATCTTGAGTTATATCCAAATTTTAGAAATTTCAATATGACGTCGTGTTCTAATTGAGTGTTCGTTGTTATTCTGTGGTTAGCATGTCGAAATGAACTTTTGTATTGCTTAATGTGTACTTTTCTGTTAGGAATGATCTTGCATTCATTTTTACTGTATTCCTGTCATGTAATATTGTCATTTTATAATTCGTTTCTGTGTGTGTTGCATTGTCGTTTTTTTGTTGTTGCCCTCAGTGTTTCTGTTGTTTCTTTGTTTTCCTCTTATAGTTGATGTGTTTACCTGAATTTTAGTTTGTAACACGGATGGTTTTTTTTTATCTCTCTGGATTTAAGACTTTTGAACAGCGGTTTACTTTTTTTGCCTTTATTTATTCATCTAAGAGAATGAAGCAAATATTATCTAACGGTGTACAAATCATTTATCTAATTGACAAAAAACGAGGCATTACACGAATGCATATGACATTTAGCAGGAGAAAAAGGTAACAAAATAATAAAGTATATTTTGTGCCACACTTTTACATATAATTTTGTTTAATTGAATAATATAAAGTATGGTGTTTGTTTCCTCAAAAACTTCATAAACGATGATACAGGTTTATAACATTTCTTTAAATGTTATTTTCAGCTGAACATTTAAACATACAATTATGGGGTTTGTTCTTTATAGTTTACCTGATTTACAAACAACAGGCCCAACTGTCACATCATAAAACCCCTCCTCACTGTAAGATTTGTCAGGAATTTTATAAGCATGAAAGAGAACTCTATCTATTGAAAGTACTACATCATCAGTAAACACTCTGTTGACATCTGCTTGACTCCAGTCAATGTATTCAGTGCAATGGCAACTACAAAACACAGACACTAGTTTTAAGTTAAACGAAGTAAAGTAAGGCGTGAAAGTAAAATGAAAACGGTTGTTAACTTCCGTATAAAGCTATGGACCAAGCTTCAAAAATGAAACGTTTCCGATTTTGGTTTTGTTGTTTACTTGTGATGTTATTTAAGTTATGACGTCATGTTCAATGTTAACAAAGAAACTCGATCATCAGGTAACGGTTATACATATCAAAGACGAATAAATATTAGACATAAAATTCCCTTGAGTTCCTATATTTTACTAGACTACTCAAAGTCTCATGACAACGAGACCAGAAGGGAGTAGATTTCAGCGTTTTGAACAAAAACATATATACTAAACGTCAAGAGCTCCAACGAACTAGATAAAAAACACACATATTAAACATCAAGAGCTCCAACCAACTAGATACACAACATCTAAACTGAACATCAAGAGCTCCAACAAACTAGATAAACAACATTTAAACTGAACATCAAGTGCTCCAACAAACTAGATGAAAACATATAAACTAAACATCAAGAGCTACAACAAACTAGATAAAAAACATGTATACTAAACACCAAGAGCTACAACAAACTAGATAAAAAAAACATATATACTAAACACCAAGAGCTCCAACAAACTAGATAAAAAACAAATATATTAAACAGCAAGAGCTCCAACACACTAGATAAAAACAAATATATTAAACATCAAGAGCTCAAACAAACTAGATAAAACATATATACTAAACATCAAGAGCTCCAACAAACTAGATAAAAAAAATACATATTAAAAATCAAGAGCTCCAACAAACTAGATAAAAAACATATATATTAAACAACAAGAGCTCCAACAAACTAGATAAAAACATATATATTAAACATAAAGAGCTACAACAAACTACATAAAAACATATATACTAAACACCAAGAGCTACAACAAACTAGATAAAAAAACATATATACTAAACATCAAGAGCTCCAACAAACTAGATTAAAACATATATATTAAACATCAAGAGCTCCAACAAACTACATAAAAACATACGTATTAAACATCAAGAGCTCTAACCAACTAGATAAAAAACATACATATTAAACATCAAGAGCTCCAACAAACTAGATAAAAAAATATATACTTAACAGCAAGAGCTCCAACAAACTAGATAAACAACATTTATACTGAACATCAAGAGCTCCAAGAAACTAGATGAAAACATATTTACTAAACATCAAGAGCTCCAACAAACTAGATAAAAAACATGTATACTAAACATCAAGAGCTACAACAAACTAGACAAAAACATATATACTAAACACCAAGAGCTCCAACAAACTAGATAAACACAAATATATTAAACATCAAGAGCTCCAACAAACTAGATAAAAACAAATATATTAAACATCAAGAGCTCAAACAAACTAGATAAAAAAAACATACATATTAAACACCAAGAGCTCAAACAAACTAGAAAAAAACATTTATATTAAACAACAAGAGCTCCAACACACTATAATAAACACATAAATACTAAACATGAAGATCTCCAACAAACGTTATTAAAAACATATATACTAAACATGAAAATCTCCAACAAACTAGATAAAAAACATACATATTCAACATCAAGAGCTCTAACATATTTTATAAAACACATGTATACTAAACATCAAGAGCTCCAAAAAAACTAGATAAAAGCATTCATAATAAACATTAAGAGCTCCAACTAACTAGATAAAAAAAATCTATATATACTAAACATCAAGAGCTCCAACTAACTAGATAAAAACATATATACCAAACATCAAGAGCTTCAACAAACTAGACAAAAACATATATACTAAACATCAAGAGCTCCAACAAACTAGATAAAAAAACATATATACTAAACAGCAAGAGCTACAACTAACTAGATAAAAAACATATAGACTAAACCGTAAGAGCTCCAACAAACTAGATAAAAACCATATATACTAAACATCAAGATCTCCAACAAACTAATTAAAAAACATACATATTAAACATCAAGAGCTCCAACATAATAGATAAAAAAAACATATATACTAAACATCAAGAGCTCCAACTTACTAGATAAAAAACATACATAAAACACATCAAGATCTCCAACAAACTAGATAAAAAAACATACATATTTAACACCAAGAGCTCAAACAAACTAGATAAAAAACATACATATTAAACATCAAAAGCTCCAACAAACTAAATAAAAAACATAAATATTAAACATTAAGAGCTCCAACAAACTAGATAAAAAAAACATATATACTAAACATCAAGAGCTCCAACAAACTAGATAAAATATATATATATTAAACAACAAGAGCTCCAACAAACTAGATAAAAACATATATATTAAACATCAAGAGCTCCAACAAACTAGATAAAAAACATGTATACTAAACATCAAGAGCTACAACAAACTAGATAAAAACATATATACTAAACACCAAGATCTACAACAAACTAGAAAAAAAAAACATATATACTAAACATCAAGAGCTCCAACAAACTAGATAAAAACATATATATATATTAAACATCAAGAGCTCCAACAAACTAGATAAAAACATATATATTAAACATCAAGAGCTCCAACCAACTAGATAAAAACATACATATTAAACATCAAGAACTCCAACAAACTAGATAAAAAAATATATACTTAACATCAAGAGCTCCAACAAACTAGATAAACACCATTTATACTGAACATCAAGAGCTCCAACAAACTAGATGAAAACATATTTACTAAACATTAAGAGCTCCAACAAACTAGATAAAAACATGTATACTAAACATCAAGAGCTACAATAAACTAGATAAAAAACATATATACTTAACACCAAGAGCTCCAACAAACTAGATAAAAACAAATATATTAAACATCAAGAGCTCAAACAAACTAGTTAAACAAATACATTTTAAACATCAACAGCTCAAACTAGATAAAAAAAACATATATATTAAATAACAAGAGCTCCAACAAACTATATTAAAAAAATATATATACTAAACATAAAGATCTCCAACAAACTTTATTAAAAACATATATACTAAACATGAAGATCTTCAACAAACTAGATAAAAAAACATACATATTAAACATCAAGAGCTCTAACATATTATATAAAAAACATGTATATAAAACATCAAGAGCTCCAAAAAAATAGATAAAAGCATTCATAATAAACATTAAGAGCTCCAACAAACTAGATAAAAAAACATATATACTAAACATCAAGAGCTCCAACAAACTAGATAAAATATATATATACTAAACATGAAGATCTCCAACAAACTAGATAAAAAAACATATATACTAACCATCAAGAGCTCCAACAAACTAGATAAAACACATATACTTAACATCAAGAGCTCCAACAAACTAGATAAAAACATATATACTTATCATCAAGGGCTCCAACATACTAGATAAAAAAACGTATATACTAAACATCAAGAGCTTCAACAAACTAGATAAAAAAAAAACATATATACTAAACATCAAAATCTCCAACCAGCTAGATAAAATATATATATACTAAACATCAAGAGCTCCAACAAACTAGATTAAAAACATATATACTAACCATCAAGAGCTCCAACAAACTAGATAAAAACATATATACTAAACACCAAGAGCTCCAACAAACTAGATAAAGAAAATATATACTAATAGTTATCAAAGGTACCAGGTTTAAAATTTATTACGCCAGACGCGCGTTTCGTCTACACAAGACTCATCAGTGACGCTCATATCAAAATATTTATAAAGCCAAACAAGTACAAAGTTGAAGAGCATTGAGGACTAAACATCAAGAGCTCCAACAAACTAGATAAAAACATTTATACTAAACATCAAGAGCTTCAACAAACTAGATAAAACACATATATACTAAACATCAAGAGCTTCAACAAACTAGATAAAAAAAATCTATATATACTAAACATCAAGAGCTCCAACAAACTAGATTAAATATATATAACTAAACATCAAGAGCTCCAACAAACTAGATAAAAACACATATACTAAAAATCAAGAGCTTCAACAAACTAGATAAAAAAAAAACATATGTACTAAACATTAAGAGCTCAAACAAACTAGATAAAAAAACATATATATTAAACAACAAGAGCTCCAACAAACTAGATAAAAACATATATATTAAACATCAAGAGCTCCAACAAACTAGATAAAAAAACATGTATACTAAACATCAAGAGCTACAACAAACTAGATAAAAACATATATACTAAACACCAAGATCTACAACAAACTAGAAAAAAAAACATATATACTAAACATCAAGAGCTCCAACAAACTAGATAAAAACATATATATATATTAAACATCAAGAGCTCCAACAAACTAGATAAAAACATATATATTAAACATCAAGAGCTCCAACCAACTAGATAAAAAACATACATATTAAACATCAAGAACTCCAACAAACTAGATAAAAAAATATATACTTAACATCAAGAGCTCCAACAAACTAGATAAACACCATTTATACTGAACATCAAGAGCTCCAACAAACTAGATGAAAACATATTTACTAAACATTAAGAGCTCCAACAAACTAGATAAAAACATGTATACTAAACATCAAGAGCTACAATAAACTAGATGAAACACATATATACTTAACACCAAGAGCTCCAACAAACTAGATAAAAAACAAATATTTTAAACATCAAGTGCTCCAACACACTAGATAAAAACAAATATATTAAACATCAAGAGCTCCAACAAATTAGATAAAAAAAAACATATATACTAACCATCAAGAGCTCCAACAAACTAGATAAAAAAAATATATACTAATAGTTATCAAAGGTACCAGGATTAAAATTTAGTACGCCAGACGCGCGTTTCGTCTACATAAGACTCATCAGTGACGCTCATATCAAAATATTTATAAAGCCAAACAAGTACAAAGTTGAAGAGCATTGAGGATCCAAAATTCCAAAAAGTTGTGCCAAATACGGCTAAGGTAATCTTAGCCTGGAATAAGAAAATCCTTAGTTTTTCGAAAATTTAAAAAATTGGTAAACAGGAAATTTATTTAAATGACCACATTATTGATATTCATGTCAACACAGAAGTGATTACTGGGCTGGAGATAGCCTCGGGGACGAAACGTCCACCAGCAGTGTTACCGACCCAGTGGTGTAAATAGTTATCAAAGGTACCAGGATTATAATTTAGTACGCCAGACGCGCGTATCGTCTACATAAGACTCATCAGTGACGCTCATATCAAAATATTTATAAAGCCAAACAAGTACAAAGTTGAAGAGCATTGAGGACTAAACATCAAGAGCTCCAACAAACTAGATAAAAAAACATTTATACTAAACATGAAGAGCTTCAACAAACTAGATAAAATATATATAACTAAACATCAAGAGCTCCAACAAACTAGATAAAAACACATATACGAAACATCAAGAGCTTCAACAAACTAGATAAAAAACATGTATACTAAACATCAAGAGCTTCAACAAACTAGATAAAAAAAAATCATATGTACTATACATCAAGAGCTCCAACAAACTAGATAAAAAACATATATTCTAGCCATCAAGAGCTCCAACAAACTAGATAAAACATATATACTAAACATCAAGAGCTCCAACAAACTAGATAAAAAAAAACTATATACTTATCGTTATCAAAGGTATCAGGATTAAAATTTAGTACGCCAGACGCGCGTTTCGTCTACATAAGACTCATCACTGACGCTCATATCAAAATATTTATAAAGCCAAACAAGTACAAAGTTGAAGAGCATTGAGGATCCAAAATTCCAAAAAGTTGTGCCAACTACTGCTAAGGTAATCTTAGCCTGGAATAAGAAAATCCTTAGTTTTTCGAAAATTTCAAAAATTGGTAAACAGGAAATTTATTTAAATGACCACATTATTGATATTCATGTCAACACAGAAGTGTTCACTACTGGGCTCGTGATACCCTCGGGGACGAAACGTCCACCAGCAGTGTTTCCGACCCAGTGGTGTAAATAGTTATCAAAGGTACCAGGATTATAATGTAGTACGCCAGACGCGCGTATCGTCTAAATAAGACTCATCAGTGACGCTCATATCAAAATATTTATCAAGCCAAACAAGTACAAAGTTGAAGAGCATTGAGGACTAAACATCAAGAGCTCCAACAAACTAGATAAAAACATTTATACTAAACATCAAGAGCTTCAACAAACTAGATAAAAAACATATATACTAAACATCAAGAGCTTCAACAAACTAGATAAAAAAAATCTATATATAATAAACATCAAGAGCTCCAACAAACTAGAGAAAATATATATAACTAAACATCAAGAGCTCCAACAAACTAGATAAAAAACATGTATACTTAAAATCAAGAGCTTCAACAAACTAGATAAAAAAAACCCATATGCACTAAACATCAAGAGCTCCAACAAACTAGATAAAAAAACATATATTCTAGCCATCAAGAGCTCCAACAAACTAGATAAAACATATATACTAAACATCAAGAGCTCCAACAAACTAGATAAAATATATATGCACTAAACATCAAGAGCTCCAACAAACTAGATAAAAACACATATACTAAACATCAAGAGCTTCAACAAACTAGATAAAAAACATGTATACTTAAAATCAAGAGCTTCAACAAACTAGATAAAAAAAACCCATATGCACTAAACATCAAGAGCTCCAACAAACTAGATAAAAAAACATATATTCTAGCCATCAAGAGCTCCAACAAACTAGATAAAACATATATACTAAACATCAAGAGCTCCAACAAACTAGATAAAATATATATATACTAAACATCAAGAGCTCCAACAAACTAGATAAAACGCATATATACTAAACATCAAGAGCTTTAACAAACTAGATAAAATATATATATACTAAACATCAAGAGCTACAACAAACTAGATAAAAACATATATATTAAACACCAAGAGCTCCAACAAACTAGATAAACACAAATATATTAAACATCAAGAGCTCCAACACACTAGATAATAACAAATATATTAAACATCAAGAGCTCAAACAAACTAGATAAAAAAACATACATATTAAACACCAAGAGCTCAAACAAACTAGAAAAAAAAAAACATTTGTATTAAACAACAAGAGCTCCAACACACTATAATAAACACATATATACTAAACATAAAGATCTCCAACAAACTTTATTAAAAACATATATACTAAACATGAAAATCTCCAACAAACTAGATAAAAAAACATACATATTCAACATCAAGAGCTCTAACATATTATATAAAACACATGTATACTAAACATCGAGAGCTCCAAAAAAACTAGATAAAAGCATTCATAATAAACATTAAGAGCTCCAACTAACTAGATAAAAACATAATTACTAAACATCAAGAGCTTCAACAAACTAGACAAAAACATATATACTAAACATCAAGAGCTCCAACAAACTAGATAAAAAAAAACATATATACTAAACAGCAAGAGCTACAACAAACTAGATAAAAAAAAACATATAGACTAAACCGTAAGAGCTCCAACAAACTAGATAAAAAACCATATATACTAAACATCAAGATCTCCAACAAACTAATTAAAAAACATACATATTAAACATCAAGAGCTTCAACATAATAGATAAAAAAAACATATATACTAAACATCAAGAGCTCCAACTTACTAGATAAAAAAACATACATATTTAACACCAAGAGCTCAAACAAACTAGATAAAAAAACATAGATATTAAACATCAAAAGCTCCAACAAACTAAATAAAAAAACATACATATTAAACATTAAGAGCTCAAACAAACTAGATAAAAAAACATATATATTAAACAACAAGAGCTCCAACAAACTAGATAAAAACATATATATTAAACATCAAGAGCTCCAACAAACTAGATAAAAACACATATACTAAACATCAAGAGCTTTAACAAACTAGATAAAAAACATGTATACTAAAAATCAAGACCTTCAACAAACTAGATAAAAAAAAAACATATGTACTAAACATCAAGAGCTCCAACAAACTAGATAAAAAACATATATTCTAGCCATCAAGAGCTCCAACAAACTAGATAAAACATATATACTAAACATCAAGAGCTCCAACAAACTAGATAAAACACATATATACTTAACATCAAGAGCTCCAACAAACTAGATAAAATATATATATACTAAACATCAAGAGCTCCAACAAACTAGATAAAAAACATATATACTAACCATCAAGAGCTCCAACAAACTAGATAAAAACATATATACTAAACATCAAGAGCTCCAACAAACTAGATAAAAAAATATGTATACTAATAGTTATCAAAGATACCAGGATTAAAATTTAGTACGCCAGACGCGCGTTTCGTCTTCATAAGACTCATCAGTGACACTCATATCAAAATATTTTAAAAGCCAAACAAGTACACTGTTAAAGAGCATTGAGAATCCAAAATTCCAAAAGGTTGTGCCAAATACGGCTAAGGTAATCTTAGCCTGGAATAAGAAAATCCTTAGTTTTTCGAAAATTTCAAAAATTGGTAAACAGGAAATTTATTTAAATGACCACATTATTGATATTCATATCAACACAGAAGTGTTCACTACTGGGCTGGTGATACCCTCGGGGACGAAACGTCCACCAGCAGTGTTACCGACCCAGTGGTGTAAATAGTTATCAAAGGTACCAGGATTATAATTTAGTACGCCAGACGCGCGTATCGTCTAAATAAGACTCATCAGTGACGCTCATATCAAAATATTTATCAAGCCAAACAAGTACAAAGTTGAAGAGCATTGAGGACTAAACATCAAGAGCTCCAATAAACTATATAAAAACATTTATATTAAACATCAAGAGCTTCAACAAACTAGATAAAAAACATATATACTAAACATCAAGAGCTTCAACAAACTAGATAAAATATATATAACTAAACATCAAGAGCTCCAACAAACTAGATAAAACATATATACTAAACATCAAGAGCTCCAACAAACTAGATAAAACACATATATACTAAACATCAAGAGCTTTAACAAACTAGATAATATATATATATACTAAACATCAAGAGCTCCAACAAACTAGATAAAAATCATATATACTAACCATCAAGAGCTCCAACAAACTAGATAAAAACATATATACTAAACATCAAGAGCTCCAACAAACTAGATTAAAAAAATATATACTAATAGTTATCAAAGATACCAGGATTAAAATTTAGTACGCCAGACGCGCGTTTCGTCTACATAAGACTCATCAGTGACACTCATATCAAAATATTTTTAAAGCCAAACAAGTACAAAGTTGAAGAGCATTGAGGATCCAAAATTCCAAAAAGTTGTGCCAAATACGGCTAAGGTAATCTTAGCCTGGAATAAGAAATCCTTAGTTTTTCGAAAATTTCAAAAATTGGTAAACAGGAAATTTATTTAAATGACCACATTATTGATATTCATGTCAACACAGAAGTGTTCACTACTGGGCTGGTGATACCCTCGGGGACGAAACGTCCACCAGCAGTGTTACCGACCCAGTGGTGTAAATAGTTATCAAAGGTACCAGAATTATGATTTAGTACGCCAGACGCGCGTATCGTCTACATAAGACTCATCAGTGACGCTCATATCAAAATATTTATAAAGCCAAACAAGTACAAAGTTGAAGAGCATTGAGGACTTAACATCAAGAGCTCCAACAAACTAGATAAAAAACATTTATACTAAACATCAAGAGCTTCAACAAACTAGATAAAAACATATATACTAATCATCAAGAGCTTCAACAAACTAGATAAAAAACATACATATTAAACATCAAAAGCTCCAACAAACTAAATAAAAAACATACATATTAAACATTAAGAGCTCAAACAAACTAGATAAAAAACATATATATTAAACAACAAGAGCTCCAACAAACTAGATAAAAACATATATATTAAACATCAAGAGCTCCAACAAACTAGATAAAAAACATGTATACTAAACATCAAGAGCTACAACAAACTAGATAAAAACATATATACTAAACACCAAGAGCTACAACAAACAAGAAAAAAAAAACATATACTTAACATCAAGAGCTCCAACAAACTAGATACACAACACATATACTTAACATCAAGAGTTCCAACAAACTAGATAAAAACATATATACTTAACATCAAGAGCTCCAACAAACTAAATAAAAAAACATATATACTAAACACCAAGAGCTCCAACAAAGTAGATAAAAAAAACATATATACTAAACATCAAGAGCTCCAACAAGGTAGATAAAAACAAATATATTAAACATCAAGAGCTGAAACAAACAAGATAAAAATCATACATTTTTAAACATCAAGAGCTCCAACAAACTACATAAAAAACATACATATTAAACATCAAGTTCTCCAATAAACTAGATAAAAGCATTTAACCCCGCCACATTATTTATGTATGTGCCTGTCCCAAGTCAGGAGCCTGTAATTCAGTGGTTGTTGTTTGTTTATATGTTACATATTTGTTTTTCGTTAATTATTTTGCATGAATAAGGCCGTTAGTTTTCACGTTTGAATTGTTTTACATTGTCTTATCGGGGCCTTTTATAGCTGACTATGCGGTATGGGCTTTGCTCATTGTTGAAGGCAGTACGGTGACCTATAGTTGTTAATGTTTGTGTCATTTTGGTCTTTTGTGGATAGTTGTCTCATTTGCAATGATACCAAATCTTCTTTTTTGCATACATATTAAACATCAAGAGCTCTAACATACTAGATAAAAATATGTATACTAAACATCAAGAGCTCCAACAAACTAGATAAAGCAAACATATCAAACATCAAGAGCTCCAATAAACTAGATAAAAAACATATATACTAAAAACATCAAGAGCACCAACAAACTAGATAAAAAATTACATATTTAACATCAAGAGCTCCAATAAACTAGATAACAAAATACATATTTAACACCAAGAGCTCCAATAAACTAGATAAAAAACATACATATTTAACACCAAAAGCTCCAATAAACTAGATAAAAAAAATACATATTCAACATCAAGAGCTCCAACAAACTAGATATAAAACATACATATTTAACACCAAGAGCTCCAACAAACTAGAAAACACATATATACTAAACATCAAGAGCTCCAAAAAACTAGATAAAAAACATATATACTAACATCAAGAGCTATAACAAACTAGATAAAAAACATACATATTTAACACCAAGAGCTCAAACAAACTAGAAAACACATATATACTAAACACCAAGCTCCAACATACTAGATAAAAAAAAAACATATATACTAAACATCAAGAGCTATAACAAACTAGATAACAAAAACATGTATACTAAACATCAAGAGCTCAAACAAACTAGATAAAAAACATATATACTAAAAAACATCAAGAGCTCCAACAAACTAGATAAAAAAAAAACATATATACTAAACATCAAGAGCTATAACAAACTAGATAAAAAAACATGTATACTAAACATCAAGAGCTCAAACAAATTAGATAAAAAACATATATTCTAAAAAACCATCAAGAACTCCAACAAACTAGATAAAAAAAATACATATTTAGCATCAAGAGCTCCAACAAATTAGATAAAAAACATACATATTTAACATCAAGAGCTCCGACAAACTAGAAAACACATATATACTAAACATCAAGAGCTCCAACAAACTATATAAAAATATACTAAACATCAAGAGCTACAACAAACTAAATAATAACCATGTATTCTAAACATCAAGAGCTCAAACAAACTAGATACAAAACTAGAGGCTCTAAAGAGCCTGTGTCGCTCACCTTGGTATATGTGAATTAAACAAAGGAAGCAGACAGTTCATGACAAAATTGTGTTTAGGTGATTGTGATGTGTTTGTACATCTTACTTTACTGAACATTCTTGCTGCTTACAATCATCTCTATCTATAATGAACTTGTCCGTGTAGTTTCAGTGGAAAATGTTAGTAAAAATTTACAAATTTTATGAAAATTGTTAAAAAATTATTATAAAGGACAATAACTTCTTAGGTGGTCAATTGACCATTTTGCGAAGCGATATGAACGCTCCATATGAGAGTTATTTCCCCTTATGCATTTGATATAAGTGATATGCATTTCTATCTTATAAACCATAAGTGCTAGAGACCTAGGATCTTTTGATTTGAAGTCCTTGGTCCAAAAAAATGAAAATTAGGTCAAGGTCAAAGGTCAAGGTCATATTCTAATTTTTGAATTTGGCTTATTATCTCTTATTTCCAGAAACTGTATAAGATAACGACAAATTATTTTACCTAAATTGTTTGTTGCGACATGTCAAAATAGGACAAATCATGCGAAGGATATAACGAGCAATTTTGTAAAAGAAATTTGTCATAATATTTTACAGTTGCGAAGAAGTTGCGCTCACAAGGAAAACAGTGTTTGGGGAGATAACTCCTACAAAGAAAAGTATTCGGTTACGCAGGGTCAAAAGCGCATAAACTGTTCGATATCATATACCAAATAACTTAGCGACATATTGCGAAACAAATGTTTATCGCAAAAACAAAATTAGGCGGAAGAAAAAAAAAATAATCAATAAGAAAAACAATAGGTCTTTCCACAGAAAAGTGGAAAGACCTAATAATCAGAAGAAAAACAATAGGTCTTTCCACAGAAAAGTGGAAAGACCTAATAATAAGAAACGATACAAAAACAACAAGTCCCCAAAACTCCGTTTTGGTGACTTAATCACTTATCTGGGTAATTATGGTCTTGTTCGTTTCTAACTTCAAGTTTTTATTTGAATTTTATATATTTTATACCATCCAATTTGATACAATATTTGCTGTTGTAGATGCGGTTTTCGGAATAGAATGGACAATGTAGACAAATGATCAAAGTCCATACCGCATATAACTATAATCGGCCAAAAAATGACAAATTTTATATCAATTTAAACAAGAAAAACTAATCGCATAATTTATGTACAAAACAATGAACCAAACCAAATTTGTAACACAGCAACAAAAGACAACCACTGAGTAACATGCTCTTAACTTAAGACAGGCTGGTATAAAATGCGACTGAGTTTAAGTAATTTGAAGGCGCCAATTCTCCCAAAAACCTAACATTGTTGAAACAGTACAACATAAGAATAAACTTTATATAGCTAAAACTTAATGACTTCATATAATTTAACATTGTGTGATGATACTTCCATTGTACCTACCATGTGCATAAGATGATATGTAAATATTTGTATTTGTTCATATTTTATAAGTAACGTTAATTAGTAACCTTTAATTAACTGCACCACACAAAACAACAAATTAATCACTATCAAAACACTTCCCGATTGTCCAGAATTTAATTTCCCAACTGATTCTCGATTGTCCCAGAAACATATTCCCGATTGTCCCACAGAAATTCATTAGTTTTTGACCTGTAATTTCAAAAAGTTGGAAAATCGGAAACACATCATAATTACTCAATATATATAGTCATACGTTTTTTTTAATTTTCATTAAAGGTACAACAACTTCCATCTTTTTAATCATATATTTGATTATAAATGGACAGTACATGAAGGTGATAAGATCAGCACAAATTAAAGACGCATTGGATTTGGGGTTCCCTTACTCCCCTGTGTTATGTATGTTTGGATCGATCATGTATTTTGTATGTGCCTGCTTACTCATTTATTTAACACTTAAATCAAAAGGGCAATATAGTTATGAGATGATGGTGATTGACACGTCATCGGGTGGTAGTACGTATACTGCAAAGACTTAAACTATTACTTTTTTTGTGAATGACGTTGGGAAATTCGTTTATATTTTTCCTTACACATTCAAAACATTATTATATAATATTATGTATGAACGAAGAAATACATATTTAACTTTTACAAGTCATTATGTTTGTGATATTTTTAATTTCAGAAGTGTGATTATCACTTTACCAATGGTAAAGTATACAAGAAACGTGTTCTGTATTTTAGTAAATATCTAAAACGGGGTTGATCACCAGCCCAGTAGTAAGAACTTTTTGTGCTGACATGAATTATCATTGATATGGTTACATTTATAAATTAACTGTTTACAAAATATTGAATTTTTGAAATACTAAGGCTTTTCTACCTCAGGCAAAGATTACCTTAGCTGAATTTGGCAAAATATTTAGGAATTTTGGTCCTCAATGCTCTTCAAATTCGTTCTTTATTTGGCTTTTTTAACTTTTTTGGATTCGAGCGTCACTGATGAATCTTTTGTAGACGAAACGCGCGTCTGGCGTATATACAAAACTTACTCCTGGTATCTATGACGAGTTTATTTATACGTCATATTTTTAAGGAGCAGCATACTGTTGTTTATCGTTTATTAAAATATAATACTATTAGTTAGCAATATCTTTAATTTTACTTTCCGTTATATAGATCAGGTTCTCTAACAAAATAATCCAAATGTGGTAACTATGAAGAATTCATCTATCCCATCGAACTAGAGATAAAGGATGCAACAGACAAAAGTACGTCTGCTTCATATATTCACTTACATCTAAAATTGACAAAGATGCTCGGTTGAAAACAAAACTGTTCGACAAACGAATTGATATCAGCTTTTCATAGTAAATTTTCCGTTTCTATGTAACATCATTCCAGCAGCCCTACATACGATATATCTACCAATTGATACGATATTACCGGGCTTGTCTTAAATTTCATGATTTCCTTGATAAGGGATTGCTACCATCACGGCAGATTTTATAATTAAGAGTTCAAAAAATTGATTTCATTCCTTCGTAATTTTACGGACACCATCACGAGTTGGTTGGCCGTTACGGAATATATATTTCATAAATGATACTTAATATATTCTTTATGTCGTAACTACAATCTCGTTCCATTTCCCGAATGTGATTAACTGAATTATACTATTTACCGGGTTCGTTATATCATGAGCAACAAGACTGGTGCAACATGTGGAGCAGGGTCTACTTTCCCTTCGGGAGCACTTGAGATCACCCCCAGTTTTTGGTAGGTTTCGTGTTGCCTAGTGTTCAGTTTTCTTTTTTCTGTTTTTTGTTTTTTCTGTTTGTGCTTTTTTTCTATCCATGGAGTTGTCTTTTTATTTTTGATATATAAGTTTGACCAGAGGGACAGTCAAACTCATAAATCTAAAATAAACTGACAACGCCATTGCTTAAAATAAAAAAAAGATAAACAGACAAACAATAGTACACATGACACAACATAGAAAACTTAAGAATAAACACGAACCCCACCAAAAACTAGGGGTGATCTCAGATGCTTCGGAAGGGTAGGCAGATCCTGCTCCACATATGGCACCCGTCGTGTAGCGTATGTGATAACAAATCCGGTAAATAGTCTCATTCGGTAGGTCACATTCAATAAATGGGAAGGGGATTGTAGTTACGAGGTAAGGAACATATCCGATATCATTTGTGAAACGGTTATTCCATAACGGTCAACCAACTCGTGATGGCGTCCGTAAAATTTACGAAGGGATGATTCTAACTTCAACATTTGGAACTCTTGGTTTAATAGCTTCCTTGTGAGCAGCAACCCTCTATCAAGAAAATCATTATAGGAAATGCAAGCACGGGAATATCGTATCAATTGGGAAATACATACCCCGTTTGCTTCTGGAATGTTGCTACTTAGAAATGGATAGTTCACAATTGGAAAGATAAACATGCTATGCAGGATTTTCCGCTGCGTTTGGGACGCATTGGAGGCCTTCAGCTGTTAACTGCTCTTTGGTAGAGTTGTTGTTTTTTATTCCGTTCTCAATCTTATATGATACAGAAAACACCGAATTATTTGGATTAAAATAAAACAAGAGATTATTATACCACAAATATTCAATAACAACGAATTGATCAAACCATGTACATAATATTTTTTACCACCATTGTCATAATTATATGTATTCAAATTTTACAAAGGTGAGACATTTACATCATCATTTCACACGAAATAGTGTATATAACATCTGGGTTCCTTCAGTAAAGTCTCAACAAAAGGACACATTTTATGTTAATGGCTTACAAGATTGGAATATGTTGCCAATAAAGGTTAAAAAAATTAAGAAAATGAAGGAATTCAAAATTAGCGTCAAAGAGCACTTAACCAAAAGTTATAGTGCGGCTTCATCAGACTCCTTTTTATATTATTAATCATATTTTTATATAAATTACTTTTTATATGAATTTTTATGTCATATTAATTTGTGTGTTATCTTTTTTTGTATGCTGAACACTATAAGCCATTTACATGAAGGGACCCCATTGGATACAAGCTTTAGAGCTTTCATGGGTTATCCCAGATAAAATATCAGCAAATTGTTGCATACACTTAAGGATACTGCACTCATAAAATGCCAATATATTTTTCCATATATGTGTTTAGTAGTGTCTTTTTATGTATCGAATATATTGTGTATTGTAATTATACATATGCTTGATATTTTATTGAATAAAATATTATTATTATTTTTATTTGATAAAAAATGATAACAATTGAGTGTTTTGTTTAACCATTGAAGAAAATAGTTTGTTAATTTAAGGGTCAAATTGAATTTTTGAACTTTCATTAACCGTAATCGAAATATGACTATTAAACAGCGATATGCTACTGGTTTCCTTTATTTACAATAATGATATTATGCTACTGATCAAAACGTTTTACAATATTTAACATGTGCTATAAACTGACGACTAATACAAATGTTCAAGTATAACAGTTTACAATATTCAGGGTTTTCCCCTTCTTAAATGACAGTAAAGGCACATGTAGTATACCTCTGTTCAATACATATAAATCAATTTAATTGAGAGAGAAAAAATCCGTCTAAAAATCAAAAAAGAGGGAAAATAACAATTATAAGAGGACCCAAATAGAACAACAGAAACACTGAACTGCTACAAAAACAAACTTAAAAACGGACTAGGTGATAATAACTGCCATATTTCTGATTGCGGTTTGAATATGGTTATAATTAAGCCTAATTTTCCGTTTATATGGCCGCTAAAATGACAAATAACGTGACATGAAAACAGTACAAATTAATGCAAGAGCTTTCAGGTCTGAAAAGTACTTAAATTAATAATATAATAGTACAGTTCGCAATGTGAACCACAGAATAACGACAAACACCTCATAATTTACGAAAGGAAAAAAATACAGTACAATAGAATGTACTGTAAGTCATGTTGCTGTATGAACTCCACAAAAATGACGTCACAGGTTAAGATTGTAGAAATACAAAATGAAATTAGGATTAAGAAGTACACAATGAAAATTCAGTTTGTAATGGTGTTATTTGACGTATGTGCTACTTTGTTTGTCAATAAAAAGTCCAACTCTGTATTTACAAAAAATGCCATGCAAAACAACTTTTATTTTACCTTACATTTTATATTTTTAACTATTCTATTGGTTAATATGGTATATATATAATTCAGTTATTTTTTATTTAATTGATGGGAATGACGAATGACCCTACAAATTTACACTAGTGGAAAATAACACTATTATTCACCGGCGAATAACCTTTTGAGTGTCTTGATTTATTCTCGGGTTATCTCATAATCTCTCAAAAACATGAAGTCACAGATGTAAATAAACTAAATGGCAACATTCACGTTGCAGGATGCCCATCAAATGACGAAAAAACAAGACCAAACAAGCGTTGGGTATTCATCTAGTGTCAACAATTTTTCTTGTAAACAGGGCAATGTATATATTACAGAAAGGGTCGTTTTTTGTTGTACATACGCGAAATGTAAATATAGACAAAATAGTTTTCTAACGTTAGTCATACCTGACTACACAGATGCTTTTGCATAGGTTCTTTTTCTATACCATAAATCTGTAGTACTGGAATTCTACTTTTAATATTCAGTACTATTTTGTTACCTCTTGAAATTATTTTAATATTAAGGTACCTGTATTTTACAGTATTTCATTTGTACTTAAAGTTTTAAGTACTACAAAGTTTGGTTACAACATTACATTTTTAGCATTTTCAAATCTCTTAAAATTATGATTTTTAAACATAGAATATTGTGATCGCTTTTGGTATTATTTCTATACCTAAATTTGAAGTACAAATCAAATACTGTAAAAATACGGTCAGTAAATAGTACAATAATTCTAAATTAAGAAATAGTAAAAAATATCAAAAGTAAATTACCAGAACTACAGATTTTAAGTACAGAAAAAGTACCTATTCAAAAGTAGCAGTGTAGTATACATTTTAGTTAAGGGGCCAGATGAAGCACTCCTCCCGATTTTCTAGCTGCATTGACGACCCATTGATGGTCTTTGACAGTTATCTACACTCTGGTCCGGTTGTTGTCTCTTTGACATAAGCCTCATTTCCATTCTCAATTTTAGTTTATGTAGTTGTATAGAAGTTTACTATGACACCTGACAATTTCATACAAAACCAAAAACAGCAAAGCTGCACACCATATCCGTATCCGTACCCTCCCCCTTTTTCTGGACCCCAACCTGTGCATTTAAGCCAATTTACACCGCCCGTTGCGGATAGTAGTATTCTCAGTCATATTATGTACAGCATCAGTTCTATTGATTCTAGATTGAGTAAACTTGAATGTATGGATAAAAAACTGAATAAATTTGACGGTCTTTGTGAGGCAGTTGATAGTTTATTCACCAGGGTTAAAACATCCGAATCTGATGTTAAAAAACTCACTACTCAAGTATCTGAATTAAATAATACGTGTGACAGTTTTAATATCAAACTTGACGAATTAAATGCAGAAAAGGATAGTTTGTGGATTGCACAGGCATCTGGGGGTTCTGGTAGTCCAGGAAAGGGGTCGAAATTAAAGAAAGAAATAGCTGAAATACATAAACAAAACAGCGAGTTAAAGTCTACCGTGTCCGATTTGCAATATGAGGCTACAAAAAACAATCTAATATTCTACGGTATTGTGGACATGCCAGGTGAGGATGTCCAACATCTGCTTAGTGGTTTCGTTCGCGATGAAATGGATGTTAAGACAAATATCAATTTCCGCAGCGTTCGACGTATGAATAGCAAATACAAGCCAAGGCCAATAATTGCAACTTTTGACAATTTTAAACAGCGTGAGGTAGTGAAGTCATCTGCTTACAAATTGAAGAGCTCTCCGTTCGGTCTCAGTGTACAGTATACACCAGCTGTTCTCGCTAAAAGAAAACAATTGCTCCCAATTCAAAGAGAAGCTCGTGCTCAACAAGCTAAAGCAGTGATGATCAGAGATAAACTGTATATAAATAACGAGCTTTTCGATCAGATTAAGCACAAACAATTCTTACCGAAAACAGAAACTCAGATACCGAATGAGAAGATCGATGTAGATACATGTACTGACAAGACAACTCATCAAACTGACGAGAAGCAGGCTACTATCAAAGAAGACTAGGATAGCGTTGGAGGTTTTGTGTCTCATTCAAAAAACTATGACAATTTGAAAGTAATTTCTTGGAACGTGAATGGTGGTATTCAAAATAAACTTGATAACATTGCATTTTTGAATTTTATTTGCACATATGATATAGTTTTTCTTACAGAATGTTGGTTTAAAAATGATTTTAGTTTTTCTATTCCTGGTTATGATTGTTTTTTGTATGCTAGACGCAAGTCTAAATCTACTCAAGGAGGAGGTATTGTAATTTTAATAAAAGAGTGTTTTTCTAATAAAATTTCTATTGAAACATGTATTCATGATACAATTATATGGTTGAATATTGAAAAGGATATTGTTACAAGTGATAAAAACTTATTTATTGCCTGCGTTTATATACCCCCTGTCAAATCGAATTTTTATAAACTTTATAATTGTGATTTATTTGTTGATTTAGAAAATAGTATTGAACTTTACTCTTCACTTGGTGATGTTATACTTTTGGGTGATACAAACAGCCGAACTGGGACAATAGATGACTTTGTGAGTAACGATAGTATTCATACTACTATAAGGAGTAGACTTGATGATATTTTTGATTATTCTGCTGATATAGAACTCAATGTAAGAAATAATCCTGACAACAATACGAACTGCTATGGTCCGAAACTTATCTCGCTATGTAAAGCCTCGGGTTTGAGAATATTGAATGGCCGGCATAAAAATGGTTTTGCGAATGATTTTACATTTTGTGGTGCGAATGGAATGAGCGTTATAGACTACCTATTAGTCCCAGTGTCACTTTTCCCGATAGTACGTCAACTTATTGTGTCTAATTTTACAACTTTTTCCGACCACGCATTTCTACATATACAACTTTCATTACTGTGTAACAAACAAAATTCAACACTGTATCCGGATGATGAAACCAGAGAGAATCTGTCGCAGGACAAATTTAAATGGAATGATGAATTAAAAGAACAATGTAGAGATTGTTTACTGAATAATATGGAAAAGATAAATATGTGTCGTGAACGCATTGACTTTGATGGGCAGCAATTACTCGACAATTCGTTGGCCGAATTCACTAGTACGTTAAATGACATTATGGCACCATTTTTTAAAAAGAGGTCAAACAATTATAAATCTGACAGATCTAATATTTGTGATGATAAACCTTGGTTTAACGCCCAGTGTAAAGACCTTCATCGCCGCTATATAAAATGTTTAAATATATTTAATAGACTAAAATCACAACTGAACCATAGTAATTTAATCCGAGCGAAAAAGGACTATAAAACACTAGAACGTCGCCTGAAACGAGAGTATATGCGCACCGAAGGAAACATGTTAGACATAATGAGACTTACAAACCCAAAATTGTTTTACAAGAAATTTAAAAGGAAAGCGTCTCCTAAACATGCTGTACCATTAAAGTTGTTCCATGAACATTTTAAGTCATTGTGCTCATCAGACACAGATGCTGTACTGGACGACAGCCAATTTAATAACACTGATGGTGAATGCGTCTATGAGGAACTTGATAGAGAAATTACAGAAAATGACATTTTGAAAGCTATTCGTAACCTTAAACGTGATAAAAGTCATGGAGTTGATGGAATTCTTAACGAATATTTTATTGAATACAAAGATGTGTTTATGCCTGTATTACTGTACATTTTTAATGGAATTTTACAGTCCGGAATTTTCCCTACGGACTGGGCTAAAGCCATACTTATACCTATATTCAAGAAGGGTAATGTGCTTGATCCGAACAACTACAGAGGGATTAGTTTAGTCAGTAATTTTGGAAAGTTATTTACGTCCGTTCTCAATCAACGTTTAATAGACTGGTCGGAAACGTTTGATATTGTGACCGATGCCCAGTTCGGCTTTCGCCCAGGTCTGGGTACAGTAGATGCTATTTTTTGCTCTTACATCATTAATTTACAAATCTTTATCAGCCAAAAATCGTTTTTATTGTTGTTTTGTAGACTACACAAAAGCTTTTGACACTGTTCAAAGATATATGTTATGGTATAAACTATCTAAAATTGGTATACAAGGTAAATTTTTAATGGTTATCAAAGCAATGTATTCTAATGTAACTTCTTGTGTAAGTGTTGATGGGTTCAATTCTGATTATTTTACTAATGAAGTAGGTTTGATGCAAGGTGAAGTCTTATCACCGATATTTTTTTCTATGTATGTCAATGATTGTGAAATGGCTTTTATAAATAGTGACTCTATTCCTTATGAGATGAAGGAACTAAATTTATTTTTACTAATGTACGCTGACGATATGGTTATTTTTTCAGAAACTGTATCTGGGTTACAAACATTACTTGATACTTTGTATGATTATACCTCCAAATGGTCACTTAGTGTGAATATAGCAGAAACGAAAATTGTTGTTTTTAGAAAGGGTGGTAAAATACATGACAATGAAAAATGGTATTATAATAACCAGGAAATAGAAGTTGTAGATAAGATGCCTTATGTTAGAAATTTCGGTCTGTCATAAATGTCCATTGTCCTTGAACACTTTTGCATGGTTCAGTGACGGCTTGAAAAAAGTTAAGATTTGTTTGTAATATAAATTTCTCTCTATGATAACTATATTTGTTTTGAGTGTACCTTGCAAGGTCTTCATGCCCTTCAAACAGTTTTCACTTGACCTCGACCTCATTTCATGGATCAGTGAACAAGGTAATTTTTTGGTAGTCAAGTCCACATCTCAGATTCTATTAGCAATAAGTCTAGTATATGTGTTGTATGGAAGGATTGTAGGGTGAACATGTCCAACTGGTACGTGTCATATAACCTTTACCTCATTTTCATGGTTCAGTGTTTATAATTAAGTTTTTGTGTTTTTGACTGTTTTTCTTATACTGTATGCAATGGGTCTGCCATATTTGGTGTGTAAAATGATCAAGAATTAATTTACAACAGATATACACGTTATAATGACATTGATTGTTCTGATTTTATGATAAGTGAGAGGAATTGGGTGTTTCAAAACATACGTGAAATGGGTAAGTCAAATCAACACACCAACATGTTGACAATTGTAAACACCTGTGTAAATGATTAGATTTTAACATATAATAATGTGTTTCCAGGAAGGTGTAAACTTGTTTTTACAGTGTTATTGCTTTGTTTATAGAGATTTATTGTTAGCACTAATAACTGTTTTAATAAAATCATGTTCTTCGACGAAATCTGCAAAGATGATGTTAAACGGAATATTCGGACGAGATTTTATCCACTTCACAATAATCTCTAATATTGGCGTGACAAATTCATAAAGATTTGAAAAACTTTTCACTCTTTCCAAGTAGTAGTCATCTTCGAAGGGAGTCAATATTGCAGGCCACACCAGTATAATATCTTTTCTAGAAAGGTTTTTGTATTCATGTAAGAGATTGTCCACCACTGAATATTTATTTGATGTAGATGGCCACAAAATATCAACTTCATCACGTGACCATATATGATCGTGGTCTTTACATTTGTTTGCACTACCATACAATACTATTACACGCTCGTTTAATTCCCATAATTTTGACAGTGTTATTTTACTTACAGTCATATTATTGTACAAACATTTTTTCCTATTCAATATCATTTTATTGAAAGATTTTTCAATTATCGTACAAAGGGATCGGTGATTATATTTTCTCATATTGTAAAAATGGTTGAAGTCTAAAAAGACTACTTCTTTCTTATTTTTATCAAGGAAGCTCCGAATGCCTTTCAAGTACTCTTCGACAGTTTTATGGCTGAACAGCCCGTGGACAAAATGAAAATTCCCTGTCACAGGGTGCTTAATAGTCCGGAGATCAAAGTATCGAACGCCAATCTTCAATTGCTCGGTAAAATCAAGGTTTTGTGTTTTAAACCATCTTTCGAACTTTTCTTCGGCCAATTCAATGTATGAAGTGACGTCGATTGCTCTTCCACCTCCCGGGTCAAGGTCGAATGATGCAGAATCATGTGATCCTACCAATCAAATACAAATAAATATCACTTATTACTAACTAAAAACAATTACTGGAATAGTCCAAGTAAATGCTTTCTTATATATATATATATATCTCATATGACATATATGTTAGTTTCATTCTATAGGTTTCTGTTATCTTTTTACAGCGGATGACCATGAGGGCTTGCCGGCTTATTACTATCTCCTAGATTTCCATTACGCAATATTCGTTTTTCGGTTTTTAACCGATCTATGAACATAATATATACGTAGCTATAATCAAGTGCAAACTAAAATTCCCTATCGCCTGTTATAAAATCATTTTCTTCAATGAATACTCATCAATACTTTTTAAAGAAGATACATTAATAGTATTAAAATATTTTGTTATATGCATGTACATATAAGTGAAAAATCATTGCTATCTATGCACACGCATGAGGAATAATATCTCAAGAACGCTGCAATCTTAAGGAACGATGCTTAAACATTTTTTTGCGGGAAAATACAAAGGCCTACTC
Source organism: Mytilus trossulus (assembly GCF_036588685.1). NCBI lineage: Eukaryota > Metazoa > Mollusca > Bivalvia > Mytilida > Mytilidae > Mytilus > Mytilus trossulus. The sequence continues at coordinate 73,569,577 of NC_086379.1, forward strand.
AAATCTATTCTATTAAAAAAATCGAATTATTACAGAAGAGTGATGTGTCCACCATGCACTTGCACTATTATTAATATAGTAGAATAGAATGGTATACAAATGCATGAAAATTATATATACATGTAACTGTAATATACAAGAATTAATATAATATATAACAATTAACCAAAGTATACTGATTTGAAACACTACAATATAATAGTCATTACGGTGAGGATGAATTCCCTCTGATTAATTTATCATTCACGAACTTGTCCTAGAAAAAAAAATATCTGTACATTAACCTCACTTTCAGGTATAGAGATGTGATTTCTTTTCCGAGACAAGTGCTTGTCGGACCATCCACAAGACCTTGCGGTCATCCGATGTTCAGTACTTCAGTACTTTGATTTCTTTGGGCCATGACATTATCTATTTTTGCTTTGTGTTATCATTGTTGATTGGTATCGTTTCTCTTCATTTGCAACCGATAAACAACAATCATTGTACTGGTACTGATAATAAGTGGTATTAAATGTATACTCCTATTATTTTCTCGTCTTTTGAACGTTTTTTTTCTCAATGATTGTACAATGTGGTTACCATTGGTAGTCTCAGTTTGTATTAAATGACCACTTTACAGTTCTTCAATTTTATTCAAGATTCCTTAGTATGTTTTGATAATGCCCTGTGATTTTCAAGTGTAACTAGTATGATTTTAAAGCTCTCAGTTGTGGTGATGGAAGAAAGAGAAGAATTAAGCAGTCGTATCTGCAATTTAACAGTTGCCAATGTGTGCTCTTTTTTTGTTTGTTCTATTTTTTCCCAGTAATATGAAGAGGATATGGAGAAGTGTCACTGGTGGATCAATTCATAAGCCTGGTACCTTTGATAACTATTTATACCAAAGTTCGATGCTGTATTTGTCACAACGTTTTGTAAATTTGGGTCAACATAGCTGTTCAACTTTGTGCTTGTTATGAGCTTTACAACTATTTTGGTCTGAGCATCACTGATGAGTTGTATGTAGACGAAACGCGCGTCTGGCCTATCAAATCATAATCTTGGAACATTTGATAGCTAAGACATAAAATCTTCATCATATCAAATATTCCTAGTGTTTCAAATGACAACATACATTGATATTGAAAAGACTTAAGGTGAAATCATAATCTTTCAATCAGTTTAATTGAAGTCTGGAGCTGGCATGTCAGTTAGTCTAGTCAAAATAGATGAAAAATGTGGCCAACCTCAAAAAAATTGCAACAGAATTAATTTTGGTATTTTTCAATTCTAAAAGGCCTTCTTTGTAACATACTAAAAGTCTACCAAAATATCTGAGTGGGAAAATGGATTTTTGGGTGAAAAATAGCAAAATTTGACAAAAATATCGAAAAACTGGGAAAAGCTTGTTAAGCATTCATTATTGATGATAATCATTTCAAATAAAAAGTTTTACAACAGGTTATACAGTGTTTATAAAATGATTTATAAAAAAATATTCTATTTTTGAATAAGCATGAAATTTTAGGTGAAAACATCCGATTTTTGTTGGAATTTGAGATTTACAAAGCATGAATTGATTACAAACAGTACAGCAAAAATATAAATATTGGTAAAAGAGGTTCATTTGATAGTTCAAAAAAGACAAAAACCTTTATTCTAACCATTCCAAAACTTTACAGCAATACTTAATTTGGTAAATGGTGATTTTGGGTAAAATATAGCAAAATCATCAAAAATCGTTAAAAAATGGAAAAACACCAATTTGGAATTTTAACTGTTTTCAAAACACTCTAAAAATAAAAAATAAAATCTTAATAGAATAATAATCAGATCAAACAAAATTCATAGTTAAACAAATTTGAAAATAGCTGATTTTGTGTGAAAAAAGCTAAATTTGGCCCAAAATTGTCAAAAACTGGAAAAAAACTAATAAAATTCATAGTTTTTTAGAAATCAATTAAGATGTTAGTGAAAATTTATTTATATTATTTATAAGAAAAAGTGCAATGCTTAAATTCATACTATGTTAACCAGCAAGTGATTTTAAGGATGTTTGCTTGTCATGTTTTGGAATTTTTGTAAAATTTTAAAATACTCTGGTTTCATCCATTTGAATGCCTTAAAAAAAATTGCCCATCGACCCCCATTTTTCTTTTTATAAATCATTTACATACATAATTATAAGCCATTTGTAAAAGTCTTATAAAATCTTTTTTATTTTTTAATAGTTTTTGAGAACTCTAACTGGTCAATTGATAAAGCTATGAAAAATCAAGTGAGAATATTTTCCCGCCAAAATTCTAATGGCTAATATCTCAAAAACAACCACATTGACCCCTTTTTAATTTTTGCCATTTTGATTTCTTAATTAATCCCCTATCAATATATACTAGTGTTATTGAAAGCTATTTATTTTGAAACTGTGCAGCGTGTTTACCATGCATAATGAAAGGTAAAAAGTCTCAATGACCAAAACTGATCATGATTTAAAAGTAAATGACAAGATACATGGACACATTTTTTTTTAAAGATTATTCCATCGTTTTCTGTATACAACAAATATCTGTTCATCAGTAAAGTCAGATTTGGCAATGGGAACAGAATTAGAACGATTCAAACCACAACATTCACCGCATCCTACCCAACACTTTCAAAGACCATTTTGTCTAAACGCATTATTTGGTGTTGCAGTTATGCTTACAGTTGCATCTTATAATGATAAAACTTTTATCAGGTGCAGGAGGAAGTTCCATCAAAATTGGACAAAGTTTTCCACATGAAATTCTCAACCATAGTCTGCATGGTCTGTAGGATCTATGTCAACTTCTCATTCACTTTTGGCACCGATTATACACTCAAACTCAAAGACTATGAAATTGCCCTGAATCGGATGCTTCTTCTCCTGCTTTGATGATATCTACTTTAATGAAGCCTTATTCATGAAAACTTGATCTTGTTGATTAAGTTTTTTTAATGAAAGTCCTTTGCCTATTCCAAAAAGCCTAGATGATGAGTTACAACCTGTTATAGAATGCAAAAAGAGCAACAAATTACAAACATCCTCCCAAAGAAATCCTTTAGACTGTTCTATGTTCCATATTTTCATTTTTTCAGATTTAAAAATAACCTGTTTGCACTGTTGATTAATGATGAAGAACAGTAACACCAACAGATCTGTATCTTGACCATTTACTATGACTGCTTAAGACAAAGCACAATCCAAAGATCTGCATTATGAGTCATATTCTTACATTTAATGTTATTATCCTGTAGCTTGTCACAAAGCACCTTAATAATATAGATATAGGAAGATGTGGTTTGTTCAAACTGTTTGACATGAACAGTTCTGTTTAAGTTTTGCAAGTCATAGATGAGGGGAAATTGATGTTCTTCAAAACAATGATTTGTTCTACGCAAATGTGTAATATCTTTAAGTGAAGGAAGTTCTTGATAACTTTCAAAAATTATTACAGGGTCTTTGTTTGTGTAATGTCTCCAAATGATATAACATGTGTCAAATGAAGTCGTTACAATATGCATCCACCATCAAGGACATACTGCAGACCCTCACCATCTATTTATATATGTTTTTAGAAAGTCTGAATCTGGCTTTGACTTAGCTTTGGCTGCCAATGTTGTTGATTGGTTTGAATTCTTGTAGCTTTAACTCTATTTTTCGCATTTCATCGACTCTAACGTTTTATTTCAAAAACTTACTGTTTTTTTTCAACGTTAATGGCAGGCTCTGCCTTAACACCTGTTTCAATATTTATAAGTGGAACATAATTAGTAAAATGATTTCTTTCACTAAGGTACTCAAGAATTGCAAGAGTGTCTACCCTGTCTCGTTCTTTATTTGTACGGTTAGCTTCGTGCTAATCACTAGTCCAGTATGCAACACCAGTGAGATCTTGCATGGCAATGTTTTAGTCTTCACAAGCTGGCATAGATAGTATTCATTGTGATCGTTGGGATTCACCCATTCCTCTGCCTCAGTTTAGACCTCCATAAGATTTGACACTTCTCATCAAGATCTCTTCTATAGTCAGATCTGTACATGTATGTACTATGTAGTATTGATGAAGAAAATAATCTAGTATCCAAAGGAACTTTTCATGTCAAACAGTTAAAACAGACAAGTTCTTATTAACATGCTTTGTGACACGCTAAAGCATATAATACCATTAAATGTAAGAATGCAATTGATGATGCAGATCTTCTTATTGTGCAAACAGCATTGTCTTTAGAAGTCATAGTAAATGGTGAAGATAAGGATCTATTAGTGCTACTGTACGTATTCATCATATGGTCAGAGACCACAATTATTTCGTAGTGCATTTCTTTTAGAACATGTGTGTTACTACTTTTGAGACAAATTATATCAAAATTATAGAAAACTTCATCTGCTCTAACTCAAAATATGGACAATTTTATGTTTAGGGCGTCAAGAATTTTTTTGACAGCTTCCAAAGTGCTAAATTGTAACCTTTTTAAGCTAGACCAATTCTCTAATTTCCTTGAAAATTATGGACCCAAATTTTTTTTACAGTTACTGTGTAATATCACCCCCTACTTGCAATATGAGGCATTATAATTAAACATGGAGAATACATTTCAGAAGGGGTATAAAAAAAAAATGGCAAGTTACCACTGTCAACACTGTCTTGGACCATGTTAATCAACAGTGCAAACAGGTTAGGTATTTTTAAATATGAAATAATGAAAATATGGAACAAAGAACAGTCTAAAGGTTTCTTTGGGAGGATGTTTGTAATTTGTTGCTCTTTTTGCATTCTATAACCGGTTGTTACTCATCATCTAGGCTTTTTGGAATAGGCAAAGGACTTCCATTAAAAAAACTTAATCACAAATATCAAGATCTAGGCTTTATTAAAGCAGATACCATCTAAGCAGGAGATGAATCGTTAACATGTCTATATGGAGGAATTGACATTTTTGTCTGAAGAAAATTAAAATCCATAGTAATTACTGGAAACACATTGGTTCAGGTGAAAAGTTTACCACCAACATCAGATACAGGGCAACTTCATAGTCTTCGAGTGAACATGTATTATCAGAAGAAGTTGACATACATCCTACAGATTATGGTTGGGAAATCAAAAATGGAAAACTTTATCCAATTTTGATGGCACTTCCACAGACGTGATAAGCTTCTTAACATTAATAGATGAAACTATAAACAAAACTATGACACCAAACCATGAGTCTGTCGAAAAAATGGTTTCTGAAAAATATGAATAGTATTTTTTTCCTGTTTTTGACGATTTTTAGACAAATTAAGCTGTTTTCACCTAACATCAGTTATTTTACTATTTGTTTTACAATGCATTTTGTTTGATCTAACTATAATTTTATCAAGATTTCCAATTTTTTTTATTTTTGAGTGATTCTAAAGCAGTTTAAACTCCAAATTGGTGTATTTCCAGTTTTTAACGATTTTTGATTGATTTTGTTATATTTTACCCCAAATCATCATTTTCACTATAAGGAATTGCTGTAAAGTTTTGGAATGATCAAAATAATGGTGTTTGTCTTTATTGAAAATTAAATGAACTACTTTTATCTTTTTTTATCTTTTTCATGTCTGTTTTGGTAATCAATTCACACTGTGTGAATTTCAAATTCCAACAAAATCGGATGTTTTCACCTAAAATTCCATGTTCATAAAAAAAACTCCTATTTTTTATTATTTTATTTCATAAACACTGTATAAATTGTTGTAAAACTTTTAATTTGAAATGATTATCATAAAAAATGAATGTTGAACAAGCTTTTCCCAGTTTTTAGCTATTTTTGACTAATTTTGCTATTTTTCACCCAAAAAAAATCCATGTTCCCACTCAGATATCTTGGTAGACTTTTGGTATGTTTCAAAGAAAGCCATTTGGAATCGAAAAATACAAAAACTAATTCTGTTGCAATTTTTTTGAGGTCAAATGCTATTTTGACTAGACTAAGTTAACTGCTAGTAGTCTGTTGTTATCTATGTATAATTGTCAATTTGTTTATTTTTTTGGGGTTTCATCTTCTGAAATCAGACTCAGACTTCTCTTGAATTGAATTTTAAATGTACGTATTGTTATGCATTTACTTTTCTACATTGGCTAGAGGTATAGGGGAGGGTTGAGATCTCATAAACATGTTTAATCCCGCCGCATTTTTGCGCCTGTCCCAAGTCAGGACCCTCTGGCCTTTGTTAGTCTTGTATTATTTTAATTTTTGATTTTTGTGTACAATTTGGAAATTAGTATGGCGTTCATTATCACTGAACTAGTATATATTTGTTTAGGGGCCATCTGAAGGACGCCTCCGGGTGCGGGAATTTCTTGTTACATTGAAGACCTGTTGGTGACCTTCTGCTGTTGTTTTTTCTATGGTCGGGTTGTTGTCTCTTTGATACATTCCCCATTTCCATTCTCAATTTCATTATAAAAGTGCAAATATCAATAACTTGATGGTAAAAACTACTATCTTAACACTTTTCGTGTGATTGTTACCTGGTATTACAAGATCTTTCATCTGGGTTTGCTCTGTAACGTATGGCGAAAGATGTTCCATCCATTTTTCAGGGTGTTCCTCCGGAACCCATTTCTCTACTTTAATGCTCATATTTTTATTGGAGGATACCTGTAGATTATATTTATATAATTTGTCCAAAATAACAGCCCAATAATGTTAGATCTGTAAATTAACGTTAGCACATTTTTGTTCTTCCCTGGTCCATATTCGAACTAATGCTATTGTGATGTCGTTGTTCCGCTATAGACCAAATGAATATTTTTTTCGATATTCATTTGAATTAGTTTTTAACAAAATGTCTTCTCGATCTATAAATTGTTACGCTAACTTTATAAAGTAAAAGCAAGCAAAAGTTATCATTCATAAAAGAGGGTGGTGGGCAAGACCTTTTTATGTTAACTGGTTTGCCCTTATCAAGGTGTTGTTAACTGTTATCTGAGATATATTAAAGCTGTTAACTGTTTTCAACTCACTTTGTTAACTGTTATCTGCGTTTTCGCATTTTTGTTAACTGTTTTTGCCAAAATCAGTGTTGTTAACATATTAACGGACCCCCTTTTGCCCCCACCCTCATAATACCTATGAAAATTTGACAGTAATAATGATTATTCGATTGATAATGAATATATAGAAATCCGTTTACTAACGGTTCTGCGTGCATTCCTGTATGGACACGTGGTTATGTGATAAAACAATTATCACATCTATAATACTAAAATTACGAGGTCTAATTTGTCAGCCGTCATCACGTAAAAAAGGACGAATCAAAGAATTCAACTTTATATACAACTAATATAGTACAAAGGTGTAGATTAAAAATTACACCACTCCAGGTCCTTTTGTTTTCGTCGCAGTGTAGGAAGGCGAAACGAGAGAGTTCGTTGAACTTATGAAAAATGCCATTACTATTAGAGGTTTCTCAACATCTTACGAACGAACGAAAATCGCCCTAACTTGACGTAACTTGTCGTAACGAGAAAAGAGGGAGCAGTAATTTATCTTATAATATTGGATTATCAGCTGTGCTCTGCTTCCCTTTGAAATGTCTTTTATATGTAAAATATGCATGCTTGATTTTTTAAAACCATTTTGAATCAAGTACATATTATATTTATTTGATATTATATAATATATAATATACAATTTACTGTTCAATCAACACTGTTGAAAGTCTTATTGATCTATAAATTTAAGTGAAGAATATTTAATCAAAGGACAGTAATCGTACAAGAAATTATAATAAACATGATGGCAACATCACTTTTTAGTATATGTGAAAAAGGTAAATGAGACAATATCTGAAAAAGTCGATTTTCCATGTCCCCAACTTCACCAGAAATTATTTTTTTATTCAACCATCTTTTTTGAAAATTTCAAGTTTTAGTATAAACTAAATTATATACTAGTAATGCACCAACCCCTGACAGTTAAACACTCATTCTTATATTTCTTCCAATAAAATATTGTAATTTAAATGTTCAACCCCCCCTAAAATCATGTTGTCCCATGTGTTTTTTGGAAAACTAAATCATTCAAATAATATCCAAATTAATTAAACAGGCGTCCGATTCTCACATATATGATGAATTATATAATAAACTTGCCCTTAATTTGTCTTTTTATATTATAACTATAGCATGTAATAAAATTTTGCAAATTTTAAGACAAAAAAAATTTGTCCCCAGAGGTGATTTCCCTCCTGTTACCACTGAGTTTTTTTACCTGTGGAAACGTTTACAAGACCAATAGTTATTTTCCCATTATGTTTTGTGAAGAGCATCATTTCCTGAATGCATAAGTTCAAAAAAATAGTTGAAAAGGCGGCCAGGTTTGAACATTCAAGCCCATCCAAGGTAAGAATTTATAGAAAAATACTTATTGGTGTTCCATCCTGTTATAGCCTTTTCTTCCACTTTCTGAGAATATTTTTAAGTGTGCACCACAATATTAAGTGTGTTTTATATCATCTTTTTAAAAGTTGTAGGACACAGGAAATACACTTACATTTAATGTGATAAAAAGGACAAAAACTATCGCGTAATTCCTTTCTGTTACTTCCTGTCATGTTACCTGATAAAAAGTAACAGCATAACCATCATTAGTAACAGGAAGGATATTAAAGACATTTTCACTGAAGAATCGAATAGTTAAACTTCTATATGTCAACCATTTCATTTAATATAAGTTATCACCACCATATCAAATAAATTTCAAAATAATATACAGTATATTGAATAACAAAATAGGGTTTTTGCTTTTGATAACAGCAGAGAACATTGTGCAATTTAAGTATAGTAGATAGTAACAGAAAGGAATTTATTTTCGAATTTTTCATTACCTAGGCAGATTTTTCATCTTGCAAATACAGTTTCAAAGACTAAATGACATTGTTTGCTGTTATCTTCCAATTGTGACCAATCTAAAATGATGTATTTTTCTTAAACTTTAAAATAAAGCAGAAAAATCCTTTCTGTTACCAACTCTGTCCTGTTACCGTTGTCCTGTTACTCAAGATTCTTTCATGTTACCGACATACCGAACTATATTTAAGTATATTTCTAAACCTTTTGTATTGCAAATGTTAAAATCAATAATTGGCATTTGATAAACTATTGCAGGATATACTAGTAAACCACAAATAATGTCTTAAACTTATTCCTTATTCCCATTAGAAACTTTTTAAAATTGATTCCCTTTGGTAACAGGAAAGAACTGGATTTTTTTGTACCATTTTTTAAATTGCCATTGTTTCCTTATTAAACAATTGTTTGAATTACAGACAACAGTTCCTAGATCCCAAATGTGTGTTCTTCGATTTGTGCTATTGAAATACCGGGTTTAAAGATTTTGTTTTTGTTTTTTTCTTATTGCCAAAAAATTGACTTTTTCAGATATTGTCTCAAATATAGATTCATGTATATGGATCGAAAGGGATAGGCTTTTTTTTTTTATCTTAGCTAGAAGCTGGTTAACGGTAAAAATTCTTTCGTGGACGTGAGGTAAAATAAATCTAGAAGTGAACGCCTTTCGATTTAAATTTGAAAAGAAAACATCCCAATAAGTTCCGGGATAACTTCTTTGCCCAAACCACTAAAATCCAAATGATATCTTCTTATTGATAAATTGTTATAAATTGGTAGACTTAACAAGAAAAATAAAAGAAAATATTAAAATACATATTTACACTTATATATTGTGGTTTTTTTTTGTTATCATGGCCTTTCTTATTCTATGTGTGTATGTTTCCTCTATAGTATAATTATGAGTATATACATATTTTTTTTTCTTGTTTATTGTTTCCGTTAATAAGCTTCTATGGCATACTATGCATTTTTCCTCTATTTTTCATATTTCTCATTTTTCTTTTTAGTTAGGGGTTTTGATAACTATGTGACTACCAGTTGTGTTAGGGCTGTAGCACTCATACTTTCAACAAGAACACACAAAACTCTATTTCTAACGATAGATCGAGTGCACCTTCGAATTTCTTTAACTGATTCCCAATAAATATAAGAAATAAAAAAGCTATGTTACGACACATCTATTCAAGATACTCTCCGATACGAAATAATGAAACTCATAGTATCTCGAACCGATTGGACCCGTAGAAGAGACGTGTGGATATATGAAATATATTAAAGTTGTGTTATTTCGATCACTTATCAATTCTTTACCAAACGCTCATTTCGCAATGAAATAAATTGAATATAACCCACTGAACGTTAAACACCAAAGTATCAATCAACCAATTGCAAACTAGATGTGTTGAATTTTTTAATCAAGGACATTATAAAAAAAATCTTTTTGAATGGATAAGGGAGATAAATCGAACGTATATATACGACATGTCAACAAACGGAACTCAACGTAAGAAAACGAAACAGTCAACAGAAAAAAAAAATTGGAACACGGATGTTTAATGACAACAATAAAATGAAAAGTTGCAAAAAAGGATATTAAGTTGTTTAAAACTGCTGTCTTTTAAACACACTGCAGTATCGGTAGACATTTATTATGGTTTTATTATAACAAAATTACTGCTCCATAACGATACGTTCGTAGAGTTTCGTCCGTTCGTAAGATGTTGAGAAACCTCTAGTACGAGAAAAAAAAACCAGTAAGTGACATTAAAAATTTGGAAGGACAGGTTAAAAAGTGTCGGGAGAATTACGCAATCCAGAGGATATTCCAATTGAAGCGATGAATATGTATCTAGCTAGTCCAAATAATTATGACGTCTGATGAGGCTATAATGCGGCGGCTATTTTTTTTTCTTTCTGGGACGCCTTCCTACGACGTCATAACGCTGAGGCAATGTATACGTCTGTAGTTCTAGAGCAAATTTTGGGGGGAACTTTGACACCTAAATTTGACATGAAACTTTCATTGCCGGTTAGAAATATTTACGTTGTTACAAAGTCTTATCTTTTTTGTGCCTATTGATGTAAAATATTTCCAAGAAATATCCAAACGAAAAGATAAAATTAGCTACGAATCCATTTGAGGTGGGCAAATAATAGTTTTTTTCAATATATTTTCCCACAATTACCAAAGAAACGTCACTTCCGGTGAATATAAAATTTAAAAACGGTAAAATCTAATGGACCCGAATTTCCGGAACGTTTGATTTACATTATCCGGGAATTCGGGTCTGTCAAATTTTAGCGATTTTAAGATTTATCTTTTTTGTTTTATCAAATTGTTAAAATTGAACTTTTTTTCTCCTCTTTTCTGCAAAAATTTAATATGTGATAACTATATTATTTCATGTCTTTTCTAAATTGGCTCTGGTATCATCCCTCGACACATATGTGACCAGCTTAAGGTGCATTCACACGATACGATTCTCCGTTCGGCGATTTTCCTTTCGACTTGACACCGTCGCACAGGTAAATCGTACAGCGTTCTGTTCACACGATACGATTTTCCATTCGATTTTCATTCGATTTTTACCTGTGCACCTGCTTTCGACTAAAATCGTACGCGTGAACACTAAAATCTGAAGTCGAATGTCAAGTCGAAACGTCGTTTTGAAATCGAAACTTACGCTATTTCCATCCGACGTTTTTGCTGGAATCGGACCGTGTGAACGTCAAATCGACTTAATTTATCAGTCGATTGAAAAAATCAAGCTTATTTTAATCGACAAATTAACATTTTCGCATCATTCTAAACGTTTTTAAGTCGTTCGGGAAACAAAGTCATCTTTTGTTCATAAACCTGGCCACCGTTTTACAAAGCCTTCGGAAGTCTACCCTGTCATTAGATCCATAATGACACCCATCATTAATTTTAAATCTTAGGTTTTACAGCCTTCATAAATAATGATCGTGAATAATATGTAAATCCTGGCATAATACTTACTACTGATATATTATCGTGTACTTGGCTAGGGGACTATGGTTAGACCAAGTTACGAAAAGGGGATGTGGGTCCTATAAATGATAAGAACTGGCGGACTTACATGGCGTTAATAGAGCGACAAGTCCTAGTAAATGCAATACACCCCTTAGCACTTCCAAAATCAGGAGGTACATTGGATGAACTTGCCTGTTCAAGAATTACAAAAAAATAAAGGAAGATTAAGGAAGTGTTTCATACACAGGCGCTTGCATGTTTCTATCCATGGGAAGACCCACTATCAACATATCTCCAAAGAATGACGAGGGGTCAGCATTTGTTTGTCGTGAGCAGTTCCGTGAATTTAATGTACAAGCCGTATATGATGCAAATCTTAAGTAGTAATTCACTTTTAACTCAACTTATTTCCTTCCCGGCTTAGACTAGACTAGACACTGTTCTAAATTAGGCTTTCTATCACGTCCGCGTTCTGGTATCTATTTATAAATATTTCACTTCAGACACAGTGGTAATCGACAAAGCGTTTAAAAGAGGATGTTTTATTCCCAAATAAAAGACTAAGAGCTCATAATGAATTGATTAATACAATGTGTTATCATTATTTTGTTTTTACAAATAAATCACCAAAAACAATATACATAGTTACAAAAGTATAAATTGCACCTATTTTGAAAAAAAAATCACCTACGTTTTTTTTTATTATTTAGACAAAAATTTCCTTTCTGTGTTTATTTTTGTAGAGGTATCATTGTTTACACCAATTTAATTTTGAATTTTGAAAAAAAATGTCGATTTTAAAAGCTCACTAGAGCTTGTGTTACTTTGTTTACTATTCATCGACAATAAATAAAACTTTGCCGATTTTGAATTCATATTGAATCAAAGAAAAAATGGTCTGAACAGACCTCAAAACGATCCAGGATTCCGTAATGAGGAGTACCCAAATTGCAACGTCCATCCTTAAATTTGAATAACAGATGTTTTGTTCCATTTCTCCAAATATAAAGATTATAGAATACATTGATAGAACGTCGCTAGCCGATGTATTTTCTTTGATATAATCATACACTAGATGATGCCCGCGAAATTGCAGTACTTCTGGCTTCATCAGGAACCAACCCCTGTTGTATATCAGAAACCATTGACGATAATCCAAATTATAAAAATAGGTCAAACTTTCTTAGCTCTTGAAATAGTCGTGTCATCTAAAAAATTATAAATTTCTGGATCTCGAGGTAAGATTCAGTTTGATCTGGGAATGTATGAACTGGGAGTATAGCTTATAGGATCATATTAATACTAAAAATTCGAATGGACATTTTAGAGGAAATCAAATCATGCTAGCTATTCCTTGTCCGACAATGTAATGACGTGCAGCGACCTTGAATCTTGGCAATTTTTTTTAAGGGGTTGCAAGGTCTCATATCCTTTTATTTTTTTCTAAGTTTTTCAATTTATAGTATTGCACAAATTGGACTATATCAAAGGTTCGAAGACCTTTAGCATCATTTAATAAAAAGGTAATATTTTCATATACTCATGCCACCCCTAAACCCAACTTTAGTTCGCACATGAATAAAGTTCTTTATTTTCCAATTAAAATATTTCGAAATAAGTTTTAAAAAAAAATAACAAATAATTATAAATACTAGAGAACATTATAAATAAGAATATGTGGTATAAATGCCATTGAGAGAACTCCGTATCCAAGTCTCAGCGAATTTAAGCTAACAAATACTGGTACAAGTACGAATTTCAACTCGGAGCCTCCTTTTGATTACCTGACCCGTAACAGCAAAATATAAAGGGTCCCAAAATGACCAGTGTACACATTTTCAAACAGTTAAACCAACGGTCTAATCTATTTACAAAACTGGAAACAATCCTAATGACCCGCAGGGCGCAGCTTCATACGACCGCAGAGATCGAACCCTGAACAGTTGGGCAAGTATGGACACAACATTCAAGCTTGATACAGCTCTGAATTTGGATTGGGATTAAATAGTTGATACACAATAGGTTTCTGACACAGAATAAATGTGGTCTAAAAAAAATAAATAATTAAATTGGACATTTTCTTATTATGGTCCAATATCCAAAACCTAAATACAAGGTTACATGTAGATTCAGCATATTAGATAACACCAAGAATTATTTTATGGTGAAATTAAATGAAGTTCAATTTTGAACCCTTTAGAACTCAATGTTGACCAATTTGACAAAGGGCCCGAACACCAAAAACATTAATACATGGTTAAATTCAGCATATCAAAGAACCCCATATATTCAATTACTTTTGTTGAAATCAAACAAAGTTTAATTTTGGGCCCCACTTTGGACAAACTTTAAAAATGGGTCCGTAATACAAGTACAGTCATGTTTAGATTCAGGATATCAAAGAACCCAAAGAATTCATTTCTTTTAGTTAAAATCAAACTAAGTTTGATTTTGGACCCTTTGGACCTTAATGTAGACTTATTTGAAAACGGGACCAAAAATTTAGAATCTGAATGATAATCCAATTTTTGATGAAATCAAACATCGTTTAATTTACACGATTAGATTCAGCATATTAGATAACCCAATTTTTGATGAAATCAAACATCGTTTAATTTTGGAACCTTTGGCCCCTTATTCCTAAACTGTTGGGACCAAAACCCCCAGAATCAATGCTTACCTTCCCTTTGTGGTCATAAAACTTGCGTAGATTTCTTCTTACTTATACTGAAGTTATTGTGCGAAAATAAAGAAAAATGCTTAGTTGTGCCTCTTTTTTGTCCCTTATTCACAAACCGTTGGGACCAAAACCCTCAAACTCAATTCAAACCTCCTTTTAGTGGTAATTAAGCTTGCGTTAAAATTTTATCGGTTTCTATTTACTTAAAAACTAAAGTTATTATCCGGAATCCATCCATCTTCGGACGATGCCGACGACAACGATGTCGACGACTTGATACCAATATACGACAAATATATAAAAACATGAAACTCTCAAACGACATTCATTAACAACAGGCCTTTGGACAGATGCATCATGATAATATAGCAAGTATGAATGTTTTAAAAGGCGTCAACCTTCGCCCTTACCTAAAAAGTAGTACGTATATGTATGACATTACAACACGAAAAGACACACTATAGAATATTAGTTAAGACTTAAATTACACAAAACATGTGCCTATTAAACAATGACGTACGTGTAGTAATAAAATTAAGACCCACGAAGCAACTCGGTTATCTGTTTTAGAGTTCCATTCTTTAATTGTATCGAGTTCTCTTTTTAATCTATATTTCAAGTTTCATATTTTGAATATTGAAATCGGGTTTAAATTTTCTACTAGCATTAATATTGATGTGAAAATATCCGTTACTTTTTTTTCTAGATCTGATAAGAAATCAACTCTGTTACACTAATATAATCGAAAAATTAAGAGTGTCACATGGTGTCTCTATATGTCGACTCGTCTCAATTACAATGTATGTTATTGTTCTGTAATTTATATATTCGCCATGATCCGCAATAAATTTTTGAATGTTATTTTGGCATGCCATACTTGATAGAAGTGCGGACGTGAAAGAAAACTTCAAAGTATCCTGACTTTTATAAAACATTATACTAAAGAGAGAAGTTGTATTAGAATTAAATTTTACACCGATATCAATAAGTTGGGTGTAGAATCTATTTTCAAAACGATGTAAGGCGTCAAAGAAAAAAATTATAATAGCCTTTCAAGACGTCATAATTATTTGGACTATAAAGAGTGTAGTATGAGTTATAAGGTTACCTATTTTCGGCATGTAATCTCTGTTTTCTAAATAAACACAGTTTTGAAAATAGATTCTACACCCAACTTATTGATATCGGTGTAAAATTTAATTCTGATACAACTTCTCTCTTTAGATACACGTATAATGTTGATGTAAGGCGTCAAAGAAAAAAATTATAATAGCCTTTCAAGACGTCATAATTATTTGGACTACACTCTTTATTGGGATAAATATTTCGCCAAGTTTGGGTCTAATTAGTCTTAACGGATCGGAAATTACAGGTTTGCGAAAAAACATTTATTACGGCCAGTACGATCCCTATGGTAGTGCAATGTGTATTAAAGATAATACTGAATAATAAAGAAATATAAAATATCTAATAAAGTAATAAAAGGTTCAGTTATACATTAAAAAAAAACTGGCTAGACGAAACAAATATTTTGGAGAATTTAGGAATAGTCCTTGGAAATTCATTATCAAATCACCATTCAATAAATAACTCAATAATATTTGTTAAAACTTTAATAATACTTGCGTATAAAGATAATTTCGGAAGTTACTGCGTTTAGAAACATAAAAAACGCACTTGTTCAAATCTGATGAAAATCGAATGGAAATCGTATCGTGTGAACAGAACGCTGTACGATTTACCTGTGCGACGGTGCCAAGTCGAATGGAAAATCGAACGGAAAATCGTATCGTGTGAATGCACCTTTATGGAGGTAGAACGTCATTGTGATAAAAACGCCGTAAATTACATGTGACTAGCCACTTCCAGGCTTAGGAGGGAAAATTGTCTAAAAATTGCTTTTTGTATATTTATATAGAATATTCAGAAACAAACTCTCTGTCATGTTATTATGACATACTTGTTGTAAAAGCAATGAAACGAGTCATTTCGAATAACGGTATGGAAATGAGACTGTTCTATGACGACTTTTATTTGTTGAAGTCACTAATATATAAAATACAAAATTATTGTATTTATTGGCTCTCAGTGGTGTTCAATAGCATATTTGAATAAAATTTCAAAAAATTAAATTTACTACAATACAAACAATTCTTAGCTCTATTTTAGAACATGTAATTTAAACTTGCTGAAATGAAGTTAGTTTAAAATTTGTCAAAGTAAGCTCTAAGAATTCCTTCTTTTAATTTAGATTTATTATCCATGTCTCTAAACATAGTATGCGAAGCGTAACATTTATAAGTAGGTGTTCTCATATATGCATTTGATATGGTGCATTTATTATGGATATTTTCCAGACTTCATTTTTGAAAGAAAATTTTTAGGAGCATTTTTGTTTTGTTTGTAGCTCAATTTGAAACATGTTATTTAAACTTGTTGAAATGAAGTTAATTTAAAAGTTGTCAAACTAAGCTCTAAGAATTTCTTTTTTAATTGAGATTTATTATGCATGTCTCTAAACATAGTATGCGACGCGTAACCGTTTATAAGTAGGTGTTCTCTTATAAGTATTCGATGCGGTACATTTATCATGGATTTATTTCAGACTTCATTTATGAAAGGAAATCTATAGAGCAGAAATTTGATTTTTTTTTATATCAATTTGAAATGTAGATTCAAAGATTTTTCAATTAAAACGATAAAGCCAAACTTCTTCAAAACTTATATATGATGTATAGTTCGGCGTCCGCAAAAAAGAAGCCAAGGAATGTTTTAATCTCTTCTTCACAAATACGTATTTCATTGAATCTCGATATTTATCATGTTTTTAATTTTTCTACCAATGACAAGCAATATTTGATGAATAAAATTATTATGTAGTTAAAAAATTAACAATGACGTTCTACCTCCATAAGCCTGCAAATGTCATGGCGGGTCACATATATAGAAATATAGGAGACTCGGGATGATACCAGGGCCAATATGGAAAAGGGCATGTTATAATCTATACATATTTACCCGGTGTATGTGGTGTGTTGCTCAGTCATTGGTTTCCAATATTGTGTTTCAGATACTGTTGTGCATCTTTTTTTCTTCTTTTTTTCGTTCTTTGCATTGACGTTGTGAGTTTATTTTCGACTAATCAGTTTGAATTTCCCTTTGGTATGTTTCGCCTTTCGATTACATATTCTTTTGATTACATTTTCATATTTCGTACTATATAGGTACTTTTTTTTAGTTTAAACATATGCACATTTTTTAGTACTATCCACAGATTTATCTATATAAATATTAGTATTGAATAAAAATAGATGTAAATCAAATCCGGTGTTCCTCTAGTCCTAATCGGCAATTAAAAAAAATAGTTTTTTGCCTTGAATTTGTATAGTATGCACTTAGGAACTTGTATAGTATGCACTCAGTTAGTTTCTTACCTTTGTAAAATCAAAACGGTACCATGATGTACCACAACCAAATATGACTAGTACAGTCAAAAGAAATACTTTGAAACGAAATAAAGACATCTCAATTCAAAACAATACTGTTGTGTTCGCATATTGCACGAATCACATACGACAGTTATTATAAATATGAACCAAATAACTGTTAACTCGGTTAGGCCCAGTGATTCAATTCCGCTTTTGAGAAGTGTGTCAAGCAAAATCAATGCATTATCCTATATGCAGTATTGAATTGAATAAGATTACATCACACAATGTCTCGACAGACTTGTTTTGGGGCATTGCCAAAGATTTTATGTGAATATTAACTATTGTAATGAGTACAAATATAAAAGTAAACTGATGTAATGAGTTTTCCAATGTAACATCGGAAGTGATATCCGCATCGTACGATTCTGAAAACTCGGAAGTCTAACGCCGACGCCCTATTTTGGAATGAACACGGACGCCAACGCCGTATAACATCCTTAAATTGGAACACGGACACCATACCTCAGGGTTCGACCATGTGACTCTGACCTCGAGACGCCGACGCCATATAAGGCTCTTAAACGAAAACCATACCTTAGAGCTAGGGAGCGCTCCACAGTTTGAAAATAAAATTAAAAATGAGCGACAATGTTTTATCATATACTATTCCTGGATTTCTAATACATAAACTGTTTGTGTTTACATGTGCATATGATTGTAATCAGTATCTGCCACATATTTGATTTTCAAAAGTTAAAACGCAAACCTTCAATAAGTAAATTTCTATTTCAGTCATTTTATTGTTTAGCTCATATGTGTTACCGACTTCGAAGGCCATTATAGGCATTGAGGTATTAGGGTAACAATACCTTAAATTATACTGAACAAATATTTGTTGGCTGCTTCCAAAATTCATAGTCATCTGTATATATATTTATATAGGGAAGTGTACATGAACTTTAGCTGTCTCTTTGAAATAGTGGCAGGTAAAATTATCTATATTCATTCCTTCGACCCTCTTTTTACCACCTACATCATTTATTTGTTTCTACTGGTTTTGTAAGAAAAAATTGCTAATATGTAATAGAGCTTGCTAAAAAAAATTATGTCACCGACATTTTTTCAGCATTCTTTAAGAAAAATAACATAAATAATCTTAGTAAATAATAGCAAATACATATGTAAAAAGTTATATATCTGGAAGCAGCTGTTTAAGTTCATGTACACTCGCTGAACCATTTAAGATATGTTGTCGGTAAATCAGCTATAGATCATGTACACCCGCTGAACCATTTGTTAATATGTTGTGTTTTAAAGAAATGCATGTCGCTTTCTTATTTTGCTCAGACAAAAATATGACCAGGATGCAAAATTACCAATTATGGCTATTAAAACTAAAACAAGTATCGTAGATAAAAAAACAATATGGGCATCTGTAGTTTAAACGGCATCGTTTAGTTTGCATATGGCACATATCACTGGTATAAACATGCCCAGTTACGCACTTCCGTCAGTACAATAGACTTTATCCAAGTGTCGTAGGCTTCAATCTTTTTTTATGTCTGGGGGGACTCCAATATAGTTAGTCCCATTCTTATAGATCTGGGGATACCAAATGATATTAAGTCAGAAAATGCACACAGTACAGTCAAACTTATTTCCAGAGATGCCGAGACAAAAAGAGAGTCCAGTCTCTGTTGAGCCATATAAATAACCATTCAAACAACGACAACCATCAGTCAGTTAACAGATCCAGTTACATCTCTTGAATCTTCACCGGTTATACCAATATATACTGCAGTTCCTATTGAAAAATGTTATGATTCCAGGACAGCACCTTCTTGTTTAACACCTAAAACAAACACATACTTCGTGTTGTCTGCTCTATGGTCGCTTCGACACATTCCCCATTTCCTTTCTCAATTTTATTTTTACTGAAGTTATCGTTTTAGATCAGTCACCATTGTTAATTAATCCGTCAACAAAGATAAGCACACCTACTAGCCCGAGAGTAGAACCATGTGATCCAGAAATTCCAGAGATGGATAGACGAGAGGTGATTTTCAAAGAGGAGATTCCTTTCTATTATCCGACAAGGAAAATAGACGTCAACAACGTTATGGGAAGGCATATGGTTGGTCAAACCTCCAACTCCCAAGTTAAGAATGTAGGGACGACCCTAAATTATATGTCCGTTAACCCCCATCGAGTTATCTAAAAACGGAGCAAGGGAATTCAGTACTGAGGTTAAAGTTTACCAGACGGTTATTTAGGAGTACGAAAGGAAGAGAAGGTGGCAAATTGAACTATCTATACACATGGAAAAAGTATTGCAACACCAAATTGAAATTCAAATTAAAAAAAAACTGTTTATTTTTTTGTGATATAATTTGTTAACATAGAGCAAGTTAACCATTATTTAAATCTGACCTGAGTTTTATCAATAAATATCGACTCGATAAGTTGGTATCTGCACATGCAGCAACTGTACGCGTAAAAAATAAAACATATGGTTTTATCCTCATTGTGTTCAACACTTTAAATAATCAAGTATATAAAGTTATGTGAAAAGTAAAATCACAAAATTACTGAACTTGATAATAACATGATTGACACCTTGTATATAATTGACACATTGGTCATCCACAACTCTTAACTGCAGCAAGATGAAAGATTATCAGCATGCGAGAAGCAGGTATGTCGCTGTGACAATTGCACGTATTGTTGATCATCACAATCCCACTGTAAGTCGTTTTGAGATTAAGAATCAGGCAACAAACGATGTTAAAGACCTTCCGAGATCAAGAAGACCACCTATAACATCTGCTAGGAAAAATAAAGCATAATGAAGGTTGGTCAGAAGGAAACCAATTGCAAACAAATCAATCCTGAAGAGAGAAGGGTGGCCATACATGAGCCTTTAAACCAGAACTGTTCGAGATCGACTCATCGCTACTGGTTTTCGTGCGATAAGACCATTACGGGGACATTTTCTAACGCTCAGACACAAAGTTGTCCGTTTCCAATGTATAACAGAGCTTGCCAAAGTTGACAAGTAGCATCCTGGATGAAGATCCATTGTTCCAAGGGAATTTGGTTTATCTTCCTTGGCTCGATCGTAGTCCGAATTTGAACCATATCGAGCATATATGGTACACTATTGGGCGAAAAGTGCGCGAAAGGACACCCAAGTTCAAACACGTCATGAAATAAACAAAGCCTTTCGCCAGGAATGGTTTCTGCTACCTTAGCAACAAATTAGTCGACATATGGCAGGAATCAGAAGTCATTAAGTAGCGGTTATCCGTTTAACTGGAGTCGGCGCACAAAGTACGAATTCTTTGGCGTATAACGATAGACCACGATGTGAATAATCACATTAAGATTGATTTTGAAATGGTGAAATTTTAAGGTTCAACTACAGTAAAAGTTGTAAAATGTATTTTTAGTACAAAAAAAAACACTTCATTTTGTTATCCAAATTGTGGTTAGTACTATATATGTTCTATTTGTAAATTAATCAGGCATTTATTTTTCTTGAGAAATCTTAACCAATTATACCCTCAATTGCAAAATCCGCTACTACTGCCTCTGCTAAATGTGCGTTTTGATCAATCCAGATATGAAATTCACCTTTTCCAACAACGTTTAGTTCAGTGCCGATGGCTGACATAATAGTTTGAACCACTTGATCGAGGTTTGGCATCGCTTTTATCAAACTAATGAATAGTTTATTGGATATAAGAGTGACAGTGGTGCCTGTGTCTACGAGAAAACTAGCCTTTATATTTCCTGTAGCTACGTCTATATATGCCCCAGTTTCTTTCGTAGAGTTATTTTGAACATTCGGTTTGATTTGTTTTCTCCGTTGTCTTGTTCGAGAATGCACTGGCCTTGTATGGCCATTCTCATTGTTCCTGAATTGACTGTTCCTATTGCCGTCTTGCTTTCTTAGCCTACATTCTCGTTTAAAATGACCATATATACCGCAATTGTAACATTGCTGATTCTGTCTCTATTCTAGATCGGTAGCGTTTCTTTGACCACTCTTTGTAAATTCACTCAACTCCGTTCGAAGTGATTCTTATTGCTTAGTGAAAGAATCCATTATTTCTGTGAACTTATCGTCCTTAGACAACTCTTGTGCACTAGTATTTGCATATGTTTATAAGTTTTCGTCATACTTAACTCCAAAACCTATAACTGAACTGAAATTGAAAAAATACAAGACTAGCAAAGCCCAACGGCTCCTGAATTTTGACAGGCGCAATAATGCGGCGAGGTTAAACAAAACAAACTTTGCTTTACGGGATAAAAATTTACAACTCATTCGCTACAAGTATTTAGGAGCAGCTGCTACTCAGACTTTTAAAACGTCACTAATGTCTGAGCAAAAAGTTGATGACTCAGGGGTCTGTCAAAGATCGTCTCGCCCTTTTTGAATTTTCTAAAAAGTTCATCGGAAGTTACCAAGTCCGTGTAAATAAAAATTCGTATCAACTTCACAAATAATACACGATGGTCTTGATTCTTAGATGCATGATTTTTTTGTGAGTTTTTAGTGGCTTTGAACTAGCTGTCAGTAACTGTGATAACTCTCAGATCTGTACATGCTTAGTGTCTTTTAGTTGTTGGGCTATACAAGTACCCGGCCACGTCCACTCTGTGTAGTAGTTGTATTTCTAAATATTTTGCAAGTTCAGCCTATTTCAACTGATTTTTATAGTTCGTTCTTATGTTGTGCTGTTACACCACTGTCCCAGGGTAGGGGAGGGATGGGATCCTGTTTACATGTTCAACCCCGCCACATCATGTATGTTTTTAGTGGCTTTGAACTAGCTGTCAGTAACTGTGAGAACTCTCAGATCTGTACATGCTTAGTGTCTTTTAGTTGTTGGGCTATACAAGTACCCGGCCACGTCCACTCTGTGTAGTAGTTGTATTTCTAAATATTTTGCAAGTTCAGCCTATTTCAACTGATTTTTATAGTTCGATCTTATGTTGTGCTGTTACACCACTGTCCCAGGGTAGGGGAGGGATGGTATCCTGTTTACATGTTCAACCCCGCCACATCATGTATGTATGTGCCTATCCCAAAGCAGGAGCCTGTAATTTAGTGGTTGTCTTTTGTTTATGGGTTACATTTTCGTTTTTTGTTCATTTTTTGTACATAAATATGGCCGTTAGTTTTCTCGTTTGCATTTTTACGATGTCACTTTGGTGCCTTTTATAGCTGACTATGTTATATGGGCTTTGCTCATTGTTAAAGGCCGTACGGTGACCTATAGTTGTAAATTTCTGTGTGAATTGGTCTCTTGAGGAGAGTTGACTCGTTGGCAATTATACCACATCTTCTTTTTTATATTGAAGTACAGTGTCTAGATACGATTTTATTAATGAACTCTTTAACGTGTTAAAGTAATTTTTTTATATGTCTTTGTAAATGATTATTTTTTACCGTTTGGTCTATTTTTGGTAATATCAAATTAACGTGGCTCGTACTTATACGTTCCGTCATTGCGTTATTGTGCTATCGTAGGTTTAAGAACTCTTGTTAATGTGCTTTGTCTATATGCCTTTTCGCTTGTTTGTTTGTTTTCTTTATTGACACATGTGTTTAAATGATTAAATCACAATGTTGACTGCTGTACCCTATGTTTTACATTTTTAACTATTATGTGTTTGTTTTGTTCACACATCGTTGTCATTATTTTGTTAGCAATATAATTAGTCGTGTGTTTTTCAAATTTATTTGTATTGCAGTCCTGTCATGTAGTGTTGTCATTTTAATGTTATATTTAACATTGCGATAAAAGCGGGAGGTTTGGCATGTCACAAAACATGTTTCGCCCATTTTTTTCTTAAAATGTCCTTTGCCATTTGATTAGAGACTTTTCTATATGAATTTTCTTCATGATTTGTTTGTTTGTTATTTTATTTTTTTCTAAAGGAAACTTGAACAGACCATGGTGGCGCGTCATATAAGTTAAATTTAGGTATGTTGGAAAAGGGTCTTTTACAAACTCTATTTGACATATTTTAAACTGCTGTGAACCATTCAACTGCATATAAAAACTACATCAAAACATCTTCAACAGCTATTAAACTATTCAGTTATTGTACATCTTCGATTTTCAAATAGTCGGTTTTGACCATTCCCGATGAAGGTAAATCTAGAAAAGCGATTCGTCAAGTTCAAACTCATAAAATTGTTTTTCTTGTTGTTTTCATTCTTTGAGAATTTTCAGTCATTCTCCAAACTGAAACATAATAAAAAAACATTTTCTATAAGAAACCACAATACAGAGCAGTAAAAGTGTATTGTGAAAAAGTAACTGCAACTCATATATAAAGCTTTTTATGGGAAAGAGCACGATATCTAATTTAGAACAAAAACAGTTAATCTCCTTGATAATATTTACGTACGTTTCGTCAACAAAGTTTTTCGACAGGTTGTAGGTATCTACATGGGTACTAATTGTGCTCCTTTAATAGCAGACTTGTTTTTATACTGTTACGAATCACAGTTTATGACTAAACTCAGTAAAGACCCGTCGAAATTGCATTTAATTGATAAATTCAACAACACTTACCGTTATCTTGATGGTATTTTTTCGTTAAATAATCAAGAATTTTCTCAATATACTGCTGAAATTTACCCCAAGGAACTTACTTTTAATAAATCAAATGTATTCGGTAATAACTGTTCTTTCCTGGTTTTAAATGGGAAAATACACACTAAAATTTACGACAAAAGAGACGATTTTCGTTCCCTATTGTTAATTTTCCATTTTTAGATGGTGATGTTCCTTTGGCACCATCTTACGGTGTTTACATTTCACAACTTGTTCGCTATGCCCGTGTCTATTGTGACGTTTTTGATTTCAACGAACGCAACCTGTGTATTAATGGTAAATTATTAAATCAGGGATATCGTTACCATAAATTACCTAAAACCTTTACTAAATTTTTCCATTGATATAAAGATTTGGTTTTGAAGTTTGGTTGTACCTGTAGAAAACTTATTTTAAACGGGATAGCACATCCTCATTTTTACGGAAACGTTGTTAACCGTGCCCGGAAATTTAGAAATGATCCATGTATACTTGTTGCACCTTTAAATAAACTTATTCTAAAAGGTTACCTATTCAACACTGTAATACGATCATTGAATATTGTTTTTATTGGTTTAAATATTGATTCTGTTATCAGTAGATTAAAAGCGAACTAAATATTACTAGTATGTTATATACATATACATTTTTATGGATCTATAATCTGTCGATATCTGTAACTTGGCATTGCACAAGGTCATGTTTTTCTCTGGCTGTTTATGACGTCTTTACACTAAATCCATTGTATGTTGAATGTGTACGGATTGATTGTTTAGTGTTAGAGGCATGATTTTTGTATAAGTTGTTAGTGGCTTTGAACTAGCTGTCAGATAACTGCGAGTACGCTCAGATCTGTTCATTGTGTTTTTTTGTGTCGGGATGTATAAGTACCCGGCCACGTCCACTTATATTTTTTGTATAGTTCTTTCTTATGTTGTACTGTTATACCACTGTCCCAGGTTAGGGGGAGGGTTGGGATCCCGCTAACATGTTTAACCCCGCCACATTATTTATGTATGTGCCTGTCCCAAGTCAGGAGCCTGTAAATTCAGTGGTTGTCGTATGTTTATGTGTTACATATTTGTTTTTCATTCATTTTTTTACATAAATAAGATCGTTAGTTTTCTCGTTTGAATTGTTTTACATTGTCTTATCGGGGCCTGTTATAGCTTACTATGCGGTATGGGCTTTGCTCATTGTTGAAGGCCGTACGGTGTGTCATTTTGATCTTTTGTAGATAGTTGTCTCATTGGCAATCATACCACATCTTTTTTTTTATAACTCCCTTTGCATGTTCATGTATTTTTTTGTAATTTTTTCAAAGGGTTGCCGTTATTTAAAGACACAATTTCTCTATTGTATCATCTTTTATTAAAATGTAGGTTGCTGCTAAATATCAAATCAACATCTTTATAACATATGCGTAGTCGTCATATTAATAACCCAATAGATCAATTCTAATTCTTTGGAAGAATGTAAAAAACTATAACTAGTATCTAGTTTTGAAGAATGCATAGACTTTCATTGTAATGTATGCGTATCAACTAAATTGACTAACGGCACACTAGAACTAAATGTTTTAGTTGGTCGTTATCAAAGTATACCAAAAGAAAAATTGAAGACGAATATCATTTTGTTCACTTGCCCATCAAGTGAATAGAATGCTTACATAATTATTACTATTTATGGTCCGCTAAAGTCAAAATAACAACTAACACATATTATGATGATGCAGGCCACAGATGTGACAGTTTATTCTTCAAAATCAATCATATCAAAAGATACATGTATAAAATTTGCATGCACTACAATTATAAGTACCAATTATGAATTTAGATATACAGTACTATCATTACAGTCTGAACCAATGAGCATATAATGTAATAAATGAAAAGACAAATTATGTCATCAATTATTGAAATTGAATTTTTTTAAAAGTCAATCAATTTAGAGTTATCTCCCCTTGACTATAAATTTGTTAATAAAAATGTAACATTTCAACTTTTGGGAGCAGATACCGCCCCAGATACTGCTCTTTTTGTCCTCATCCATTTCAAAATTAAACAAACCTCTTTTCAAGTTGGTAGAAGGGGAAGGGGTGGGATTTAAAAAAATTTATGACAATTGAATGTCACCAAATTTCAGCGTGTTCTTCCTTTGGCCAATCGTAACTACTCGGCCATTCTCGCTATGCAGTACAATAACCTCGTATGCACTACGGAGAAATTCTTCTTAAATTGTTGGCCGGAATTGTAGTGATCCGCGACACAAAGAAGTTCTATCCTCCAGGTGGCGCTATAATTTGGTTACATATCACAGTAATCAAGAACTTTAACTCTGCCAAATATTTTGGCGCGAAAGAAGGAGCAAAGTAAATAAGTAATGGTAAAAAAATTGTACCATTCCAGTCGAAAAAATATAAAATTCAATCGGATCGGAAAATTTTCCGGACAGGAGCAAGGTAAATCAGTAGTGGTAAAAAAAATGTACCAGTCCAGTCGAAAAAATATAATTTTGAATCAAATCGGAAAATTTTCCGGACAATGATTCCTCCGCCTAATGCATACGAGGTTATTTCTTCGTGCAACCAGAAAGGCCGAGTAGTTCCGATTGTCCTTTGGCTACTATTTGGAAAAGAGGCTGGAAATAAAAACATGTGTTTGGAGTATCGCCCCCTTATCAAATGCAAATTCCAATGAGTTTCAAGTTAGATAATCACATATGTACCTTCCATAACTATTTTTTACATATTTCTAAAATTTACAAAAACATGATAACACAAGACTGGATACAATTAAGATTTAGTCTTTCATTGTACCATAAAGTCACCTATGCTGCACACAAGTGTATTTATAGTCAACTCAGTACAAGTAAGATAATACAAGCTCATTGTAAATATCTGACATGAAGACTATGCAATTGTTTGATATCAGCTTGTAAAAAGAGATAACATATATTGTCATAATATTATTGATAACTTATAAAAAGTAAAATCACTAAAATACTTAACTTCGAGTAAAGACAGTAAAGTTCTAAAAAAAATCCCTAATCAAATGGCAATAACAAAATCTCAAACACATCAAACGAATTGATTACAACTGTCATATCCCTTACTTGGTGCAGGCATTTTCCTATGCACCGAATTCCATTATATTTTCAACGATGTGTGAACACTGAAGCAAACAGACATAATAGCTAAAGTACACGTGCGTGTCTAAAAAGGGGTACAGCAATCAACATTGTGTTACAATTTTGTCACTATAAAAAAAACAAAGAAGCACAAAATGGCATATAGACCAAGCAAAAATTAAACCGACAAGAATACAAAATGTAACATAGCATCATACCACAATGGAGGGATTTATAAGTACATAATATTTTTGTTACAATTGCTCTCC
Organism: Mytilus trossulus; assembly: GCF_036588685.1. NCBI lineage: Eukaryota > Metazoa > Mollusca > Bivalvia > Mytilida > Mytilidae > Mytilus > Mytilus trossulus. The sequence goes on from NC_086379.1 coordinate 73,597,583, forward strand.
GCTATGTTTTGTTTGTTTGTCATGTATTTTGTATATTTTCGTTTCCCATAGCATGCATATGATTCATTGTAAATAAAGTATTCATTTGTATTTCAGAAAGTTATATTTCTAATCGAAACGAAATCAATGTCTGCGTATTGTATTGAAGGGGGTGTAAATACTTTCAAAACTCAAAACATTCGCATACTTTTAAAACTATGAATTGAAATCATCTCGTCACTCGTATAACAAGGGGGACTACCTGTCATCATTTTCGCGATAACAAATTCAGAAAATAGACAATGACACAATGAACGAATTAAGTACTGTATTTTAAAATTGTTTGGAGAAAATACCAGACCATGAAGAGTACAGTAAAAGCAAGTGTTAATCTTCGGAAACCAACATTAATGATGCAATTGTCAAATATGTATATATACACATGGAAAAAAGTATTGCAACACCAAATTGAAATTCAAATTAAAAAAACACTCATTATTTTTTTGTGATATAATTTGTTGATATATAACAAGTTAAACATTATTTTAATTTCACCTGAGTTAAATCAATAAATATCGACTCGATAAGTTCTTATCTGCACATGCAGCTACTGTACTCGTAAACAATAAAACAGATGTTTTTATTCTCATTGTTTTCAACATATGATTGACACCTTGTAATTGGTCAGTTTTAACTCATAACTGCAGCAAGATGGCAGATAATCAGCATGAGAGAAGCAGGTATATCGCTGTGACAATTGTCCATTCGTTTTTGACGCGTTTTGTTATTTGATTTTGCCATGTGATTATGGACTTTCCGAATTGATTTTCCTTTGAGTTCCGTATTTTTGTGATTTTACTTTTTGCATTGTATTGCTGGTCATAACCATTCCACTATAAGTCGTTTTGAGAATAAAAATCAGGCAACAAACGATGTTAAAGACCTTCCGAGATCAAGAGGACCACCTATAACATCTGCTAGGGAAAATCAAGCATAATGAAGGTTGGTCAGAAGGAAACCCATTGCAAAAAATACAATCCTAAAAAGAGAGTGATGACCATATAGGAGCCTTTAAACAATAACTGTTCGAGGTCGGCTCATCGCTACTGGTTATCGTGCGATGAGACCATTTCGGGTACCTTTGCCTTCGAAAGGACACACAGTCGCCCGTATCCAATATAGTTCAGAGCTCATCAAAATTGGAAATTAGCATCGTGAAGGAAGATCCATTGTTCCAATGGAATTCGATTTATCTCCCTTGGCTCGATCGTAACCCGAATTTGAACCAGGTCGAGCATATGTGGGACACTTTTGGGCGTAAAATGCACGAATGGACACCCCAGTTCAAATACGTCATGAAATGAACAATACACTTCGTCAGGAATGGTTGCTAGTACCTTAGCAACAAATTAGTCGACTTATGGCAGGAATCAGATGCGGTTATCCGTTTGAATGGAGGCTGCGCACAAAGTACTTATTCTTTGGCGTATAACGACCAACCATGATGTGAACAATCATCTAAAGATTAATTTTGAAATGTCTTACATTGTAAAGATTGACTTCAGTAAAAGTTGTCAAAAGCATTTTTTTTAACAAAAAACACTTCACTTTGTTATAAAAAAATTGCTTTTTTTTCATACATTTTTTTTGTACGATGGTCTTGATGTATAGATTCTGCGTACGGATGTTGTTTATCATCTTAACAACATGTTTTATTGTTCTTTCATTTGTTTTTGATCTATTATTTAGATTTCTTTTACTGTTGAATGGTTTTATGTGATATCCGTTTGACCTGGCTCGGTACTTATACATCTCGTCAAATTGACGAGATGTATAAGTACCGAGCCAGGTCAAACGGACAATGTGTTTGTATTGGCTTTCATTTTTTGCTTATTTGTTTTGTATATGTGACTCTTTGTATTTCTTTTGTTCTTATAACGTGACTCTGTACTTGAAAAGATCCCGTCAGTATGATATTGGTCTATAATATGTCATTATGATATATTTCTATTATGAATTACTATATACGTTGAACCACAAACGTCAAAATCATTCAATCGCGTAGTGGAATTAACTATTTTTGAATTCTCATAAATTCTATCTATAACTTTTGGACTAGTTTGAATCTCGGTCTATTTCTGTAATTTATTCTTACATACTTTTGATTTTTTAACCCTGTATGCTTACATTGCCTATGTAAATTTTAAAATTGTTTGGATGCACATTTTACGACAAATTTATGTGACGTATAAAAAATTTCTGAGGTCAGACACTCTAATCAATCAATTTGTTCGTAGATAGTAGATGTTTTTGTTTCCTGTTAAATTGTTCCTTTTAAAATTGTTATACGATGATGACTGATGTACCCATATTTTGACTATTTTATTAATTGTGACTGTTTATTTAACGCATCATGTAAATGTAGCGGAATTTAATGAGACTGTTATTAAAATGAGAGGGTTAGCGCTATAGAACCAGGTTTAATCCACCATTTTCTACATTTGAAAATGCCTGTACCAAGTCAGGAATATGACAGTTATTGTCCATTCGTTTTTTATGCGTTTTGTTATTTGATTTTGCCATGTGATAATGGATTTTCCAAATTGAATTTAGCTCGAGTTTAGTTTTTTTGTGATTTTACCTTTTAATGCCAATGTTATCATCAACTACATTTCAACATTATTTTACAAATATTTTATCATATTCTATCCAAAATAAGAGCCTGGGGCCTGTTTATCGAAGCTCTCTTAGGATTAGGACATGTCCTAAGACCAACTTAGGACACATCTTAGTCCTAAATGGGTTTATCAAACATATCGCAACTTAGGAAAATCCTAGGAATTGTCCTAACTTTAGGATACCAATTTAGGTGTCTTAAGATGGTCTTAGGACGGTCCTAACTTTAGGATACATTCGATTTTCGTCTTTTGTTCATTTTCACGCGTATTATCATTAAAGCAGTAGTAAAATTAGTTGAAATTCTCCGTAATGATATGAATAATGCACGAGATTTGCATTTGAAAATGTGACACTTCGAATTTAACTCACCCAAAAAACATGTTATGATTTTTACGTATTATATATCTTGTTCACAGGTACAAGTTTGTTATTTTTTTATTTTTGTGTCATGTTTTGTTTCATACAGTTTACATGTACAATTATTTTACAAAAAATATTTATTACCTTTAATTTAAAACTACTTATTAGTTATTAGATTCTAATTAACCATATTTTAAATAAAATTATTGATAAAATACATGTATGACATCATAATTATATTTTTTTTCATATTCGGTTTGTATTTTCTTTTCTGTCAATACTTAAGACATCAGTTAGGACGTCCTAGCTAAGATATTCCTAAGATAGCTTCGATGTGCATGCTGAGACGTGTCGTAAGTCGGTCCTAACTTTATCCTAACTTCTGTCCTAAGAAATTCTTAGGACCGATCTTAGGACAGTTTCGATAAACAGGCCCCTGATTTTTTAAGGTTTAAAAATCAAGGTGTTGCAATACTTTTTTCCATGTGTATATACATCATGGAAAGTATATTAACATACCAATTTTCTTGCATTATCATATAAACAATATCAAAGTAATAGTAAGAATAATCATCTGAATACTTATAATCCTTTATTGCATATTTGTGGGTTTTCTAGTATTAATTTGAACAGCTTAATTATATTTCCATGCAAATTTCACAATTATCAAATGAATCTTCAGAAAAGCAACTTAAATGGTCAATATCATCTGAAGGACACACAGGGGTCAAAATCATTAACGGTTTAATAAAGACGGATGAAAAAAGCATATCCGGACATATATACGCTTTAAGATCATTAGTTATCTTACAATAGTTTTCATAATACTATAAAAGAATCGAAATCAACTGAAAATATGCATAAATGAACATTTAAAGTTTGTAAAAATTCCCCTTGTATCCTTGTATGCAACTTTGTCTTGTCGATATAGAATATTTATTGGACAATAAAGAAAAGGAATGCCATGTAACATTCTATTACTATGAAAATAAGTCTGAATATTCCAATTATGACCAAGGACATGAGGCGATGACGGTCGACTATTGTAAGAGGTAGAGATTTATTTATTCTCAAATGTTAATCAATACAACAGTTTAGAATTGATATCATTTCATGGACATTGCGCATTTTTTCATAAATCTTTGACATTCAAAACATAATTTACTTTGATACATTGAAGTTGTTAATATAACGCAGATCGTGTTGTTTATTATTTGGTGTTCTATGTTGTGTCATGTGTACTATTGTTTTTCTGTTTGTCTTTTATCAATTTTAGCCATTGCGTTGTCAGTTTGTTTTAGATTTATGAGTTTGACTGTTCCTTTGGTATCTTTCGTCCCTCTTTTACAACATAGTTTTCAGGTATGTTATGTTCCTCCAAAATAAATCAGCAAATAAGGTGGATATACCGAATATTGTCCATTTTTAGCAGCATCGTGATTTTTACCAGTGGCGGATGCAGGAATTTTCGAAAGGGGGGGTGCTAGCCCAGGGCAAAGGGGGGGGGAGGGGTGCAAAACATATGTCCCGATTCAAATGCATTGATCGGCCAAAATAAAGGGGGGGTGCGCCCCCCCGGAACCCCCCCTCTGGATCCGCCACTGATTTACCGCGACAGCAACTCAACGACAAAGAAAACAAAAACAAAATTTTGTCGTTAAATATGTGTTTCAATGAAATATGTTACATCATCGTGAATACAAGCCAAAAGCTTGAGTGATAGCTAAATTAAGTCCAATAAATTAAGAAGATGTGGTATGAGTGCCAATGAGACAACTCTCCATTCAAATCACAATTTCTTAAATTAAACCATTATTGTTTAAAGCACGGTCTTCAAAACGGAGCCTTGGATCACACCGAACAGCAAGCTATAAGGGGCCCCAAAACTAACTAGTGTAAAACCATTGAAACGAGAAAACCAGCGGTCTAACCTATATAACAAACGAGAAAGCCTTTTTAATAAGGACCGCTTTACAATCCACCAGGTTATTAACTAATTAGCAACCGTTATTGACTCCTATATAATGTTCAATTCATAATTCACTAAAATTAATTTCAGTGTAATATCTAGAGATTGTTGTTTTAAAAAAAATCAACTGTGTGTCCACTAATAAAATCAACGGTACCAATTTTGTTGCACCAGATGCGCATTTCGACAAAACATGTCTCTTCAGTGATGCTCGTGGCCAAAATATTTGAAATCCAAAGCTTATATAAAAGATGAAGAGCTAGAATCCAAAAGGTCCAAAAAGTATAGTCAAATTCGTGAAAGGAATCAGAGCTTTGCATGAGGGAGATACATTCCTTAATCTATAATAATTTATAATATTTTGTAACAGCAAATTTTAATAACACAAACAAATCCGTATGTTCATGCCAGTACCGAAGTACTGGCTACTGGGCTGGTGATACCCTCAGGGACTAATAGTCCACCAGCAGTGGCATCGACCCAGTGGTAGTAATAAAATTAACGGTACCAATATTCTTGCACCAGATGCGCATTTCGACAATACATGTCTCTTCAGTGATGCTCGTGGCCAAAATATTTGAAATCCAAAGCTTATATAAAAGAAGAGCTATAATCCAAAAGTATAGCAAAATCCGTGAAAGGAATCAGAGCTTTGCATGAGGGAGATACATTCCTAAATCTATAATAATTTATAATATTTTGTAACAGCAAATTTTAATAACACAAAAAATCCGTATTTTCATGCCAGTACCGAAGTACTGGCTACTGGGATGGTGATACCATCGGGGACTAATAGTCCACCAGCAGAGGCATCGACCCAGTGGTAGTAATAAAATTACCGGTACCAATGTTCTTGCACCAGATGCGCATTTCGACAATACACGTCCCTTCAGTGATGCTCGTGGCCAAAATATTTGCAATCCAAAGCTTATATAAAAGATGAAGAGCTATAATCCAAAAGGTCCAAAAGTACAAAGCTTGTATCAACCGTCTGGCGAATAGGCCACAGTTGAAGGTGTATATTTAAAGATCATCTACTACAGAATAAATGATAGAACCACTTGCTTACAGCTAAATGCAATCTTTCACAAAGTCTGATTTAATGCAATGTTTCCTAACGATATATGGTGCAATTAAATGAAAAGAAACGCGAACTAACAGGTTGATTTTTTGCGTTGTTTTTTCTTGGGTGGGGAGGAGGGGCAGGGGTCTATAAGTACAATTAGTTGTTGTAATAGACGGAAATCTCAATGGCATAAACTGAAAACTTATTAGAATGAACAAATACGCTTCTTATGAAAAATGAAAAATCAGAAAATAATTGATACGAAAATTTGAATGAAAAATTACGGGACATAATATTCATTGCTTTCACGACAGATCTTTTCATTCACAACATTAGGTTAAAATGAATGAATTAACATAGCTACTGCCAATTTCGTTTCCTGTATTTTACAATATGCAGCTGTTTTTAACATAATCAATAATACCATTCTTTTCCATGTCGAAGCTCTTTAAACTAAAAATCGTGTTTTGTAACATTAAGGCGTGATTTTAAAAATTCAACATTTTTTGGTTTAATTTTGAACATTCTTATGGTTCTATCAGTTTTCCATGAAAATGTTTTAGTTGAAAAGTACAGACGATGAAATGTAACTAATGCCTTCGCTACGGGGCGCCGAATGGGACTCTTGTGGTTTTGTACAAAATTCAATTCTGTCATAACAAAATCATTTTTGTCTTACAAAACTATGTGCTACAGACTTGTTTTGTGAGAACTTCAATTTTGTGATGACAAAATTCATTTGTGTAGACAAAATTCATTTTTGTCATGACAAAATTCATATTTGTCGAGACAAAAGTCAATTTTGTCTTAAAGGTATGCAAATATAAACATATTTGCATACAAAATTGACTTTTGTTACCTGATATGGAAATTAAATCACAAAAGTCAATTGTGTACGGTAAGATTCAATTTTGTGAGACAAAATTGACTTTTGTGAAACAAAATTAACTTTTGTGAGACAAAATTGACTTTTGTGAGACAAAATTCAATTTTGTGAGACAAAATTCAATTTTGTGAGACAAAATTCAATTTTGTGAGACAAAATTCAATTTTGTCATTTTTGTTGAGACAAAATTCAATTTTGTCATTTTTGTTGAGACAAAAAGTCAATTTTGTTAATTTTGTTGAGACAAAAGTCAATTTTGTAAATTTTGTTGAGACGAAAGTCAATTTTGTTAATTTTGTTGAGACAAAAGTCAATTTTGTCAATTTTGTCAATTTTGTTGAGACAAAAGTCAATTTTGTCAATTTTGTTGAGACAAAAGTCAATTTTGTCAATTTTGTTGAGACAAAAGTCAATTTTGTGACGACAAAATTCATTTTTGTGATGACAAAATTCAATTTTGTAACAACAAAATTGACTTTTATGAGACAAAATTGACTTTCGTGAGACAAAATTGACTTTCGTGAGACAAAAATCAATTTTGTTGAGACAAAATTCAATTTTGTTAATTTTGTTGAGACAAAATTCAATTTTGTCAATTTTGTTGAGACAACATTTAATTTTGTCAATTTTGTTGTGACAAAATTCAATTTTGTTAATTTTGTTGAGACAAAATTCAATTTTGTTAATTTTGTTGAGACAAAATTCAATTTTGTCAATTTTGTTGAGACAAAATTCAATTTTGTCAATTTTGTTGAGACAAAAGTCAATTTCGTCAATTTTGTTGAGACAAAAGTCAATTTTGTGTAACAAAAGTCAATTTTGTGTAACAAAAGTCAATTTTGTGTAACAAAAGTCAATTTTGTGTAACAAAAGTTATTTTTGTGTAACAAAAGTCAATTTTGTGTAACAAAAGTCAATTTTGTGTAACAAAATTCAATTTTGTCAATTTTGTTGAGACAACATTTAATTTTGTCAATTTTGTTGTGACAAAATTCAATTTTGTTAATTTTGTTGAGACAAAATTCAATTTTGTTAATTTTGTTGAGACAAAATTCAATTTTGTCAATTTTGTTGAGACAAAATTCAATTTTGTCAATTTTGTTGAGACAAAAGTCAATTTCGTCAATTTTGTTGAGACAAAAGTCAATTTTGTGTAACAAAAGTCAATTTTGTGTAACAAAAGTCAATTTTGTGTAACAAAAGTCAATTTTGTGTAACAAAAGTTATTTTTGTGTAACAAAAGTCAATTTTGTGTAACAAAAGTCAATTTTGTGTAACAAAATTCAATTTTGTCAATTTTGTTGAGACAACATTTAATTTTGTCAATTTTGTTGTGACAAAATTCAATTTTGTTAATTTTGTTGAGACAAAATTCAATTTTGTTAATTTTGTTGAGACAAAATTCAATTTTGTCAATTTTGTTGAGACAAAATTCAATTTTGTCAATTTTGTTGAGACAAAAGTCAATTTCGTCAATTTTGTCTCACAAAAGTCAATTTTGTGTAACAAAAGTCAATTTTGTGTAACAAAAGTCAATTTTGTGTAACAAAAGTTATTTTTGTGTAACAAAAGTCAATTTTGTGTAACAAAAGTCAATTTTGTGTAACAAAAGTCAATTTTGTGTAACAAAAGTCGATTTTGTATGCAAATTAGTTCACAGAAACCAAACTAAACTAATTTACATACAAAAATTGACTTTTGTCGCTCAATTTTCAAATTAGGTAACAAAAGTCAAGTCTGTGTAACAAAAATGAATTTTGTCATGACAAAAGTGACTTTTGTCCGCTGATAGATAATTTTGTATGACAAAATTTTAAATTCGTAGTAAGATACAAATTTTGTTAAACTGAACTCATTTTTGTTGAACAAAAGTCACTTTTGTCCGTACAAAATTGAATTTTGAGTACAAAACCACAAGAGTCCCATTCGGCGCCCCGTATTCGCTGCATATATTGGCATTGTTAGCACGTGCTTATAAATGCTTTTGAATAAGAGTTATGCTATAATCGTCTCCAGAAGGAATTTATAAAATTTAGAATGGAAATGGGTAATGTCAAAGAGACAATGACCGGACCAAAGAGCAGAAAAGAGATAAAGGCCAAAAATGGGTCCTCAACACAACTAGAAATTATCGCAATCGGAGTAGGGCTTCAGTTGGCCCCTATAAAAAATGTGCACTATAGTTAATGAAAATGGACGTCACACTCCAAAACATATAGATGAATTAAAATTAAAAAATATACAAGACCAACAAAGGACTCCATTTCTTCTTTGACTTCCTTCTTGCTACTGCAGAGAGATCTTTCAGTGATGTAGAACGAGTATAAATCTACCTGCTATCAACGATGGTGTGGTGGAGACAAACTCGAAGGTCTGGCATTAAGAAATGACCTACTGAAAGTTCAACTTGTTCTTGATCAGGTCATTTTAAAGTTTTGCCTCAAATGGAAATAAGAAATTTAGCTTCTATTGCAGAAATGACTAGTTAGTAATGTGTAAAATGCAGGAAAAGCAATATGAGTTTTATATATAAAAAAATCCAGTTCCTTGCTACTGGACGTAAATGTGTATTTATGCATCCAACTTGCACTTCAGTTTCCTTTGTATTTCTTTTCTTTTACAGTCCCACTGTTAAGATCCCCCACCCCACCCCCAAAAAAATGATAAGTTTACATGACAGACCCCATGTGAAGCTTCTGTGGGCAGAATTTTAGTCAATCTAATGGACAATTTCTTTGTAAACATGCAGTTGCGCCGGCAATGTATTGTTATCTGTACGGAATTTTGTTAATGTATCCAATACATACATGGTAAGTCTTCAGATTTGCTGTTCAATGTAATTTTAATTGAAGACATTCGTCAAAATTCATCCTTGTTAATAATATATTTATGCAATATTCATGATATATCATAGGAAAATATGACAAAAGCTGCATCATCAGCTCAGTCATCAGGACTTTGTCAGTTTATAAATTTTCAAATTTTGAAGAAACCTCAAGTAAAGTAAATCTAATATGTATTTGGCTTATTGTGTATATGTCCTTATTTCCTTATAGCTCAATGTTACAGTTAAAATAAATTCTTGACTTCCAAATGTTCGTCTTTTTTGATCGCTCAGGATGAAGGCAAATCCAGGAAAGCACTTCGAACGCATGCAATTCACAACGTGCTGTTTTTCATATGTTTAAGGACATTACAACTGATGTGCTAATATGTTTAATTTATTCAGCTTGTTTTTTATAACTAACTTGATATATCAAGTTTAATAGTCCTGCTCTGGACCAGAATTTTGACATTGATTTAATTGTAAAAATTTATAGCCCGTATAATTTTTACAAGACATAAATTCTCCACGTTGATATTTCAAATACAAATAACTGTCTCTTTGATTGATTTTCTTTAGAAGATTTATTTGTTTTAAGCTTGTTTGCGTTTAGGTAATGATTTTGGCTTTTAGTGAAGAGAAAAGCATTGCATTAGTAAAATTGTCATGTTTAATCGTTGAAATATCATCGGAAAGTTGTGTAAGTATGTAATTTGATTCGGGAAATTAGTTTTCGTGTGCACGGTAACCCAATCAATGCTTGCATGCTTATGGACCAAAAATTCCGATGATTTTTCATTGCTCAATAATCGAATTAATTTCTGTTTTATAGAAACTATTTCATCATAACAAACAGTAATTCCCTGTTGGTTGTTAATCAATATCATTGATTGTGTGTACAATTTACATATTACAGAAAACGTTTTTATCATTGGACTGTCGTTTAGATAGTACATCTAGATAAAAAGTTTCTAGTTAAAAGTATAACAAAATGGCTGCTTGATTGAGTTTTGTGAACTGGGACGTTTCCAGTAATTTGACTTATTGATTACTCATGATTCATGGATAGTGGAGAATATTTATACTCGGATATTTCAGTAAGTAAGTGTATCTTATTTCACTATTATTGTATTATTAATGTACTGCTTTCATCACGCAAGATCATAGGAATTCGATAATAAGTTAACTTGTTATATTTACAATCTCGATTGTCGATTTTTAAGATACATTTTGAGAGCCCTAAATCATACAAATTACTGCGTATATTTAAAACGGTTCAAAAGTCCTCAGTAACAGCTGATTCTGAAACACAGTGTTTTGGTGACGGTGTTGGATGTTAAAAGTCTTTTCGCTGTTTTAATATTTTGACTTTGCATCCTAACATGTTAAGATTGTAGCACTCGAATCCGGGAAGATTTTTGTATATAGAATTGAGAACCATATTTTTCTAACCCATTCAAAAGTGTCTGTTGTGTGTGTATGTATGACTATCCTTACTTTCACTTTAACCATTACGGTGTAACTAGCCGTTAAAGGCATATATGGCTAACCAGAGATGTTGACTGAATAACAATCAGACTTACTGATGAAGTATGATAAACGTAATTACTGTGGAACTTTCGAATCGACGGATAGTAACTGCACCCCTTTGCTCGGGGCGCTAAATAACCAAACTGAGATATAAAATGTGCAATATTAATACATGTATATGATATATTTTTTTGTCTTGTAATACAAGGATATTTAATATTAAACTTGAATTAGAAATAAATCAAATATGAGAATTTGCGTCAAATCGGTGAATATGAGTTTGACAGCTAGTGCTCCTTTAAGAAGCGAAAGACGTATAGAATACGTTGGGTGTTTACCAAGGATATGATCAAAATAAAGTGTGTGACAGTTTTGTCATTTTACATGCATACAATTTTTTTGAAAGACAGCTTAAGTTCAGTTCAGTATTTAAAAAAAGCACTGAAAATACTGAATTGAAACCCGTTTATGTATTTTCTTTCTTTCTTTTTTTTTTTTTTTTTTTAAGTTTTCATAATCTCTTACATACAATTTTGTCTCATCAACCATCTTCTTATTGGATAGCGTGAACATTTTGTAATTCAATTGCTTCAGAACAAACCATGCATGAAAAATTAACAGAAACCTATCTGCACATGCACCTACAAAATCATTAGATTTCAAGTTCTCAGAGCAGATTGAGTTTTGAGATTACGCCTTCTATGAATAAATGTGCAGAATAATTGTTATAGCATCAATGATCATTTTATAGAAACGTTACAACATACAAAAGCAAAATTTGCTTTAGGCTTTAGGTTGAAATAGTTATCAAAGGTACCAGGATTATAATTTAGTACGCCAGACGCGCGTTTCGTCTAAATAAGACTCATCAGTGACGCTCATATCAAAATATTTATAAAGCCAAACAAGTACGAATTTGAAGAGCATTGAGGATCTAAAATTCCGAAAAGTGGTGCCAAATACGGCTAAGGTAATCTATTCCTGGGATAAGAAAATCCTTAGTTTTTCGAAAATTCAAAGTTTTATATTCAGGAAATTTATAAAAATTACCACATAGTTGATATTCATGTCAACAATAACTTTTCTCACAATTTGGATTTCAACTTGCAGTTGTCTGTAAGTTTTTCAGTTCATCGTTTTTGCATAAAATATATAGTTTTCTTGATTCACTTATAATCGTTTATAACAATCCACCATGTTCGTCATAGGAATAGGGACATTTAATCCGACCCCCATGTTGGGAATTACCACGCTCTCGGCACACTAAAGAATGTTTTAGAACAACTCCTTATAGGATCCATAGATCCTCACAAGACTTTTTCGTCGTTATTTTCCTTTATCCAATTGTTTACGTATCACAGTTAATTCGTTTCTTGCGAGCAGAAGAGCATTACAGTGACTTCCTTAAGAATCTGATTAATGTCTCAGGAATTACTTAGTTAATGTTATCTTCTGTCTGAAGTCTGAATGATACAACTATTATTCTATGCATTTAGTTAGTGTCATAGTTAGTATATCTTATTATAGTTAACGTAATATACGTTATAAAGTATGATCGTTTATGTATTCCATTTGTTGAATTACGAATATGATATCTATTAAAAGGCTAGATAACTATACTAGATAAACACATATAAAATGAGAAGATGTGGTATTGGATTGCCAATGAGTCAACCATCACTCAACGTTCAAATAAAGTTGATGTAAGCAATTATAGGCTACCGTACGGCCTTCGACAATGAGAAAAACCAATATTGTATAGTCGGCTATAAAAGGACCCGAGATGAACTTGAACAGTTCAATTGCCAAACCATAACGGCCTAATTGATAACAAAAATAATTACGAAAACAAAATGACAGACCACGAACAAACAACAACCATTGAACTGCAGCTTCCTGTCATGGGACTATTGCTGTATTTTGTACATTTGCTGCATATATCAAAACAGTACGTCGGATGTAGGAAATGCTATTTTGATGTTACTGATATTAATTTTCACGGAAATTCTACGACTGTATATATTTTTTAAACGTTCGAATTTTCTAACAATATAAGCTTACATTCTAGCTCCAGACTCGTGCAACCTTAGTCCTATCGTCAAATAAACCGCATAATTCGGCCTCAAATCAAACACTTGTCTATTGCTGACTGAGATCCTGTTAACAATGAAAGATATAAAATCAATGTCCCATCAATGTGTTTAATACTATGACAATTTTTTTGTGTATTTGTATAACATGAGGACCTGTGGTATATGACTGCCGATGAGACAACAGAATAAAAATGAAGAAGTAGGCAATTATAGGTAACCCTACTGCCTTCGACAATGAGAAAAAACCATAACATATAGTCAACTAATCTAAGTTCTAAAACAAAACAATTGCTTTGAAGAACTTTAATGTATGTAAAGTAATTCAATTTAAAGAAGCTGATATTACTAAGTATACATTCAACACTCATCAGTCTAAAAAAAATGACAACGCCATGGTAATATACGAAAAAAAACAAATCCACAAAACATCACAATTGTTTTCATATTGGTTATGGATGTTTACCATTGCATTTTTTATGTCAAAATTGAAAGGTTGTATCAAACCTCTTCATCAGCATTGTATGAACGTGAATTTAATACAAGACTGTTAGATTGTTAGATTCGTTAGATTTCATCCACTTAAGAATAAGGGACCCCAAGGACTTACTTGGTTTTAGATACATGGTCAATTAAACAATTGTATTTCTAACCGACTGCGTGAAACAAATTATTGAGAGCTTTGCCATACCTCTTATATTGTTTTTTTCAAATATCTCTAGCTATATATTTAAATATATCATGCCCTTTTTCTCTCTTTCATCTTTTATTTTTTTTCCGTGTTAGCTTTCGTAGTTTGTGTTGTTTTACATCATATCATGGTAGTGTCGTTGACCATTGACAGTGTGTGTACTTTACCATGGGCTGAATGAATGAACTTTACTTTCATCAGATATTAGTTGAATATTAATTATTGAAAATTATAGCATAACAATCCTCTAGTATTTGTCATTCATCAGATATTACTTTTCAACCAGAGTTGCATATAATGACCAAATGAATTATTACAACTTATTGCATAACAATCATTTAAAATCACGTCAGCTGATTTAGTATTTATATTTGCTTTGTACTGTACCATGGGTTAAGTAAGCTTCTAATTTGATCTTAACATTGTCTTTCATCAGATATTACTTTTCAACTAATGTTTTTTTATGTAAATTATTGAAACTTACATATATAATCTACTATCAACTGTTAGTGAAACAGTTTGGCACTTCAAACAAGGAACTTGTTATTTAACTGAATATAGTTATCAAAAGTACTAGGATTATACTTGAGTACGCCAGACGTGCGTTTCGTCTACATAAGACTCATCAGTGACGCTCATATCAAAATATTCATAAAGCCAAACAAGTACAAAGTTGAAGAGCATTGAGGATCCAAAATTCCAAACTGAAGCCTGAGTTAACGAAGCAAATACATAGTATATGCAGAAATGTGACAGGGTTTGAAATGAGACAACTATCCATCAGTGACTGTAGGTAACCGTATGGCCTGTACCAGTGAGCAAAACACATACTGCAAAGCAAGCTATAAAAGGTACTGAGATGACAAAATATAAGCCAATTTAGATTAATATATATAATAAGAAACCAACTTAGTTACAATGAAACCTTATCCAACCATTGGATTTTAATTTAGTTTCTGTGTTGTATGTTGTGATTTCAATTCAATGCATTCAATTTTTTATTATTATATTCGAACTAAAAGTAGTCTCAGCTCATGTAAAACATTGTTAAACTGATACGCATCGAGGATTTATATTTGGTATGTAATAGAGTTATAAGACAAAGAGATCAATCCGATATTGTATGATGTTCAGCCATAGTTCGCTTTGTATGCATATACTTTTTTGTCAATTGACATAAAGCAAACAACAACTACTACTCGAAGGCATTCTTAACAGTCGTTTATCACGTATGTAAATGCTTGCTCGTTGCAAAATGCATGTTATAATTAGTAAACAAGCAACATATTCCAGCTTCCAATCTAGTGTATTTAGGACAGTAGTATACACCTAATCGCTATTTGGAAATCATATAATAGTCTAATCAGTTTTCCATTGTGGCGTTAGATATTTTTGATTATGACGTCAACATTTTACAGTAATCTTTGTGATGTCCAGTAATGACGGACAAATAGCGATAAGGAGTATTGACTTCAACTTGTCATCAGCTTCGACTCGAACATTGTCATTGGTTCTGTCAATACTATTTTCCCTTGATAGTCAATTTAACATGACAATCAGCCCTCTTCATATAAAGGTACTATTATGTTATAACTTCTCGTGATATTAATAAAGTTCGTTCACGATTGGTTATAAATGACGTATCGCCAACGTATGATGACGTAATAACTTCATAGCAGCAACGAATACGTACTGAATGGGAGACAGAAAAAAAATCTGACTGAATGTAAGCATAAAGTGTGACTTTAGGTACGAACTTGAATAGAATCCATAGATGTCAGTGTTTAAAGGTAAAAGGCCGTATGAGTTATAAAACATTTTTAAGGAATGACTGTAATATTTTTCTGTCTGAAGCAATAACATCAAAAATGTGGTGCACACTGAATATTAAACTCGCGCAGAGTGTTATTTTAAAGTGTGCACCGCATCTTTTATGTTATTACTAAATTCCATTTTAAACCGGAGTAAATCATGATAAAACGACGATGACGTCACGGTCACGTGACAAAATTATGTGTGAACTGATAAACAAAACAACGTCAGCCAATCAGAAGACGTGTTACATTCAAAATTAAATTATATATATAACGATAAGTTTAGTAAACCACGTATTTTGCATATTTATTAATTAAATGCACATTTATACCCCTTAGCCCGAAGGAGTTGAAGTTAATATATAAGCAATATAAAGCAATATAGTACAAATATATACACTGCAAAAATTAATAAAATATTAAACATCATATATGTCATATAGCATTAGAAAAAAAAGTAATGATATTAATGCACATGTTGGATGTGTCCACTCTACTCAAAAGACTTTTTAATAAACGGAACAGTAAGCTACATACTGTCAAATAAAGATAGAAGTAATTGTAAATCTACTCTTTTCAGATAATTTCAAAATCCTGGAAACATTTTATTTGTGTCTTTTTCAAGTTGTTTTTGTAAAGATTTATTGATATTACATTTTTACAAAACGATGTTTTCCTTTTCATTCTCATTACTATTACATGTTTAAACAGTTTTACACATTCTATTTGAATTCTTTTATATTGACCCATCTCTATGTCTTAGAAAAGGTCACTCACCGCCTTGCATTTTTCATACCATATTTCGATTTTCAAAATCATTTTTGAGAATGTATTTGTCTCATTCATATTTTGTTTAAATTTTACTGTACAAAAACATTTTTTACTTCTTCACTAGTTGAAAATATCTTCAAAGCTATCTTTTCCTTCTTTTATTTTTTTTAGAAAGAGCTCTTCTTTTGGTTATAGTTTATATCCTGTATTTCATTAACGTCTGATAGTTTATTTCCTGTATTTCATTAACGTCTGTTTTATTTGTATTGGCTATATTTTCTACATACGAGAACCATGGAAATTTACCAGTTGTGCTGTGACATTAAGATTAACAGAAAAAATCATATATAAGAAAGGGTTATTTACTAAACATTATGCAATCTTTCATCTATAAATATGTTAATTGTATTCTATAACATTAGGATTTTAAATTTCTTGGCGGCAGCTGTCACTGTTTAGATGTACTTTATTGAGAACTTATTTGTTTTGTGATTAGATAAGTATTACTGGACGTAGATGCAATTATTTACATTTATTGTTATTTATGATTATATTGGTGATACTTAATAATTTAATAGATTCACAAACCAGTTTCTAAACAATGTCAGCTGATGGTAATGAAACATTATAAAATCTGGATATAACTACGTCGATATTGGAGGGTCTGGATTAGGTTGACAGAATAAGAAGTAAAAAGTAAAATCACAAAAATACTGAACTCCGAGGAAAATTCAAAACGGAAAATCGCTAAACAAATGTCAAAATCAAAAGCTAAAATACATCAAACGAATGTCATATTCCTCACTTGGTACAGTCATTTTCTTATGTAGAACATGGTGTATTGAACATGGTTTAATAGCTAGCTAAACCTCTCACTTGTATGACAACCGCATCAAATTCTATTATATTGACAGCGATGAATGGACAAGAAGTGCACTTGATTTTTTTTTCTTTGAGAAAATTTAAAAAGCAGTAACCGGACCAATTTGACATACAGCATTTTGAAGCGTTCGGTTCATAACTTTTTCCATTTGTATTTTTAGTATTTGACTCTTTTTTAGGCTTGCAGAAGTACTCAAATGTGTTTATTTAAGTTTGGTATAACAGAGGCTGCCATTTTGATATTTTGGGAAGTGTTACGTTTATTGTCAAAGTTAACTAATATTGAGTGTATTGTTGCTAAATTCCCTATAAAATAGCGATTTAAATGGATGACTTTTAAAAATAATATTGTTTTATTAATATTTTTTTAGACACCATCTGACACAGAACATGTGATGTAAATGTCATGGGATATGTACCAGCATGTCAGGTAAGAATCAATGTATTAATTTCGAAGTAATTTGATTTACCTGAAACTTTATAAATTATTTACAACCAACAACCACAAAAACCAAAAATAAGAATCAGTGTGAAAACTTATTGATCTTTGATCACTCATCATTAAACATGTCTTTGAGGGAATTGATTGTCTGTTTTGTGAGGAATTAATTATTCTTAGGTATCATCCTTCTCATTTAACTGGGGATTTATTGCTATTACAACTCACGCAACACGGGAGCTGTCAACACTGCTATAAATAACGTTTTCCTCTTTACTTTATGTTGATTCAACAATTTCATATTGATTGGGTAAAATATCAATGATTTTTTTTATCCAAAAGAAAAATTACAATATCCATAAGCTTTTGGTGTTTTGAGCTGTTTTTGTTACTTTTTTATTTTATGCTCTCAGCAAAGTAGGAAGTGCTTCATTCTTGGCACCATAAAATACATTTTGTCGGTAAATGTAAATTTTATGACAACTGGTATTCAAGTATAACTATGGTTGCGTCTTCAATTAAATCTAAGACGGTTGCAAACTCCCTAGACAAAGAAAACGTAAAACAGTTGCAACTTCCTAGACATAGTACAATTCAGACGGTTAGACAACGTAAATTTAAGATACTAGTAGTTGCAACTCCCTTTACAGATTAAATTTCAGAAATTTGTAACTTCCTAGACAATATGTCTGGGTTTTTTTTCAGATTTTTATGTTGTGTCTTCTGTACTATTATTTGTCTGTTTGTCTTTTTATTTTTATCCATGGCGTTATTTTCGATCTATGAGTTCAAATGTTCCTCTGGTATCTTTCGGCCCTCTTCTGAGACGGTTACTACTCTCTAGATAAGAGTAAATTTCAAACAGTTTCAATTCCCTAGACAAAGTAAGTCTCAGACGGTTGTAACTCCTTCGTCAGAGTAAATCTAAGACGGTTGTAACCTCTTCGTCAGAGTAAATCTAAGACGGTTGCAACTTCCTAGACAGAGTAAATTCCAGACGGTTGCAACTCCCTAGACAGAGTAAATCTTAGACGGTTGCAACTCCCTAGACAGAGTAAATCTTACATGGTTGCAACTCCCTAAACAAAGTAAATCTTAGACGGTTGTTTGCTATTCTGTCTATGACCTCTTGATGTGTATGCTATCAAAAACATATCGTTTTTGGTGTTTGCCTTTCGAGTAAATATATCACTTATAGTCCTGTACTTAATTGAAGATAAACAACTCTTTGGTCCTGTCATTTACCAATGATTCTGTGGATCCTTACATAAAGGACCCATGACATTATGCGGACCTATGACTTTATATGGACCCATGACATTTTATGGACCTACGACATTTAGTTTATAGTGCACATAATGTTTTTTCTGCCTTAGTTGTTGTTCAAGAAACAAAGTTACGCATGTTAAAAGTGATAATCACGCTGTCAAAAGAAATTATGTCGCAAAATGCATATGGTCTCTTTTATCTTACTCCTTAAATGGTGCACGCTATCTTTATGTAGAAATGATAAAAGTAAAGGAAATGTTTTGACATTTATGGAAGATGAAGCAGTGGTGTTTAACATCCAATCAGCTGCTAATTATCCAGGAAGATGTTTAATGGAAATTGATGGACAAACATTTCCAAGGAAAATAATCCAATGACATGGCTAATACAGTACTGGGATTATTTACAGAAATAAAGAATTTAAGAAAAGTTGAAACGTATACAAAAATAAATCACATTAAATGGTTTTTATATTTGTCACGTTTCAACTTTTACTATGACGGTTTAATTTTTAACGATACTGCATTGGCTAAGTTAGTTAAGCGGACGACCATTTGAAAGGATTGTGGTAACAGGAATATAACGATACTGCATTGGTTAAGTTAGTTAAGCGGACGACCATTTGAAAGGATTGTGGTAACAGGAATATTTTAGAAATCCCCACCTGGTAGGAACTGAAAATACATTACCTTGCAAAAAGTAAAATCACAAAAATACTGAACTCAGAGGAAAATCAATTTGGAAAGTCCATAGTCACATGGCAAAATCAAAAAACAAAACGCATCAAAAACGAATGGACAAGAACTGTCATATTCCTGACTTGGTACAGGCATTTTCAAATGTAGAAAATGGTGGATTAAACCTGGTTCTATAGCGCTAACCTATCTGCAAAATAATGTTCTGCAACACTAAATGCATAAAACAATTATGTAAAAAAAGAAAAAGAAATTTACGAAAAAAGTAAGTATGCGAAGCACCAAACAGATGAAAATGAATAGTCAATCCTTAAAACCCCTCCTGACTAGGCAGCCCCTATCAAATGGTCGGCCCCTTAGCATCGATCCATGCAGCTAGGGTTAAGTATCCTACTACACTATGAATCTACTATAGTATATAAATGTAGCGAATTAACATACATTATAATCTATGATTCAGGGCACGAAGCTAACAACAGTCAGCTGAAGAATTTAGCTGAACGTCTTCTTCAACAAGACATCAAGGATCATGAAGGTGC
This sequence comes from Mytilus trossulus, assembly GCF_036588685.1. Classification (NCBI taxonomy): domain Eukaryota; kingdom Metazoa; phylum Mollusca; class Bivalvia; order Mytilida; family Mytilidae; genus Mytilus; species Mytilus trossulus. Next base: position 73,618,066 of record NC_086379.1, read on the forward strand.
CAGTGGTAGTTTGTTTTATAAATTTACTGGGTAAGTGTTAGGAGTCCCATATCGCGTTAACATGTATAATTGAATCAAATATAAAATTAAGGAGTAACCAATATTCTAAACTTAAATATTTATTTTATAACATCAATGACAATGTATATTGACCAATTCTGCAGAGAATTTAGACGAGCATCATTTGAACAATTTGCGAGTAAATATAAAATCAAATTGTTTAACCCCTTTTCAACCAATTGTTTCCTTCAAACGGTCCTGAATTATGATTCTGAATTTTATCGTTCGAAAAAGCTAACTATCTATACAGTCCGTTGTTAAGGCAAATGTTTGAATTGCTCTTTTTAAGAATACATTTACCATGTGGTGTTTAATAGACGATGGGAAGAAAAATAACATACCCATAATTTATGAAAGTGGCCGATGAAAGTACCTTTAAATTACGGGATGCGTGCCGGGCCCAAAAATGTTCGTTATTTCTAAGAAATAAATAATATCGTATTGAAGTGAAACAATTATAAAAATTATTTATAAAAACTGAAGAAAAATTGAGTTGATACAATTGTTTTCAAATTCAATTTCATAAATGCTTTGAATTGTTTAATCACCTTCATATATTTATGTTGTTTAGAATGAAGATACAGAATGCTAAACTTCCACAGGCTTCTATGGTAGCAGGAAGGCTGCAAACAAGAAATGGTGCTATTTGTATTAATGGAAACTACAGTTTATTTTATGATGGCATGTTAGTGTTATATCTGCAATACTTGAAAAGCGAACACTTCCAGTTTGAATGTATTCCTATTTTTTTATTGATTCATTGGTGTTTAACGCCACTTTCGGTACTATTGCGCTATTTCATGGCGGTCAGTTTTTATTGGTAGAGGAAGCGAGAGAGCTCGGATAAAACCACCGACCACCGGTCCTACTGATAGAATACAGGCCTCTAATCGAAAGGAAAGCCACAATTCGTTTCATTTTATGAAATAACACAACTATTAGCTTTAAGAATACCCATTACTTATATTTCCTCAAACAACCCCACGATAGTTATATTTTAACCAGTTTATTTTTTAATAATTGCAAAGCAAAGTGGCAACGTGTTTAAACAATAAAGTTCTTCGAAGACTTTGAGGAACATAAACACATTTTTTTGTAATTTATACACCCTTGACTACAAACTTGCAAGCTTATAAATTGATGTTTTAGATTAAAACGAACAGCAGATGGCGATTTTACTGTGATGATATCTGATATGGCTGTTAGTCTGGAAGATGTCAGAAGCGCACGCAATCGTAAGTGGAAAAACCTTTAATATTATAACATAGGGCACAAGATACGCCATACCATTACCTTTCATCAGTTTTTAGAAGTTTCATGCGCATAAGTAAAAAAATACCATTACCTTAAAAGGTAATATTAAAATGAGAACCAACACCGCGTACAACTGGATCACTTAAGTAATGATTTGTAATAGTTACCTGACATTTGCGTAGTGCATCGTGTTCAAGAAAATTTTCTTAGAAGACATTAAAAACAGGAAACAGGGTTTTTTTATGAACTGAAATCAGTACGTCTTCAACGAACAGTCGTACTAAATTAATGTTCACTAAATGGTCTTTTTCAGCCATTATGTCTGCCATGTTACAGATTTATTTCACGTTGCCAAAAAAAGTTTAATTGATTCCGACTATGAGGATCGATGTCGATCGTTGTCTGCACTGCTAATATCATGGTCAATCACAGAATATTAAAAATAATGTCATTAGTTTTAAATGTCAATATCGTGCCGCTATTGTAGAATCTAGTGGTTATCGATTGTTCGATTTGTTCCACGCTTTAACACCACTATACTGAATCAATTTAATTGTGATGTTTATTTTGAGGGAACAGTTTACGGTGCATGCATGGGTATACTTTTGTAAAAAATATAACTCATGCAAATAATTTCAATATATCTGATATACAAAATATTGACTTTATAAAAGAAAAATATAAAATAAATAAACACATGAAAGAGATTATGAAAGAAAACTAAAAAAAGCTGTTCTTTAAAAAAATAACTTAATTCTAGATCTTAAACAGAAAATAATAAATTATTTATCTATAGTAAATTTAAAAAGAAATATGAAACTGAGCCTTAATTACTTAAAGAGAATAACTTTGAAATAAGGAAAAAAATCACTAAATTAAGCGTGAGTGACCATATTTTGGAAATTGAAAGGGGTAGATACAAAAATATAAAAAGGGAAGGACGTTTATGTCAGCATTGTTGTCTAAATAAAATAGATGATGAAGAGCATTTTTTATTTACATGTACAAAAAATAAAGATTTGAGATTTGAATTTTTGCAGAAAGTTAGAAATATCTATTCTGATATAGATAATATGGATAATTTGGATAAATTGGTTTTGTGTCTTTCTTGTCAGTCAATTATGCAGTATGCTGCTTCATTTGTTAAAAAGTCATGGTCACTGAGGAGGGTGGACTCAACAACTGCATGATAGATACAAATATGCATACAATGTTGTGTTTTTTTGTTGTTTTTTTTTCTGTATGATGTATTGTAAATTATAATGTTGATTTATGTACAATGTATGCCTTCAACCCATATGGGTGAAAATGTGCATTTATATTCAATCAAGTTAATGAGTTAAAACATAAACAAAATCCTTATACGGAAAACAGCATCAGTTGTAGTATCATTTTCAAAACAATTTCTGGTTAAAGTATGAACATTTTTCTTCCACAATTAGGAGATCACCATTTTCTGTACGATGGGAGAGGCAATAGGATTTCGAAAATGAATATCCCAATCCGATAGGAGCTAAAAATAAATAACCCTGCATAAGACAAGAAGTCACATCATATTAACTTAATCAGTAAACTCCACATACTATCGTACGAAAATATATCTTCTTATTTTTATATTGTTTATAGAGCTCGTTAATTTAGATACCGTATCCATTTGTAAACTCATTGGTCCTTTGAATAAACTTATCATAAAAATATTTCCTCTATATAGTAGTCATTAGAACTGAGGGTAGAAGTATGCTATTTTATTTTATCCATGTGTTGTAATTTCTTTGCTATATTATGCTTGCTTCTGTTTTTTTGTGTTTTTTTTTTTTAAATTTCTATCATCTTTAAGTATTGTTTATTCAGTACTAACATTGACTTTCGTTTTATCAGTACTAACATTGAATATTAAATTATCAGTACTTACATTGAACTTTTGATTTGTTGTAGGTGGCCGTGACGGACGGGACAGCGTTGACCATGACCTATTACACAGGTTAATACGGAATGGCGTCTGTGTTTGTAAAATTGGGAAAATTAAAGCCAAATTCCAAGGAGGATCTGCCGGATTATGTTTGTTCTTCTTTAGAATTTTAGTTAAATTCATGAGAAACAGTTTAGAAGAACAGGTATGGCTTTTAGTTGTAATTGTTAACTTCTGTGTCATTTGGTCTCTTGTGGAGACTTGTGTCTATACATATATACACATTCATGGATCTACAATCTGTCGATACCTGTATCCTAGATTTGCATAGGGTCGTTTATGACGTCTTTATTCTTAATCCATTGGATGTTAGATGTGTACTGATTGATAATTTAGTCTTAGACGCATGATTTTTTTTATTAGTTGTTAGTGGCTTTGAATAAATTGTCAGTAACTGTCAAGTACTCTCAGATCCGTACTTAGTGTTTTTTTGTTGTTGGGATATACAAGTACCCGTCCACGTCCTCTCTGTGTAGTATTTCTATTTGTATTCATCTGATGGGTTAAGCCTTTTTCAACTGATTTTATTGATCGTTCTTATGTAGTACTGTTACCCCACTGTCCCATGTTTAGGGGGGATGAGATCTCGCTTCCATGTTCAACCATGCCACAAACTGTATGTATGTGCCTGTCCAAAGTCAGGAGCCTGTAATTCATTGGTTGTCGTTTGTTGATGTGTTACATATTCGTTTTTCGTTCATTTTTTGTACATGAATCCTTTAGCTTTTTTCGTTTGAATTGTTTTACTTTTGTCATGCCAGGGCCTTTTATAGGTGACTATGCGGTATGGGCTTTGCTCATTGTTGGAGGCCGTACGGTGGCTTTTAGTTGTTAATTTCTTTGTCATTTGGTCTCTTTTGGAGAGTTGTCTCTTTGGCAATACCAGTCTCCTTTTGTATATCATATGCAATCATACCACATCTACTTATTTCTTTAATTAGTATTGGATATAAAACAAGATCTTTGATATGATATTTGACATTTGTTTTTAATCATAGAATCGGACCAACATATGGTATACTCTTAATGATAGCGTCTTTCTTTAGTATTTGATTGTTAATATGTACATCTACCATACGAAATTATTTCAATAGATTGAATCAAATTGGAGATACATTCATTGAACTATCGTTTCTAACATTTCTTTAAATACGATCGTTATATTCAACGACCTTTGTCATAGAACCGCATGAGCCTGTCTAGCTTTTCCTTACTCGGTGGGAATCAATGCATTATTTAAGGTCATTGTATGTGTAATATATAGTCGTCGCTGTTGTCTTCGTTTCATCTTCTGTCTACCAGCCTAATGGGAAGTTTAATATTGTTATATTGTCAAGGCGGTCGCTGTGGTATTGGTTACTAAATTCGAATCAGGGTTCGTGCAAATAACAATTGTTGTGTTTTTGGTAGACAGTTTATTTGAGTTGATATTGAAAATTTTAACAGTATAAGATTATATCGAGACGTAGACATTACTTCTAATTACTTTAGAACATTTATCATGCAAAAAGAAAAGAATTAGGTATTGATTCCATGATCACTGAGTTCAAATAACAAAATTTACAGCATCTATTAATAATTTAAATGATATTTTCCTGAATAATATTTTTTCAAACTGTGCATCTGCATGGTTGATACGTGTATGAGGATTTAGATGGGGGTTTACATAGAAGATAATGGGACAATGATATAAAGAATAGAATAAGGATAAACAAGTATAAAGAATAGAAAAAAATGGCACTAAAGAATTAAAGAATTCAGAAATGAAGGACTATCTAGACCCTCATAAATAGGACAAAATAACTTAGGGAAAAGAGAAAGCGTTCCATTTGCAAAAAAGGAGAAGAATCAAGATACGAACTATTATAAATATCGAAAATCAGAAAGGGGCGACCAACATCATGACCATAACCAAACACAATGTAAAACATCAGTTTATCTATCACTACACATAAAACTAAAGATAGAGCAATAGAAATAGGATAGAAATCTCCAGCTTTACTAGTTATAAAAGTCGTGCTGCAAAAGTTTTGTATAGTGTGACATTCCTATTCATAACTAGCATCAATGTTGCATCTGAAATAGTTACAGCGTATATGTCACGCCGGTTTGATGAACGGTTTGATAAACCTAAATAGTCAATAAGCTTCAGAAATGTCGCTTATTGAAGCATAAAGTAACATGGTGCACAGATTGATTATACAACGCTACAAACATATTAAATGGAGATTTTTGGTCGATACCTAAAGATTGAAGCTGAGATATTCAGCTTGACTTTCATAATTTCCGGCTGAATGATAATTGCATTTGATTATGCACAATTTAGTATAGGATCAATTTTTGTCATGCAGAGGGTTTTCCTCCCCCCTCTTTCTCTTGGATGTTGTTTTCTAGATAGCATACAATCAGTAAATTTGGTTCGACGTGCCTTGTTAACTTCTAGTTATAGTCTTCATTTTAAGTTTGATATGCCTTCTTGACTGCAAGAAAAGCATAACGCTAAACAGTTATAAATAATCAATTGTTAAATATTTCCATAATGTTCTTTTATTATAGAAAAATATTTACAGTAACTATTATTTGCACACCAATGACGTTAACAATTATGTTTTCTTTTGTATTCTTTTTTCAAGGCCGCACAAGTTGTAAAGAAAATGTTAAAAGACGAGGAGGACATGGCTGTGATAGGACTTATAGGTTAGTATGATGGTGGTGTTATAGGACTTGACAGGCAATATGATGGTGGTGTTATAGGACTTGGCCGTCAGTATGATAGTAGTGTTATAAGACTTGACAGTTGGTGTGACGGTGATGTTAATGGACTTGACCGTCAGTATGATACTGGTGTTATAGGACTTGACAATTAGCATGACGGTGGTTTTATAGATCTTGACAGTCAGTATGATAGTTGTGTTAACGGACTTGACAGTTGGTGTGACGGTGGTGTTATAGGACTTGACAGTTGGTGTGACGTTGATGTTATAAGACTTGACCGTCAGTATGATAATGATGTTATATGACCTCACGATTAGCATGACGGTGATGTTATAGAACTTGACAGTCAGTATGATTGTGGTGCTAAAGGACTTGACAGTTTGTGTGAAGGTGGTATTATAGGACTTGACAGTCAGCATGACGGAATGGTAATAAGACTTGGCCGTCAGTATGATAGTGGTGTTATAGGACTTGACAGTTGGTGTGACGGTGTTGTTATATGACTTGACAGTTGGTGTGACGGTGATGTTATAGGACTTGACCGTCAGTATGATACTGGTGTTATAGGACTTGACCGTCAGTATGATACTGGTGTTATAGGACTTGACAATTAGCATGACGGTGGTGTTATAGGACTTGACAGTCAGTATGATAGTGGTGCTAAAGGACTTGACTTTTGGTGTGAAGGTGGTATTATAGGACTTGACAGTCAGCATGACGGTGTGGTAAAAAGACTTGGCCGTCAGTATGATAGTAGTGTTATAAGACTTGACAGTTGGTGTGACGGTGATGTTAATGGACTTGACCGTCAGTATGATAGTGGTGTTTTAGGACTTGACGATTAGCAAGACGGTGGTGTTATAGATCTTGACAGTCAGTATGATAGTTGTGTTAACGGACTTGACAGTTGGTGTGACGGTGGTGTTATAGGACTTGACAGTTGGTGTGACGTTGATGTTATAAGACTTGACCGTCAGTATGATAACGATGTTATATTACCTCACGATTAGCATGACGGTGATGTTATAGAACTTGACAGTCAGTATGATTGTGGTGCTAAAGGACTTGACAGTTTGTGTGAAGGTGGTATTATAGGACTTGACAGTCAGCATGACGGAATGGTAATAAGACTTGGCCGTCAGTATGATAGTGGTGTTATAGGACTTGACAGTTGGTGTGACGGTGTTGTTATATGACTTGACAGTTGGTGTGACGGTGATGTTATAGGACTTGACCGTCAGTATGATACTGGTGTTATAGGACTTGACCGTCAGTATGATACTGGTGTTATAGGACTTGACAATTAGCATGACGGTGGTGTTATAGAACTTGACAGTCAGTATGATAGTGGTGCTAAAGGACTTGACTTTTGGTGTGAAGGTGGTATTATAGGACTTGACAGTCAGCATGACGGTGTGGTAAAAAGACTTGGCCGTCAGTATGATAGTAGTGTTATAAGACTTGACAGTTGGTGTGACGGTGATGTTAATGGACTTGACCGTCAGTATGATAGTGGTGTTTTAGGACTTGACGATTAGCAAGACGGTGGTGTTATAGAACTTGACAGTCAGTATGATAGCGGTGCTAAAGGACTTGACAGTTGATATGAAGGTGTTAATATAGTCAGCATGACGTAGTGGTAATAAGACTTTACCGTCAGTATGATAGTGGTTTAATAGGACTTGACAGTTGGTTTGAAGGTGGTGTTATACAACTTGACAGTTGGTGTGACGGTGGTATTAAAGTTCTTGACAGTCAGCATGACGGTGAGGTAACAAGACTTGACCGTCAGTATGATAGAGGTGTAATAGGATTTGACAGTTGGTGTGACGGTGGTGTTATATGACTTGACAGTTGGTGTGACGGTGATGTTATAGAACTTGACAGTCAGCATCATGGTGGTGTTATAAAACGTGACAGTCGGAATGATGGTCGTTTCTATTACAGGACTCGACCGTCAGTATGATAGTGATGTTATAGGACGTGAGTCAGCATGATTACGGTGCTGTTATATGACTTGACATTCAGTATGAAGCTTGGTTATAGAAATTGACAGTCGGTATGACGATGGTGTTGTAGGCCTGGATATGCTATAGTTTGATAGTGGAATTATAGGACTTGACGATTATCATGACGGTGGTGTTATAGAACTTAACAGTTAGTATGATAGTTGTGTTATAGGACTTGACAGTTTGTTGTGACGGTAGTGTTATAGGACTTGACAGTTGGTGTGACGGTAATGTTATATGACTTGACCGTCAGTATGATAGTGGTGTTATAGGGACTTGACGATTAGCATGACGGTGGTGTTATAGAACTTGACAGTCAGTATGATAGTGGTGCTATAGGACTTGACAGTCAGCATGACGGTGTGGTAATACGACTTGACCGTCAGTATGATGTTACAGTCAGTATGATAGTTGTGTTATAGGACTTGACAGTTTGTTGTGACGGTAGTGTTATAGGACTTGACAGTTTGTGTGACGGTGATGTTATAGGACTCGAAGGTCAGTATGATATTGGTGTCATAGGACTTGACAGTTGGTGTGACGGCGGTGTTATAGAACTTGACAGTTGGTGTGACGGTGGTATTAAAATATTTGACAGTCAGAATGATAGTGGTGTTATAGGACTTGACAGTTGGTGTGGCGGTGGTGTTATAGGCATTGACAGTCAGCATCATGGTGGTGTTATAGAACGTGACAGTCGGAGTGACGGTCGGTTCTATTATAGGACATGACCGTCAGTATGATAGTGATGTTATAGAACTTGACAGTCAGCATGATGATGGTGCTGTTATATGACTTGACTGCCAGTATGAAGGTTGTGTTACAGAAATTAACAGTCGGTATGACGATGGTGTCATAGGCCTTGACAGTCCGTATACCGGTGGTGTTATAGAACTTGAAAGTCAGTTTGATGATGGTGTGATAGACCTTCATTATAACGGCGTGTTATACAACTAACAGTTAGGATGAACGTTGTATTATAGTACTGGACAGTCAATGGATAGTGATGTTATAAAAGTTTACAGTCTATATGACAGTTGTGTTTAACTGTAAGGAATTGAAAGCGAGTTTGACGGTGGTGTTAAAATAAAGCTTGCCAGTCAGTATGAACGTAGTGTTATATGACTTGGTAGTCAGTATGAATAGTTGTGGTATCAGACTTGAGTCAGTTTGAAGATTGTGTAATAGAACTTGACAGTATAAGTCGACTTTGATGTAAAAGGGCTCGACAGTTTATGTGAAGGTTACTTTATAGACAGAACCTTACAATCAGTATGAAAGTGGTGAAATAAGACTTGACAATCAGTATGAAGGTGTTGTTATTGGACTTGACAATCAATTTGATAGTGTTGATTCTGGATCAGAATGCCGGTTTGAAGGACTTGATAGTTGGTATGATGGTGTTGTTTTAGGACTTGACAATCAGTACGGCAGTGTTGATTCTGGATCAGAATGCCGGTTTGAAGGACTTGATAGTTGGTATGATGGTGTTGTTTTAGGACTTGACAGTCAGTACGGCAGTGTTGATTTTGGATCAGAATGCCGGTGTTGAAGGACTTGATAGTCGGTATGATGGTGTTGTTATATGACTTGACAATCAGTACGGCAATGTTGACTTTGAGTCAGAATGCCGGTTTTGAATGACTTGATAGTCGGAATGATGGTGTTGTTATATGACTTGACAATCAGTACGGCAGTGTTGACTTTGAGTCAGAATGCCGGTTTTGAATGACTTGATAGTCGGTATGATGGTGTTGTTATATGACTTGACAATCAGTACGGCAGTGTTGACTTTGAGTCAGAATGCCGGTGCTGAAGGACTTGATAGTCGGTATGATGGTGTTGTTATATGACTTGACAATCAGTACGGCAGTGTTGACTTTGAGTCAGAATGCCGGTTTTGAATGACTTGATAGTCGGAATGATGGTGTTGTTATATGACTTGACAATCAGTACGGCAGTGTTGACTTGGAGTCAGAATGCCGGTGTTGAAGGACTGGATAGTCGGTATGACGGTGTTGTTATATGACTTGACAATCAGTACGGCAGTGTTGACTTGGAGTCAGAATGCCGGTGTTGAAGGACTTGATAGTCGGTATGACGGTGTTGTTATATGACTTGACAATCAGTACGGCAGTGTTGACTTGGAGTCAGAATGCCGGTGTTGAAGGACTTGATAGTTGGTATGAAGGTGTTGTTATATGACTTGACAACCAGTACATCAGTGTTGACTTGGAGTCAGAATGTCGGTGTTGAAGGACTTGATAGTCGGTATGACGGTGTTTTTATATGACTTTACAGTCAGAATGACGGTGTTGTAATAAGACTTGAAAGTCAGTATGATAGTGGTGTTATAGAACTTGACAGTTGGTGTGCCGGTGGTGTTATAGTACTTGGCAGTCAGCATCATGGTGGTGTTATAGAACGTGACAGTCGGAATGACGGTCGGTTCTATTATAGGACTTGACCGTCAGTATGATAGTACTGATAGTTGGTACGACGGTGTTGTTATAGGAGTTGACAGTCATTTTGGCAGTGTTGACTTGAGAATGATTCCATGACAAAGTTATGACGATAATGAGTTTTGAATGATTGCATTGCAATAGATGTGATATGAGATCACCCCCAGTTTTTGGTGGGGTTCGTATTGCTTATTCTTTAGTTTTCTATGTAGTGTCATGTGTACTATTGTCTGTTTGTCTTTTTTATTTTTAGCCATGGCATTGTCAGTTTATTTTCGATTTATGAGATTGACTGTCCCTCTTGTATCTTTCGCCCCTCTTTTATGGCAATGAATGTGATGTGATGACAATGAGTATAATATAAAAAATTAATGTGACATGATAAGAGTGAGATGTGACATGACAGTGAGTGTGATATGACAGTAGATGTGACATGAAAGTAGATGTGATGTGATGACAGTGAGCTTTACAATGACAGTAGATGTGATATGATGACAGTGAGCTTTACAATGACAGTAGATGTGATATGATGACAGTGAGTTTGATGTGACAGTAAATGTGATGACAGTGAGTGTGATATGACAGTAAATGAGATGACAGTAGATGTGATGTAATGAAAGTGAGTGTGATATTACAGTAGATGTGATGTGATGACAGTTAGAATAATATGACAGTAGATGTGATAAGGTGACAGTGAGTGTGCTATGACAGTAAATGTGATAACAGTGAGTGTGATATTACAGTAGATGTGATGTGATGACACATAGTATAATATGACAGTAGATGTGACATGATGACAGTGAGTGTGATATGACAGTAGATGTGATGACAGTGAGTGTGATATTACAGTAGATGTGATGTGATATGACAGTAGATGTGATGTGTTGACAGTGAGTATAATTTGAAAATAGATGTGATAGGATAATAGATGTGACATGATGACAGCGAGTGTGATATGACAGTAGATATGATGTGATATGACAGTAGATGTTATGTGTTGACAGTGAGTATAATTTGAAAATAGATGTGATAGGATAATAGATGTGACATGATGACAGCGAGTGTGATATGACAGTAGATGTGATGTGATGACAGTTAGTATAATTTGAAAATAGATGTGATATGACAATAGATGTGACATGATGACAGCTAGTGTGATATGACAGTATATGTGATGTGATGACAGTGAGTGTGATTTGACAGTTGATGTGATATGATGACAGTTAGTGTTATATGACAGTAGATGTGACGTAATGACAGTGAGATGTGACATGATGATAGTGAGTGTGATATGACAGTAGATGTGATATGATGACAGTGAGTATGATATGAAAATAGATGTGATATGATATGACAATATATGTGACATGATGGCAGTGAGTGTGATTTGACAATTTAGCCTCCGGCTTCACCTACTTTGGATTATACTAACCCTCTATGGATCCGTAGGGGATCAGTAGCGAACCATATAACTTATAAGATGTGACGTGATGACAGTGGGTATGATATGACAGTAGATATTATATCATGACAGTGAGTATAAAATAGATGACAATAGATGTGACATGATGACAGTGAGCGTGATATGACAGTAGATGTGATGTGATGACTGTTAGTATGATATGACAATATATGTGATATAAACAGACAATGAATGATAGGATGACAATATAAGTGACATTGTGACTGGAAGTGTGATATGAGATGACAGTGATATTATATAGAACAATTATTTCACAACGAATGGTATATACGCAACTGTTATTACAAAGGCTAATATTTCCAAGAAATGCCAAACGATACCAAAGGTATTATCAAAGCAATGAGTCAAAAACGAACAGACCATGTTTTCACAAAAAAAAACGAAAAAATAACCAAAAGACACAAAACAGTAAACAAAACACAATTTATAAAATTAAAAACTACACAAACCCCACAAAAAACCATCGGGTGATCTCAAGTGCTCTGAAAGGGTAAGTCAATGCTACTCTATATGTGACACTCGTCCTGTTATTCCTATAAAATATGTTCATATGTTATATAAAGTGATTAGGCATCAGGCAACACTGACTTTAATTATTTTTTTCAATTTTAAAGAATGGACTTAGTTTTTGGTAAATCAAAAGTCTTATCATATTGAGATGTCACTTGTCTTTGCTGCTCAAAGTTGAAATTATCTTCCATGTCTTCCGCTTTTGCACAAAATGGGATTCAGTTCTGTAAAATTCAGAAATTATTTGTGTATTTATTATTGTGATTTTGAACGAAAATGTGGGAATAATTTTTATCATTGCTATTTAATGAAAATATGTGTACAGTTATTTATCTGATTCCAGAATGCAATTTCTTATTATTGCTATAATCATCCACTCAATAAAACTCTTAAATAGTTTCTGAATCTACATTAATGACTATTGAAGATTTTATTCATAACTATAAACATAGGGCTTGGATACACTTTATTTGTTCTTTGTAATTTCAGCACTGTTTGCATTCAGTGAAGATCAGCTTCCAGAAGGTGTGTATTTTTGTGATTTAAACAATTGAAACTTATGAAAGCTATCTAAATAAGTCAATGTTATGCCTATAAAATTATAAATGTATACCAGTGGAAAAATAATTTACCACGTAACTTAAATAGTTTGTTTTTTTCAAATACTGATTAGATGATTTAATTATTTTGTCTGATTTACGTAATTTTGTATTCTTTTTATTGTTAAATGTAAATTACCTGGGTTTTTTTTATTATCAATTATTCAATTACCATTAGTACAAGAATGTTTATTGATTATGTAATTATAGCCATTAATTATTATCGATTTTGTGTTCACCATTAAGTATCCTCATGCTGAGTCAAGATAATGGTGACAAACTATATAAAAGATTAATTCATTTTTAATTTCTTGCTGAATAAATTGGAGTTACAAATATCAAAATTCCATTAGGTTAGTGTTGATTGATTGAGGATGCAGAATTTGATACAAGTATAATTTGACCAGGTAATTTCAGTGTAAAATGTTAAGAGTTAAGAGAAGTATAACATGTACCTATAGAACAAGAGTGCACACGCTGAAATGTCTCGCCTTCTTCACTAATCATTGATATTATGGTGATAGTCCTAAGTATAAAACTTTATTACTAGTGTCACATAAACTTAACATTAACCAAGATAACTAAATAAAGACCAATGAACCATGAGAACGAGGTCAAGGTCACATGAACCATGCCAGCCAGACATATACAGCTAACAATGTTTCCATACAACAATTATAGTTGACAGACCAAAACACAAAAATTAACACTGATGAATGAACCGCGAAAATGAGGTCAAGGTCAAATAAAACCTGCGCCACTGACATATAGATCATAAAATATTTCTATACACAAAATATAGTTGACCTATTGCTTATAGTATTAGATAAAGAGACCAAAACTAAAAAACTTAACTTTGACCACTGAACCATGAAAATGAGGTCAAGGTCAGATGACATCTGCCCGCTAGACATGTACACCTAAGAATCATTCCATACAACAAATATAGTAGACCTATTGCATAAAGTATTGGAAAAACAGACCAAAACACAAAAACTTAACTATAACCACTGAACCATGAAAATGAGGTCAAGGTTAGATGACACCTGCCAGTTGAACATGTACACCTTAAACTTAACCTTGTTCACTGATCAATGAAATGAGGTCGAGGTCAAGTGAAAACTGTCTGACGGGCATGAGGATCTTGCAAGATACGCACATACCAAATATAATTATCCTATTACTTATAATAAGACAAAATTCAACATTACAAAAAATCTTAACTTTTTTTTCAAGTAGTCACAGAACCATGAAAATGAGTTCAAGGACATTGGACATGTGACTGACAGAAAGTTAGTAACATGAGGCATCTATATACAAAGTATGAAGCATCCAGGTCTTCCACCTTCTAAAAAATAAAGCTTTTAAGAAGTGAGCTTATACTGTCGCCGCCGTAGCCGACGCCGGATCCCTATCCCTATGTCGAGCTTTCTGCAACAAAAGTTGCAGGCTCGACAAAAATGATATAGAGATGTGGGTTATATTGTGAGATAAACTGAACAACATAAACTAGGTATGGTATTAAGATTGATTGATTGATTATAGCTATACTCGGCATCAGCACAAAATGCTATATTGCAGCAATATTTGCAATGTTTCTCTCATTGTTTTCCCCAATTATTATTATAATAATACATTTGTATATATATAATATTTGATATTTTTCAGAACCCCCCAGAAGAGGTATAAGACGTTATATAGCAAGTTGTGCGCCTGGTACAAGAACAAGACATTAATAGCAGCATCTTTATTTTTTATACAAATACATGCTTATTCCAAAGGTATACTCCAGACGTGTTGTGATCTACATCTAAAATTATACACCTTGGTGCCATGATATGAACTCGTGCTATATTATAGAACATACATCCTAAATTATACACCTTGGTGCCATGTGCTATATTATAGAACATACATCTAAAATTATACACCTTGGTGCCATGATATAGAAACTCATGCTATATTATAGAACATCATTCATCTGAAAATTATTTTCCTTAGAGAAAAAGAACAATGTTGTGCTTATATAGAACCAGCATTTGGTCATAGAAGTAACATTAAATGTTATATTTTTGTATATATTTTCTTGTGTATTGCATTTTGTTAACTTATTAAAATTTATGTTCAGTGTGTACAAATATAACTATTATGTATTTTGTCCGTGTCTCTAGTTATAAATGTATTGTCTCCTGAGGTGACTAAACACATAACACAACATTTAACATACCAGTTGCCAGGGGGGTTCGGCGGAACTCTCCTTGAAAACAAATAAGCACTGTTAAAGTGAGCGTTCTGTTCGATTAGTGACTATTAAAGCCGAGTTCGGGAGTCCATATACCCCATTGAAAATTCCTGGCTATGGGCCTGTTTAATACATTTAAACCATCTTCACATCAACAGCAATAATAGATACATTTTTATAAGATGTCTGATTTTAATCTCCTTATTTCACTCCTACTTAATTCTTCTTTCAGGAACTAAAAATTTGTAAGGGTTCCGCGGAACCCAGTGTCTCGCCTATTTTTGCTGTAAATCGCAAGCTCAACAACAATGAGGAAAAAAATCAATAAAAATATTCCTCTTGTTACTATTTTATGGTTGTAAGAAAATCTAAGTCCATTTAAAAGTAAATTACAGAAAAAACGGAGTAATCTTTTTACAAACTTTACTTCTGGATACAATCTTATGATCATAAACAAGCTTCTGTCCAAGTTTGGTACAAACCCAGGATAGTTTAAGAAAGTTATGAAAATTTTAAAAACTTTAACCACAGAGTGAATGTAATGGTTCCCCGCAGAAAAACTAAGTCCATTTAAAAGTAAAATATGGAAAAAATGGATTTATTTATTTACAAAATTTACTTCTGGATACTATCTTATGATCATAAACAAGCTTCTGTCCAAGTTTAGTACAAACCCAGGATAGTTTAAGAAAGTAATTAAAATTCTAAAAACTTGAACCACAGAGTGAATGTAATGTTTCCCCGCAGAAAAAACTAAGTCCATTTATAGTAAAATACGGAAAAAATGGAATTTTACTTTTACAAAATTTACTTCTGGATACTATCTTATGATCATAAACAAGCTTCTGTCCAAGTTTGGTACAAACGGTGAAACCCAGGATAGTTGGAGAAAGTTATTAAAATTCTAAAAACTTTAACCACAGAGTGAATGTTTTGTTTCCGCAGAAAAAACTAAGTCCATTTATAGTAAAATACGGAAAAAATGGAATTTTGTTTTTACAAAATTTACTTCTTGATACTATCTTATGATCATAAACAAGCTTCTGTCAAAGTTTGGTAGAAATCCAGTATAGTTTAAGAAAGTTATTAAAATTTCAAAAACTTTAACCACAGAGTGAATATTTGTTGATGCCGCCGCCGCCGACGACTACGGAATGTAGGATCGCTTAGTCTCGCTTTTTCGACTAAAGTCGAAGGCTCGACAAAAATGCAAAATACCAAGTACAATCCAGAAACTTAACCTTTTACTGTAAAGTGTTTTACTTATAAAAAGAATTTCACGTTTATTTCTTGTTCCTGATTATATTATACCTTACAGATCAAATTTATGCAAGTGATTTTGCAATTTTATCTCAATCACAAATTTAGCAAAAAAGTCCCTCGCATAAATATCCCACTTATCATTATTTAGATGATAAAGATGTTTGTAGGGTTTATCTTATCACACGTGACACTTAGACCAACATACACTTAACTTGACTAAATATATGACTTTACTTAAATCCTGCATTCAGGATGTTTATCTACATAACTTAACAGTTGTGAGACCAGCTATGATAAATGAAAACCTGCTCCTTGGTGTCTAAAAAGATGTATTAGAAATTAACTGAATTTGATCAGTTTTAATAAATCCTAAATGAAGATTAATTAATTGATGGTAATTAATTTAACACCACTTATAGAACGCTTGGGTATATCATGCCAGGTGATGTTATATGGTGGAGGATGCTGGAGCATCAGAACAGCAACAACGACCTTTGACAGAGAAATTGGCAATCTTAGTCAATTAAGATCAAAGTCAAACACACTTTGCCAAAAACAACATCAGTGTTCACCACACCTTGCATAAAAGATGCTCAGTGTTGACTGCATAGTGGTCATCGTAGATGAACTATCAAGACCTCTTGGGTACCAAAGTCTTAAGTAAAATTGAGAATAGAAGTGGGAAATATGTCAAAGAGTCAACAACCCGAACAAAGAGCAGACAACAGCCGAATCCACCTATGCAGCAGGAAAATGCCACACCTGGAGATGGTCCTCAGCTGGCCCCTTAACATGATTGTGTACTACAATAGTTCACTGAAGATCAATTTAAAATGGCAATAAAATAAGAGATAATATGTCATATCTTTATTATATTGAGCATGGTAAAAATATAACAATCCAGTGATAATATTTTATATCTAGGATATGTACAAATTTTAAGCAGTGACTGGAATTATTACTTCATTATAAAGAAGCAATTAGCAATTAGCTAATAAACATTATTTCAACAATGTATAACATTGTCATAAACTTCTCTACAACATTAATTAAACTTATTTACCTGACCTCAGATGGATTGCAAAAATGTGGAGGTATGAAATAATAAATTTGAGTTCAAACTAATATATGATCCATAAAATGAATGAATAAAAGATACACAGCTGATCTGCCATATGAATCTGCAATTTGATGTTTCAGAACCATTTGCATTATGGGTAATATTTTCAAAAATGTACACCATTAAGGTACGAACATTGAAATTACCAATATTGGTTGAAAATGTCTTAAACAATTGAAATCTAACCAATGACCCGACAATATTTTTATTTTGGGGTACAAACAATAAAATTACCCATAGTCCAATAGATTCTGAAATAACAAATTATTATTCATTCCTAGTTATAGAGTAGTCCTAATCAGAATAAATCTTGAAACATAGTGAAAACATGGCCAAACCCATTTTAGACAGATCACATGGACAGCAAAACAGAAAATTACAAATAAACATAAAGGTGACATGTCTGATAAAGTTACTAGGATAGGAGTCTTATTGCTGAAAATAAAGCTTGACCACCAGAGCATAAAATATTAAATCATGACCAAATGACATATGTCAGTACTTCTTACAATGGATTCATTTCCCAAATATCAATATGCTTTTCTGCATATTGTCACCTATTCCTGATCATCGCCTGAAATTGAAATGTGAAAATGTGTTATAGCTCCTTTTGATATAAATTCTAAAAAATTGGCCCTGCTGTTCTTTGTATTTTGGGGAATTTTTGTGTTGACTTACTTACTTACTTATCCTCTTCATCCCTAGTGGGACGTTAAGGCCACATAATTTTTACGTTTGACCCTGTGTTATGTCAGATAAACATGCATATACTCCTTATAATTTATCCCTAAACCAAGCATTGATGACTTTTCATTGCTACTGAGGAACAGGTCTAGAATGCAATTTTCATTGCTCTTATGCATAAAACTGAGATCAAGATTTTGAGACAATGACTGACTGACATGTCTCTTCCTCTAAACAAATTAAGTAAAACACTTTAAATGAGGTGATAAAATTTAATTTTCTTTTGTCGAATAATGATTGATTGAATGATTGGTGTTAAATGCCACTTTCATCACTTTTGTGCTATATCCTGACAGTCAGTTTTTATTGGAGAAAGCTGGAGCACATGTAGAGCAACACCCAATGTTGATGCTATTACCATTGGTGCTACTTATAAGTATATCCAAAGTTTCACTTCCAGTAAATTTGGGTGATGTTGGAACTAAGAATGGTCTTTCTAATCAAATGATCATACAATATTTAGCACTTATGAAATAAAAATTATTTAAATCAATACAAATGTCATTTTTAAAATGACAAAAAAATATACATGAATTGAACTGTTGTAAATAAGCACAATTATATATTCAATGGAAGCACCACTATGAAACAAGCAAATATCTATACATCGTTATGACTAGAAAAATAATATACTTAAATATATTTTCATTCTTACAAAATTCTAAATACATCATTAAAACACACAAAAATATAACAATCCACAAATTATAAAACACGATTCAACATACTGATCCCTCCGTAAACTACTACAAGTCTTGTTCCCATGGCTAATCACAATGAATCTAAATGAATGGTCTTCCGTAATCAATGCTTTTCCAGTACAAGTTTTGAACCATTTGAGCAAGTAAAATATTTTACTTATTTCATGATTGGTAAAATACTGAAGAAATGTTACACAAAAACAATACACAAAAGTAACCAGAATAAAATATATACCTACATTGCATTAACAAAATAAAAATTATATAGTAAATATAATGGTAGCTAGAAGTATAAAATTTTCCCCATCTCTTTTCCAGTGGCAAGCATATTGTTCAATAATACTAAAGTGAATGGGAAAATGTAACTGGTTAGTACCTGGTCCATCATAAATTGGTGAAATATTCAATAATACAAGCTCCTTCAAAAATATTTGTGAATAGTGCTCTAAGCAAAAAATTTATAGTTCGTGAACAAGCAAGTGCAAATGATATCCTGCCATGGATAAATGTCTAGCATTCTAATGGACAGCACAGACAAAGTGCAAGAACCTGATAATTGTTCTTTGTCACTTGCTTAATAACTATAGTAAAACCTGATTAAACCGAACCCTGAACAAACCTGTCTAATCCAAACTTGTTCTGAAGACCAATCATATCAATTTTATGCATTATGAACCTGATTACACAGAATACCTGCCAAAACTGAACAAAATCTCAAGTTCAAAATCGAAAGGGTTCGGTTTAGTCAGGTGTTACTGTTTTATAATTGTATAAATGTAAACAATATACCAAACTTTTTCTGATGTTGATTTTTGACCACTGGCTTTGCCTGACTTTTATGATCATAAAATGTTAACAAATACAAATTAAGAGAATAATTACTGATTTTTGTAATATTATAAAAGCTTTATGATATTTTTTTTATAATTTAAGTACTATAATGATCCCTGAACTTTATACTCTCTACAGTTTAATCTCATTCTATTTCAAATCCCTATGCCATTAAAGGTTTAAAAAAAATGTGTTTTATCATTCAACTCCAATTTTCCAGTCTTCATGACTAAATATTATACCAAAGTATAACTGTTTGTCTGATGTTCCTCCCATTCCCATCCCTGCTAGCTGTGTGATATTCAATTCCTCATTTATCTTCCAGTCAAATGTGACAGCTTTGTCTTGGACCTCTAAACTGACCCGTATCTTTCCACTAGACAAAACCTCCGTCTCCACATTTAACTTTGTGCCTTTTGTCAAATCAGGTAATTTGTTCTTCATTTCTTGACCATTTACAAATACACATCCTTAAAAAACAAACAAAAAATTAAAATATCAAAAATACAAATGATAATCCATTATACATGATAAGCTACTAAACTGATAATGAACATACTGACAAAATATTAATATATCTTTAAACGTATGCTTATATATTTTAAAAATTTGTCACTTGCGATGATGACATCGTTTTGATATGTTTGTTAGTTATATTGATTTGTAATTAAATTATCTCCATCTGCTAATAAATTGTCATATGCAAGGTCAAGGATTCAATATGCAAGACCTTCAGGTAGTTTTCACAACAAAGAACATCTACATTTTTACTAAATATATTCCAAAGATCAATATTTAATCTGACAGCTCAAAATGATTTTTCATTTTTACAAAAAGAACTATAAAGTGTGATCAAGTTAGGTCACTCAATTCGATCTTAAAATTGAAAATTAAGCAACCCTTGCCCTTTCAAAAAATTCCTAGATTAACAAATACCTCTAGTTGTTAAAAAGACTGCATTTTCTCTCTGCAGAGTCGTTGTATCCTGATTGTCTATAGATAATCCTACTCCATCAAGTGGAGAACTCTCTCCAGCATCCAGTAGTCTAAATGTAACAGAACCTCCAGCTAGGTAGCTATTGCTACTGGAGTATAATACTTTTGTTTCACCTTCATTTGTCCTTGTAGCTGTCTTATTCTCATTACTTGTGTCATACTCAGGATCACAGATAGACCATTCTAAAAGTCAAATATTGAAAGGTAAAAGCAAATAAAAATGAGAACGTAAATAGGGATTATGTCAAAGAAACAACAACTCAACCATAGTTCAATGCACATGTTCCTTTAGGAAGAAAAAGAATAAATAAGATAAAATAGCAGAAACATTTTCTATTAAATACACAAGCATACCAGTTTTGGCATTACCATTAAAGAAAAGAAATTGTATCATTTGATGATGCATTTACATTTTATTTTAAATCATTCTGATATCATATTTAACATTTTCAACTTAAAGTATGTATAATATGACTTTATTTTCAGAAATCAGCATAAATTCATCAATTTCAAGACCCTATACTAGCACATATATCCTTTGTGGAAATTTAAAGAAAAACACTGATAATGTGGAGATCTGCGGTGTATGTGCTGATATCCTGCAAATACAAAGCTTCTACATTAATTAAACCCAAAAATGACAAACAATTTCATTTTCGGGTTTCTGTTGATTTTTTTTCTTCTCATATATGAAAACAAGAGTGCACATGCTGAAATGTCTTGACTAAATATTGTTATTATGTTGATAGTCCTAAATAAAAAGCTTTATTACAACTGTCACATAAACTTAACATTAACCAAGAAAACTAAAAATTGACCAATGAACCATGAAAATGAGGTCTAGGTCAGATGAACCATGCCAGACGGACATGTACAGCTAACAATTCTTTTAAGAAAAACAGGCCAAATCACAAAAATTTAACACTGACCAATGAACCACGAAAATGAGGTCAAGGTCAAATAAAACCTTAACATCTGACATATAGATCATAAAATATTTCCATACACCAAATATAGTTGACCTATTGCATATAGTATAAGAAAATAAGGCCACTGAACCGTGAAATTGAGGTTACGGTCAGATGACGCCTGCCAGCTAGACATGCTACATCTTAAAGTCTTTCATACACCAAATATACTAGACCTATTGCTTATAATATCTGAGATATGGACTTGACCCCCCAAAACTTAACCTTGTTCACTGTCTGAAGAACATGAGGACCTTGCAAGGTTCGCACATACCAAATATAGTTATCCTATTACTTATAATAAGAGAGAATTTAACATAACAAAAAAAAAACTTTTTTTCAAGTAGTTACTGAACCATGAAAATGAGTTCAAGTACATTGGACATGTGACTGACAAAATCTTTATTACATGAGGCATCTATATACAAAGTATGAAGCATCAAGGTCTTCCTCCTTCTTAAATACAAAGCTTTTTTAAGAAGTTAATGCTACTGCCGGATCACTATCCCTATGTCAAGCTTTCTGGGACAAAAGTCGCAGGCTCGGCAATAATCAGAAATTTAAGAAAACTTTTGTATACTGAAGCATACCATAATGTGGTATAGTTGTCATTGCAACTCTTGGTACACTCCAGGCACTCCATTTATTGCTGTTTTCACATCGACATCGAACACGGAAAGAATATGGCATGTTTGTACGTAGATGTCTGACTGTATGAGATGTGGCTGGTCCTTTGTATGAACTGTGGAATGTTACTGATTTACTGTCAAACTTTATACTGCCACTGGTAAACTCTAAACAGAAATCTCCTGGTTCTATTTCTTCATCAATCTAACAAAAATAAATATTCTATATTACTTAGAGGAGAGATATGAAAACTTATAATTGTTGTCCTATATCCATGTACAAATACAAAATAGAAAAAGGTAAAAGTGGAAAAGAAATGAAACAACAAGATTTATAAAATCCTGAAAAATGTCTCAGTTAATTTTTTATATGTGCCAATAAAACCTGTAAAAGATGGGCAAACATCTTGCACAAAACAATTATCATGTAATTGTTCTTGTCCTGGATATGCATGAATTAATTGCCACTGAACTTTAGACACAATTTATCAATTAAACTGCTTCTAGAGCAATATACAAATTAAATGTATCAAGATACGACTTTAGATAGCAAACAATGGAAAAGAAAGTAAGTATTACACATTCTGAAATTGGTAAAAATTAAGTGCGTTTTTATGTTTTTCTAGTTTTACTTATCTTTCTTAGAATGTAGTTAAAAATTCCTGTTCCAGAACATGTCAGGATCTTTTATGTATGAAAATGAAATTGTTTCAAAAAAATTTCAGTATAAAATATTTTTTATTCTAAATTCCACCCCTGCTAATGAGTCAATGACATACTTCACTCCATTTAACAGTTAGGCCACCAGGTCTCTCTATAATATCAATAATCTGAACTGGAGCTCTTTCTAATATTCTGCCCTCCTGACTTATAAACTCTGCCAATTTCTCCTCTAATTCTGATGATACTTCTATACTAATGTAAGGCACATCTGGTAAACTGGGAACTTCTGGAATGCTGAAAGAGATGATTTTTTTTTTCAAAATTCAGTTCTACTGACTGGGTCATATGTATGACATGCTTGCTACAACATATAAAGGTTTCTGGTTTGATCATATGCTTTTCATAAATACATGTACTGCATTATACATATATAATTATAATGTGTGGATTCATCATATTCATCAGATACCAGTTTTTTTAAGGTTTTGGGTGTAAAGGTGGACCACAGATTTAATGTTCAATGGAAGTACATATCTATCATTCATATTATATAGTTGTACAGTAAAAACAGAGAATATTATATTATAATAAAGCCTTATATAATAAAATATGGGAATTTCTCACTACATTGAAGACCTGTTGGAGACCTTCTGCTGTTGTCTTTTCTATGGTCAGGTTGTTGTCTCTTTGACACATTCCCCATTTCAATTCTCAATTTTATACTCTTTTACTTAACTTTTTATTTTTAAGATCATTTCAGGATAATTAAATTTTGTCATATTGATATACACCTTTAAAAGTTTCATTGGTTGAAGTTATAATTATCAGAACTGAAAGTATATAGGAACATTATCAGGTCTTTAAAAGAAAAGCATAGGAACATTATCTGTATTTTTATTATATTGCTTGATTGAAGATTAAATAAATGCCCTATCAGCAAGGTTCTTACTGCCAGAAAGAGGCTAACCGATGCAAGCAATCATATTTCTATATCAGCATTATTCTTGTGGATGTACACCTTTGGAAAGATAATAATAAATATAATTATATAGTCTAATATGTATAATCATGTAAGTACCTGCTAAGTGCTTTTATATCTGGATTGTCCTTGAATTTCACAAGACCCTCTATATTGTCGCCTGGATTGTTGTTTAAAAGTGCTTTACCTACAAAATATTTTAAAAACTTTGTTAGATTATAGATTATAGCAATAATGTTCTGCTATGTTTTCTTATCATTCTAGACTGACTATCACATTTGAATAAAAAAGACAGTTTACTATGGTAATTGGAAAGTATGAGTCTTCCAAAAGAATGTGATATGTGATGTCTACACACAATATGCAGAAATGGCAATGTTTTTGTTTGGTATGGGCAACCCCAAATCCTTGATTTAAAGTATATATGGCAATGAAGGAGAATAACTGTGTGTCCTGTAGAATGATCTGTGCATCATGATGCATGTTTGAAAGAATACTGTCCAGTTGATTGAATATGAGGAAAATTGGAATTGTCAATTAACATAATTAATGAACTGATATCTATCAGAAATTCAAATAGCAAGATCACAACTTCATGTAGTTTTACAGTGCTTATCCTGAAGGCTTTGCTAATTCACAATAAAATTGCTTAAATAAATGTACCAATAAACTGATCAACTAGAAAAATATTTGAAAAAAGAGTCATCAACTTAAATCAAAAGTTGTAATATATGACAACAATAAGATTTCATGGGAGATAATCTAATATCTATGAATGATTTTTTTTCCACATGAACTAGTATTTTGACATTTATCTCCCTTTAAAACTTCAAGCAAATATATTCTAGAATAAAAACATATTTCTATGGGTGTTTCAAATATTGATTTAACCATTTCCTAAGAAAAAGTTATCAAATATTTAGAAAACTTTAAGTTGGACATTATTATAGCAATAAAATAAAAATAAAATAATCTTCTTATTTGAGATCTACATTAGTCTTATAATTTGGTTATTTTATGTATAACAAAAAAAAAATATGAAAAGGTCTTGATTAATTGAGTATAATTTTCACATTTCATACTTGGTCAATTAGAGCAATGTATTAGCATTTAATTATGATCATGATACATAATATTCTTACCATCCTGCATAATTCTGGCTGCTGCTGCTAAACTCTGATTAATGACATCTTCACACTGTCGTAATGGCTCTAATGCTTCATTAGCTATTGACTCCACTTTTGACAGTAGATGTGTTAGCCTCTTGTTGATATTTTCTATCACATTTTCTTTGACTTTGTCGAAGTAATCAGTCAGATTTTGGCAAGATTCTGTTTTACTATAGCGAATCTGAAAAGATTTAAAGGAAATTATATATACATACATAAGTTTTTGAAAAATTTCTAAACCATTTAAAACTTGTGTACTGTATGGATTCCTATTGAAAACATAAAATAGCATTGGATTGTTTAAATTGAATCTAGTGCTTCTGGGTTTTCTTCTTATTTGCATATAGTCTGCTAAAGATCAAATTTTGTATTTAGAAAAGAGGTCTTATCTCAAATTATCATATATTAAGGACAATATTGACTTGTCAGTTGGGTCCAAGGACACAGTTATCGCCCTTTGGTTTTCATTGTCTACAAATATTGTCCATAGTGTAAACAGTGTATAACTTGCATATTTTGTTTGATAAATTTTTCCAATTTATTTCTTGATATTAAATGCATGATATATTAAGTAGGGGGATGTTATTACATGTCGAAAAAATTTGGGTGCTGAATCTTTATGTTAAGTAGTGAATTAGTCCAGTTCTAAAAGGTCAAATTTTATCACGTCTGAAGCTGTCAAACTGACTTTTACACCCCTTTAACACAGAATTGTCAATATTTTGAGTTAGAGCTGGTAGAATTTCTATAATTTTAATATTATTGGTCTCACTGGTAGTACACTTCACTGTAAAACATCTACAGTAAGTTAGTTTACACTATTTCTTGTCAATTGTATAGATAAATGCTTCCTTGATATAATACCTGATCCTGGGCCTCTTGTAAGGGAGGTAATAACTCTGTCAGCTGAGCCCTCTGGCTGTGAGCTATGTCCATGACATCTATCAAATTCTGTATAAGTTCTTGTGTCATCTTCGATTCTGCAAAAAACAGTGAGCTGATTAGTGAGCACATATTATAAATATACATCCTTTAAAACACTACAATAAAAAGGTATTCGTTAGGATTTTGTCATTCAAAACAAAGACAATATAGGACTACAAAGTTTGACCAGTTTATATCCCTTGGTTAATTGAAAAAAATTTAATAGCCATGCCTCTTAAGCAGACACATTCTAAAGTAGTATTTGCAAAAAGAACCAACAAAATAAATATATATTACATACTTTTACCTAAATTTTTACCAAATCAATAATGCACAAATCAATAGGTCATCTAACATCATTCAGCATAACAGAAGTTAACTCTAATTATGCATATGAACCCCTATCAGGAAGGCTAGTAAATTAAATTATTAGATGTCCAATGCCTTATTTCCTTCTCTCTCGGTGTGATCTCAGTGTAATGTGAATGCTGCCATTTTGTTTATTTACGTCTGTGATGAAGTCCCCAATAACAGTAAAACAATCAATAAAAAAAAAAAATCGGCAAAATTTTCCAAAAAATTTTATTGTACAAATTAACTCAAAATCGTTCAATTTTTTTTTTATGTCATGTTTTGAATTCCTGCATTTGCACAGAAATCTACATGTACGTCCTTTTTCCTGTCTGGTTTATATAAAACTTTGAGTAAAATATATATCTATCAGTCTGATATAAAACTAAAACTAAAATCCCTAACAACCATGACAACAGAACCAAAATCGGAAACGTTACGATATTTCCGTTTCTTTTTTTAACAAATATTTAAGTTACAAAAAAAAAATTCATACAGACTTTGTCCCCATTTACAGGTAATGCCTGCCTCATATTAGGGCTATTCAAAACTGGTGTAAATTTAAGGGTTATTCGTCCTTCCTTGCAATTTGCAGTTTCAGAAATCTAAAGAATCATGGATAATTTCATTGTTCGTACCCCTAATTGAAAATAACATGTCATTAGTTGAATTATCATTGTTTAAGACATTTTAACCAATCACGACGTTTTGTTGGACACTTTCGAAAATATTAACCAGGATGCATTAGATTCTGAAACGGCGAATTGAATAAAAATTAATTATTCCACATCACATGATAACATTTCACCCAATAGAATTGTTTGAAATATATGTAAGGTATAATAATAACTTTTTGTATAATTATCATATTTTAATGAAACTGTAGCCAATAAAGGAAACTTTTCAGACTTTTCAGAGTAGCAGACAACACTATCATGATCTCCCGTATTTCAAAACAATTAATGAAGGACAACAACAAAAGGCTTTTGTTATGGAAGATGTAGTCAATAAACACTGCATAAGAATATCATAAAAAGTTTACCGATTGAATATAAGTGTCGTGTCAGATTATTCAGGGGACAGAATTTCGATGATGGAGGCTGCCATTAATATGAAAGTGCTAAAAACAAGAAATATAAATCCGGTTACGAACCCAAATTAACCGTGTAACTTTCCAGCTATATAGTTTTACATCTTCTGATACCACATAGCACGGACTGCTCTCAACAAATTGAAGATTAAATCAGAGGAGAATAAATTACTTTAACAAACGCATTAGTTTTAAACTGAGACTACTATGTGTTATAGTAGTCCCAGTTTTAAATGAATCAAGTACGGTATAATAAATGATCATAGATGAAAAACTAGTATGAGTAACAGCTCAGCAGGATAAATATCTTTAGTATATATACTGAGTATAGAAAGTCCCTGTACTGAAGTCGTATAGAAAGTCCCTGTACTGAAGTCGTATAGAAAGTCCCTGTACTGAAGTTGTCATTTTTGAGAGCCAATATACTATCCAAATATCTAAAAGTGTTATTAAATTTTTGTATCAGATGTTGTTTAGATGGGTCTTCGCTAATTTTAGTTATATATTGTAACCCATAACAATGTTTTATCTGCGCTGGCACCTGTATATATGCTATATGTTAACACCTGTAACATATGATTTTAAAAGAGCACATTTTGGATGACACAATTTTAATTTCAATATATTCGTGTGATGAGTCAACAGAATCTTTACGGATTATCCATCATAGATGTAGATGTATAGAACATAGAAATGAGTGGTGTACAGTTAATCCCCATTGGAATTCCGATAGCTTCTTGTCGATATAAGGAATTTCAATAGAGCGAACAAAAACGTTATCTAGAAGAAGAAAAATCAAGGGCAATCATATAGTATAAAAGCAGGTCCAATTAAAATAGTTATTTTGTTAACATTCTCTTCTATTTTTTTTTCATAGATTACCTTAGCCGTATTTGGCAAAACTTCTAGGAATTTTGGTCCTGAATACTCTCCAACTTCGTACTTTATTTGGCTTTTTAACTTTTTGGGATTCGAGCGTCACTGATGAGTCTCAATGTTATACTGGCCTATTACTGGTATATAATTGAATTGAGTTGACGATTGAAGGGTGAATCCAGTCATTTTAAAAGGGGTCCCAACCCAGAGTAAAGAGGGGGTGTTCCAACTATATGCTCCCATTCAAATGCATTGAACGTCAAAAAGGGGGTTTCAACCCCCGCCGGACCCCCCCCCCCCTGGTTCCGACAATGAGATTCCGTTACCTCGAGCTTTTAATTTAAAACCTTTGGTGAACTGATTGATATTTTTGTCTCAGATACTCATTTTTTATTAGCTTTGAAAAATGCTTCGAACTAACTGTCAGGGACTGCGAGTAATCTCAGAACTATACTTAGTGTAGTGGGAATGCCACGTCCGGTCAGTGTATTTGTTACATGTTTTCTGCTTTATGTATCTATTCGGTGAGTTAAGCTCCTTTTCCATTGATTTTTGTAGTATGTTCATATGTTGTACTGTTACTCTGTCTTATAGAGGTTAAGGGAGTCGCCCAAAACATGTTTAATTCTCTGTATGCCTGTCCATTGTTAGGAGCTATGTTTTTATTTTTTTGCTCAATGTCTGTCATGTTTTTATGTAAATGGTCTTGTTATGAATTATGCCATTAGTTTACCATGTTTTTTTTCAAGGAGATATAACCTCCTTGGTTTTCTTTAATTTGAATCAACTATTCGGGATCCACATCAAAAACAGCAAAGGAGTAGGTCCACTAAGACCCCTTTTTTGCCCCAAAATATAGCAGTTTTACAAAATTGTTAAAATATTTACTTTAAGTAATTTATTGGACAGGAGAAAGCTTCTGCTACATAAATATGGGCTGTTTTTTGACAATACGATGTACATATATCGAGTACTAGCATCATTAAGTCATGCTAAATGACTGAAATCTTCACAATTCTAGCATTTTGGTTAAAATTTAGACGGTTTCCTTGTAAAACGAAAGTGGCCGAATTCGTGTTCATCTAAAATATTTTAATATAAGTTGTATTTGATGATAATCCATAACATATATAAAGGTTGGGGATGAACACGGATGCGGCCACTTTCATTTTTGACAAAAACCATCTGAAAAGTGAAATTTTTTGGCATATTTGATAAATTTTTCATATTAAAGCTTAAATCGGAGCGTTTTTAATGACTAAATTAGTTAAAATCTTTTACATAAACTAATTGAATCAAATAAAATAGACACTTAAGTGTTTAAAAAGTGGTCAACATCTTTCGTCAGATGAACTTGATATTTGAGGCCAAAATCGGTCCTTACCGGACCTACTCCTTTCACAAATTGAAAAAGTTCAGAGAAGAGCAGCACGCTTCACATACAACCGCTTCCATAACACCAGCTCAGTTACTGAAACGATGACCGACCTCAATTGGTAGCCACTTGAAATTATGTGTTTACGATACAGACTTGTCGTCTTTTACAAACTTATACACGAAATTGTTGCAGTCCTTACACACAACTTTTTGATCTCACTAGACGATAGAACCAGACATAGAAATCCACACTCATTTATGCAAATACAAACATCTTAAGACAGTTATAAATACTCATTTTATCAACGAACAGTTATAAATTGGACTCATCTGCCATAACAAATAGTATCATGCAGTACAGTAGAGGGATTCAAGAGTATGATCTCGGAATCTGCTCTCATCCCCATATTCTATCCCTACCTATTCTGTTAACAAATGTACATGTATATAGTTTTCTCTAAATTTCTTTTTCATTTTTCATTTTTCATTTTTTAATTTAATTTTTTAATTTTATTACTTTTTATTTTCTTGCTGTAATGTTAATTTTAATTTTATAGTCGATGCCCGCGAGAAACCTACAGAAGAAGAACAAAAGAAATTTCTGATATTTAGCTGACTTTACGATATTGGATTTTCTCATTGTTGAAGGCATTCTAACTTTAGAGTAGTTGTCTCATTCGGCAATCAAAACACATCTCTTTTAGTTTTTATATCAGTAAGATGCAGTGTTTCTGACTTGCATTGTCTAATTGGAAATCCATCAGACACCATCCTTATTCCTGTAGACTCCAAAAAATAAACAAATCATCTCATCAACTCACTTTTAAACACCAATACATCTTTCCGTTTACAATACCGCAATGAAACACGCTACATACTCCACTTGTCCTGTCTAAATCTGTTGACTTCTTTAGAAAACCTTTTAATTAAAAAAACAACACTTTTAAAGTTCGTTCAACTGCCCAATACCAAACATTTTGTACAGTAGCACTGGTATTTCTTATTTTAATTTGTTGAATATTTTTTTATAGGCCTCGCATGTCACAGTAAATAATCAGCAGCCTGCTGATGGTTTATTTCATACTTTAAGAATTAAGAACATCATACAATTATTAAAAGCAATCAGTATATTAAAAGCTCCCAAAT
Organism: Mytilus trossulus; assembly: GCF_036588685.1. NCBI lineage: Eukaryota > Metazoa > Mollusca > Bivalvia > Mytilida > Mytilidae > Mytilus > Mytilus trossulus. The sequence goes on from NC_086379.1 coordinate 73,649,193, forward strand.
TAGTTATATCATGGCAAGGATTTGTATAGTTAGACATACAAACTATACAAATCCTTGGTTATATATATACTTTTATATATAATTGATTGTAAGATGCTGTTATATTAGATTAGCGAGTAATAGCGACTTTCAGACTATATATGATTTTTATAAACGGTAATGTTATAATATATTTGGAGAATTTTTTTATAAAATCACTGAAATGTTCAAGATCTTTTTTACAGATTCTATGGTGAAATTCTGTGAATTTGTAAAAAAAAAAAAAAATCTTTGTTATTTATTAATATAATTAGCAAGTGTCTCTTCAAAATTTCAATCATGGTATCTATGATGAGTTTATTCACAACATGCAAAGCTCTATACACTATCCAAAGAATGACATTCTTGATACTAGGTGCGCTTTTCTATAGATTTACCATTACAAGGAACGCTAACTATTTTAAATTTGAAAGGCATTGGTGATTCAATCGTGAAGTGAGTGCCTGACTAATCGAATTATACAGAGAATATCCATAATCATCTCTGGTCAACTTTGCCTGAGCATATTTCTAACATTAGTTCCTTTTTTTAATTATCAAACAGTTTAAACTTATTACGACGGGGAAAGGAATGTATATTTTAAAACTCAACAGAACCGAAGCATCGATCACTTAATATTTTGAAAGCAATGAAAATCATTTGGTAAATAAAATAATGAGTAATCAGAAATTAATATATTCTTCAACATTGTTAATAAACGTCAAAGGTACCAGGATTATAATGTTTTACGCCAGACGCGCGAGCGTTTCGTATACATAAGACTCATCAGTGACGCTCGTATCAAAAAAAGTTATATGCCAAACAAGTACCATGAAAGTTGTAGAGCATTGAGGACCAAAAATACCTAAAAGGTTGTGCCAAATACGCCTAAGGTAATCCAGAGACATATATATGTATATATGTCTCTGGGTAATCTAAACCTGGGATAAGAAAATCCTTAGTTTTTCGAAAATTCAAAGTTTTGTAAACAAGAAATTTATATAAAAAAAAAAATTAAAAAAAATACTAGTTATTGATATTCATGTGAACAACCGAAGTGCTGATTGCTGGGCTGGTGACATCCTCGGTGACGAAACGTCCACCAGCAGTGGCACCTACCCAGTGGTTTAAGGGCATACGATACAGTTTTGATCCTGTATTTACAGGTTCGTGAAAATTTGCATATAGGCTATTTTTTACCTGATTAAATCAAATATTTAATAAAAAATATACCTTCATGTGCTACTTTTCGAGTAAAATGAGGTACAAATTTTGTATATTTGCTCAAGATTCAAATTTGTGGCCGTAATTTCTTTTTCGAAAGAAAGGCATAACTTTTTTGTCTTAAAAGATAAACACAAATTTGTTGTTGTTAAATAATCGGTAATTTCTGTTTTTTATTCAGAAATAACTCATATTTATCAAATGCTCATGAATTGAGGAAAATACGTCATTTTTGTCTGCATGTTTATCAAAATTAAAAAAAAAACTCTTTTTACAGTTTTATAAAATTTGGGTCACATAATCTCCCTGCAAAATGAAACAAATTACTGTTTTGAAAAATAGGGGTCCATGAACTCGTTTTAAAATTAAATCAGTTTGAATGATAAAAATCAGTCGAAAAATGCATCTTTTCCCGATATGTCACAGTTTGACGTCGCGAAAATAACATTTTACGTTAGCAACGTCATTACCTCCCCTGTAACTGTATCGTATGCAAGCATATAAGTCCCAAGTAACACCTTCACTAGAGTATGCTTGCTCTGTTTGGGATCCATACTTACAACAAGACATAGATAGCATTCAAAAGTTCAAAGGAGAGCTGCGCGTTTTTTAAACTTGTTACCAACAAATACAGAAACACCAAGTCACACTTGAACGGCCAACTAAAATAGACACTTTTAAAGTGTTTAAAAAGTGTTCAAAATCTTTCGGCAGATGAACTTGAAATCAGCCCTTACCGGACCTACTCCTTTATATAAACTTGAAAAAGGACCATATAATTGATATTCATGTCAACCCCGACGTGAGTACAATGACTTGGATCGGAGTGTTTCAGTTTTAAGTTAGTGACTACTTTGGATTTATATTTTACACCTGACTACTACGGGTTGTTACACGGCATTGACTACCAATAAGAGTCTCCTATGGGCTAGGTCTTCCGCCACTCTGTTTTGCAAGATGCCAGAACACAACCGGTCTAGATTTTAATAATATGTACACATTTTGAGGAATGCTATTCATTTGTAAGACGTTTTCTTCTTAGTGAGAAAAGCATATCTTTTGTAGATTTTATATCGATTTTTTTTAAATACATAAAATTAACAATGTTTGAATAATTCATTTAATTATTTCAATTACTCCATATAAGGGGAGAAAACTCAGGTCACCTTATAGGGGGTACACGACAACTCGTACTTTCGGCATTTTAATTTTGTTTTCAGTTTGGGGTGGGGGCATTTTATTCTTTTGTTTAGTACCAACAAAATGACTTTACCCCAATATATTTATATTTCGTGAAAGCGTTAAGAGAACGATGTTCGTTAAATTTATTGTCACACTTTGCAGTATCCATGGATATCTAATCTATAAAAGAAAATGAAAATTTTCAGTGTAGTCCTTTGTACCGGCAACATGTAACTTATAAAAAAAGCCCCGTGACCCATTTATTATTTTAATAATGTTAAAAACAACATCATATGAACATTATTTTGGCAATTTTAATTGAGACATTGGTCTACCTCTACTACTGCAATTGATACTGTACATTTTTTATAATTTTGTCCTGCCGATGATTAGATAGAATTTTCAGGATAAAATGTCCGGGACCTTTTTTTCTGAAGCAGGGACTTTCTATACTTACTACTTAGTATAGAAAGTTCTTTACTAACTACTTAGTATAGAACGTCCCTGTATGAAGTAAGCATTATTTAGGTTATCTTAAACCGTTTGTGCTAAATATTTATCACCTATTAACAAAAATTATGGTGCGAGAAATTGAGACGGGTACGGGTCGTTTTACAGGTTTTAGCCTTTACCGGAAACTAAAAACTGTGTTACAAACAAAGACCACAGACCGCTCGCACTGGGCCTTTTTGATCTGGTAGATTGAAATTCGCATGGTATAGGTAGCTATTTTATGTTGATGAAAACCAAGTAAAAAAAAGTAATTACACATGCACGTATAAATTCGAAAAAAAAAATCATTATTGAAATTCTGACAGTCAGGCTGAAACAAAAACATAATTTCATAAAGTGTAAACACCAAACAAACACTGAAACAGACAAAATTATTTTTATATTCATATATTGCCAATCACGGCGCCAAAACATTATGACATTCTTATGACTTTTTCAAATAATTATAATGTCTTGAAAGATAGAAGCGATGCCCTTTACCATCAGTCATCTAATGGTGATTTCCCGCTACCTTTAGCGTCAAATTCATTAAAAATATTTGCCATAATTTGTTAAAATATACTTATCGTGATTTGTCAGACGCTGATTTGTCATCATCATTTGATTTTGTTATTGCCTAAAAGAAAGTGCATGTTTTGTCATTATGTATAAAAAAAATACAGTAAATGTTATTTGGCAAGTTATTTGTCATAAAAGTTTTGGCAAGTTATTTGTCATAAAAGTCCCCCCATTACCATGATTGCCCTTGATTACCGCACTCTCAAAATGCTATTTTTTAAATTTTTTTTTTTACTTACTACAGTAAGGCGTCAAATTAAAAAAAATAAAATAGCCTTTTAAGATGTCATAATTATTTGAACTACAGTGACACCAGTGTTTCCTCCTAGCCTTTCTACTTGTAGTGTTTTATAGAATATATATAAATAACATCATATATAACAAAACAAACACTGAATATAAAGTTTTTATGCTTCAAATATGTTAAAGAAGTCTGTATAACTCTCAAATAATTAATGAACATGTGAATTCTTGGTTTATAATATGAAAATATAAGGTGTTATTATTTGCAATGAAAACTGTATTTGCCACAGACAAAAAAATGATGATATTATTAACAACTAAAGTACACTGTATGATCTTCATTATTGATTAATTTTCACTCAAATCCTGAAATACCTCGTATTTCCATACGTGTGTATTCATCATTATTATCGAGATACAAAATACATTTTGTACTGTTGTTGATTTCATGGACATGATGGATATAGTTCTAAATAAACCAATTGCAAAAGTCTAATGTGCATGAATTATAAATTTTGTGAGAGCTTGAACATGTACATGCAGACTTCAGTATTAACATGAAATCAAATATCCATGAAATATAGTTCTTTATCAATTCGTCAAAAGTTGGTATCCACAAAAAATTAATGAACTTTGTAAAATTATGAATTTGAATTTCAAGGGGTACAATCAAAATCATGTGATGGATATACACACACCGGAAGTTACAGTCGAACTCGCCGTTTGAAAGGTTAGTAGTTGCATTTTCTTGTTTATATCAATTAAATTTTGATTGATAAGTTGGCACACCGAATGTCGAATAGTATGTAGTTTTAAAATACACAATTATTTCTGCTAGAAAGCGTGCAGTTATTGCAAACACTAGACACAGTTCCAAATTTTCGACGGATAACTTTGTCGAAGTGTTAACATTAACTGCACACTTTCCAGCAAGGATAATTGTGTATTTCAAAACTAGATAGTATCCGACATTCGGTGCACTACCTTATTTATTAAATTTTATTGATATAAATAAGTAAATACGACTACTTACCTTTCAAGCGGTCTGCTCGACTGTTACTTCCGGTGTGTGTATATCCATCACATGGTTTTGATTGTACCCCTTGAATTTCTTTGATCAAGACAAATTAAATAGAAAAATTAAAAAAGATACATGTAATAGCTATATGAAGACATGTCAATGTATTTAAAAGATAACTGTCGTCATTTTTTCTACCCATTTGACATCAGATCATCTCTAAGTTGAGTATAACACATGTATAATGTCTCTAGTCTTATAAACCTAGGGAGGAGAATTATCAGCTTGTCTATTTGATTTCAGTCTTGACCTTATTATCACGTTTAAGTGTTTGTAGTGTCCTTATGTCACCTATGTCTTAGTTAATTTACCAACATGACTTCCAATTGTGTAGATTAAATAAATCCTTGAGGATCTAGATTTATAAGCTACATTTGTATAAAATGGCCAAAGTGATTTAGATTTGATATGACCATTAATTCAAGAAGACAATAATTTTTGCTGTAAACAAATCTGTTAAAAAATGGTTTGTTGATAACCACAGTTTTTTGGTAAAAAATTATTCTGTTGTTATTTGTAACATAAAAAAATATAGTTAGAAATTGTTAAAATAATGTAGCTATAGGTTTTATGAAATGTAAAGGAAAATATTTTCCTCATAAAACATCTGATAATAGGTTTTACAACCTCCAGATGAAAATCGCATCTAGGTATAGAACTAGTTTCTACAGGAATATTTCTTGATTGATTTCTGCAAAAATGAACTAGTTAATGCTGACTTTTTCTTGATCATGTTGATTGATTGCCTTTCAAATTTTTATCTGACGACTAGATTTAAACCTGTCACTGAATTTAACACTACAACAGAACAAACATGACAAAGTTTTTACATGGGATCTTATCATACTCATTGTATGTAGACAACTAAAAGATATTTAAACCGTTCCTTAATTTCAACCAGACTTGACATGAATCATCATAAGGTGTCTAGTTTCCAAATTGTACCATGACTTTTCCTCAGAGGTTATAGTTCTCATGTTGAGGCAGTTTATGCACAGATTATGAGATGCAGGTTGAGCGATATGGGCTCCTCAGACCATTTATTTTAAATGTTTCCCTTCCTAGATCTGTGTTTTAAAGATTATAACTTAGTTTTTAAATAAATTTTTCCAGTCTGTTTTAAAATCCCATGAATTACTCCAATTAAATATATTATATAACTTGATAACCTTGGGATCATTTAAAAAATGAAGACATGTCTTTTGTAAATAATTACATATTGAGTCAGCCGTACATTTAAATGGACCAATTTGTCAAATTGTATGAGTTCATTTATATAAACATTTATACAAATCAAGTCTTATTTTTTATTGTGTGTTTTTCCCAATAACTGTGTGTAGGTTTTAAAAAGTTTCTTATTTTGTGAGTATTTAATTCAACACTATTTAAATTAATTGTATTTGTGTATAGAATGCATAGAACCACAGTAATATGAATCACATGTTAAAGAATTACTTCATTTTTATTGCACAGTTATAATTAAAACTTTGCATGTTTTTTTTATTGTCTCTCTCTTATATTTTGGAAAATAAGTTACAGGTTTTATGTAAGGGTATACATCATTAAAACTGTAACATAATAATAAAATAAAAATACATCAATATAGTTATAGGTGTTTATGAAATTTGATTTCGCTTATATTGTTGACTGAATGCAATTAAATTTCAATTTTGCTTCAGTCTGATATGCATGAAAAACTTTTCACAGAGAATTCAGTTATATCTTTATAATATTGACTCTATCATATCATGTTCAATATTACATCAATATTTGCAGTAAGAATTATATACTTTATTGCTTGCAGTAAGAATTATATACTTTATTGCAAGTAGAAGCTAGGTGTAGTTTTGGGTTACTTAGTAATTAATTGTCACACACCCTTTATATACATCATTATCATACATGTACACATGTCACAAAATAATATGTTATACTTATAACAGCCCCAAAATCATTTTTTTTTATAGAAAAATGAAAAAGTTTAGTTTGTTTTCTCGTTTTAATTGTTTTACATTGTCTTATCGGGGCCTTTTATAGCTGACTATGCGGTATGGGCTTTGCTCATTGTTGAAGGCCATACAGTGACCTATAGTTGTTAATGTCTGTGTCATTTTGGTCTTTTGTGGATAGTTGTCTCATAGGCAATCATACCACATCTTCTTTTTTATAGTATTGCATTATAAGAATAGTAAAAAGTAAATCAGAATTTGTAACATGGATAAGAAGTTAAGTTATAATGTAAATGTGTTGAACAAAGGACTGATTAACTGAGTTAATTGACTGAATATCAGGATGTCTTACCACAGAGTAGCGTAACCTGTTGAAATAATTGTAGAACCTGGAATCAAAGGTGGGTTATATGAAATCGTCATAATAATCAAAATAAAATGAAACTGTTTCTATCTATTTTGAGGAGAAAACTGCTTGGTTTATTCTATTACTATCTACGAAATTCAAATGTTCCTCTTAAACATGTTTTTGTCTTGGAAATGCTGGGAAATACTTGCCACTGGACATCATGTTAATCAATTAATCAAGTGTTATTGGAAAGTAGGAACCTTTGTATCAAATTAAATGTTAATAGCTATAAACAAACAGTCTTTCTTTGTCAGCCAGTATGTTCATAAATCCCTCCATCTGTATCAGGGAAGGTAGATATTCAATTACTGAATTAGATAATAAATCCCATGTTTAATGGATCACATTATTGTGATTATACTACATGTAGGTTATTTAACTAATTGAATCTATGTAGAGAACATTGATCATGATTTTAACAATTGTTCTGATTTGAAGAAATAAGTATAGCCATGGTAAGTATCTTGCTGACAGTATTAATCTTATTTTTACTAGGTAAGCGCTTCAAAGATATTATTTAGCACCTCTTGGTAAAATTGAAATGAACGCATGCTGAGGGTACTATCACATGTATAATTTTAAGAAAAAAGAATGGTGGTTTTGTTTGCAGACAACTTTTGTCTGTAGCATTGAAGAATTTATTTCCTGGTCTTTGTTTATTTACTTGTGATATTGACATTAATATCAGGTTTCTTTTGGAAAGGTTGAAGGGTATAAAAGTTTGATGTATTTTTAACAATCTGTCATTAGATTGACATTGAGTGATTGGTGGTATTATAAAGCTTCAAATTTATGTCTTTAATTATACCTTACACTAAATTACCTGTGGTTATTATGATAAAGCTTTGTCACACCTGATTGGACACAATATTGTTTTCTATTAGGTCTATTACACCTGAAGTAATACATAACAAATGAAAGCAACATAAAGAGATATTTTTTGTGCTATTACAAATATATATAATTTGTTATGTATTGCATCTATAATTCAATCTTATGAATATTATTATTAATAAAAGAGTCTAATTAAATGTACTATTTTATTGTACAATTAATAACCTGAATACACAAAATCAGCTGTCCATAAGTATATCAAGGTAAACTGTCTCAAAACAGGTAAAATATTGTTAATTTGTTATTTACATAAACTGTGGTTATTATCTTTGTATACACTTATTTACTCTGCAATAGTCCATTGTGATATTCATTTTTAAGAGAACACGTTTTGTATGGAGCTTAGTTCAGAACAAAGAAAAGTATGTATATGACATACCTTGATGTAATACATCTAAAGAGTTGTAATTATCCAACTTTACCTTATGTTACCTATATTATACCTATCTTTTACCTGGATTTTTCTTTATTATAGATGGTCAATAATATACAAATTGTTCATACCAGACAATGACAGTTTTATGACAAACACAGATCATAAGAGGATTTACAGCAAGGGATAAGGATTAAATTAAATCTGGCTCAACAAACTACTATACACCTGTACAAAAGGAAATCATATTTTAAACTAGGACTATTTTTGCTGATGCGTTCAAAGACAAACTATACTGAGGATGTTTTACAATGCGATTGTAAATTTGTTCATATTGTGATGATCATGGACCTAATGGCAGTACAACATGGCCCCAGGGTAAATTGACTTGTGCTCTTGTCTTTGATGTTATCTTGAATTTATCATCCTGATTATATAACCAAATAAAATCATAATGATTAACGTAGGACAATCTGTCACTCAGGCGACAAGAAGAGATGAGGGCACACGCACAACAACCGAGGTGAGCAGCTCCAGTGGCTCGTCTTTTGATTCATCCTCTAGTTCTACAGTGACGGCACAGGGACATGCTGCCACACAGCCACATACTCAAGCTGTAAGACCTGACCATTCAAGTAATCCACAAACTAATGTAGCAACATCTCAGCATAATAGTAATATGCCTTCCACTCGCCATATCACGACACATGATCCCAACTCTGGAATTTTTACAACTCGTGTTGAGATACGTCATGAAGCTATTCCAGACTTACTGCACTCACATGTTGTGCCATCACAGCACTCACATGGGGTGCCATCGCAGCACTCTCATGGTGTGCAATCACAGCACTCACATGGTGGGCCACCACAGCAATCAACTCAGGCACCTATTGTTACTCGACATGGACAACAAGTAAGACAACCTCCACCTGCACATCTTCTTAATCAACGAGGTCAAGTACACGTGCGGCATCACCCATCTCGCCAAATACGACAACATCAACAACAACATAGACGGAGAACAAGATCTCGGTCTCATAGTAACAGTGAAGATGAACCTTGTAAGGCTGGATGCTTGTCATGTTTAGCAGCCTCTACATCTTTTCGATGGATTTTAGTAATTTTATCATTATTAGGAGTATGTTGTGTTGTGACTGGAATTGTCCTTGCTGCTCTTCATGCTGCTGGGAATAGTTTTCTGTTTTTAGCAATCATGTTTATAGGTAAGTTCAAAATATAAAAAAATGGTTATGGTTTTGATATATATATACAAATGTATGTTATTTGAGTCTCAGCGATCACCAGTGAGGTATACATGTGGTTATATTTTTATAGGTTTAAATAGGATTTAGTTTTGTGTATACTTCTGATAAAGGCTGACTGCAGCTGGTAATGCAGTTAGTTCAATATAAGATAATAAATAATCTGAATTTTCTGATTAATAATTACCTCAAGAAAGGGTTACATGCCTTATATCTTCCATTTACAAGATTGTACACCCAGCAGACTTCGCTAAAACTTCTCAAAATATTTTTTTTTACATAATGTTATGGATTTTGTCATAAGAACCATTATCAGTTGAAGCAATCTATTTCATTATGAAACTTTAATTTACTCATTCAATTTATTCTATTCTTCATTTCTCTTGAGCATTGCCTAATCCGATGAAAATCTAGCCAATATTAAAATCAATGGATTTATTATATGTCCAACCTTTAATTGGAGGATTTGTGAAATAAAATTCTCTATTAGATTACATGTATACAATTAAAAGTGGTTTAATTTATAATATACAGTAACATTTGTTGTGCCTTATTTTGTATGATCTTCATTGTTGTTTGATTTGACAAAATTGAATTTCATATTAAATTTCATCAATTTAATATTACAATTTCCATTTTAATTTCTGAAGGACAATGTAGCTTGTGTACAGGTAGTAAATAAATTAAAAGTTATAAGTTATGATAGGAATCAAAGATTACATTGATTCATTTAACTTATGATTCAAAAGTTAGTCTTGGGGAAATTATAATAACCATATAGAGCCCAAGCACACCTCCCTTATTTAATAAATACATACATGTACTATCATTTATAAATAAGAAATTAAAATGAATATATATGCCTCAGTTTTCATAAACATAACATTTTCAAATAACTTACAAATATACTTTTGTATTTTGACAAGGCTTAAGCATGGTTTATGTATAGCAAAGTTATTGTGATATTTTCATTGAATAAGTGTAAGTTGATATTATGTGGTAGATGCCATCAACTTTTAGTGCATTAAACAAAATTAATAATGTTGCTGCACTTGATTTAACTTTGCATATAAACACTAGTACATAAAGTTGATAAGATATTACAAGCACATGGAGACTTGCATACACATTTTATTTCAGCAAAAGGTTTCATAAGTTTTGTATGAATCTTTAAAACACCATTTTGTATCTTCCTATTATAATATTTGAATAAATGAAATGTTGTGAACTAGATTGACATGGATTGATTTTATCATCAGATCATTGGCATGATTGGGTATGATATATGGACCATGTGTTAACAATCCATCATGATTTGCCTTAGGATATTTTAAGAATGAACAGTAAGAGAATGTCAACATGCATACATGTACATGTATTTTCCTTATTGCTTGTCTTTCCTTGTTGTCTATGGTTCCTCAGTGTACCATGAAAGATGAAATAATTAGTCTTGAAACAGATGTGGATCCAGGTTTTTGAAATGGGGGAAATTTGGCGGGGACACTGACAAGGCAACATTATGAGTGGGACTATGCATAAACAAAAAATAAAATGTGCTAGATTGGAAATTAGATGAAAGGGGCCAGATAATTGATCATACAAATACCTTTTAAGGGCAACAGGATTATAAGTTTTAAAATCTAGGTTTTTGGTTGTTGGATTGAGCCGTTGCAGAAACTTATAAAATAAATAAAATTTCAAAATCTTCACACATGATGTTGACATAAGTTTTTTTCTTCAAACTCTTTTAATAAGCTTCTTATGTATTTCTTTCTTTCTTTCCAAACTTTGAATATTCTTACTACTAGATTTATCTTTAAAAGTACAAATTTAGAATGTTTGATGATCATACATGTATGGAAGGGCTTTTCTCTCAGTCCTAAATCACTTCACTTTCAAGCAATATCTTTCTTGCTATAATCTGATACATTGTACTTTAGCTTAAAGTTGAAGTGTACTCTTCCTGTTTGTCTATGTTGTTAAGAAGGATAAGACTTGAAAGTTATATGTTGTATTTCCTGTCTTAAAATAATCCTGCATACTATTTCCCTTATCCTTTATACGTGATATATAACTGGTTTGCTAAGAGATAGGAAACTAATGGTACATTTTTGTTGTTGCATTAACACATGTGTAGTACAAATGTACTTACTTTTGTTGTTGGAGTGCTGTCTCATTTACATATATATTATTTAAATAATATCCCACATTTCATATACATTTGTACATACATCATACATGTATTAAACTATATAATTTTCTAGTATTAGGAGTTAATAAATGATAAGTAATGTTTTAGGAAAGAGGGTTGTATACTGTACACAATTTAACCCAAAAAATAGGGGCGTATTGCATTTCCGCTAATTTTTCAAAGTCCCAATACTACGTTTCCGCAAATTTAATGTATACATTTCTGCAACTTGTATTAAATAATAAATTTTATTACTTTTCCGGGAATTTACCTGGTAAATCATAAATATTTGAATACAATTATATAAGATAAATATTCTATTTTATTTATTTAATAAAGAAAAGGTTCTGATCTTATATCTTCAATATATAAGATATAACTAGTTGACCTTGGTAAGGATTTTGGTAAATGACTAACACATTTCTTTGGTTTGTCTTACTTGCCAACTGACTTGATTAAAGCATGCTTTGTTTAAATAAATAGCTGATTCTCCATCTGACGGTAGATACATAAAGTTTGCGGTTTACATCTTGGAGTTTTATAGAGATAGCAATTTGAAATTTCCACAAAACATTTGGGCATCACCTCCTGACCCCGACCAAAAGATAACAACTAATGGTGCCGAGTCTTTTCATGCCCACACGAAAGAGCAGAGTGACGCAAGCCATCCTAACATTTTTGTCTGTGTCGATGAGTTATTGAAACTGCAAACAGCATCTTACATAAAGATGTGAACTCTAACTGTAAAAGTACCCGTTCGAAAATATGAAAAGGAGAAGATGAACAAAATACAAAACTTGTAAACGGTGAATGTACTACTGTGGACATTGTACGACGTGTTGGCTACAAATATTCTGCCAGAACTGACATGAATTCATATCAAGATATAGCGAATCAGTGCCGACTTTTGAACATACATGTTCATCCATTTTAATGATGAATTTTACCTGCATGTTTTGATGACCTTTAACTTAATAAATTTTGATTTTTTTATTATGGATTTCCTGTAGATCAACAGGTATTCCATAATTATTTGCAGAAAAGTAATAATTTATTTTTTGCGGAATAGTTACTTTTTTTCCGGAAAAGTAAGATATTTATTTGCAGAAACGTCATCTTTTTTTTCCGGAAAAGTAATGCCAATTTGCGGAAACGTAAAACACCGAAAAATAGATGTTTGTATTATATTGAATCGGAAAAAGGACAAAATCTTGAAAATGTCTAAATTTGGTGTCACTTCTTAGCTGAAGATAATTCTGGAATTAAGTGCAATATGCATCTGGTATTTTATTGTGGTCCATGACCTTAGACCTTAGAAAATTTATAAAGTGGTAAATACCTATCTTGGTTTCATAGCTACTGATAGTTCTGGTTCACTGAACAGGGTGTTTGGACCTACACCCATCATTACATTACTATAATATATACATATCTTCTGAAGGATCTCTTTTAACTCTAGCATTTCAATATGCATATATCTAGCCCAGATCTATCTTATGACAGGTTAGTGGATACCTCAGAACTTAGTGTATTGACAAGTGGTCATTTGATACACAAAATCTATATTACCTGACAGGTATACTTTGTCTTTGGACCTCCAGGTAAATACAAGGTGCTGATAACATGGCCAGTTTAATTAAGATATATATTCCCTATACACCTGTATAGGATAAGGGAAAATTTATATAGATAAATTGGAGTTAGGCTGGTATACTTGCCAGACAGTTTGATGTAATATGGATTATAGGGTGAAAATTTGACATGATTGAAGTTTGATAACAGTCTGTATATGGTTTGAGATAGACCCCTACTGAGTATAAGGAAAGTTCTTATCAGTAAATTGGTGCTGTTGCTAGTGTTTTTTTCACTGTTTCATTGATATTTCTTGATAAGATTTGGCAAAATCATTTAATATTTATTTTTTTATTGAAAAATTAAAAGCTTTCCCTGATAACTGTTTGTATAACAGTCGAAACACATATAAGATCAATATATCTGTAAAAAATAAATCTCCAAATTCTAAGCTTTTGAATAAAAATTTGGAACAGTCATGCCAGTATTCTTCAAACCCCATAAGTATAGGAAACATACATAATGCAACAAACCATGAACTGAGGGTTATTGTGATTCTGAAAGATTTAACGGTTATTATTTGGCACGTTTTATAATTTTGGGTCCTCAATGCTCTTCACCTCTATATTCTATTTGTACGTATTTGGCTTTCTAAGTATTTTAAACTGAGCATCACTGATGAGTCGAATGAAGGTAGACGAAACGCATAATTGGCATATCAAATTATAAGCCTGGTACCTTTGATAACTAATTAGCGTAAATGTCATTAGTTTTCTGGAAACATTGTTTTTTTTCTTTCTTTCTGGATGATAGTAATTGTTTCTCTTCACAGAATCCTGTAAATCCATATTGTGCAGGTCGAGTTTTATATTGACAGTAGACATTTACCTTTCGGGTAATGTAGCAGATGGCGATATCGGTGATCACTTAAAAGTCTAGATCACCTCAATCTAGTTTTGTTCTGTTGACACATATATGTATGTATATGTCTCTGGTTGACAAGCGAACATACCAAATAAACCACTGTATGCATGGTTTGCCTTTACCAAAAACAAATAGAATATATAAATGAAATGAAAAGGACATTAAATCAATATTATTTGCGTTAATTACTCTAGTAATTAATTAATCCTTGGGGAATGACAAATGAGAGCATTCAAGAAAAAACCAAGTTTACACTGTATAATTATGAATTAGTGTTATAGTATTTGTCATAAAAACAGTATAACATTTGTTTTCACTTCTTTGTACATATGTTGGTAACAATTTTTTAGTCTTGAATTGGTACTTATTATCAAGCTACTGTAAGCTTATATTTTACAATAAAGGTGAACATTGCCATAAAGTTTTATGACAGTGTCCTTACACTTTATAATCAATATGTATACATGTACTTCAGGGTAAATAGGGTAGATATCTTTATGGATTTTCAGTGATCAAATGTTCTAGTTTTGTATTAGAATTGTAAAATCATATACACATCATACACTTATGGAAAATTTGTGATACAGTTCAAATAGTTAGGTAGGGGCCTACTGAGATGGAGGACAGGAAATTGGGAATAATCCTAGAAAAGGATGTTTTCATTGGATAGGGACATGAATTTTGCCTTGTGACATGCTACCTTTGGACTCCCTAAAGAGTTATATAACACAGCAGATAAATTATGGTTTAACAACATCATGTGGTGACAACCTGTGGATCTGTAAAAGGGGGGTGGTAGTAAAATTCGCAGGGGGTTAATGGCATCATGTCTACAGTTATTGGTGACATCATCTATTAATGTTGTTGTGCTACATTGTTTATTTTCCTACAAACACAAGCTACAAGTTTCCACATATGACAAAAAATCCTTATATGGTTCGCTACTGGCTCCCTAGAGTGAATTAAATCCATCAGCCTCACCCCTATGGATTTTACTACATTTGTAACCCTCTATGAATGAAAGGGGGTCAGTAGGGAATCATTATAGAACTTATAGTTGCAAGGGTTCTTAATTTACAGAGAACATTGTATTCTCTACATGAGGCAGTGGATTTTATGTCCTTTACCTGGACTTTGCTGCATATTTGTACATCCCTCACAACCAAACATTATCATTTTGTACCTCTTTAGTAAGGTTTTTTTCCTGGGAGTCAGAAGGAAACGAAAAGTGACCACTGTCTATTCCTCAGTCACCCTTGGGGTTATGAGCCTTAGTTACACCATCACTAACCAAGCTTCATGATCTATCCCATGCATTAAAGCATATTCAATTCATATCATCCTGATTTTTGCAAATGATCCCTTCTGTAATGATGACTGACTAAATTGATTTGCTCTACCAACTTGTTCACCCTAATTACCAAGTAGCTTGAGCCCTATTTTATTCTGAAATTTATTTTTAGTGTCATAAAAATCATTTCAATCAAGTTCATGAATTGTTTTACATCTCTGTGTCAGAATATTTCTTTCATTTTTAATGTCCCATTGCTTGTTTCTAATACATAGTTTTATTCTAAGTTATGTGTCACTTTCATATATTGTTATACTTTTATGCATTCCTACATGTCCAGTGCAAGATAGTCATGAAGATATATAAATATCTTTTAAATTTTCATTTACAGTTATCCAGGATTATTTATTTCTGATTTTGGTTTTATTGCAGTCATAAAATATTGGGGTCTAACTCGAACATATTTAGTGCTGTGATATAAATCTTTAAAACCAACAGTACCAGCAAGTGTTCTTACACCAATTGGCATGTGTAGTGAAGTTTAAACAACTTGTTTTGTTCAGGAAACATGCACTGTTACTTAAAATAGATCAAACATTAACAGATAAATTCATTGCTTCCGACTTATGTTGTGCAAACAGATTTCTTAAAGAATACTTAGTATTCATAAGATAATGTTTACACATGGACAAAGTTTTAAGGATCTGTTGCGTTTGTCATGTCTATCATTGTCCTTTCAATTTTTAACAGGATTTTTGTGACAAAAATGTCGGTTATTGATTTGGGGATGCTCGGCGGGCGGGTAGGCGGGCGGTCGGGCGGGCGGCAATCAAACGTTGTCCGTGCATTAACTCATGAACCTTTCAACCAAAGCTTTTAAAATTTTAATATGTTGTTACTGACAACTAAATGAAGGTCAAGTTCAATAATGGCGATTTTGACTTTTACCGTTCAGGAGTTATGGTTCTTGAAAGATTGAAAAATGGCGTTTCCAGTCGTGTCCGTGCATTTACGCATGAACTGTTCTACCAAAGCTTCCCAAATTTTAATATGTTGTTACAGGTGACAAAATGGAGGTCAAGTTCAATAATGACGATTTTGACTTTTACCGTTCAGGAGTTATGGTTCTTGAAAGATTGAAAAATGGTGTTTCCAGTCGTGTCCGTGCATTTTCTCATGAACCATTCAAACAAAGCTTTTCAAATACTAATATGTTGTTACTGAAGACAAAATAGAGGTCAAGTTCAATAATGATGATTTTGACTTTTACCGTTCAGTAGTTATGGTTCTTGAAAGATCGTAAAATGGGGTTTCCAGTCGTGTCCGTGCATTTACGCATGAACTTTTCTACCAAAGCTTCCCAAATTTTAATATGTTGTTACTGATGACTAAATGGAGGTCAAGTTTAATAATGACAATTTTGACTTTCACTGTTCAGGAGTTATGGTTCTTGAAAGATTGAAAAAAGGTGTTTCCAGTCTTGTCCGTGCATTTTCTCATGAACCATTCAACCTAAGCTTTTCAAATTTTAATATGTTGTTACTGATGACAAAATAGAAGTCAAGTTCAATAAAGACAATTTTGAGTTATGGTTCTTGAAAGATCGTAAAATGTTGTTTCCATTCACGTTGTTGCATTTACTCATGAACCATTCAATCTAAGCTTTTCAAATTTTAATATGTTGATACTGATGACTATATAGAGGTCAAATTTGATATTGACGATTTTCACTTTCACCAGTCATCAGTAATGGTTCTTGTGATATTGCCAGGACACAAATAAATGCTAATAAATCTGGTTTGCTGTCGTTGTGACAGCCTCTTGTTGTGTGTTATATCATCAAAATAAATCTCAATCAAAGAATATTTTCCTATTTATCCAAACGCATTTCTTATGTTGTCCTTCAGAAAGTGAGAAATAGGGAAACATCATGCATTCATACAGCATATAACATGGTTTTTAATTGGCATAAGGGAGCAACCCCTTTAACTTCAAGGGAAGCGGTTACTGTATTTTTATCCTGAGTCAGATTTTTCCCCCAATCTGTTATAATTAGCATGTAATCACCAGGCAGTTTTTTTTTTTCTTTAAATTATTTTTTTTGCCAGGGCATCTTATAAATAAACTTACTGTAAGGAATGGAGTTTACTCCTTGTTGAAGGATTTGCAGTGACCTATAGTAGTCTTCAGCCTCATGCTTTGGTCCTGATCTATAGTAGATACATGTAGTTGTCTCATTGACATTAATTATACCACATCTGCTTTCAATGAAATAATAACGGTATATAACTAGTGAATGATAAGCAAGCAGCAATAAAAAAAATCAACCATAAAAAGAAGCACTTTTTATGTCAAAAGTTTTAACTTTCAGTAAAAACAAACTATTAAGAATTTCTTATTTTCCAGGTTTGGGTGTTCTATTGGTTGTTGTAGTAGCAGTTGGATGGAAATGTACACCTAGAGGTCATGAACCTTTACATGCATTGTTTGGTCTTGGTGATTTTCGAAGGCGGAGAGGGGGTAGAAGAAGAGGACGAAGACGTGGTCATCAGAGAGGAGATGAAAGGTGGTATGGAGGTAGGTTCACAAGTAAAATATTTAATTATAGAACTGAATAGTATATACATCTAAAAAAGAAGATGTGGTTTGATTACCAATGAAACAACTCTTCACAAGATACCAAATTACACAGAAATTAATGACTATAGGTCACTCTACATCCTTCAACAATGAGCAAAGTCCATATCTCAAAGTCAGCTTTAAAAGGCCTTGAAATGACAAACTTAAAGCAATTCAAATGAGAAAAACTATACGGTCTAATTTATATACCAAATGATCACTGAAAAACAAATATGTTAACACAGCAACAAACAACAACCACTGAATTACAGGCTCTTGATTTGGGACAGACACATACAAATATGGCAGGTTAAACATGTTAGCAGGCGCCCAACGTACTATTTTATATGCTGAGAAATAACACTGTGATATCTTCTATCATGACTGGCTAACACATTCTAAATCTTTAGTAATGAATTAACATATTGTGACAAATTTGTTGAAGTGAATAATACTATTGTAGTTTGTTTCAAGGAAGTAAATGGTCAGATCAGAATTTTCATTCAGGAATTAAGTGTCAGCTCTTTTGAGAGAAGATTCATACATATATGTCTACCTTTTTACTATGAGTGAAAGAAGTTATGGGGTCATACATGTTAAACCTAAGTGAGACGGGTCATACATGTTAAACATAAGTGAGACGGGTCATACATGTTAAACCTAAGTGAGACGGGTCATACATGTTAAACCTAAGTGAGACGGGTCATACATGTTAAACCTAAGTGAGACGGGTCATACATGTTAAACATAAGTGAGACGGGTCATACATGTTAAACATAAGTGAGACGGGTTATACATGTTAAACCTAAGTGAGACGGGTCATACATGTTAAACCTAAGTGAGACGGGTCATACATGTTAAACATAAGTGAGACGGGTCATACATGTTAAACCTAAGTGAGACAGCATTGTTAAGCTTGATGTCTGAAATAAAGCAAGCTATTTAAAGAATAGGTCACATTTTTACGCACTGTAAATTCATTAGTGTCTGAACTGTTATAATTTCGTGAATATAAAGTGCAAAAGAGTATGTCAAATTAGTGAGTGTCTAAATGTTACTTCGTGTATATAAAGTACAAAAGACTATGTATTTCATGATAGTCCTGAGGCATTGCCCTATATCTATGTGATATTTCCGTATAGACCACAATGTCTGTTGTAAAGTCATGTACATCTAACCTGACTCCACAAGTCTCTGTACATTTCTTTGTTCTTTACCACAGTATGTATGTTTTATTTAAAATCAACCCATGAGGAAAGGTTGTCCTCAAGCTGAAGTTCAGCCATATATTTCATTACTATGCAATGCCTGAAGGCAATGTTTTATTTAATGATGTATCATAAACATAATGTCAAACCAGATTATGAATCAAATTATATTTTTTTTACATTTCCTTGATAAATGATTTATAAAGAAATGAATTTAGTTCCACAGGGACATTTCATCCAGGTCGCTGAGCTAAAAACCTAAGTCATTATGAAATTTAAATTGAGATGAAAGCTTTGTTTACTTGTTAGTTTCCCTCAAGGTTAGATCTTTAAGTAGAGAAAAAAGCTTTTATAGCTACATGTAGGTGTGTGGTTGACTAGGTTCATTGTAAGGGACACTCATATGAATCCTAGTATTACTACTACTAGTATTAAAACTTGTTATAATTACTATTATTACGTTAGACTTTGTATTTTCGGGCAACTTTAATGTCATTGAAATGAGAAGAGTGTCTCAGTTCTGTTTCATTAAACCTTGAAACCTTTATTTTATTTCAAGATGTGTTTAAATTGTAAACAACACTTTATTTTTTTGCTATTCTTTATTGTTCCCCAATGTATTGAATTATTTATACATCCTTTTCTTTAAAATATTGGGGTTTGTCTGAGCGTTCCTAGTTATTGTTTATCAAGAAAAGTGTTTCAAATTAAAAAAAAATGTATAATTTTATGTATTGTTTTTGTGGTAGTTTATTGCTTTTTTTTAAACAGATAGAAAATCATAATGAAAATGTCAAAGATAATTTGAGATTATTTACGATGGTTACTGTGGTGGTTTATCTATATTGGAAGGTGCATCTATATGTTACAATGTACAATTGTATTTCTATTATTGGCGACCTCTGAAGCCATTATATACAATGCTGACATGTCAGTTGCTGATCCACCCTCATCCCGGGTTCCGCCAATGCATGTCATAACTTTAGTGTTTCATGTGGCTCCACATGGCATTACCAGTTGCAACTATCAAGTCCAAATTTAAAATTTTGCAACTCTTAGCAGTCTTGACAGTAGTTATTATTTGAATTTATGAGAGAGTTTATAAGTGAAACCTTGAAGGGTGAAGGTTTACATTACCACAATAAATATCCAAACCAATAAAACTTACCTGCTAGTTAAAATCTCTATCAGATATACATGTACAAACAGAATGAACCGACGATATCCATTTACAGCAGAATGCAAGCTTGAGAAGTAAGATTTGAATTAAAAGTTGTAAAGAATCTTTGACATGAATAAAAGCATTTGAGGGTTTCACCTCAATGAGAAAGTAACCATGTAAATTAAAATAACAAAACAAAAAGACTTGTCAGTTGCACTGAATTTCAGGTACTCATAATTAATAATGTGCTTTTATTTATACTGAATGAATACATTGCATTTTGTTATTTTTAGTTTTGAGTTCTAGTATGTAGAAAATCTGTGAACAGACATGTTGACATGTACACCAGATAAATATTTTGATATATTTTTCAGGAGTTATGTACCCTGAATTTCAGTACCGCAGACCTCCCCCATCATACAATGCATCATTACAAGATTCCTTACATCAGTTAGCGATGGCTCAGAGTGCCATGGACATGGAAGAAGATGACATTCCAGCAGAAGACTATAGTTTACCAAGTTCTAATCCTCCGTCCTATAGATCTCGTGCCAGTACTGTGAGAACTGGTATACAGATAACATTTCCTCCAAATCGTGAAGGTCTTCCTAATTCCAGACCACCTACCTACAGGTCACATGTTAGTACTCATCCCTCTCGACCTTCACTACCTCATGATATGGACTCTGCGGGAGGTGATGTTGCCTTTACTGGTCCCGATTATGATATAGCTAATATTGACGATGTGAATATGTCGCGTACTCACAGTAGACAGCCATCCACTAGTGCTAATTCACATAGTGCTAATCAGGGAGAACCTCTAGATCATATTGTTCAGCAAACATTACAAACGTTAGATGATGCCACTATAGAGGGACAACGAAGGAGTAATGATGACAATGATGATGATTACCCACAATTCACTGCTTTGTAATAACATGATTAGTGTAATTGGATCAAGATCAGGGATTGTAAAAACAGTCATGCTTTCTAAACTTGTGATTCTTGCAATGGCTCGGAAACATTCCAAAGTGATATCATAACACACTAAAACAAGAATTTCTGAAAGTATCTCTAGGAAAGTTGTCTTTAAGTGGCTCCTATTGAAAAGAGAGTTTATCAGAATCAGCTTTAAAGTAAAGCAACTGAATTTGTTTCCCAAACAAGAAAGTGTGGAAAGAAAAAGGAGTCCAGGTGGTTCAAAACATATCATATACTTTCTATGCAAATATAATTTTTCGTACAAAAATCATTGTGATATTATCATAATGGCAGCATTATAATTTAAATACACAATTCAGTATTTTCTTTAAGGCTTTCTAATGTTGTAGTTGGAAAGTTTTAATATAACTGTTTTGCTTTAATGATATCGTTTTATTAATAAACTAGTAGTAGTTGTGAAGCTGTGCAATAAATGGCAAAAGGATGAAAGTATATAGGTGATTTCTCATTCCATTACTTTTAAGATTTCAGTTTGTTTCGTAAAAAGTGTTAAGTTGTACATTGAAGGTGCTTAGTGCTATTTTAGAGCTTTAAGCCTTATTTCTTAAGTATGATTTTACTTATTTACACATTGTTGTAAATGTGTTAATTATTTTACGATTAGGATCAAAATCTTTTATTATCAATAGTTTTAAAAGTCATGTGTAAGCTTTTTTAAACAGAAATGTTTTTAGAATAATTTCAATGTAATGTATTGTAGAATATCTGAAAGTAAATGCTCTATGCCTGAAAGGCAAACAATATCTAGATGTTCTTAACTTTAATATTACATTGCCTTTTTTGCCATAGCTTATGTAAATATGATCTAGATAAATAGACAAGTCATACCTATAAACAACATCAAAGTAAAGATAAATTCATGCATTTTAATTAAAGCAGGTGCCCTCTTACAGCTACCATTAGGTTGATTATTAGAGTTCTCATCATTACTATTGATTTACAATTCTTTGTGTATAGCAGATACTGTGATGGTGAAATAACATATCATGTGACATATCATGTGTTCAAGTCTTTCAAAACAAGGATATTTCTTACAAGCGTTCAAAACAAGGATATTTCTTACAAGCGTTCAAATATTTCTTACAAGCGTTCAAAACAAGGATATTTCTTACAAGAGTTCAAAACAAGGATATTTCTTACAAGCGTTCAAATATTTCTTACAATCGTTCAAAACAAGGATATTTCTGACAAGCGTTCAAAACAAGGATATTTCTCACAAGCGTTGTATATCAGTTTTGTTTAATTAGTTGTTTCAAGATATATAGTGTTATTATGATCTTTTTACAATACCTGTACATCATTGTTTAACACATTTCATAAAACATTCCAATATCAAGAATATATAATATATTTTCATGTATAGAAAGAAGTAACTTTTATAGACATTAGGATCCCCATCACAAATATTTTAATATTTTTATAGGCTTTGTTATGAAGGAATTTTTACGACATAGGTTGTCCCCTACAACCATCTATTATTTATTTCTTGACTTTTTTATGAACTTTTACACTATATTTGGTTCAAGGATCCTTTGGCTTCTTACACAAAGTCCACTTTCATGTGAAAATTTTAGAACAAGTTCTCTTTTATTGCCTTTATTTAACAACACAGTATCGCCTTTTAACGAGTGTTTTTATTTCTATCAACCTGTAAGGTTAAGATATTTGACATGAATCAAAACACATATTTTCTTTTTCTATCTGGTCAAAGTTGCAATCAGAAATATAAAAAAAAGTCTAGCTTTATACTATTGATAAATTTAGAAGGACCAGTAAATGCAATCAATTCAATAGCTCCAATTGACAAATTAAAACTTGCGAATGTGAAATTACTATTCTCTGATCTCAACTATACCCTGCCTATACTAAAGAGCCAAAAATTTGACTTTCCATAGATCTGATCTTCAATGAATTCCATAGGATAGACTATCTGTGATTAATGAAATATCTCAGCATATCAACATGATGTAATATTTTATCATAATAATTAAGCTGGTATTGTTTGGTAAACCTGTTGTCATCATATGTACACAATACCAAGGGAGATTATTCTTTGTAATTTTGTAATTTGGTTTTGTTAAGCCATGGTTTAAAAA
The DNA here is from genome assembly GCF_036588685.1 of Mytilus trossulus. Classification (NCBI taxonomy): domain Eukaryota; kingdom Metazoa; phylum Mollusca; class Bivalvia; order Mytilida; family Mytilidae; genus Mytilus; species Mytilus trossulus. The sequence goes on from NC_086379.1 coordinate 73,672,961, forward strand.
AAAACACAATGGGCTTGTCTTTTGTTGTCTCTATCTTTTTTTGTAAGGAAATATACCTGTCTCAATATACTGGAGTATGGCAAAAATTTGTAAAATATTTATTGTACATACATGTATGTACTCTTTGCCATTTAGGATTTTTGTTTCTCAATCCTTTATACATTTAAATTGGTGCATCAGCTTTTTTTTTTTTTAATTTCATCTTCTTTTTGAAATGATTCTTGCTTAGTCTTAATGAGACATTTTCTAAAATATTAATTAAAATAAAGATAGTCGTTATAGAGAATCATGAAAAACAGAAAGCTTATTTTAAATACAATCAACTGTTTTCTAGACTAGATATTTTCTTTTTGAACTCAGATTCTCCTCGAAAACACAAACTTGATTGATTATAATTATGATACTACAAATATATTTGAGATTTTTGTTGGGTGTGCCAAAGATTTGTATATAAATGAGAAAACTGTTATTATTTTTGTGTTAAACTTTTTTCAGACACAACTGATTAAGAAAGAATTGTTTTGTTCTTTTATTTTTAAGATCTATTTAACTGACAAAAATAAGATTTGCTTAGAAAAAGGTGTTATTTATGGATGCTGCAAACTAAGAAAGGGAGGGGGTAATATTAGTATACTCTGGGGAAAAGGGTTGAGGGGGTATTTTGGATACATTTTTGTTAATTGGCAATTATGATTTTTATGTAATTCATAAAAAACGTTTTAGATGCAGTGGAAATAATTTTTGTAGCATGTTTTTTTAAAACCGTTAAGAGGCATTTGAATGTATGTTTTATTGCCAGGTTTTCATAGATATTTTTTAAGAAAATGATTTTTTTTTAAGACAGCAATTTTGTTAAAGACAAAAGATAAAATTATGATAGATCTAGTGTTTTAATGTACTGTTAATTTTAAATGATTTCAAATAATTCTTAATTCTATGAAGAAATGAGATTTTTAAAGTGTATCTACTCATCTTAGAAACAATTATTTTTTTATTAAATTCATTTTATAAGTTTACTCCTTTACGATGTATTTTTATCTGGACAAGTAGGAAAACAACTTGTCTTCAAAAATAACATTAAATGTTATTTTAGATTTTGTATTTAACATGACCAATAACCATTTCATTTTCTTAAAATGATGTTGGCCCCCTTGTAACAGAATAAAATTACAAGAAACAGAACAGTGTACATACATATCATTCCAATGTTTTCTTGTGATGTTTTTGTTGTTATATATGTTATCATTCAGTACCAATTATTTATTAGCTGTAAATGTGTTTTTATATGTGTTGTGTTTTTGAACTGGTTTCATTCCATCTTATATTTATTTAGTATCTTTTAGAATCCTTTTTATAGGATTTGCAATAAAATTTTAGAAATGAAATTTCGTCTTTCTTCTCATTTTTATTTATTTGTAAGTTTGTAGTATGTGTAACAGAAACTTCACCACTGCCCAAGTAGGGGGCCAGTGAAAAGCACAGTTTTAGGTCAAAAGTTTATTCTGACTACCAAAAAAAGCTAAACACCTCAGACACAGTTCTATTTAAAAGTTTAACTGCCAAATTTTCAGTTTCTTTTGAAAATAAAGATATTTGATATACAGCTCTCATTATGGGTGGCTGTTTAACATCTAGTGTCAAATCATAAACATATTCAAGAGAATGTGATGTGAATTTGAACCAACCCTACTTTGTATTAGATCGACTCTTTAGATTTTTAGTATGTTACTTCACAAGGTAGACGTCCCCAGGAAGACATGTCACCTTGACTTTCATCTGCTCCAACTCCTTAAATCGTATAGTCTATTATGAGTAGTAGGATAACTATATTTAGTATGTGCTTACCTTGCAAGATCTTCATCAGTCATGCCTGTCAGACAGTTTTCATCTGACCTCACCATCATAATGCATATTTCATGGATCATTGAACCAGGTTAAGTTTTCATGATCAAGTCCATATATCAGATGCTATAAGCCAAAGTTCAACTATATTTTATGTATGGAATTATTGTAAGGTGTACATGTCCAACTGGCAGGTGTCATCTGACCTTGACCTTATTTTATTAGTTCAGTGGTTAAAGTTAACTTTTTGTATTTTGGTCTTATTTTAAAAAGTATATCCAATAGGTTTATAATATTCAGTGTTGTGTATGGAAATATTTTACGAAGAACATGTCAGTCTGGCAGGTTTGATTTGACCTTGACCTCATTTTCACATTTCATTGCTCAGTGTTAAGTTTTGTGTTTTGGTCTGTCACTCTTCAATGTAACTATATCATTGAAACTCCCTCATTTTTAGAACCATACATTTTCCCATTTTGTTTTACACTAGTCATTTTGGGGCCCTTTATAGCTTGCTGCACATGAGATTTGAAAATTATTTAAATTTGCTGATTCAAATGTTTCCCTGTGTTGCGTCTCAAATGATCGTAAATGATGAAATCAAGTTTTACAATTCTTTAATATCATTTGGTAACAATTTATATATGTAAAATATATAAACAAACAACAAACTATCACAGTAAATACAAACTGGTAACATAACAACAAATATTTACATATAACATTATCACCATGGCGATCGTATCTAAATGTGAATGAATAAATATAATGATAATGTATTGATCCCTTTCATGGTGTATCAACATGATTTCTAAATAATCTGATTACAAAGTTTTATGTGATGTAAAACATATCGTATCACATTAAGCACCATTTACAAGTAAACACAGTTGTTATAACACAAGATTTCAAAATATAAATTCAATAAGTAATAAAGTTATCTTCAGACTTGTTTTGTTAAAATACCCCAAAATAAGACCGAAATTAAGTAAAATAGGCAAGTTTCATACAATTGAAGAACTAACCAGTTGGAATTTGCCAGTCTATAACTATCTTATGTGTTTCGGTTTGGATAGGTTTAGAAAAAGTTTTGGTAAAGTTGCTAAGTAAGAGGGTTAGAACAATGGCTTGTTCATGAAGATATAATGAAAACCTTTATACCAGGTCCATTTATTAAAGTAAATGAATATCATTTTTGGTGGCAGGTAGAACAGAAAGAATGCAGAATTTGTTGATACATGTATGAACTGATGGGCCGTACTGATGACTTGAGTAATACACTAATGGTTTAAAAAAAAAACAGATTTTTTTGTTTAATTCATAGATGTCAATCTACCATTGTATGCAGACTTTGGCAAAACCACAAAATGAAATATCCACAAATATGCAAATGTTCCTTTATACAAAAATATTGGTACTATCAAAAATAAATGGATCCACAGTAATGAGCTAAACCATTGCTCTAAAAACGTCCTTAGAAATCAAATATTTTAAACAGAAACATATGTTCAGATATAAAAGCTTTAAAAATCCCCCAAAATATTTAAGTCATAAGAAAGATAATAATTCATCAATAATGATGAGGTACATACACATAATTTTTCAAAACAAAGGCAAGATTTCTAAAAAAAACCAACTATACTGCTATCATTTAATGATGGCTGATTGTGGAAATTGAGGTAGATTATATTTGTCATCATACATTTTGGTACAGATGTCTATTAATACAATATGTAATTAATTTATCCCTGGAAGGTATTCATTGTTCTCATGTTCCTTAAAACTTCATACACTTGCTTTGAAAGTTCTCAAACAGTCAGTTACAATTAATCCTGTTGAAGTTTTGGTACATGTACTAGCTTTTCAGAACTTGTTTGTCTAACTTTGATTCTTGAAATATCTAGTGTATACATGTTTGTCTAGATGTTCATCCCTGGAAGTTCTGGCACTGTCTGAAATTGAAAAAAAAACTATCTATCTTGCTTTATCAATTTTCACAGTTGCAATGATATAAGAGAGCCGTGGTGTAGTGGTTAGTGCATTGGACTACTAACACAAAGGTTCCTGGTTCGATTCCCATTTGGGATGAAAATTTCAGGAACTCAATTTTCGGCTCTCCCTTGACACCATTTGCGAGTATGGTCTTGAGGAAACGATGATAGTCCGTCGGACGGGGACGATAAATGGCTGACCCGTGTTAAGAGAGAGCCATATCTCTTGCACGTTAAAGACGAAAAAGAGTAGGCTAATGCCGCTACAAGGCAGCACTCGCACCCACAAAGTGGAGAGGGATTAATATAAGTTGCAAAACTTGTTTCCCAATCCACTATAAATAAATATGTTTAAACTAAACTAAACTAAATAGATATAATGATAAGAACTTTTAAACTCATCTATTAATAGAAACTTGCTATAATAGTGTGGCAAGAGACAGGAGACACATGAACAAATAATTACAATCAGACACCTTTATTGAGTTCCTGCTAGTCTGTATTTGTACAAAATAAATTTAAGATTAATAAGTAACATACACACTCTCAAATATATACTCTGTCTTTTTGTAATGGAGATGTACAAGTACCTAACCACATCCACTCTTGTGTTATTGTTTTTATGTATTTCTATTTGTATCCATCTGATGAGTTAAAGTCTTTCAACAGATTTTTATAGTTTATTATTGATTTGAACTGTGACACCACTGTCCCAAATTCAGGAGAGGGTTGGGATCCTACTAACATGTTGAACCTTGATATATTCTAGTTGTAAGTGCCTGTCACAAGTTAGGAGCCTGTAATTTAGTGGTTATTGTTTGTTGCTGTGTTACATATTTGGTTTTTCATTCATTTTTTTGTAAATTAATAAGTTCGTTGTAATTGTATTACATTTGTCATTTTGGGGCCATATAGATAACTTAATATTCGATATGAACTCTACTTATTGTTGAAGGCTATACAGTGACATATAATTATGAACTTTCTGTGTAATTTGGTCTCTTATGGACAGTTTTCTCTTTGGCAATCATACCACATCTTTTTTTTGTATATAGTTTGTATCCATCACATAGCCTTACCTTAATGTCTAACATCTGATAGGGTACATGGTAACAAATGGTTTTGTGGTCTACAATTAAATGTCCTTTCTTTGCTGACGGTCCAACTACTCTAACCTCTGAACCTTTTCTAAGTACATTTTCTGGAGTATCTTTGGCTGTAAAAAAGTTATTATAATATAAAATAAACTATAGTTTGGGGATGGGCATCTCCTGATTTTTAGAGACTTCTCCAGTGAAAAATTGTCAATTTTCAGCTGAAACTTAAAGCTACTTTTACTGTGATTCTATTCTTTAATATAAAATTTAGCATATATCTTCAGCTAAGAAACTTGAATTTTCTACAGAAAATTCCAATAATCTCCTAAATTAAAAGCTTAGAAATTTTTAAGACATGCACAATTTACATGACTAAAACACAGAATATTTTAATGTTTTATTGTGAGACATGTGGCCCGAGAACACAGTTATTTCATAGTGCATTTCTTTTAGACAATAAATTCAAATTAAAAAAATCGCACCTGCTCTTTCTCAAAAATATTTTTACAGTGTAGTGTACTACCAGTGAGACAAATAATATCAAAATTATAGAAACTTCTACCAGCTCTAACTCAAAATATTGATAATTCTGTGTTAAGGAGGTGTAAAATTCAGTTTGACAGCTTCAGACGTGATAAAATATGACCTTTTAGAACTGGACCAATTCACTACTTAACATAAAGTTTCAGCACCCAAATTTTTTTGACATGTAATTACATCCCCCTACTTAATATTTCATGCATTTAATATAAAGAAATAAATTGGGAAAGTGTATTAAATAAAACATGTAAGTTATACACTGTTTACACTAGGGACTAAATTTGTAGACAACGAAAACCAAAGGACAATAACTGTGTCCTTGGACCATGTCTACTCTAAGCTCTCCTATCAGTGAAAAGTTGAGTCTGACTTAACCACTCACACATACTGAAATCACGTTTAAAATCTTTTGTCTGAAAACAGTCAAATGCCAGGTACTGATATAACTGTTTTTTTACTCTTTTTATACACTTGAGTAGTCGTGTTTTAAACAGCCATCAGATTAGATTAAAGCTGAGTCTTTAATCATAAGTGATGGCGGACTTTCTACAAATACCTTAATAGTCAGCTTTAAGGCCTCTAATCCGAAAATAGGTAAGTTTGACCTGACCATTTACACTTACCTGAATAATCATGTTTTAGAACCCTGATTTGAGGATAGCTGAGCTTGACCTGACCATTAACACAATAGGACCTGGTGTTTGGGATGTCTGGAGCTGCTTCCTGAAAGAAAAATGGTTGAAAATGATTTACTGCATCCTTAAATTGTCTTATCTTTAACAGACAACAGATGAGAGCATTTGACAAATAAAATAAATATACTCTGCTGAGTAGGGCACAACAATATGGTTCAAGTTTTAATAGAAAGGTAAAAATTCAGTCATATTTTTTCAATACATTTCTTGTATTTTAAATTGGAATTTGGTTACCATCTTTCATACCATAAGTGGATGTTTAAAAAAAAAAAATAAAAAAAAATTGACGATTAAATAATACATCTAGGTAGTTCTGACATTCTAAATAACATGAATAAGGTAGCATACTTTTTAAAATTGACAAAAGTAGTACAATTCCAAAATATCTTGAATCTTTAAAGACAATATCTGCTTACCAATCTGGAGCACATGAGATCACCCCGAGTTTTTGGTGGGGTTCATGAAGCTGTTGTTCTCTTATCTATGACATTTTTACCTATTGTGTCTGTTTGTTTTGTTCACACATCATAGTCAATATAATAGAATTTGATGAAACTGTCATACAAATGAGAGGTTTAGCTAGCTTTAAATCGGGTTTAAGCCACCATGTTCCTACATAACAAAATATCTGTACCAAGCAGGGCTTCCAAAAAATATTTGAGCCAGCCGGACGTTTTATATCTGATCCAGATTTTAATCCCATAAGACTTAGTCACAAAAGGCAATGATGGTAATCTGATGGCCATTCCAACGATTGACATTAGCTTTAACTTTACATTGATATGAATTTGATGTTTGGATGTAAACTGTTAAATTGGCAGTGCATCATTCAAAGTGTGCACATCAGCGTGCTCTTATCTGCCTTAGACTCTTTATTTGTGCAAAATGACATGGTCAAAACTTTACTTTTCTTTATAAAAAATCACATTTTCTTAAACGGGATGTTGACTTGACAATGGTAAAACATGGACCATAAACGGATATGTAAAATCTAGTTCATACAACGTAGTTCTGATGATTTTTCATTTAAATTTTTTTTTAAATTTTTTCATCAAATCATGTTGATTTTCTAATTTCTTAGAATTTAATCTTTTGGACTGAATCAATTCGATAACACACAGAAATGTGAGAAAATAATTGTGAATAGACTGATCAATTTTTACGATGTCCAGTACTGAAAATAGTTTACCTGTCACTTGAACAGGTAGATTTCAGCTGTCCAACAACTAATTAGCCTTGATTAAAATTAGAAAGTATTGAAGAAGGGGTTGTTTTGATAGTAATTAATCATCATGTCACTTTTATGACCGGAAATGTGTGGATGTTATTTACATATAAAGGCGAAAGGTTGGGTAAAAAAGATTGTGAATTATATTAAATTGACAGAAAAAGCCTTGAAAACTAAAAAGTAGATGACCGCTTCATGCTTTGCCCAGCTGGACATTATACAAATCACTGGAGTATATGACTGTTTTGGAAGCCCTAGAACCAAGTCAGGAATACGACAATTCTTATTCATTCACTTGATGTGTTCTTTCTTTTTGATTTTGCCATTTGAATTTCCGTTTTGAATTTTCTTCCGAATTTAGTGTTTTTGTGATTTTACATGTGTTACAAGTGTTAGATGTTTTGTTAACTTATGAACTGGCTTATACCCAATATAAAAATAATTCTGAATACTCTTGAAGTTTTTATTCAGGATGTCAAATTTCTCTAAAAGATAATTTTGCTTACCATACTTATATTGTAATATTTAGAAGCTTGATCTAATAAATATGGTTCCTTTCTAATAACTCCTGTTTTTTTCATATCTTTTCTAAAAATGTACAAAGATATATAACTATTACAAAATATAAATATTGTTCCTAATCTGCCAGGAAAAGTAAAGCCCTCAAGATTGTAAAATTAAAACTTAGATATAGCCATATATTCACATTATACTTTTGTTCCACATGGGAACAAAAAAAGAATACAAGGTGTCCATCCCTCTATTTGTCTGTCCAGTTCATTGAAGCACTTACTCATGGATAAATCTTGCCAATATAAATGAAATTTTAAAAGTGTTATATCAGCAATGTCTTTGAAAAAATTAGTTCCAACCAACTATTATTTAAGAAGTTATGCCGCTTGGTTATATGGAAAAAATTGCATTGGAAGTGCCCTCAATCAAACATTTATTGTAGGCTTTTATGAAATTTATTCTTTGAGGGTTTCTTTCAGCAATATCTTGAATAAATTTCAAAATCAGTGCTGATAAATTACATGTAAACTGGAGTTATGTCCCTTAGAAATGCAAATTCAATTGGAAATTGCTTCATAAGTATCTTTCAACCTACATATTTTGTCAATCAATGAGGGGACTGGAAATGCTGATCTTTTAAATATTCTGCTTCCAAAATAATTTTTGATGATAACAGAGGATTCATAAAAGGAATTAAACGGTTATTTCAAAACCAGTTTCAAGCAGACTTTTGTAATATCCTAATGTTTTTTTTTGTCATTTAGAGATTTTGCTGTTGTTAGCAGATCTTTGATAATATTTGACAGTCTCTGTTAATTTTTGTTCACTTCTTTTCTAGACTTTTGATGATTTCAAGGTTATTATATTGAAAAGCAAACTGTTTACTGAGGGTGGTAAAGGGTTATTTTCGGGTAACGTGATCGCCGTTTTTTATTTCATGTTCAACGTGATTTACTTTTTTATTTGACGTTTAGTCATGCAAGACAGGTGCCTCTTTCAACATGTTCTGCTTATTTAATTTTAAGAGCATCATGATTTTCAAAGTCTTATTTTGCGTGCTCGGTATTTTTCAAATAAAATTCAAACATTGGCAGAGGTCGTCAAGAAATACTTTTTTAAAAGCTGTAAACCAATTATATCATGAATGTGTATACTAAATCGGGAATATCAAGTAAAACAAAGAGCTAATACATACAAGAAGACAGTGACTCAGTCATAAAAGGTTCAAATTAAAGTATTTATTTTTCGTGCAACGTTCATTAGAGAAATTAATTCTCGTTAAATGTGAAATTATGTCTTATTTCACGTTTTTTTGTGCAAGCACCCCCGTTACCACCCTGTTTACTCTTGAAGACTGAATGTCAAGGATATCTTTGTTTGTGAAGTAAGAATATTGTCTCATTAAATTATACTCCATATCTTCTAATATTCAATTGAAAAACAGAGAGTAAAAATAAAGTGTTTCCATACTTATGTAACTGTGGTTTTGGTGACATTAAACTTTCTCTTTGCTTGGCTAGTTTTGGTTTGACAGTTATCCATTCTAGTCTACATCTCAGACCTCTCCAATGAGCCTGTATCAGAGCAGCAGCATTGTGTATTTTTTCTTGTCTCATAGCTTCTAATTGTTGCCTAGTTCCTTCACTGAAATAAACATTAATCAAATAAACTATTATTTATCTTATCTTATCTTATCATACTACATTAAGTCCTTATTTCTGCAGAAAGTCACCATTCTTTTAAACAAACACAAAATCTATTTTACAATTGATTTATTGGAAGTGATTGCTCTTCAACTAATATAGTTATCAGCCTCACACTCATATGTATGTATTACCAAATTGTCTTGCAACTAATCGGCTAATTTTGTTTCAATGATGAGCTTTATCAAAAAATGTCAATGCCATTGCACCAAGGACTTCATTTTATTTTCAACTAACATAAACCCTTCACCGTTTTAAAATTTTCACACAGAATGATCAATGGCATGTTTCATGAAACAGTCAGTATTTAGGAGCTATATTGTGATGATTTGTTTTTCATTTGTGATTTCTAATGCCTTAGTACCTTACTACCTTACTGATAGTACATTTTCTTTCAAATTACCTGAAGAAAATATGTTTCTTTCCTATTCTCCATTGCGTACTAACATATGGTAATTTGCTTTCATCCATGGCTTTAAGAAACTTTTCTAAAATTATCTGTAAAACAAACAATTTAATAGTATTTTCTAAATGATTTATATTTTATTTTTTGTAGTTTAATTGACTAAAACATGTGCTTTCACAAACTTTCATATCAAGACCTTTAACAATTCTGAATCATAAGTCACTATAAATGCATTGCATGTAGTATTGACCTACTTACAACCAGTACTTTTCTATGATAATTACTTCAATATTTTAAGTCAGATGCTACAATATTTTCCTTTTCAATGGTAATTACATCTAGTTTTTAAGGGGGTCTCATTGGGGGGTTCCGATCCAGGATCCCGCTTACGGTTTTGTCAGATTCCCGTATCCCGCTTACACTATGTAAGTAAGCAATTCTCATTATTTTTGTCATTTCCCGGATCCCGCAAGGCCTCATTCCCGTTTTCACAACACAATAATATGACTTTCACAATATGGCTTACAAAAAATCGGCAATCCCGCGTCACGCTTAGACCCCAACGAGACCCACTTTTAAGTCACGATGCTACATTATTTTCCTTTTCAATGGTAATTACATCTAGCTTTTAAATCAGATGCTACATTATCATCTCTAATTCTTAGCCAGTAAGCACAGTAGATGCTTTTTAGTGAACTGTTTGATAGTTTTGTATAATCAACATCTGGTTTGCTTCATCTGTTTTTCATTGGTCAAAATTCAATTGTCCCATCAGATTTTCTTGCTTTTCCCCGACTTTTGTAAGTGTGACATCAAGAAAAAAGTTGACCGTGTCTTATGAAATCACAAAGTAAGAACATGATCTTTTGCAGATCATTTAAAAAGCAAAAGTTAACCAAAATAATGTTTATCAAGTATGAAAAATAGATTCCACCACAGCTTTCAAATATTTAAAATTTTGTGAGAGGAAAAACATTTAGGTCAATCAATGCTGCTCAAACAAAAGAAAATTGGACTAACCTTACACTGATCCTGGGGAGAGGTTAGTTGGTAAGGATTATGTAGTCCCATAAACACTCTGTACCTATGGTTAAACAGTTTAAATCTCATTCTATGTGGAATTCCTGAAAATAGAGACAACTAGATATCATTGAGATGGAAGCCATCTCTGTGGGCCCCGCTGTCAATAACGTGGGGTAATAGTGATAGTACTATTTCATAGTATAATAGTGATATGACTGCATGATGTGAACTAATTGTTGACTACTCTAAGGAGTCTCATGTGTGATTTCAATCTAAGATTTTAAGTTAAAACTGATAAATATTCTCATCTTACTTTCATAGTATAATAGTGATATGACTGCATGATGTGAACTAATTGTTGACTACTCTAAGGTGACTTCTGGATGTATGGATTGATGTTTGAACAATATGTTTAAAGGTGCTGCCCAATTGATATTTGTCACATATTTTTAGAATTATGCCTTCAATATATTATGACCCACCAAGTATAAAGTATGAAATATTAACGGTTCTCGAGAGGTAGAGCGGACACAATTTGTTAAGAACAACAAACGGATGGACAGACTGACAGACTGACCTTAGACCTAGGATGCATACATTATGACACATTCTCTGGTGTTGGTTTATATATATGTTAAGTTGAAAATGTTTGTCAGGTATAAAGTATGAAATAATAACAGCTGTCCTCTCAAAATATAGTGTGGATCAAATTTGTTAGCGATGGACAGACCAACAGACAGACAGACAGACCTTTGACCTAGGAAGTGGTACATACATCATGACACACCCTCTGGTGTTGGTTAAAATGGATGTCAAGTATAATATTTGAAATCATAATGGTTCTCAAGATATAGAGCGGACACAATCTTCACCACAGGACACAGGATTGTCAACTGAAACCAAAGTTTTTTTGACGTTGACCTTTGACCTAGGAAGTTGTACATACATCATGACACGCCCTCTGGTGGTGGTTAAAATGGATGTCAAGTATAAACTTTGAAATCATAAGGGTTATCTAGATTTGGAGCGGACACAATCCCACAGGACACGGGGTTGTCAACTCTAAACCAAAGTTTTTGACCTTGACCTTTGACCTTGACCTTTGACCTAGGAAGTTGAACATACATCATGACACGCCCTTTGGTGGTTGTTAAAATGGATGTCAAGTATAAACTTTGAAATCATAACCGTTATCTAGATTTGGAGCGGACACAATCCCACAGGACATGGGGTTGTCAACTCTAAACCAAAGTTTTTGACCTTGACCTTTGACCTAGGAAGTTGTACATACATCATGACACGCCCTCTGGTGGTTGTTGAAATGGATGTCAAGTATAAACTTTGAAATCATAACGGTTATCTAGATATGGAGCGGACACGATCTTCACCACAGGACAGGGGGTTGTCAACTAAAACCAAATTTTTTGACCTTGACCTTTGACCTAGAAAGTTGTACATACAACATGACACACCCTCTGGTGTTGGTTGATAATCATGTTAAGTATTAAGTATGAAATCATAATGGTTCTCTAGATATGGAGCGGACACGAAAGTGTTACGGACGGACAGACTGATCACTATAGGGCGACCCGCCTTAGTCGGCGGGGCCCTAATAACAGTATTATGAAAATTACAGAAGCTGAAAAGAATCAGTTGTTTATTTATAAGATGTTTGTGAGTGGATAACTGACTGATTTTGAAACTCTTCATATTTTTTTAATCTTTCATTGCAATGTTTACTCAAACATAAATTTGCATTTAAAACTGTGTAATGTTTAGAACTGTGGATATCACTTTTCTACAGGCAAATATGCCTTTTTTATTAAAAATCCAGTTAATAAACAGAAACCTACTAAGATAATTCCAATATGGATTAAACCTCTTATTCATGCATATATTCATGTTTTTTTTAAAATTTTCTGTAACATCTTTCATTTCACTCTTCAAGAAATGCAAAGTTACATTTAGAACTGTGTGCTACAGATTTTGCTTTCTTGTCTATGAACTTTATACCTCCTGCCATAAGATGAACTGTTTCTAGAATTTGTAATGATCTTAGTTGTCTGATTATCACATCTTTATCATATAAATCCATTTCTCCTCTATCATTGGACTGAAAATACATAAAACATAATAATATTAAAGCATTGAAATTAAATATCCCCTGTTCTTTACAGTAAGCTAAGTTATTATCACTTGAATTGATTTTGTAAAAAAATAATTCAGCTTATTTGCTTTCTTGTAAATAATATCTATAATAGTTATTAAAAGTACCAGGATTATAATTTAGTATGCCAGACGCGCGTTTCATCTACATAAGACTCATCTGTGACACTCATATAAAAAAATCAAAGAGCTGAATAGCTCTGAGGGGAAAGACGGCCCTTGTTTCTATTTAATTATGTTTTTGGCAAGGGGAGGTATCTTTTGATAGTTTTCATATGAAGAATGAAAAAGAGAACAGCTAGAACATGTAGAAAGGTTGACAATATTGAAATCAATTGTTGTTTATGTAATTTCATTTCCTTAGTTTAGGATTCGATTTGGACCAATGGAAGAGATCTGCATCACCTAAATCTAAACATTTGATTAAAGTTGATAGCTAATTATCTAAAACTCATCTGAATCCTGTCATTTCACAACAACTACAATATTTTTTGAAATCTTGATTGTGTACCACTGAACTGCAGGCTAGGGCAATTTTCCATTTTTTGTAACAGTACTCTTGGATTTTTAAGTTTTTTCTTTAGAAAGTGTGGACTGAAAAATCTATTCAGTTTTAAATTTCCATTGTTAAAGTTCCGAGTTACAACTCTCATCACAGGGAAACAGGTACTAATAAAAAAACAATATGAGTGATGTAAACTGTATGAAGCTTGTTTCCAAATCTTAATTTTGAAATATTTGTAAATAATAAATATTGTTTAAACTACAAAATGCAAATTTTTATTATTTTTTTTTTTACCATTACAATGATAATGTAGGTACACAACAATTAAGTTTTAATAGAAGACTACTAATCCAATGAAATGTCACATTTGAAGTGTTTAAATACATTAACTTTTATTTTAGTGGATAATTACTCATCAATTGAGGTGCTCCTGCATTGGAGGAAGATTCTCAGAATGTTTAAAGAAAAAAAGTGGTCTCAGTAATTAGCGACAAGAAGAATTTTAGCGACAAGAAGAATAATTTTTTCTTGTCGCTAAATAGTCTTCTTGACGCTTCTTGTGTCGCTTTTTGACGCTTCTTGTCTCTGATTAGTGAGACCCGAAAAAAGTAATAAAATCGTTTCTTTCCCTTGTCTCATGTAACCCCACGATCTTTGTTTATTTTGAAAGTTGTTGACCTACAAATTAAAGTATTGTATGTTGATGTTAAAATCATCTACAGTAAACAATATTATGTTTAGATTTAACAAATACAAATTTGTAATTAGTGCACGATCTCTAAGAATGATTTAAATAACCAGTGAACTGGTGAAGGATATCCCTGCTTCTTCCAAGAATGACGTCACTATAAAATACAATGTAGGTTGGATATATTTAGAATATCTCGTCATACTAATTTTTCCGGATTGTAAAATAAACCTAAATAGTGTAAAGGTGAGTTCAAGATACGATAATTTTGTGAGAAACAGAAGGAAAATGTGTAAAAAAGTGTTTAAAGTCAAACTATTCATTTCTGGGTCTCCTTCTCTTCAATCTAAGTAAGATTTGTTGGGGGGTTTTCCACACTATAACATGTATAAAAACAAAATGAATGATGTGAGGGAGTGTCACTCTGGTCAACCCCATAGGGGATTGACGGCTTGAAGCCGTCTTTCTCCAAAAATAGTTATAAAGGTTGAAGAGCATTGAGGATCCAAAATTTCAAAATGTTGTGCCAAATATGGCTAAGGTAATCTATGCCTGGGATAAGAAAATCCTCAGTTTTTCAAAAAAATCAAAGTTTTGTAAACAGGAAATTTATAAAAATGACAACATAATTGATATTCCTGTCAACACCAAAGTGCTGACTATAAATGGCACATAAAAAAGCAGGATTAACTTGCTTATATTTCTAATTATAACATGTGAAACAAACAATAAGCAATCTTTATAAGGTATCAATTTTTAGAGACATTTGATTTTCAAGGTTTGCCAAAATCTGCAACCAAGCTTATAGAAAATGTGTACTTTGTTTAACATTCAACTTTACCTTTATGTACGACAAACTCTTATTCCATAAAATGATAAAAAATCCATAACAAATGAAGTCAGTTTCAGTTGAAATAATAAATTCTAAAGTTTAACAGTAGCTTACCTTTAAACACTGTACAAAATGACATTTGGCATGCACAAGTGTTTTCAGTAAATTGTTGATCTTTAGTTGAAAGTCAGAATATACTGATCCCTTACATTCACTGAAATGAAAAAAAATCAAAATACAATATGACAATGATGAGGAAGAATATCTAAAATTTTAAAACTGTTTATACAGGAATATAAATCTATACTTTTATACTACTTGTAGTTATCTCCCCTGTTCAGGTTTCTGGCAGAAAATTCAGATTTATCAGTATTTAAAAATACAATTTATCAACAGTTTAATTACAAATTGGAAGATTTTAATATCAGATTGTGAATTTGTTAAAAAAAACTAGAGGCTCTAAAGAGCCTGTGTCGCTCACCTTTGTATGATCTTGTATATGTGAATATTAAACAAAGGAAACAGATGAATTCATGACAAAATTGTGTTTTGTTGATGGTGATGTGTTTTTAAATCTTACTTTACTAAACAGTCTTGCTGCTTACAATTATCTCTATCTATAATGAACTTGGCCCAGAAGTATCAGTGGAAATGTTAATTAAAAATTGACTATAAAGGACAATAACTCCTTAGGGGGTCAATCGACCATTTCGGTCATGTTGACTTATTTATAGATCCTACTTTGCTGAACATTATTGCTGTTTACAGTTTATCTTTATCTATAATAATATTCAAGATAATAACCAAAAACAGCAAAATTTCCTTAAAATTTCCAATTCACGGGCAGCAACCCAACAACAGGTTGTCAGATTCATCTGACAATTACAGGGCAGATAGATATTGATCTGATAAGCAATTTCACCCCAAGTCAGATTGCTCTAAATGCTTTGGTTTTTGAGTTATAAGCCAAAAACTGCATTTTACCCCTATGTTCTATTTTTTAGCCTTTGTGTCCATCTTGGTTGGTTGACCTGGTCACGCCACACATTTTTTAAACTAGATACCCCAAAGATGATTGTTGCCAAGTTTGGATTAATTTGGCCCAGTAGTTTCAGAGGAGAAGATTTTTGTAAAGATAACTAAGATTTACGAAAAAATGGTTTAAAATTGACTATAAAGGGCAATAACTCCTAAACGGGTCAACTGACCATTTCGGTCATGTTGACTTATTTGTAGATCTTACTTTGTTGAACATTATTGCTGTTTACAGTTTATCTCTATCTATAATAATATTCAAGATAAAAACCAAAAACAGCAAAATTTCCTTAAAATTACCAATTCAGGAGCAGCAACCCAACAACCAATTGACCGATTCATCTGAAAATTTTAGGGCAGATAAACATTTTTATCCCATGTCAGATTTCCTCAAAATTTTTTGGTTTTTGAGTTATAAGCCAAAAACTGCATTTTACCCCTATGTTCTATTTTTAGCCGTGGCGGCCATCTTGGTTGGTTGACCAGGTCACGCCACACATTTTTTAAACTAGATACCCCAAAGATGATAGTGGCCAAGTTTGGATTAATTTGGCTCAGTAGTTTCAGAGGAGAAGATTTTTGTAAAAGATTACTTTAATTTACGAAAAATGGTTAAAAATTTACTATAAACGGCAATAACTCCTAAATGGGTCAACTGACCATTTTGGTCATGTTGACTTATTTGTAGATCTTACTTTGCTGAACATTATTGCTGTTTACAGTTTATCTCTATCTATAATACTATTCAAGATAATAACCAAAAACAGCAAAATTTCATCAAAATTACCAATTCAGGGGCAGCAACCCAACAACCTATTGACTGATTCATCTGAAAATTTCAGGGCAGATAGATCTTGACCTGATAAACATATTTACCCCATGTCAGATTTGCTCTAAATGCTTTGGTTTTTGAGTTATAAGCCAAAAACTGCATTTTACCCCTATGTTCTATTTTTAGCTGTGGCGGCCATCTTGGTTGGTTGACCGGGTCATGCCACACATTTTTTAAACTAGATACCCCAATGATGAGTGTGGCCAAGTTTGGTTTGATTTGGCCCAGTAGTTTCAGAGGAGAAGATTTTTGTAAAAGTTAACAACGACGTCCGCCGCCGGACGCCGGACGCCGCCCGACGCCGGACGCAAAGTGATGGGAAAAGCTCACTTGGCCCTTCGGGCCAGGTGAGCTAAAAAGGGAGAATGTTTCCATGGGATTATCCCACACAGATAATGCCAATGTTAGCATAACGTTTTAAAGGGATATAACTCAAGAAAGGTTAAAGTGACCACCCAAATCCACAATAGATGTGAGTTTTGTGGTAATAAGAATTGTGTATGAGTTTCATAAGATTGATTCAGGCAAGTTAAGTTAGAGAAAGGAAATGAAAATCCAGTAATATTTCTATTTATAAAGGGACATAACTCTAGAATGGTAAAAGTGAAGCAACCTAAATTCAGACTTGATCTTTTATAATAAACATTGTGTATACATTTGGTTGAGTTAACAAAAGTTAGAGAACTGAAACCATTTTTTGCATAAAAATGATGAGCAATTGCAGTAATGGCAATTTTGTCTTGATACCTTCAACAATGAACTAGAACTATCAAAATGAAAAGTAGTGTCACATTCTTACCTTTTACTTGAACCACCAGGCAAAATTCTATGTTTTAAACCTTTTGGTCCATTCTCTGTAAACAAAGTAATGTTATAGTCTACAAGTAATATGGTATTGAAAGCATAATAAATAGAAACTTACAAAACCTTTAAATAGACTGATTAAGAAGGGATATAATTACGATACTGTTGTCAAGTCATTAAAGATTGCATATTTTGGCGTTAATATTGAGTCACTGATAAGGTCTTTGTGTCGGAACTAAAGACATTTATTCTAAAAACAGTTGTTGGCATGACATGGGTTATGTTCTTCTCATATATGTTATGATGGTATGATACTAAACCCCTAACAGGAAGGATTGTGCCTGATGTTCATATGATGAAATCATAATCTTTCAGTCAGTTTAATTGAAGTCTGGAGCTGGCATGTCAGTTAACTGCTAGTAGTCTGTTGTTATTTATGTATTATTGTCATTTTGTTTATTTTCTTTAGTTACATCTTCTGACATCAGACTCGGACTTCTCTTGAACTGAATTTTAATGTGCGTATTGTTATGCGTTTATTTTTCTACATTGGTTAGAGATATAGGGGGAGGGTTGAGATCTCACAAACATGTTTAACCCCGCCGCATTTTTGCGCCTGTCCCAAGTCAGGAGCCTCTGGCCTTTGTTAGTCTTGTATTATTTTTATATTAGTTTCTTGTGTACAATTTGGAAATTAGTATGGCGTTCATTATCACTGAACTAGTATATATTTGTTTAGGGGCCAGCTGAAGGACGCCTCCGGGTGCGGGAATTTCTCGCTACATTGAAGACCTGTTGGTGACCTTCTGCTGTTGTTTTTTATTTGGTCGGGTTGTTGTCTCTTTGACACATTCCCCAATTCCATTCTCAATTTTATTCATATACTGCATAATCAATTTATTTTCATGTACTGTAAATTCCGAAATTATTGCCATTTTGTCATTTTAGACTTAAATGCGATTTTAATTTTTACGATTTTGAGAAAATCCTGTTAAAATCATATAAAATATTTCAAATTGCGAGTTTAAATTATTGCGTTTACAACTCAGTCGCATTTTTCACAATAATAAAAACCTCGCATTAATTTCTAAATTTACAGTATTTTGTAGTATGTATATTTTCATAAAAATAAATACAGTTGAACCAGCAACTGAGTAAACAAATTTTCTGAGTTACTGTTGAATTTCAACTTCTGTTTTAAGATGGTCTAATAATTTTTAAAGGTGCTCACTTGATTTCTAAAATCAAAAATAAACTCATATCAAAATTGTTTCTCTAATTCTTGCCCAATGTATCCTTTTCCTGACCTGTTGGTTATTGTGATTTGTTTGATCTCAGTTTTTCATTGGTCAAAATTCTATTATAACAAGTGTTCTTGCTTTCCTCAGAATTTCCTATTGTGGCATGTTGAAAAAAGGCAACATGCCTGCTGATGTCGCATAAAAAGAACACATCTTTTTTGCAGACCATTTGGACAGAAGGAATAATTTTGCCTGCATATTGTTAAAAAAAATCAATAGAGAATCAGATTCCACAACCTGTCTTGTATAATTCAGTATTTATCCACTCTCGACAGCAAACTTCAGGTTTTTAATTTGAAAACTTAACTATCTTGAGTGGATAAATATTGCATCACACTTGATGCAGTGGCAGAATCTATATAAAATATTATGCACTTGTATTATATTTATATAGGACATAAACAAAATACCTCTTGGCTGTTTTATTTCTTGGTTAAAAAGATGAGTAGCAAATCCAAAGTTACAGTTCTGTTTAGAAAGCACCCACATAATATCATCTGGTAAATGGTCACGATTACTAGGTAAGAAATTAGTGGCATCATATACTACACGACCGGAAAAATTACGAATACCAAACTGATGGTCAGACTTTGGCAATGGTTCAAAGAAACTGAAAACAAAAATAGAAGACGGTTTTAACTAATATGTAATATGGGTACATTATTGCAGAAAACAATATAAACATGTATGTACCAGTATTTTTTTTTTCTAAGACATTTTGAAATTTTGAAAAATAGAGAACAAGAATGTGTCCATAGTACACAGATGCCCCACTCGCACTATCATTTTACATGTTCACTGGACCATGAAATTGGGGGTCAATACTTTAATTTGGCATTAAAATTAGAAAGATCATATCAGAGTTAACATGTGTACTAAGTTTCAAGTTGATTGGACTTCAACTTCATCAAAAACTACCTTGACCAAAAACTTTAACCTGAGCTTCACACTATCTTCTTCTTTGTTCAGTGGACCATGAAATTGGGGTCAATACTTTAATTTGACATTAAAATTAGAAAGATCATATCATAGGGAACATGTGTACTAAGTTTCAAATTGATTAGACTTCAACTTCAGCAAAAACTGCCTTGACCAAAAACTTTAACCTGGAGTGGTATGAACGAACGGACGAACCAACGGAGGCACAGACCAGAAAACATAATGCCCCTCTACTATCGTAGGTGGGACATAAAAAGACTGCACTACTGTATATTGCTGTCAAATCTGCCAGACAAAAAATTCAACACAACTGAAACCTAAACAGGTCTATGACCCCCTGATATATGTATATTAAAAGTAAATATTGCTTAATATATCATGGACTAATAAGATTGATGATGTTTTATGCAATACTAGTACTTAGCACTGTGACTATATCGCTGTCATTTTTTATTGGTTTACAAAGCGGGAGTGAAATCTTCATTCAATGCATCATTTTTTTAACTACCTTTTATACTTACTAATTATTAACTCGATGATGAATTTTAACTTTAGATACAAATGACTCTGATGAAGTTTTAGGCTGTGTACATTCTGTGTCAAGAATGTTAAATATTCCACTTCTCTGAAATTGTATAAAATTGTGTTATTAGGATTCATGTTTGAAAAACAAATGATCAACTAATATCAGAAATAAACTCAACTAAATTTAGTATATACGCCAGACACGTGTTTCTTCTACTACAGACTCATCAGTGACGCTTGAAATAAAAAAAGTTAAAAAGGCCAAATAGAAAAGAAGTTGAAGAGCATTGAGTACCAAAATTCCTTAAAGTTTTGCCAAATACAGCTGAGGTTATATATGCCTGAAGTTTATTCTTTTTGGAAACTGCTTGCATTTTCCAACAGGAGGACAAGAGGGACAGAAATGTTTTCTCTCCTGAAGTCATATATAGCGTTTAATTAACTTCAGCAAAGTTTAAAAGAATTCTCTATATGCACATATGCAGTATAGATGTAAAAATAGGGATTTTATAGAGATTTATTTAGAATAAAAATTTGCAAGGGTTCCATGACACCCAGTGTCTCGCCTACTTTTGCTGTTAATCGCAGGCTCAACAAAAATGAGGAAAAAAATCAATAAAAATGTTCCTCTCAATACTATCTTAATTGTAAGAAGCTTCTGTCTACGTTTGGTAAAAATCCAGGATAGTTAATGAGTTTTATAACTGATCTAAAAACTTTAACTGCGGAAAGTATGTAATGTTAACTGGAAGAAAAACTAAGTCCATTTTAAGTATAATACGGATAAACAGGTACAAAATGTTCCCAAAATTTCCTTCTAGATACTAGCTTTTGATCATAAACAAGTACAAATCCAGGAGAGTATGAGAAAGTTATTAAATTTTTTAAAACTTTAACCACAGAGAGAATGTATTGTTTCCTGGCAGATAAACTAAGTCCATTTATAAGTAAAAGACAGAAGAAATGGATTTTTTTTTTTTACAAAATTCACTTCTGAATACTTTCTTATGATCATAAACAAGCTTCTGTCCAAGTTTGGTAGAAATCAAGGATAGTTTAAGAAAGTTATCAAAATTTCAAAAACTTTAACCACAGAGTGAATATTTGTGGAAGCAGGCAACGACGCCGATGGAATGAAGGATCGTTTTGTCTCGCTTTTTGACTGAAGTGGAAGACTTGACAATAAATGGTATTACTATTGTTTTTTATCTGAAAACTTACTGGTGATGATAATAATTCTAATATAGGATCATTATCAAAATAAGTAACATCCACATCAGTCTGAACCTCCTCCTCTCTTAGAGATTCCATCGTACTTTTAAATATATGTGTATTGTAAAAATGTTGTATTGTCTCGGCACACAAGTTTATACATAACTGTTCTAGCTGATTTGTCTGTAAAATAAAGTTATACTGATAAAAATAAACAATCTAAAAGTAAATGTTTGGTTGAACAATGTTAAATGAACAAATTCATTTTCGTATAACATTGTTCTTTTTATATATAGATTTAAGTGAACCCTTATTAAAATAGTTTTGTTCGATGTCTTGTTATTTTAAAGCATATTATTAAACATATTACAATTTACTTAATGTATGGTGATGATAAAACCTCAGAAAATTTAAGTCAAATAATTTTGTTCAAGTGATAAAATTTTTAAATAGTATATTATTTTATACATATGTAGTTTTGTTTAAATAGTTGTGTAATATACTTTCTCTAATTTTTGTGCTATTTTCACATTTCCTGACCGGTGTTAGAAACATATTTCTCCTCACTAGTGAAAAATCTGTTCTCGGCAAATGATTAGTAGAAATTTGATTATGACGTCAAAATGTTTTGTTTTCTTCTCAATTTTCTTATTGTGACTTCATGAAAAAAGGCGACATTGCCTGATGACGTCGCATATAAAGAGCACAATTTTCTGAAAATCTTTGAAAAAGAACGATAAAAAGCATTAGAGAAACAGATTCCAACACTATAACTCGTGTATATTTCTCCACTCTCGACAGTTAAATTTTATTATTTAAAGGGCTCGGCAAGCCTCGCGCTTTAAATAATAAAATTTAACTGTCTCGAGTGGAGAAATATCGTAATACACTTGTTGCAGTGTAAGAATCTATATTTCTCCAATTCTTCCTCAATTCATCCCTATCTGCACCCATTGTATTAAAAATTTTAATCAACGTGTGGTTTGTTTGATCTCAGTTCTTTTTTGGTTAAAATCCGATTATGATGTCAAATTTTTTTGCTTTCCCTGAATTTCCTATTGTGACAGCATGAAAAAAGGTGACCATGCAGATCACTCAAAAAGAAGGAAAATTTTGCATGCTTATTATTTGAAAATCATTTGAGAAACCGATTCCACCACCAAATCTTGTGTAAATACAATATTTATCCACTCTCAATAGTTAAATTTTTAATATTAACTGTCTCAAGTGGATAAATATTGTATTTTGTCGTTGCAGGGGTAGAATCTATATATAATTACCTCAGCCACCTCAAAACCAAACATATCAACAATACTAATAAATCCATCATGTTTTGTCTTCTCAAACTGACTAGATGTACTGCATGTTAATGAGGTTCTTCTACTTGATATAGAGTCTGGGGATGTAGGTTCTAAAAAATATCAACAATGACAACTCTTAAGTTATCTGTGGATAAACATACTGAGAATACACAAAAATTACAGACTTTCTCCATGGTTTTTGTTGTATTTTCAAAAGTATAATAAAAGTATAGATCATCAACCCTTCCTGCTTGTTTTCAACTCGAAGGAGGTGTGTTAAATTAGAATACACTGCAATGACAACACATGGATAAAGAAATAATATGTAAATAGAAAGAAAACAATATTGATAGTATTTTGAAATAACTTATGTGAAGATAAATTTATAAAAAGATTTCAAAAAATAAATTAAAAGATGAGACACTTAACTTGTTTTCATGCTACATAACAAAATATATAAATTTTCTGTATTTCCTTCATAAAATAAATAATCTGAGTTATCTCCCATTTTACATCTGGGAATCAATCAGTTTTATTTCTGTATTTGTTGCAATAGTTTTTATCACAGCATTACATCACATGAATTTCTTCACTATCATGAAAATGTGCAAATATATCCCATGCTTAAATAGTTAGCAGAAATTACCAATTTAGATATGGATATAGCATAATTTTATTTAGGAAATTCACTAAAAAATATACCAGATCAGGTCAAAATATCAAAAAGGCTCAAAGGTAATTAGTTGCTAACAACTATCTCATAGTTTTGTTAAAATCATTATCCAATATAAGCAAGTATTCATAACTGTTCTTATACTATAGTAGATTTGAATATTCAAAATGCTGACCAAAAAGTAACACAATCCAATCTTGCATTATGCACTCAATTAATATCAGGGCAATTTTCAAATCTGTTCTATGCTAGGCAAAATGTTTCTTGTGTGTGAAAAAGATAATAGAGTTATGGACCTTCCTGAAAGTGACCTGTGTTTACTGAAATCATTCTATTTAAACATGAAAATATGAAGTTGCAAGCTTTTAAACTAAGCAAATGGTTTAAAGAGTATGAATACAGTAATGATTTTAGTGCTCTCTGACCTTTATCCCTGGAAAACAAGGCTCTTTCAATAGTGCTGGTCAATTTTGTTCTGAACTTGTATTTATGGAGGTATAGACAGATAAAGTAATAGAATTGCTTCTATAGGCTGTGACTATAGTCTGGGACAAGGTCTAGCCTGAAATAATCAATCTTTGCAGCACATTAGTCCCCAGTTTGTTAAATTTAATATTATAATTAAATTTCTTAATCTTTCAGAGAATCCTTTTGACTTTGTATAGAAGTATAATTTTATCCTTAATTTCTCCGACATTATAAACCAACCTTGATGAATGTTAGATTCTGTACTATCTGATAATAATGAGTTAATGCTTGGTCTCTTTAAACTGTTGGCTCTCTTCAGTATGGCTGATACAGTTCTACAGTACAGTGATTTGGAAAAGGAATCTCTTGTAGCATTTGCCTAGGAAATAAAAGGTACAATAAAATATACATGATAAATGTAACATTAATTGATATCACACTACATTTAATTTTAATCTTCAATGATATGTATGAGGTGGTAAGTTAGAATCCTGCACATGGCAGATGCATTCCACTCAATCTTAATTGATAAGGATTGTCAATTTTCCTACCAAAGGTCAGTGGTTCTCTCTGGGAACCACAGTTTCCTCCAACAATAAAAACTGAGCACCACACCAGCCCATAGTGCTGAATGTAGCATTAAACCCCAATCAATTACTGTAAATTCAGAAATTATTGCGAGGTTTTTATTATTGCGAATAATGCAACTTAGTTGTAAACGCAATAATTAAAACTCGCATTTTGTAATATTTTAACTGAATTAAGCATGACTTTTTCTCAAAATCGTAAAAATTAAAATCGCATTCAAGTGTAAAATGACAAAATCGCAATAATAAATGCACCCAATAATTTCTGAATTTACAGTAATCAATGTAATATAATGAACATATCCTAAAAAATCTTTTCTATAACTTCATCAACTTCTGTCTATATGGTCTAGTAAATTTCTGGCCACTTATTTCATAACTATTCTCTCTATAAAGCTATACTCACTGTATTAACATCAGCCAATGATTTACAAACTTGTCCTCTGGTATTTCTTGTCTTTGTAGTAAAACCTCTGTATAAGGCTACACCAGAGACCCCCAGCAAGGCTGCTACAGCTTTTATTTCTACATCATAAAAGAATTTAATGTAGTTTCTTTTTCATTTCAATTCGTATTACCGGTATGTTGTTATATCTATCCTTCATTTTTTACATTTTAACTAGTATTGATCAATGCACTTTGTGAATTTTGAAGTCATAAACATGTTAATGTCATCAATGCCATTTGTTTAATGTCTCTAATTTACAGATTGTTTTACATATTTAAAAACTCATATATCTGCCAAACATATTGTTACTCATTTCATTTTGCAGCTTACTGTTTTAAATAAAACAGGTCTTTGGCAATATTCTTACATAAAGTTAATTCTAACTTCATATCTTCAAAACCTATTTAAATAAAACTTAATTAAGCTCAGCTAGGATCTAGTAGGTCTTATTTAAAGACATCTGAAATACAGTGTCTATCCTTCCTTTGCAATAACTTGTTTGAATAGCTCTGAGAAAACTAACTGTGAACTGACCCTTGAAGAAAACTCTTTGGGAAATTTTGTTTTGTTTGGATAGTCTCATTGAAATTCTTTTATTCTTGAAAGCATACGAATGGTTAATGCTATGATGGTTTGAAAAATCTTTGGAATTTTGATTCGAGCCTTTGTTATTAATTAACGGATACAAAAAATTATACATGTTGCTGAATGTCTTTGTTGTTTTATTGTCCCTAATATATGCAATATATGCCAATTAATATCACATTTCTTTTGCCTTTAAGTTCTACATTGTGATTTACCATTATTGCCAACAATGTCCAGCTCCAATCCTGTGCCCTCAACAAACTCTACATTCCCTAATAACAATACAGCAGCAAATATTCTCATCACATCAGAGAAAGGTATACCCAGAACTGACAGGCAAAGCTAAAACAAAATATAGATAAGTTAGAACATAATCCTATATATCAACAGCAGCAAATATTCTCATCACATCAGAGAAAGGTATACCAAGAACTGACAGGCAAAGCTAAAATAAAATATAGATAAGTTAGAACATAATCCTATATCAATAAAAAGTTGTACTAAAAGATTCTTGAAAAATCATGTTCACATAATTGAACTGAAATGATTATTCAATAAAGTTATAGAAGTATGCTGAGGTGTGTTTTAGCTTCAGGTGATTTTACAAAAAGTTGACTACTTTTAGCAGTTGTGTTTTTCTCAGACCTTGTGTTGGAACGCTGTTTTATTTTTTATCTAAAATGAAACAAAAACTGTATATTACACAAGAGATATAGATTCCTACACTGCAACAGGTGTATTACAATATTTCTCCACTCGAGACAGTTAAATTTTATTATTTGAAGCATGAGGCTTGCCGAGCTCTTTAAATAACTAAAATCTAACTGTCACGAGTGGAGAAATATTGTAATACATGAGTTATAGTGTCGGAATCTGTTTCTCTAATGATTTTTATCCTTCTTTTTCAAAGATTTTCAGAAACTTGTGTTCTTTATATCATTGTCATCAGGCATTTTTTCATGGCGTCACAACATGAAAATTCAGAAGAAAACAAAACATTTGGACGTCATAATCAAATTTCGACTAATCATTTGCAGAGAACAAATTTTTTCACTAGTGAGGAGAAATATTTTTCTCACACCAGTCAGGAAATGTGAAAATAGCACAAAAATTAGAGAAATGTAGTTTTTCCTCTCATCAGAGGTCATTAAAGATCAAGAGTTTTGATCTGTAAAATGATTGTAAGTTGATAAATGTCCAGTGGTAAATATATCATGTATATTAAGGGATGATCTTAGATAAGATGAAATAATCATGTCCTTCTTTGATTTTTTACAAAAATCCAGCACCATTGCTTAAAACTCCTCAAGACTAACAATAATGTTACCTACTCACCTTCCATGAATCAAATCTAGATTTATCTTCCATGTCATTAAAATCTGTATTTCCACAACTTAGATATCTCAAATTATGTACAGAATGCCCACTCAGGTGTAACTTGGCTGTGAATAGAAGGTTATTTATAAAAAACCAAGAGTACAGACAAATGGGTTTATAATTAAATACTACATCATTAAAACTGATTCCACAGAATGCATAAAACTAATACATGTATCCACAAAGCTTCTCAGTCCACATAATATTGTAAAGTTATAGAGTACTCTAATAGAAAATATTTTCCTATACATTCTGGGATTAGCTGGATGTAGAAGCAATCAGTTGATTTTGATCAAAGACTTGTTCCTGCCAAAAAGCAAACCTTTGGTCACAGAAAATCACTTTTCTTATATAAATTATATATCTTGTATATATATATATATATATACAACTCGTCTAAACATCAACCCAACAATGTTAGATCTGTAAATTTGCTTTCGCAAATTTTTGGTTCTTCCCTCGCCAGGATTCGAACCCATGCTACTGTGATATCGTGACACCAAATCGCCTGCACTGCAGCCGTCCCGCTAGACCACACGACCACCTGGGCTCTCAATAAAAAGAGCTTTCGGTGGCCATATGTTACCTTTCCACGTCAGTTTTAATCTAGCGGCGTACTACAGTACATGATATATAAGGCATGAAGATGTTATTGTATATATATATATATATATATATATGTGTCACGATATCACAGTAGCATGGGTTCAAATCCCGGCGAGGGAAGAACCAAAAATTTGCGAAAGCAAATTTACAGATCTAACATTGTTGGGTTGATGTTTAGACGAGTTGTATATACATTATGTACACAGCCATGTATCACCATCATTGATGGTGATCCGATGGATACATCTATTGTAGAGTTGTCACTGACTCAGACGTACTTATGAATATAATTATTTTCTGTGACTGTATATTACATTAATTTGTAGGATCCTTTACTATAGATAATTTAGCTGATCTGTAACAATTACATCTTCATGCCTTATATATCATGTACTGTAGTACGCCGCTAGATTAAAACTGACGTGGAAAGGTAACACATGCCCACCAAAAGGTCTTTTTTTGAGAGCCCATGTGGTCGTGTGGTCTAGCGGGACGGCTGCAGTGCAGGCGATTTGGTGTCACGATATCACAGTAGCATGGGTTCGAATCCCAGCGAGGGAAGAACCAAAAATTTGCGAAAGCAAATTTACAGATCTAACATTGTTGGGTTTATGTTTAGACGAGTTGTATATATATGTATATATATAAACGCCTAAAAAAGTGTACACAACAACTCCAAATACAAAAAAAGGTAACTATAAATGTAATTATTTATAAATATTTCGGATAACAGATATCCTTCGTCAGTCAGATTCTGATGTGAAATGAATCATCTTTGAGTCTCGTTAGATTAAACTTTTACTAAATCTTGAATTATATACAATAAAAAAAGTCAAACCGAACATCAGTAAAGACGCTTGCACCATTCTAAAAAAATGTTAACATGACATAGGTTATATTATAAGTTATCTACGTTCATATCCGTAGATATGGATATTTTAACACCCTGAAGTACCCCAGTACACCATGAGGCGTAGCCGAAGGGTGTACAGGGTACTGAAGGGTGTTAAAATATCCATATCTACGGATATGAATGTAGATAACGAATTTATCCCCGGTCTTAGTCCGAATCGGGCGAGTTTTATGGAAATTCGGGTACAAAGTGTGACGTGAAAACAACGTTTTTTTCATTATCTAAAAAAGTTTTATTGAAATTAGGAAATTTTACATATTTTTTACGGGATGTAGGGTACTACCTTTGGTAGAACCCTACAGGTAGTAAAATATAAGACGTTTTTAATACGGAGAAACTGGATTGAGTCAAATTTGGCGCTTAATGTTGTGAGAGTTACGTCATAGATGGTTTGACGTCAATGTGGGTCATTTGCATAGCTAGGTCAGTAGTCCAATTCCTTGAAAATGTGGCAGTCAAGTGATGCATTTAATGAAATGAGTGTAAATGATAGGCATAATAGGACAAAATCGTTAATGAATTAAATATGTAATTACAAACATCATGGATAATCTATAGAATTCAATATTTCACAAGGAGCAATCATGGAACTAAGGAAAACTTGCGTGAATTTCCCCGGGATAATGGTTAGCAACGTCCGGGGATATGGGTTAGCAACACCCAGGGGCTATGGGTTTTGTAACGACGTGCGTTAACCAATCAACATCCTAGATATATACTAAGCCGGGTATAAGGTTTATTACAACAGAGAGCTCATATATATGCTTTAAATACAAATAATAATGTGCGATTTGAACTAGCACAATTCTAAAACTGTATCGGGAACGACAATTATGATGGTATAACATGTATACGCATGATAACGTCTGTAAAATTACCAAATAGACAGCACTGAACGATCTAAATATTTGAAATTGAGAGTAAAGTAGTTACAACAGAGTCTGAATATTTAAACATCGTGAACAAACGGCCGTAAAAATGTAATAATATTTTTTTACTAAGTATAACTAGAAGAACGTGGCTAGGTACTTATACATCCCTCAAAAAATTAAGCAATTTAAATTGGTATCTTCAACAAATGTATTTAACAAATGAAAAAGGTTAAGAAAAAGAAACAGAGACTGTAATAATAAGTAATATTATATATTATATATTATTATATATATATATACACAAATGGGGAATGTGTCCATAGGATGCAGATGATGCCCTCGCTTGTATATCATATAAAGTTATAAAGGAACATAACTGAAGATCGGTAAAAGTGACGCTACCCAAAGGCGTAGGTTTAGTAAGACCCCTTTTTGGCCCTTAAATATAGTTTTACAAAGTTGTGAAAATGTAATCTTTTAGCTAATTTTTGGAAAGAATAATGCCCTTGCTACACAAGTATGTGCTGTTTTTGACAATACACTGCACATATATAGGGTACTAACATCATTAAGTCATGTTAAATTACTGAAATCTTCAAAATTTTAGCATTTTAGTTGAATTTTAGACGGTTTCTGTCTTAAATGAAAGTGGCAGCATTCGTGTTCATTCATAATATTGAAATGTAAGATGTATTTGATGATAATACAAAACATATATAAAGGTTGAGGATTAACACGGATGTGGCGCAGCAGCCACTTTAATTTTTGACAAAAAACATGCATACATGTATTAGGTAGATTTTTCATATCTATGCTTGAATCGGAGCGATTTTAATGACTAAATCAGTTAAAATCTTCCACATTAAATAATTGAATCAATTGAAATAGACACTGAAAGTTTAAAAAGTGTCCATAATCTTTCATTAGATTAACCTGATATTAGAGGCCAAATTTGGCCCTTACCGTTCTTTGTAATTTATCTGAATTTTGTGGTTATAAGTATAGTATATAAGTTTCTTAACATTTGGTTGAGGCAAACTTAACTTAGAGAATGGACATTAAAAATTCATTAACTTTCCATTTATAAAGGAGCATAACTCTAGAACAGTTAAAGTGACATTACCAAAATTAAAATAATCTGTGTTTTCTAGTAATTAGCATTGTGTATAAGTTTCATAACATTTAGTTGAGGCAAACTATAGTTAGAGAACGGAAACTAAAAATTTAGCATTTTTTCCATTTATAAAGGGGGATAACTCTAGAACAGTTAATGTGAAACCACCAAAATGCATACTTGATCTGTGTTTTGTAGTAATAAGCATTTTGTATAAGTTTAATAACATTTAGGTGAGAAAGACTGAAGTCAAAAAGCAGAAACTAAAAATTCAGCAATTTTTTTTCATTTCTAAAGGGACATAACTCTAGAACAGTTAAATTGATGCAACTAAACATTCAAACTTGATCTGTATTTCTAAAAGGCTACAGAATTACGACTCATAACGTTCAAGCTGATGACCAAATAAAAAGTCATTTTGTTAAGTTGTATTAGATATTAAGTGATGCAAAATTTCATTGAGCATATTGAAAAATTTAAAGTAAAGGCAAACAAGAAGAAGGTATCTGACAATTTCATATGTGTTCACAAGCTACAACTCAACACTGCCAAGTTGCTAACCAAATATGAAGTCATTCTCTAGTACAATTTCTTAAAAAGGTGTTAGATGTACAGACAGATGAAAGGACAGACTAGATGATTGAAATATAGCCCCAAATCAAGGATATAGTATCAAAGGAAATTACTTTTGTGTGGGTTAGTATCTTGGGACAGGATCCCTGAAAGCATGATATTGATAAACAGAAGTCTTGAGGTTTTAATGAAGATAATTGTTAATAAATAATATTTCTTGAAAAATATAATTTTACCCTTTTCCTCTGCAGAAAGACCAGATAACATTTGGTAAAATATGTGGTAGTTCTTCTCAAATCTTTGTATACTGCATACCCTTGACTAAAAAACAGATTTAAGTTTTACAATGATGTATTTGTTGTCTGGAAATTGTAGATGAAGGAATAACACTAGGTTATATAAATTCTAGATTTAGAAAGAAGATGCATTAATACTTCATGATAGAATCCTGTAAAATAAACAAAATTCAGACAATTATGTGTTTTTTAACACATAAATTGTAAAAATCAAACCAAAAATGCCCTCAAAACATTTTTTGCATAAAATACTTGGTAAAAAATTATAGATGATGAATTTTTAATTGCATAATGCTGTAACTGATTGATGGTTAGATGGTTTTAAATGTTTGTCCTTTGAATGAGAACACTGTAGAAGGTAGATTAACAGACTAATTTATATTACCCTATCCAGCAGGTATGCATGAACTTTAGTACGATATATTGCAGCATCAGTGAGGAAGTTCTCCACAAACATTCCCTGAAAACAAAAAGTTTTAATATCAAAGGGTTTGTATTTTACATATCGATATATAAGGACTTTTGAAGATTAGATGTTACTCATGGCAGGTATTTTGAAGTCTCTGTTTTGAAATTGCAACATCAAAACATTTTATTGATAAAATGTTGATAAAAAATTACCCAATTTTGGTATACAGCATCCATCAAATAAAGTGTCCATAAAAAACATCCCAAAAACAAGCTTATTGGAAATTTGTTGACCTCAGCCTTATTTTACAGAAAGAGGATCAACCAGAACAAAATACCTGTAAGTCAACAGTGTGTCTAATGTACTAACAATCAGTTTAATATCTGCAGGGATCACACAAAGACAAATGTTTGACTTCATAAGGACACAATTACTACTCATAGTGATTCAGTCAAGAATTTTTTCTATGACTTGTTAATGGTTAGATCTGGCTCTAAACCTGGAGCCGGTTTCACAAAAAACTCACGACTAAGATTGATCGTAAGTTCACTTCATTGTTCATGACTTATGATTGATCTTAGTTGTAAGTTTTTTTGTGTAACCAACTCCTGAAACTTAACCTTAATTTTTCTTCACAAGATGTAAAAGTGTGGAACTTGAAAAGCACTTAAAATATTCTTCACTGAATTTTAGATTCTAACAAAGAACAAACCATCAACAGTGGAAATACATTATGTCTCTTTAACTCCTCCTATATGTATAGATTATGTACATTAATTTTCTATTCCAAATTATGCAGTTCTTAAAGTCTATTAGTTACAGAAAATTACCATGTGTAATAACTATGCGTGATAAAGAAAATATGTATGATTAAAATGACTTACAGCTCTACTACATTCAGGATTAGTAATTGTAGCAGCACTGGTTAGGGACCTCAGTACTGTTAGTGTGGCTGACAGGTGTTTAAAGGCATCAGTCTCGGGTCCTCCACCAGCTATGTCAAATAATTGTCGTAGTAACTGCATGGCACAATGTGTTTTACCACTCCCACTCTCACCACTAAAATATATATGCATTTTTATGATAAATGTTAAACGATTTTCATTTAACACATCTAAAATTGACAATAAATTTCATGAATCTATGAAGTAAAATATTCAAAGGTCATCATGACAAACAATGATCATCAATCTTTTTGATCACATGGTTTTATTTACACCTCAATTCAATAAAATTAAAATATATGTATCTTCAGATTTGTTTTTCATGTCATTGACTGTTTTTTCTTATCTTACTTGATTAATTTCAGTAAATGGCTTGATTTTCTAAATACATTTTGTAATACTTTGCTTTTTTACCATCTTGTCTTTCAGTTTTTCGTACCACTCACTTTATTTCACTTTGACCATATTAACATACCTCACAATGACTGCCTGTGAATGACCATTTTCTGAGTGTTGTGACACAGCCTCTCTTATCATACGTTTCATCATCAGTGATGGCTGACTATCAGGATCAACCATTACTTTATATGGAGGTTTATGTCGATTACAATTAACTGATACTATTACTGGTCCTATTTTGTTCTGAAATTTTTTTTAAGAGAAAGTAAATAAACATGAATTAGAAAAAAATCTTTATTCCTGTTATATATATATAAGGGAAGGAAAAACAATATCAAGAAACAAAGGAGGAACAAACCTTCACTGAGGTTTTTTTGTACAGGTAAATGGTTTTAAAATGGTGCATTTTTTGGCCGAAACAAACATTTTTACTTTTAATAATGGACTAGAAAATCAAGTGCATATATGAATCAAAGTGCTTGTGAGCACTAAAAGATACAGATTGCTTTCATTTTGCAATTTGGTGGTTTTTTTATTGTATTTTGCTAGACAATTTAAAAAATTTAGTTGGAGTTATCTTCCTTTGTTCCTAATTGTATATTTGTAGTTTTACCTATATTTATAACAGATTCATAGTTTCATACAACATGAATAACTTAATCAACTTTGAACATTAATGTTTTCTTGACAAGTACAGTAATCTGAAAACACAACATATTGTTCTTGTCACAATAAACCAATTTTTGAAACGTTTCTTAAATATCAAAGTACATTTATAACATATCATCAATAAATTGCATGCCTGTAATATTAACAAACTGGATATGATCTACATAATGATCACTTCACTGGACTATTTTGTTTGAACATTGAACTATCAAAGGTAGTGATCAATCTGGGAAGATATAGATATCAAGTCAGTACCATAGGATTTTGCTTGCAATTCATGCAATCATTACCCCAAAAAACAGGTTATCTATTAAAGCTACCTTTATATTCAAATTAAAATCTACAGCATATGATAAGGCTCAGATTCACCTTATCAAATGATGAAAACATCATGTTATAGATGTCAAGCAAACAATCAAGCCATAAAAGAATCTATAGATAAAAGCCATCTTTTCTAAAACCATCAAAATTGGTTCCAATAAAATTATATAAACCCATGTTATTTGGCAATATAGTCAATGTACCAAATCTGATGTTAAACTTCAAATGACTAAATCTGATGTTAAAGTTTAAATTACTGATACTATCATTTGTATAATAGTTTTAATGATGATGTGAAAAACAACATAAAACAACAAACAACATGGTTACATCAGTGTTGTGTAAACTAACCATTAAAGTTCTTATAATGTCAATATACTTCATAATATTTTAAAACCGTGGTTTAGGAGTTTTTGTAAGTAGTTATGATACATTGACACCTAATTATAACAGACATTTGTCTACCTCAATGAATGATATAAAAACATCTCAACATCTTAACAAAATTACAACCAGATGCTCCGCAGGGCGTAGCTTTATACGACCGCAGAGGTTGAACTCTGAACGGTTGGGGCAAGTATGGACACAACATTCAAGCTGGATTCAGCTCTAAATTTGGATTGTGATTAAATAGTTGACACAGCATAGGTTTTTGACACAGAATGAATGTATTCTAATGAACTTAAAATTTTAGTTTTCTCTTAGAGCAATTTACTATGCTGTTGATTATTAATCCTCTCAAAAAAATGTTTGAAGAAATTTTCTTTTTATTTATGAAATTTCAAATGAGAAAAATTGAACCCAATTTTTTTAATCACATCCCCCTTTCCCTTATTCCAAAACTAATCTCAATTAAAATTTCTAATGGAGTTTGCAACAATAACTACTCATTTAAATACATCATAATATATTAAGATGTAAAAAAAACTGCTTGTTATCACTGAATGGTAAAGATTATTTTAATTTATCAGTTGGTAGTAAAAAGTGAATATACATTGTATATTGTATATAACAAAGATTTAAGTTGATTCTGGACAAAGAAAGATAACTCCAATTAAAAAATATTCTTGCTATTGCACAATATTGTGAAATTAGATATTTCTTGTTGATTCTGGACAAAGAAAGATAACTCCAATTAAAAAAAAATCTTGCTATTGCACAATATTGTGAAATTAGATATTTTTTGTTGATTCTGGACAAAGAAAGATAACTCCAATTAAAAAAAAATCTTGCTATTGCACAATATTGTGAAATTAGATATTTCTTGCAAACTATTCTGGACAAAGAAAGATAACTCTAATTAAAAAAAAATTTGCTATTTCACAATATTGTGCAATTAAATATTTCTTGCCATTGCGCAATACTGTGCAATTGAAAAGACTTGCTATTGCACAATACTTAATATAATAATTTTAGATCCTGATTTGGACCAACTTGAAAACTGGGCCCATAATCAAAAATCTAAGAACATGTTTGGATTCAGCATATCAAAGAACCCCAAGATTTCAATTTTTGTTAAAATCAAACTAAGTTTCATTTTGGACCCTTTGGACTTTAATGTAGACCAATTTGAAAACAGGACCAAAAATGAAGAATCTACATACACAGTTAGATTTGGCATATCAAAGCACCCCATATATTCAATTTTTGATGAAATCAAACAAAGTTTAATTTTGGACCCCGATTTGGACCAACTTGAAAACGGGGCCAATAATCAAGAATCTAAGTACATTTTTAGATTCAGCATATCAAAGAACCCAACCGATTCATTTTTTGTCAAAATCAAACTAAGTTTAATTTTGGACCCTTTGGACCTAAATGTAAACCAATTTGAAAACGGGACCAAAAGTTAAGAATTTAATTAGACAGTTAGATTCAGCATATCAAAGAACCCCAATTATTCAATTTTGATGAAATCAAACAAAGTTTAATTTTGGACCCTTTGGGCCCCTTATTTCTAAACTGTTGGGACCAAATCTCCCAAAATCAATACCAACCTTCCTTTTATGATCATAAACCTTGTATTAAAATTTCATAGATTTCTATTTACTTATACTAACGTTATGGTGCAAAAACCAAGAAAAATGCTTATTTGGGCCCTTTTTTGGCCCCTAATTCCTAAACTGTTGAAACCAAAACTCCAAAAATCAATCCCAACCTTTCTTTTGTGGTCATAAACCTTGTGTCAAAATTTCATAGATTTCTATTAGCTTAAACTAAAGTTATAGTGCGAAAACCAAGAAAATGCTTATTTGGGCCCTTTTTGGCCCCTAATTCCTAAAATATTGGGACCAAAACTCCCAAAATCAATACCAACCTTCCTTTTGTGGTCATAAACCTTGTGTTAAAATTTCATAGATTTCTATTCACTTTCTACTAAAGTTAGAGTGCGAAAACTAAAAGTATTCGGACGACGACGACGACGCCAGTATGATAGCAATATACGACGAAAATTTTTTCAAAATTTGCGGTCGTATAAAAACCACTGAACCAGAGTTGTAACCAAAAGACATTTGTCATCCATAATCCTCTTAAATTGTTTACAACAACTATTTTCTTTAAATACTTAAATTGCTTAAGGTTTAAATTTATGATGATACATTCTGATATATTTAGGACAAAATGCTACAAACCTAGATGCTCTCCTGGCTTAAAGGGACAAACATAACTCAATTAAAGAACAATTTCACAGCATTGGGTTTTATCATGCTCTTTCTTTGTTCTTTGTTTCAAGTAAAAAATGAAATAGCATAAGATTACCGTAGGTTGTGCAGGTTTTTCAACCATCTTCATGATCTTAGTTCAAAATTAAATTCCCCTGACTTTATGAAAAAAACTATTTTTAAAGTTTTTGGGGGTTCAAATTTCAATTTCTATTATTGATGGCTACTATAGTTAATGACAATAAATATATATTATCATATTGACTTTACTATTGTTTATTACTAGTTACCAATAACGGCCACATGTATGTTTTTGAGGATATATATGTTGGAGTAATAAATCAATTGTACATTGTATATTAAAACAACTAGCAAAATAATATCTGTACATATGTCATAAGCAGCCACAACTTTTGTCATTGAGAAATAAAGCAATTAAAAGTTGTTATTAAATATCTACTCTTCTTTAATTCTAGTATCAAATTTTGAATCATACAAAAGAAAAAATCAGGAAATCATTGAGATTAATAAAATGAGATCATCAATTACCTGATTGATAAACATTAATGATTTATTATTGATCATATATTGACAAGTTTTCTACAATTTCCGGATAAAAAAATCATCATTATAGCTTTCTACTGTGTAACCATAAACTCTTGATCACTTTGTAATAATGCAAAGAATGTACATTATATACATACAGGGAAATTTCCCCAAATCAACAAATGGCTAAAGTCATATAATTATTCAAATAATCTGTGTGGTCTTTACATTGGAAGATTTGATTAAAAACAAGAATGTCAATAGTACATGAATGCCCCACTTGCACTATCATTTTCCATGTTCAGTGGACTTTGTGGACTTTGAGATTGGGGTAAAAAATCTTATTTGGCATTAAAATCAAAAAGATCATATCATAGGGAACCTGTGTACTAAGTTTGAAGTGGAGTTGACTTCAATTTCTTCAAAAACTACTTAGACCAAAAGATGAAAAAAAAATTCAACCTGAAGAGGGACAGACAGAGGAAAGGATAAACAAATGGATGGACAAACAGACAAATGGACAAACAGACTCCTTCATCAATCCATGCATTATTTGTGTTGTAACATTAGATACAGAAAATCATTGTTTCTATGGATTCAATAAAATGGTAAACAAAGGCACCTTTTGATTACAGAACATTTTGAGCCATAGGTTTCAACCAAGATTTTCCTTAAGCTTTTAAGTCAGGAAAATGCTCAAACAAGAAGGTGTCCTTAGAACATGGATGACCCACTCGTACTATCATTTTCTATGTTCAGTGGAACATGACATTGGGGCAAAACTCTAATTTGGCATTAAAATATCATAGGGAACATGTGTACTAAGTTTATAGTTGATTGGACTTCAACTTCATAAAAAACTACTTAGTACCTTGATCAAAAACTTTAACCTGAAGAGGGATAGACAGACGAACAAACGGATGCACTGACCAGAAAACATAATGCCTCTCTACTATCGTAGGTGGGGCATGAAACATTCATCGCTTTGAGCAACATCTCTAAAATATGCTTTTGGAGTCTTGAACATATTTTATGGGGAGATTTTCACTTTAGTTCACTGTTTGATATTCTAGTGTCACAAGCTATTTATATTTTTCAAACGGAGAATATTCACCGATACTTATGCAACCCTTCACATATCCAAGAATTAGTTCACTATTATTATAAGCCAGAGTTTACTTTTAAACATCAATTAAATAACTGTCTTTTAATTTCTTCTCAATCCAGTCTAATTATGTTGTAAATCAGTTCATACTTTGATCTCTGATCCACATTAGAACAGATAACCACCAATAATCATCTTATAATAAAAAAAGACATTAATTCAAAAACCACACACAGAAATTAAAGGATTATAACAAAGATTTTTTTTTGGCAAAACTCAGGCATGTCTATTTCAGATTTATAACTTATGACAAAGTTGTTGGAGCATACAAAATTTAGAATGTAATACAATACAAGAAAAGTTGTGTTTATTTTCTTTCCATTAGATCATAATTATGTTAGTTGACCATTATTTATTTATTTATAATAGTTCTACATCACTGACTGTAAATTAAAATTCCTTTCAGTAAATTGATGGTCATTCTATCTGAGAATTGATCATTATCCTTTTAAAACAGATTAACAGAAAAACTATGCCTCATGATGGATTTCTATTTCAACTGAACATATCAAATTTAAATAATTTTCATTTATTTTTCTATACAAACTTCACTTTTTAATATTATAAGTATTATGGTTTCTTTTTTTCCTAACCTCTCTTTACCAGTCATTAGATCACCATTCAATGTTATTACATCTAACATTAGGTGGTCTGAGTAATCATGGATATCCCTCCATCTACACTTATTTTCACTTAAACAAAACTGTACAAATTAGAATATCAAATGGACAAAGCTTTTCAATAACCTATCAAAACCCCAAATGTCCCGGTTTTATTGATTGAATATTTGTTGCTTTATGTCCAGTGGCAAATATTGCATGCATGTTCAGAATGGTACCCTATTCATTGGGCTATGACATTGTGTAAAAGTTTCAAAGACTTTGGTTATAACTTCAATATATATTTGGAAATTTTGAAATGTCCAACTAAGATGGATATCATTTCGACAGATTAACTGTTTGATTATTTCATATTTTTTAATTTTACAGTGGGAAATATTTCATGCATAATAGAAAACAAAAATTTAACAATAAATGAAAAAAAAAGGTCTGCAAATTGGGCAAAGAGATGACAGAAAATGTGGATTTTGCAAGAAGTTGGGTCAACTAAGACCCCCTGAAATAGTTAATTCAAGAGTACTTAACTATAGAGATAAAATTGAGAATGGAAATGGGGAATGTGTCAAAGAGACAACAACCCGACCAAATAAAAAACAACAGCAGAAGGTCACCAACAGGTCTTCAATGTAGCGAGAAATTCCCGCACCCGGAGGCGTCCTTCAGCTGGCCCCTAAACAAATATATACTAGCTCAGTGATAATGAACGCCATACTAATTTCCAAATTGTACACAAGAAAC
The DNA here is from genome assembly GCF_036588685.1 of Mytilus trossulus. Lineage (NCBI taxonomy): Eukaryota > Metazoa > Mollusca > Bivalvia > Mytilida > Mytilidae > Mytilus > Mytilus trossulus. The sequence continues at coordinate 73,713,125 of NC_086379.1, forward strand.
TAATATAAAAATAATACAAGACTAACAAAGGCCAGAGGCTCCTGACTTGGGACAGGCGCAAAAATGAGGCGGGGTTAAACATGTTTGTGAGATCTCAACCCTCCCCCTATACCTCTAACCAATGTAGAAAAATAAACGCATAACAATACGCACATTAAAATTCAGTTCAAGAGAAGTCCGAGTCTGATGTCAGAAGATGTAACCAAAGAAAATAAACAAAATGACAATAATACATAAATAACAACAGACTACTAGCAGTTAACTGACATGCCAGCTACAGACTTCAATTAAACTGACTGAAAGATTATGATTTCATCATAAGAACATCAGGCACAATCCTTCCCGTTAGGGGTTTAGTATCATATGGTATGTCCCATAATTGGACATCTATTTGGCATACCAATCATATTCAGACTTCCCTTGGCGTTGTATTTTACACCAAACAAAGCCAAACTGATGTCCCCTCAGCATGGGTCTAAATTCTTAATGGGAAACTGGTAACTAACATTCTATACCTCATTAATTCATATGGTAACTATCATAGATATACAAATTAGACAAAATCCTTATTCAGATTTAAAAAAATACCATTTACAAACCTTACAAACATGATTATTCAGACAATGAAGGCAATAACTATTCTATATCTGCCAAAATAGAAATCTTGAAAAAGTAAATGTCAAGTCTGAAATTTTCAACTAGTATTTTATTGTCAATGACAGACATATATGAATATCTCATACAATCTGTCGGGCGGCCGGCAGTAAGACTATTCTTAAAAAAATTGTAGAGCATTTGGTGTGCTCATTTCACTAAAGTTGCCAAATAACATGTTTATTCTACCTCAGGCTCCTAAGGTCTGTATTTTTTGTAAATGTTTACAGTTACTATAACTGAAGTTGTTTTATAGCACTTCTGCTACCATCTTATTTCTGATCAAAGTATCAAGTGATGGATCCCATTTTTCATCGTTTTAAAAATAATCTGTCAATATAACGAAATCAGGTTTTTCACACATTTATTGAATGTATGCCAATTCAAATGATTATCTTTTTTTCAGTCTACAGTTCACGGGAAATTCAACATATATTTGTAAACAATTACCTGATATAAATGTGAATAAAAGCGAGCCTGAAGGCACCTGACCACTGTATCTTCTGTCATTGGACCCACTAAATGTGTCAGATCTTCTATACAGGAATACACACTCATATCTACAGCACTTCTTTGGTCTGTAAAATATAATTCAGAAATAGTTCATAGAAAACAAGCAAACTATTTCAAATATTTAAAATAAATTAATATTTCTGTCCATGTCACTGCAGTGGTAAGCCACAAAATAAAAACAGTACTGACATTTGTCAATCTTCAATTTTTATAACAAAAAAATAATTTTTGATTGTAAAAAAAAGTTATCTATAAGTCAATTAAGAGGAATCAATGTACTATGTCATCTGTTTGTGTTCAATACTAACAATATGCATGGATGTGGAAAAAGAAATCAAGATACGTTTTTTTTAAGTATATCTACTGACTGACTTGAATTCCTGAGTAAACTTTAGACTTTCAACATGTATACTTAAATTGAACACTGTACTTATAAAATCAAAGCGCTGTAAGCACTGTTGGCAGTTAACCAAAAACCAAGGCAAACATAATTATGAAAACTGTGGCAATGTTGCTTCAACTTTTTTTAAAGATTTAAAAGAACAAACATTAAACATTCATATATAATTGTACATTTATGTTCATTTGATGAATTAATCATTAAGGCAAATAATTCATATTTTATCAAGGTTTTCAATAGCAGTGGCCCCACGAACTCCACCTATACTTCATATGATTTGTTATATTGTCCCATTCATGAATATATATGGTTTAGGGGTGGGGATCTTAACCTTTACCAAGTTTAGGTAATTTTTGTCTCTTGTGAATAGTTGTCTCATTGGCAATCATACCACATCTTTTTTTTTATATAAGAAACTTCCAGCTATTTCAACTGACCTATCAAAATTGAGAAGAAAACAAGAAGTAACTGTAACAGGATGCTGTTACGAAGTCTCCCAAACAAAGCTCCCATAACTCGCCATTCATATGGTCCCATGTTCATTTGATTTGATTTTTTGTCCCATACAAGAATATATGGCTTAGGGGTGGGGATCTGGACCGTTAACAAGTTTTCAGACAAGAGAGGTTAGGGGTGATCCCCTCAGGACTTTCCTTTTATTTCATTTCATTTGTTTTATTGTCCCCCACAAGAATATATATGGTTTAAGGGTGGGGATCTAGACCGTTTACAAGATTTCAAACAAGAGGGGGTGGAATGACCCCCTCAGGACTTCCTTTTTATTTCATTTTCATTTGTTTTATTGTCCCCTACAAGAATATATATGGTTTAGGGGGTGGGGATCTGGACCATTTACAAGATAATAGTACATTCTCAAATTGAACGGGGTGGGGGTGACTCCCAGGAATTTCCATTTAATTTCATTTAATTAGTTTTATTGTCCCATACAAGAATATGGGAAATCTTAACTACTTGTCTTTAGAGATTTTCGGCGATTAGATATTTCATACATTTGTTCTTTGACATCTCAGCCAAAAGCTCAGGGGATAATAAACTACATAAGGATTCCTAATGTGCTCTACTTCCTATGTGCAACTTCAAAACTTTTGGGAAAATCGACGATCATTTAAGGTTTTTCTGGTCATATTTTTTGTAATCCAGAATGAAAAGTATAAAAAAACTGTCCAATAAGTTACAAATAATATAGTAGCCAGCTAGATGATAACAATGGCACGTATTTCAGCATTTATTGGCATGGGTAGCACACAAATCAAGGGTGCTCGCATAAGGCAGCTTAACTGCCTAATAAGTGAGGTGAGATTTGGAAGCCTACTTCATGGATATATGAATACATGCATTAGCAAGTTAGATTTAGTATAGTTCAACAAAATTACATCAAGCCCCCAACTAAAACCTCAAACGTGTGTGACACTGTGTGTTAGTATACAATTTACAATAAAAATGCTACTTGCAAGCAGATACAACCTCCAGTGGCAGATCCAGAACTTTTCATAAGGGTGGGCCACTGACTGACTGTCAGAAGGGGGGCTGTTCCAGTCATGCTTCAGTGATTCCCTATATAATCAAACAAGTTTTTCCCACTAATGGGGAGCATTGATTCAAATATAGAAACACCAGAATAGCTCAGTGAAATGATCTCAGCCCAAAGTTCTAAACATCTTAAAATTCTTCCTTTAATTCTAATGGTGAATAATAAATTAACAATCTTACTTCATCTATTGATTTTTGTATTGTTTGCCGAGTTTGTTGCTCGTGCTGTGTGGATGCTGTACAATGTGTTCCCATGCTTATATATTGTGTATGTCCATATATTTTACAATTTGGAGTCATTTGCTTGTGAGAGAGCTGCCACCCTTAAATTTCTATTGTGGAATATTTTTTTCATTTGTTGTCATACAACATGCATCTTACCACATAAGTTGGATGTAGAATTGTATATACAACATAACAATGTAAGAGAAATCTCAAAATGTCAAAAGGACAAATCTATAAACTAGAGCAATCAAGCAACATGTATTATTCGGCATATTAGAATCTAACAAAAAACTTTATTTATTTCCAAATAACCTCTACAACATTGTTCATTTATAAAAAAGAAGATGTGGTATGATTGCCAATGAAACAACTGTCCAAAAGAGACCAAAATGACACAGATATTAACAACTATAAGTCACTGTATGGCCTTCAACAATGAGAAAAGCCCATACTGCATAGTCAACTATAAAAGGCCCTGATAAGACAATGTAAAACAAGAAAACAAGAAAACTAACGGCCTTATTTATATAAAAAAAAATAGTTTGTTTGGAGATCACTAGAATCATATATGCATACCTTCTTATGAATATAAGTAATCCAAATAACAAAAAAACTCAATGATAAGCAATATTATAATATCTTTATAATAACAAAAGTAGTTCAAAGCTGTGAATTTCAAATTTTATTTTTCTGAGATTTAAGAAGCAAACGTTCTTGTAAACCTAAGCTAAATATATAGGTTTCCTGTTGAAATAGATTTAATAACACAAAAGGTGGCCATGCAATGATTGAGAGCCAATTTGAATGTCAGCAAATGTAAAAATTTTCATTCAAAAAGTGTGTTATAAATAAAATATTGTGGGACCTGTATCCATTAATAAAAATAAATTTCTACTTACTGATAATGAGCAATATATTGTTAAATCTATTTTTGATTTTGATTTAATGCTTGAGAAATGAAAGCTGTTACTGTCCGACTAAGTTTTACCAATCAAAAATAAATTATTGGGATATGTTAACTGTAGGATGGGATTTAGGAATAACATAAATATATATCATAGTAAGTAAAAGGACATTTCAACACTAAAATTATGTAAATTCAAGTCTAAAAACCTGAATTCACATGCCAGATTTTCTCTTGAATTGATTCGTAAAAAATTTGGTACACAGTGAACTACTTTTCTGATAAATTATATTGATATATGGACCTGAAGGAATGATTGATTATTGGTTGCTTAAAATCCAGTGGCAAATACTTCATGCATGTTCAGAATGATGTACTTGAAGGAAATAATAGTCTTATTTTAGATCAATACAAACAGATATCAAAAGTTTTTATAGCATACAATCAAAAGAGATGTTATGTAATGTTAAAAGTTGAGTACTGCTTTGAGGTTTAAAACCATAAATATAGAAATAGTGTTGTATGTAAGGTACATTGGTGATCCTCTTACAAGATACTACTTATCAAAGGCTCTCATAAAGTGCAACATCTCTACGTGTTAATCCTTAATAATGAATTTATTGTCAGAGCCTAACTTTCCATAAAAGCCTTATTTTCAGTTCAGAAGCAGTTAGACTTAATAATTTTAACTTTTCCAGATCAAAACATATAAACTGTATATTTTAAAAGATTTTAAAACTGAAAGTAATTTCCCTCATGTTAGTTCAATACAAAATTGTATGCAATTATTTCAGTGACCCCCTTTAATTTTTCTTTAAAAAAATCAAAACTGCATTAAACAAGATTTTTAGTTCACTATAGAAAAAGTGGAAATTGAGTTTCTGTACCAGACTGAAGCATCATATCCTGTTTGTTTATAGCAAATATAAGATAATGCACCTTGTAATATTGTTAAAATCTTTACATTAAAAAAATCTCTTGCTAACTAAATATTTAAAATGGAAGAAATTACAATTGTAAACTAAATTTATTAAATTTCTATGTTTGCTCTTCTTCTGGGATTCCCAAAACAATTATATGTCAAATAAAGAAATACAATTACAATGGTTGATTTCCAATATAGACACAGGACATACAATTAAATATGTTGCACTCTGTAAATAGTTTTTATCTGCACAGAATCTTAATAATAAATGCAGTCTATGGAAATTCTTATTAGTTCATTTCCTAAAGCAATTGACATAATCAAATATCTAATTCTATTCTCAAATCATAAAGTTTCAGTTTATTTAGACCTTAGACAATTATTAGCAAAAATCTAGACAAGAAAAAAACTTTCTTATTGGAAAATATATAATGTCTGCATTTTTAAAAGTCTCTTCATCCATAATTTCATTTGTAATCTGTAAAGAACATTGTTAAAAACTTTAAGACAGTTCACACAGCGGTCTGGAAGGTGTGGACACAGAGAAATGTCAAATTGGCATTATGGTTGTGCATAAATGTTTTTCAGTCTTTTGATGTTGAAATCAATAAACCTCGCTGCATTTTTGCGCCTGTCCCAAGTCAGTAGCAACTGGCCTTTGTTAGTCTTGTGTGAGTTTTAATTTTAGTTCTTTTATATATTTTGGAGTGTAGTAGGACATCCATTGTTACTGTGCTAGCACACAATTTTGTTAATGGACCAGCTGAAGCACGCCTCTTGCTGTGATTTTTCTCACTGTGTTGAGAACCATTGGTGGCCTTTGGTCGGGTTGTTGTCTCTTTGACACATTCCCCATTTCTATTCTCAATTTTATATAAACCATACCAATAGGTGGACCCAGGAGGGGGGGGGAGGCCCTCTTTTGGGAAAAATTCAGTTGATTATATTGGTAATCACTGAAGCATGACTAAAGCATGAAAAGCTTGAACCTCTACAGTAGAGCCTAAAAAGCCTGATGCTATTTGACAGAGGTCTTCAAATTTATAAACAAATTATGATTTCATGAAAACCATTCAGATAACAGGGGGAAAGGGGGTGATTTTCATCCCTTTGTAAAAGGTCATAAAATTTCCTTCTGCAAGCCTTGGTTGTGGACTAGAAACATTAAAGAGAAATCCAAATGTTTCCCACCAAAATGAAAGAAATTTTTTTCACACATTTGTTGTTAGCTATATTGAGGTACCAATGAAGTAGATACCGGTAATGATTCTGTTATGCAAAAGTGCAAGAGTGCAAATACAAATACAGTATTATACATTTTTGTAGGATGAACATGTTTTTAGAATGTCAAAATAAAACATTTAAAATTCTTTTCACAGAATCTGCTTCAGAAAATATGACATTCCTGATCCTTTATCAATTTAATTCTTATGCATACATACTAAAGTCTTATGTTTCTGTTTGTAAATCTCTTTCAACATACACTGATTGGAATGTCACTAAATCTTCATATTTCTTACCAAAAACAGTCATTTAAATGTGTTAAACATAGAATCAAAATTTACTTTGAAGAAAAAAACCAGAAAACGGATGAAAAAAGATGTCCAGTATGTACCCTCGAGATATTTTATAAAAGCTTTTCAATGTTATTTCTTTTTAAGACTTAAGAATGTTATTTAATGTGGTAATGGTGTCAACTTGTACTATGTTTAAAGTTAATCATACTGGACATAAACTAATTTTTATTAACATTTATTTGCTTTCAGTCAGTCTTTTGTTTTATCAAAACATTTTTTTTAATAAATTGCATGAATTCATAACTGACTGGTATCTCATTCAAATGATCATAAAATATTTAAAAGAATCAATTGTTTTAACTAAGATAACTACCGGTATATCATTGTAGGGATCTTTAGGTCTATCTATACTTTAAAATGACAATTGAAACCTGAAACATGCAGGTCTAGCATTTATAACAATGCATTTTATTTTGTTCTAATTTGTCAACAGACCACCTTAATCACCTTAAAATTGAAACTATTCTTATTAATTTTTTTCTATAAATATTGACTTACTTTTGCATGCCATTGTTTATCTCACAAGTAACAGGTAATAAATTCCAGTTACAAATCTGAGCGATTGCTGTCAATCTATATGGCCAATACACATCCCAAAACAAATAAGTTCAGATATCACATAAATCTTCTCCAAACATTACTGACCACATACAGATTCTAATCACATCAATCAAGTTAGTGTCATTTCTTTGTTTTTAAATTTCCTAAACTAACAAGTGCTGAAAATATGATCCAATATCATCCTTATTAATGCACATGCATAGTTGTATGAACTGTGTGAAACTGTGAAAATGTTATTTATCTACAATTGAATCATATTTTAATTCTTTTTTTTTATAACTATCGAATATTGGATGTAAATTGGTTCAATAGATCCATTTTGACAAAATTTCTATACAATCTCTTATTTCCAAATATCGTCCACTGGTACTGTATAATTCAATGTCCCTTGTCCTATGTCGTGGATGTCAACGTTTTATTATCAGCACATCTCCTTAAACAGGTTATAGATTTTTTATGACAACATAATGACCTTCGATTGTATCTTTATGAAGCAACTTTCTCACCAAACTATTGTACATGGTATTTGAAGAAATCCAAACTTGTGTTTAAGTACTAATCCTATAGTACTACAGTGATATTACCTTCTGTAGTACTTGTTTATAGACATTATTAAATGATACTTAAAACTTCATCAAATATGGTCTAAAGTTGATGTCACACTTCAAAACATTTGATGGCCAGGTAAAAACATAGGTAACGGAACCCTGCATGTCATTTGACAGTCGTAAACTGGACATCTGTTTACACTAATGTATACTTAACAGTGGTATGTCACAGTACCCCGATCTGTATCTATATATCCAACGTAAATTGTTTCCTCGCTTTAATCCATCAAAATTTATCTTCTAATCGTAAATTATTTTGTTTAGATTGAACAATGTTCTAAACTATTTTTTTCTCCCAATTTAACCCAAAAGAAAATATCTCACATAATTAAACTGGGTACATTCCAGTTGGATGATTTTGATATAAAAAAACAATACGGCTCTGTATTTGTTGTACCTGTTCTGATGATGACCTCTGGTACAATAACAATACAGAAGTGTATAACAATATTGTGATCAACAATGATAATTATTTTGATTGGTGTACGACAATCATTTTATAACTATAAACTTCTTCTTCACATATCTTGTAAGTTAACGTCTTCTTCGATATGAATATAGATCTGCACTGATAAAGAATCATCTTGTTTTATTAAAGTCAGACATATTTGGCATTTTTTAAAAAGATGAATTCATCCATACTAAGACATTTGTTAAAATGTCTATCGTTATATATCTATATCGTAGATAACAATCAATGATTATTTTCTCAAGACCACATGCCTATAACAACAGCTTTAATTTAATCCTGACTTCAAAAGTTCACAGAAGGTCTAAAATAAGTGAAAATTTGATATAATGATAACTTGTAATAGTTCACATGGGACAGATCAAATCTGAGGATTATTATCACAATAGATTGGTCTACCCAAGTTTAACAAAGCTGATAATTCTATCTGGTCTTACAACACGTTAAATAACTGCTGTATGTTAGTATTCCCCTCAGGGTATTGTACATTTAAATACTTATGCAAAATCTGTACAAATACTTATTAACTTCTTTATGACCTGTTTGACTTTGCATTCAATTTAATTAAAACTTTAAATCAGAAGAACAAATCGGTTCAAAAATATTATTTTATTTGTCGTGTTTAAAACTGTGTCCTAGCTTAAATAATTTGATCAAATTACTCATGCAGAAGTAGTTACATTCCTATTACATAAAAAAGCTATAGAAACATTTATTCTTCATTAGCCAATAATTTCAATGATCAAAGTACAAATCAAAATAAAGTTACAAAAAAGTGTACCATACTTATAACTGCATAATAAAATAAGAATAATAGTTCTCTTTTACATAGTTTTCAATTATTATAGGCAGTATATTTATTATTACTTTATATTCTTTTATACATTAAAAACAAATTCCTACCTCAAACTCACAAGAAGAGAATGTAAATTTTGAACATTAAAGTAGCTGATAAAAGCATTTATACCAACTGTCCAATCCTGTGAGTGTACCTGGATTTCAATTTAATTGTAATAGCCCACTGACTTTTCTTTACCATTTAAGTCCATCTTTTGATATATTTTCCTTTTGAGATCATGCATTTAATTTGACTGACCAAAGTTTTTTTCTTCTATCTAAATGATTTTTATAGAAAATGTGAATACATCATAACATTAGTATACATGTGTTTGAGTAAGCAAACATACAGACATTTCCATAATCTTAGGATGAAACTTGTCCATCAAAATATAGTCATGAATTACAAAAAAAAAGTCATAAAGGACATAAAGGGTGGATGGACGGGATAAATATCTCATTAAATACTGGTCAAAACAAGATATCAAAGAAACATTGCTTTTATTGGTGTTTTATTATTGTATAGTATTTATATTACTATATTAGACATACAAGGTAAATATAACCATTGATATTATTATAATTGTTTTCCCCATTTCAGATACACAAATACTTGTAAATGTATCTTTTTCTAAAATCAAATACAAAATTTTTATTAAACATTTGGAGCAGAAAGTTTTATTCAACACTTAACTTCATGTGCTAAAAAAAACCACCTTGCTGTGCAAGAGAGAAATTATATGAATATTCATTAACTCCAAAGATTTAGAACTTTATATTCTTATAGTAAACCGTTGTTGAAAAATCATATCAGTTAATGTGTGGTGCTCTATAGATCCTTTTTGTTTATTATTTGTTGTGTTGCTGTCTATTAATTGATGTATATCAATTATGTCGGGTTTCATTACTTTAATAATTTTACAGAAGGAATAAAATAGGCATTAAAAAATAAGGAAAAAAAATCTCTTAAAATTCAAACTGCTGCAGACTTTAAGATAAAATTTAAACTTTTAGACAAGAAAAACTGACAGATTCTATGTATTTGGTATGGGAACACATAATAATTATTTGAATAAAAATAATATAAGAAAACAAAAATTCTGGTTTCCACTAGATGACATTTCAGTAAAATAATATTTGCTATAACATAGAAGAACATGACATGTGTAGTACATGTACATCAAATCGTTGGCTACCTTATAATTCAAATCAGTTTAATGCACATCTTTTTATTTTTGACAGGAAAGATTAAAATGTTTGTCTTTATCTGTTTGCCAAAAATTAATATTATCTGCAAAAGGATACTCTTATGCAAGTTTTTATTTATAAATTCTTTTGTATAAATAGTAATTTCAATGAAACAGGAAATTCAGTTAAATTAATTAGAAATAAATAGAAAATGAACACCCTTGTAAGTAAATAGTTTATATGATAATTTATGTAGTATATAAACAGAGGGTAATGTACCGTGTAACAATGACATGGTCCTTTGATGAGGTAAACAATGTAGCCCACACCACAATCACTTTCCACAGTTCACAGACTTAATGTATCACTTAACAGTGATCATTAACTTTTTTTTTTTATCAAAGTTTAGTTTTTTGTAGTAGTAGAGAATTGTTTGTGTCACAATGTAACACACAATTTATTATTATCATCTTTGATCATCATTGTAATTGTCAAACAAAAAGTAAAGGATGACTTTCGATGCAGCTGAGACAAAAAGTACAATTTTTGGGACAAGTCTTATAAAAACAATGTGTTGTACCAAACAAGTTTATGTTGGACTGATGTCATTGTATTATTATTTCAACATGTTCAATATCATTCATATTGACATTAGTTTGGTTCAAAACCTTAAATCTAAAATGACAAATTAAATCTAAAAACAACAAGTGAATGTTACTACAACACCATGCCAAACACTAACACATACTTACATGAAATATAAAATCTGCAAGAATAATATACAACCCTGACCATGAGATGTTAATTATTAACTTGAAACTTTTCCTTAGATGGGGTGCATGAGAAAAACTTCACATATATACTAGACATCAATTTGATAAATCTAAAACCTAAAGTGGCCATTGGTTTTGAAATTGGTTTTTAAAAGAGATATACTCTTCCTTTTGATGAGGATGAGCATTATTACAACTACATCAAATAAGTTTAAATTGCTCACCTGACTAACAGTTCCACTTGTATAAACATTATTCCTTTTTATATTTCTTATTTATCAGTGGAAAATTTTAAAGTTTCATGTTTGACAAAAAATGATTGATGCCAAGTATTCCTACACACCAGGTGAGCTGAAACATAAGTCTAAACATAAGTCTAAAATTTTATGCCAGTACATGCACATTTTTTTAAACAAACTAAATAAGGCTGTTAGTTTTCTCGTTTGAATTGTTTTACATTGTCTTATCAGGGCCTATTATAGCTGACTATGCAGGCTTTGCTCATTGTTGAAGGTTGTACGGTTACCTATGGTTGTTAATGTCTGTGTCATTTTGGTCTTTTGTGGATAGTTGTCTCATTGGCAATCATACCACATCTTCTTTTTTATAATGGCTTTTGTCAAGGTAAAAATATACCAGTGTCAGAAATATCTTAGCAATGAAGAGTAGAAAAATCTTTTTTGAATGATATAAATGTTACCTCTTAGTTTTTGCATGTCTGATATGTTGCTATCAGAAGAACTACCATTGGTCCATGTAGAATAACAGGATGAGTTGTCTCCCCATGACCAGGTTTCTGTAGATGAAGAAATTGTATCACTGTCATTATACTGACTGTTTGAGTGATCTCCCCTTTCTAGATGAGGTATCTCTGCAGATGGAATGTCCTGTAGGTCATACCAGTATGGGTTATCTCCCATGGACCACACTGATGTTTCTGACGAAGCTGCTGCATCACTATCATTTGATGATTCACCCATTATATTTGGAACTGTTCAGCATCAACCAAAGTTATAAGTTGAATTTCACTTCAAACAGCAACTCCAGTCTGTAAGATAGATGAAGATAATTTGTCAAGAGCTGCAATTCTAGGAATGATTGATTTCAAATCATATTTCATTAAAACCTAAAATAAAAATTAGAAATAAATGATAATTTTCATTTGTATATGTACTTCACATTTGAACTTTGGGGTTTTGTTTTTCTATATAGTTTCCTTTGATTACAATTTTCACTGCAAAGGTCTGAGAAGAGCTCTCACAACAAATCAATATATATCAAAATTCAGGACCAAACATCATTATACAGTCATTCCAACAAACTTGCACTAAAACACAGACAAGATAAAACACACAATGTCCAATATATGATTTTATATAATATGCAAAACTCAATACTTAAATCTCAGTAACAATAAATTTTTAGAACTACAGAAAATACTACTTTTGTCACCTTGAAATGTTTCAGTAATCTTATTGTGATAATTATAGAATGAGCATCTCATCAGGATTTTCAATTGTTCTTTATTTAAAAATTTAGTTCACTTAAAGTTTGCTGATGGTGGTTTCGAAGGTGTTTCAAGGCACAAACATATCTATAATATAATGAATTTGTTAAAAGTGGCCAAAATTTTTGAAGGGAAGCTGATTTGAAATGTCTGTCCATTTGGCCTCTTTTCAAATAAAATAAAATTGTTCTCCCATTTGAAAAGTTATCTTCATTTAAAACAATTTAAAACCTTTTATATATGCGCTAAAGTCCATGATTGTTTTTACTTGAGCTCTAAAATAAGCTAAAAGTATATTTTAATCATTTAATTCACATTTGTCATGTTTGTTCAAAATCTTTATTTCTCATCAATTCTTCACTGTGCCCAGTGTGGATAATTTTCGTTCATAAGCTCAACAGACAAAACCTTCTAAGAATGACACCCTAATGGCCTATGACCAGTCAGTCAGTGACAGTTGATTATACAAGTTAAATACATTTTAAACCTTGCAATATCATTATGTTAATATCCAAAGTCAGGAATCTTGTTATTCTGTTATTGAGTGCAACTGTCTATATAAAGTTGCATATGGTAGCTATAGGACAGTCAGTATTTTACCTGTTGTGTACAAGATTTTTTTTCAAGAGAGAGCAATATTCAGATAGCAGCTATATTAGTGATGGACCTCTCCAAAGCATCTCTTGTAATTTAATTATTTTGGAACTGAAAGTATTTGTATTTTCTGAATCAGCTATAAGCTATTGATAGCTATTTAAGTGGAAGTAAACAATGTCTGACATCAGACTCGTAAATCTCTTGAATTGAATTTTAAATGTGCGTATTGTAATGCGTTTACTTTTCTACATTGGCTAGAGGTATAGATGTTTATCCCCTCCGTATTTTTGCGCCTGTCCCAAGTCAGGAGCCTCTGGCCTTTGTTAGTCTTGTATTATTTTAATTTTAGTTTCTTGTGTACAATTTTGAAATTAGTATGGCGTTCATTATCACCAAACTAGTATATATTTGTTTAGGGGCCAGCTGAAGGACGCCTCCAGGTGTGGGAATTTCTCGCTACATTGAAGACCTGTTGGTGACCTTCTGCTGTTGTTTTTTCTATGGTCTGGTTGTTGTCTCTTTGACACATTCCCCATTTCCATTTTCAATTTTATAATGTATAAAAGTTGGTATCACCATACATTTGCAAGTAAAAATGTAACGGGAAAACTACATGTCTTTGAAGGGGTACTCCAAGGCTCTACATGTATATTAGGACCTGTATTGTTTAATATTTTTTAAAAGATGACTATTCAAATAAATTAGGATCTTCGCTCCACTGATCACCCGCATGGCTTAAGGTATTACTCCCAAAGGTATTGTGAGGGGTGTAAGGTGACACGACCAGGTATTCAAGCGATTTCCTGTCGGGCCTGCAAGTTCATGCATCGTTTCACTTCTGTAGGTATTGATCAGTGTACACGGCCGATAACTTATAACTTTCCATTTTGAACTATCAGGTGCATGTATAATATACATCTCTGTCTTGCGTGTCCGAAAGTGATATAATATACTAGTCATTACTTAACTCATACGCTTGTTTATAAATAAAATTTCTGGTGTAAAGAATATTATTTATAAAAAAAAAAAAAAATGATACCAAAAAAAATAAAAAAAATAATTGAAGATATACAAATATACGTATTTTTTCCAAGGGTTAATTTGGGGAAAATCAGAGACATATAATCCGGGACAATGTTATATTTACTCGTTGTCAATAGTAAAGGACATAGTTGGATCATTCCAGAAATGTTGATTAAAAAAATGTGCGCACTTGTCGACGATTCGTTTATACGCCCGGATAGAAAGTTACGGAACTACAGCGCAATTTAAAATATATACATGTATACATTGAACATAAGAAAGAAACATACATTTTGTGCAAATTGGGGTAAAAGTTTTTTAAATAGACTAGTCCACGTATACCAACAGTATGTAATCATCCAATTCGATAGACTATTGTATACCAAAAGAAGAAGAAGAAGAGGACCAATTTGATTTAAATACAGGTCGATCTATAACTTGCTTTGGTTCATCGAAGTTATGAACATATTAAAATCACAGATTTATATATCAATTAGATTGTTCTCGAATAAAGAAAGAAATTCGTCATCACCACAACTGTTCCGACATATGCAGCCTGCAACTGGACGTACACTAATAATCCCCGAGGGATGTGAATATTTTCTAGGAAAGCTATTGAGTATTAAAGTTTCAAATCATTTTCGGGATTTATTTTCTTTCTTGATATTCAATGACAGCAAATTTAAAGAATAAACTGCTTGTCAGATATTTGTCCGCTTTAGGGGTATTCTTGCCAGTTGAACAGACTTATAATTACATTCAAAAATAGGGAAAGATGACATTAAATTTGTTGTCTTTTGTTTTTAAACATCTTTGGTCAAATAGTTATTAAATATTATACGTTGTGAGACGAAGACTACTTTAATAAGGACGTCCCCGATTATGATTAAATTTGGTTGACGTTTTTCACACTTGATAAAGAATATCTATTCGTAATTTTTCGATTCCATTCCAAGAAGACCTTAAATTTGCTGTCAATGTTTTAAGACTTCTCAAGTACAAAAGTATTTTTTCTTTATTCGTTCATATTATATTCCGCTTCGGTAGAGTTATCTTCAGTGAGTTCCAGTTATTAATTTGTACGTGGCTTTTAAAAAGTCTAAATCTAAGTGTTCTCATTCATTTATTTGCCTAATAAAGACAAATAAAATACTTTGGTAAAGCTATTTATAATTTCTAAGTTCTCCTTTTTATTAGACATCAATCAAGGACAAAAGGTGTAAATCATTTCAATCGGACATATGAATTAAGTTTCCCGTCTTTAACCAAAAATTGTGTATTACTTAGTAAATTAACTTATTTGAATTCAAATAAATAATAGCACCAAACATAATTAAATAATTCCACGGCGATCAATTTTTATTTGTCACCAACTTGAATATATATTTTAAATATGTGTATTGGATGCTCCCCTTGTCTTATAATTCACTGATCCGAATAGACAGTCACACCTGGCAAGGTGTGCCCAAGAGGAGTGGTTAAATACCGAAGTGCAAATAACAATTTACCTTTCAACAAGCCATCTACGAGTATTGCTACAGAACCGTGAATACACACATCGTATCAACCAAGTCATAGCAGAGATAGTAAAAGGTCAATAAGAGTACACCAACATATTGTCTTTACAGATTATTGTACTTTACTTTGTTCACCTTATCAGTCCGAAAATACATTAATTAAAAATCAATTTATAACTTTTTGTGTTGTCTACAAAATGACAAAAATAATTCGAATATATACGTTTAACATAGAAAATTTATCTCATGAATATGTACAATTGAACGTATGTGCGTTTTATCTTCTTATTATCGGATGGTTATTAGATAAAGCATAAGTCATCGGCGCGCTTACGATTACGTTAAAATATGATTAAAAACCAAGACTTTTAATGATTGTTTTTTAAATCCCGGCATGCAAAAACCAGGAGAAAACGTCACGACCTACAGGAAGTAGTTAATATTTTTCATTAAATATTGAATTTCTCCTTTATTACTGCACATATAGCGATAAAACTTTGTGAATATATATATTATATCATAATGAACATATTTAAACCATAAGTAAAAAATCCTGAATTTTCCCTTTAAAAAACACCAAATCCCAAGGTCCTGAAATTCGAAAAAAAAAAATCCCCGATCCGGAGAAGGTCAATACCGAAATCCCAGGCTTAAAAACACTCAATCCCTGATAAAGGTCCTATCCCCCCTCCATGATAGGAGGATTTTGAAAATAAATAACTCAGCCTTGATAATCACAAAAATAAATGGTTTGTTCTGTGGTAGTTTGAAAATAAATTACCTGACTTGCAATGTATTGAAAATAAATAACTCAGCAGGTCTATAGCTTATTGGGCCTTCAGCGGTTCCAAAACCCTTCAAAAAAAATTTTCCTCGCTCCGCTCGGCATAATATGTTTGACAATACTTTGCATTTTAAGAGGCTAGGTAAAATTAAACTAAATTAACTTTAATACTATGTATGTATGCAATATGTGTATATTGCTTGGGAATATAAGTGGTTCAGTTCGTTAAGAAAATTATAAAATACTTTATCTAATTATACTAATTGTCTTTTATAATATACTTATTACTATGTATTTGTGTTTCGTTTGTCCTTTCTCGCTATGTATTATCTTAAAATGTTTGTATATATTGTCCTGTTGTACACAAGTATGTGTCTGAGGTTATGAATGAAATCTTGAATCTTAAAATTTCTGAAGGGGATAATGATCTACTAGTATTCTGATTAGATGGTACACAATGACTTGACTATACATGTATTAATGGTTTACCTTTTTTTAAATGGTTATTTGGATGGAGAGTTGTCTGACATTGGCACTCACACCACATCTTCCTATATCTTAATTATCATTCATAATTAACAAATATTTAAAAAATTGTATGTTTTCGAATATCGCAAATCAGGGACGTATATATCTATATATAAGTCCTTAAATATAGTGGTAAAAAATGAATAATCAGTCCCTTGCTTTAATGAAAATGATAAATCTTGCTTAAATAGTGCAGAAAATGAATAATCTGTCCTCTCAGTTTACAAAAATAAATAACCGATCAAAAACAAATCCTCCTGGCCTCTCCCAGAATATCAAATGGTCGTCCCCTATTAAACTGGTTGTCAGGTTGTGTGGACTGGCTATACATGCTGAAAGGTGAACCATATCGTCTTTCGAAAGCAAAAAAAATGTCACCAGTGTAACCATTCTCATGTAGGAGTTACAAATGCTGATGTGGTATTATTAGGACACATTTCAAGACATATATGTGAATAGAAACAAGTACCTGTGGCTGTGTGAATGGATGTGATAAAAAAATAGAGTGAACCGATTATCATTTTTCCTTCCTTTATATGACTTATATCTATTTTACATGCTACTTATTTAGAAAGCTACGATATTATAATACACTGCTTACATTTTCCATTAGTTATAATAATTGTTATTTTTCTGTGATTATTATTTTTTCTTGGTTTCCTTTTTTTTTACAAAAATAGTTTATAAAATTTAGAGCCGTTGACGGACAATTTTGAGATTCCGTATCGGTTTTAAAAAATAAAATCAGTTTGCCATTGAATACTACATGTATAACATTCCTTGATTGAATTATACATGACATAAGAATAAAACAATGGCCGTCTAACTGCAATAAAATTCATTAATTAATCTTTGGTTTACACTGTTTTAAACCTCGACGATAATAAGTTTATTTTCCGCTTTTTTCTCTCACCATTTTTGTTCTGTATTTTAACTTATCATTGTTTACTTCCGTTACTATTTGCAGATTTCACAACACCCATCACAACATTCCTTCTCTTCCATGAACAGTTTGAGGCAAGTTGGAGTATGGTACAGTATTCGACAATCGATTGATTCGGCAATATTTTTTTTATAGTATAATTATCTTGTCAACTGTATTCGATCGTGTCAATGTGTCGATTCAATCAATTGTTGTACCAAATTTACAAACTTTCTTAGTGTCTGGATTAATCAACTCAGTCAACTGTACG
Source organism: Mytilus trossulus (assembly GCF_036588685.1). NCBI lineage: Eukaryota > Metazoa > Mollusca > Bivalvia > Mytilida > Mytilidae > Mytilus > Mytilus trossulus. The sequence goes on from NC_086379.1 coordinate 73,731,459, forward strand.
ATCAATATAATCAACTCAGTCAACTGTACGATCAATATAATCAACTCAGTCAATTGTATATTCCTATTTTAAACGTTGCACGATCGTATCGATCGTATTCAATCGTTACGATTGTGCCACAGTTGATCAATTTAATCAACTAAGTCAACTCTATTTTTTTATATTTTAAACGTTGCACGATCGTATCGATCGTATTCAATCGTTACGATTGTGCCACAGTTGATCAATTTAATCAACTCAGTCAACTCTGTTTTTTTTTTATATTTTAAACGTTGCACGATCGTATCGATCGTATTCAATCGTTACGATTGTGTCACAGTTGATCAATTTAATTAACTCAGTCAACTCTATTTTTTTATATTTTAAACGTTGCACGATCGTATCGATCGTATTCAATCGTTACGATTGTGCCACAGTTGAACAATTTATTCAACTCAGTCAACTCTATTTTTTTATATTTTAAGCGTTGCAGGATCGTATCGATCGTATTCAATCATTACGATTGTGCCACAGTTGATCAATTGAATCAACTCAGTCAACTCTATTTTTTTTATATTTTAAACGTTGCACGATCGTATCGATCGTATTCAATCATTACGATTGTGTCACAGTTGATCAATTGAATTAACTAAGTCAACTCTATTTTTTTAAACGTTGCACGATCGTATCGATCGTATTCAATCATTACGATTGTGCCACAGTTGATCAATTGAATCAACTCAGTCAACTCTATTTTTTATACGACCGCAAATTTTGAAAAAATTTTCGTCGTATATTGCTATCACGTTGGCGTCGTCGTCGTCGTCGTCGTCGTCGTCGTCGTCCTGCGTCGTCGTCGTCGTCGTCGTCGTCCGAATACTTTTAGTTTTCGCACTCTAACTTTAGTAAAAGTGAAAAGAAATCTATGAAATTTTCACACAAGGTTTATGACCATAAAAGGAAGGCTGGTATTGATTTTGGGAGTTTTGGTCCCAATATTTTAGGAATTAGGGGCCAAAAAGGGCCCAAATAAGCATTTTCTTGGTTTTCGCACTATAACTTTAGTTTAAGTTAATAGAAATCTATGAAATTTTGACACAAGGTTTATGACCACAAAAGAAAGGTTGGGATTGATTTTGGGAGTTTTGGTTTCAACAGTTAAGGAATTAGGGGCCAAAAAAGAGCCCAAATAAGCATTATTCTTGGTTTTCGCACAATAACTTTAGTTAAAGTAAATAGAAATCAATGAAATTTAAACACATTGTTTATGACCACAAAAGGAAGCTTGGTATTGATTTTGGGAGTTTCGGTCCCAACAGTTTAGGAATTAGGGGCCAAAAAGGGACCCAAATAAGCATTTTTCTTGGTTTTTCGCACCATAGCATTAGTATAAGTCAATAGAAATCTATGAAATTTAAACACAAGGTTTATGATTATAAAAGGAAGGTTGGTATTGATTTTGGGAGTTTTGGTCCCAACAGTTAAGGAAAAAGGGGCCCAAAGGGTCCAAAATTAAACTTTGTTTGATTTCATCAAAATTGAATAATTGGGGTTCTTTAATATGCCGAATCTAACTGTGTATGTAGATTCTTAATTTTTGGTCCTGTTTTCAAATTGGTCTACATTAAGGTCCAAAGGGTCCAAAATTAAACTTAGTTTGATTTTAACAAAAATTGAAACCTTAGGGTTCTTTGATATGCTGAATCTAAAAATGTTCTTAGATTTTTGATTATTGGCCCAGTTTTCAAGTTGGCCCAAATCGAGGTCCAAAATTAAACATTGTTTGATTTCATCAAAAATTGAATAATTGGGGTTCTTTGATATGCCAAATCTAACTGTGTATGTAGATTCTTAATTTTTGGTCCAGTTTTAAAATTTGGTCTAAATTAAAGTGCAAAGGGTCCAAAATTAAACTAAGTTTGATTTTAACAAAAATCAAATTCTTGGGCCTCTTTGATATGCTGAATCTAAACATGTACTTAGATTTTTGATTATGGGCCCAGTTTTCAAGTTGGTCCAAATCAGGATCTAAAATTATTATATTAAGTATTGTGCAATAGCAAGTCTTTTCAATTGCATAGTATTGTGCAATGGCAAGAAATATCTAATTTCACAATATTGTGAAATAGCAAATTTTTTTTAATTAAGAGTTATCTTTCTTTGTCCAGTAAAGTAAGCAAGAAATATCTGCAAGAATTTTTTTGAATTGGAGTTATCTTTCTTTGTCCAGAATCAACTTAAATCTTTGTTATATACAATATACAATGTATATTCACTTTTTACTACCAACTGATAAATTTAAATAATCTTTACCATTCAGTGATAACAAGCAGTTTTTTTACATCTTAATATTTTATGATGTATTTAAATGAGTAGTAATTGTTGCAAACTCCATTAGAATATTTTAATTGAAATTAGTTTTGGAATAAGGGAAAGGGGGATGTGATTAAAAAATTGGGTTCAATTTTTATACGACCGCAAATTTTGAAAAAATTTTCGTCGTATATTGCTATCACGTTGGCGTCGTCGTCGTCGTCGTCGTCGTCGTCGTCGTCCGAATACTTTTAGTTTTCGCACTCTAACTTTAGTAAAAGTGAATATAAATCTATAAAATTTTATCACAAGGTTTATGACCACAAAAGGAAGGTTGGTATTGATTTTGGGAGTTTTGGTCCCAACATTTTAGGAATTAGGGGCCAAAAAGGGCCCAAATAAGCATTTTCTTGGTTTTCGCACTATAACTTTAGTTTAAGTTAATAGAAATCTATGAAATTTTGACACAAGGTTTATGACCACAAAAGAAAGGTTGGGATTGATTTTGGGAGTTTTGGTTTCAACAGTGTAGGAATTAGGGGCCACAAAAGGGCCCAAATAAGCATTATTCTTGGTTTTCGCACAATAACTTTAGTTTGAGTAAATAGAAAATAATGAAATTTAAACACAATGTTTATGACCACAAAAGGAAGGTTGGTATTGATTTTGGGAGTTTTGGTCACAACAGTTTAGGAATTAGGGGCCAAAAAGGGACCCAAATAAGCATTTTTCTTGGTTTTCGCACCATAACTTTAGTATAAGTAAATAGAAATCTATGAAATTTAAACACAGGGTTTATGACCATAAAAGGAAGGTTGGTAATGATTTTGGGAGTTTTGGTCCCAACAGTTTAGGAATAAGGGGCCCAAAGGGTCCAAAATTAAACTTTGTTTGATTTCAACAAAATTGAATAATTGGGGTTCTTTGATATGCCGAATCTAACTGTGTATGTAGATTTTTAACTTTTGTCCCTTTTTCAAATTGGTCTACATTTAAAATAAGGTCCAAAGGGTCCAAAATTAAACTTCGTTTGATTTTGACAAAAAATTAATCGTTTGGGTTCTTTGATATGCTGAATCTAAAAATGTACTTAGATTCTTGATTATCGGCCCAGTTTTCAAGTTGGTCCAAATCGGGGTCCAAAATTAAACTTTGTTTGATTTCATCAAAAATTGAATAAATGGGGTTCTTTGATATGCCAAATCTTACTGTGTATGTAGATTCCTCATTTTTGGTCTTGTTTTCAAATTGGTCTACATTAAAGTCCAAAGGGTCCAAAATTAAACTTAGTTTGATTTTAACAAAAATTGAAATCTTGGGGTTCTTTGATATGCTGAATCCAAACATGTACTTAGATTTTTGATTATGGGCCCAGTTTTCAAGTTGGTCCAAATCAGGATCTAAAATTATTATATTAAGTTTTGTGCAATAGCAAGTCTTTTCAATTGCACAGTATTGCGCAATGGCAAGAAATATCTTATTGCAAAATATTGTGAAATAGCAATTTTGTTTTTAATTAGAGTTATCTTTCTTTGTCCAGAATAGTAAGCTAGAAATATCTAATTGTAAGAATTTTTTTTATTTGGAGTTATCTTTCTTTGTCCAGAATCAACTTAAATCTTTGTTATATATACAATATACAATGTATATTCACTTTTTACTACCAACTGATAAATTAAAATAATCTTTACCATTCAGTGATAACAAGCAGTTTTTTTACATCTTAATATTTTATGATGTATTTAAATGAGTAGTTATTGTTGCAAACTCCCTTAGAAATTTTGATTGAGATTAGTTTTGGAATAAGGGAAAGGGGGATGTGATTAAAAAAATTGGGTTCAATGATCTCATTTGAAATTTCATAAATAAAAAGAAAATTTCTTCAAACATTTTTTTGAGAGGATTAATATTCAACAGCATAGTGAATTGCTCTAAGAGAAAACAAAAAAATTAAGTTCATTAGAACACATTCATTCTGTGTCAGAAACCTATGCTGTGTCAACTATTTAATCACAATCCAAATTTAGAGCTGAATCCAGCTTGAATGTTGTGTCCATACTTGCCCCAACCGTTCAGGGTTCAACATCTGCGGTCGTATAAAGCTTCGCCCTGCGGAGCATCTGGTTCTCATTTGAAATTTCATAAATAAAAAGAAAATTTCTTTAAACATTTTTTTGAGAGGATTAATATTCAACAGCACAGTGAATTGCTCTAAGAGAAAACAAAAATTTTAAGTTCATTTGAATACATTCATTCTGTGTCAGAAACCAATGCTGTGTCAACTATTTAATCACAATCCAAATTTAGAGCAAAATCCAGCTTGAATGTTGTGTCCATACTTGCCCCAACTGTTCAGGGTTCAACCTCTGCGGTCGTATAAAGCTACGCCCTGCGGAGCATCTGGTTTTATATTTTAAACGTTGCACGATCGTATCGATCGTATTCAATCGTTACGATTGTGTCACAGTTGATCAATTGAATTAACTAAGTCAACTCTATTTTTTTAAACGTTGCACGATCGTATCGATCGTATTCAATCGTTACGATTGTGCCACAGTTGATCAATTTAATCAACTCAGTCAACTCTATTTTTATTATATTTTAAACGTTGCACGATCGTATCGATTGTATTCAATCGTTACGATTGTGCCACAGTTGAACAATTTATTCAACGCAGTCAACTCTATTTTTTTATATTTTAAGCGTTGCAGGATCGTATCGATCGTATTCAATCATTACGATTGTGCCACAGTTGATCAATTGAATCAACTCAGTCAACTCTATTTTTTTTATATTTTAAACGTTGCTCGATCGTATTCAATCGTTACGATTGTGTCACAGTTGATCAATTGAATTAACTAAGTCAACTCTATTTTTTTAAACGTTGCACGATCGTATCGATCGTATTCAATCGTTACGATTGTGCCACAGTTGATCAATTTAATCAACTCAGTCAACTCTATTTTTATTATATTTTAAACGTTGCACGATCGTATCGATCGTATTCAATCGTTACGATTGTGCCACAGTTGAACAATTTATTCAACGCAGTCAACTCTATTTTTTTTTATATTTTAAAAGTTGCACGATCATATCGATCGTATTCAATCGTTAGGATTGTGCCACAAGTGAACAATTTATTCAACTCAGTCAACTCTATTTTTTTTATATTTTAAACGTTGCAGGATCGTATCGATCGTATTCAATCATTACGATTGTGCCACAGTTGATCAATTGAATCAACTCAGTCAACTCTATTTTTTTTTAAACGTTGCACGATCGTATCGATCGTAATCAATCGTTAAGATTGTGCCACAGTTGATCAATCTAATCAACTCAGTCAACTCTATTTTTTTTTTATATATTTAAAACGTTGCACGATCGTATCGATCGTATTGAATCGTTACGATTGTTCCATAGTTGATAAAGTTATTCAACTCAGTCAACTCTTCATTAAAATTACAAACTCATTATGAATGTTGATAAATATGGTCAACTAAGTCAACTCTGTATTTTAATAGATATTCTTATAACCTTAGTCTAATTCAATAACATACGCATAAGGCGCTAGGCGGCGTATATTGACACAGCATACGGCGCTATGAGGCATATTAACACAGCTTTCTGCGCTAGAAGGCATATTTAATACAGTCTTAATATTACTCTGACCTAAACCCTAACCTAAGTCTGATACAATAACATAGCCTATGGTGCCGCTCGGCGACATATATACATAGCGTATGGCACTAGAAGGCATATAACCCTAACATAAGTATGACACAATAAAAAAAAGTCTATGGCACTATATATATATATAGCTAGGTGTGATATTGTGTAATTTTCAATTCTCAGTGTGTGTTTTTCATTTTTGTAATCTCAGTGCGTCTCTAGGAAATCTCAGTGTGTAATTTTTTGTTCTCAGTGTGTAATTTTAAATTCTCAGTGTGTAATTTTTAATTCTCAGTGTGTAATTTTTAATTCTCAGTGTGTTTTTTTTTAATTTTTTAAATCTTAGTGTGCTTTGTTGTAATTCTCAGTAAATGAATTTTTCGAAAAATAGTTTAAACATAGTTTTGACGAGGACGGATTGTCATAAACATACGCATACGGCGCTGGCGGCGTATTGACACAGCCTACGGCGTTAGAATGCATATTTAATCCAGTCTTACTATTACTCTAACTTTAACAGTTTAACCCTAACCTAAGTCTGATACAATAACATAGCCTACGGTATATCATATTGACACAACCTTCGGCTCTAGAATCCGTATATATTACAGTCTTACTGTCACCCCAACTCTAACCCTTAACTTAGTCTGACACAATAACATAGACTTCGGTGCTGGGCGATACATTGACACAGCCTACGGTGCTACAATTAAGGCACATCAACACAGTCTACGACGCTAGATGGCTTATATTTGATACATTCTTACTATTACACCAACTCTAACCCTAACCTTAGTATGATACAATAAAATAGGATACGCTCCTAAGTGTTTTATTTACACAGCCTACGTCGCTAGAAGGCATATTCATTACAGTCTTAATATAACCCTAAATCTAACCTTACCTATGTATAACACAATAAAATAGCCTACGGTAGCACTCGGTGACATATAGACACAGTCTACGGCGGTAGAAGTATATTTAATACAGTCTTACTATTACTCCAACTTAACCATAACCTACGTCTGATACAATAACATAGCCTACGGCGCTAATAGGCATATCGACACAGCCTACGGCGCTAGGCGGCATATTGACACAGCCTACGGCGCTGAGAGCCGTGGTGTAGTGGTTAGCGCATCGGACTACTAACACAAAGGTTCCTGGTTCGATTCCCGTTTGGGATGAAAATTTCAGGAACTCAATTTTCGGCTCTCCCTTGACACCATTTGCGAGTATGGTTTTGAGGAAACGATGATAGTCCGTCGGACGGGGACGATAAATGGCTGACCCGTGTTAAGAGAGAGCCATATCTCTTGCACGTTAAAGACACCCTTGTAGATTTCGAAAAAGAGTAGGCTAATGCCGCTACAAGGCAGCACTCGCACCCGCAAAGTGGAAAGGGATTAATATAAGTTGTAAAACTTGTTTCCCAATCCACTATAAATAAATATGTTTAAACTAAACTAAACTAAACCTACGGCGCTAGTAGTCGTATGCAGTCTTACTGTCACCCGAACTTCAACCTGGGAACAGTGAGGGTTTCTTATCGTCGAGTTGCGAGTTGCGAGTTAAGAAAGTCGAGTTGCGAGTTATAAAAGTCGAGTTGCGAGTTATAAAAGTCGAGTTGCGAGTTACAAAAGTCGAGTTGCGAGTTACAAAAGTCGAGTTGCGAGTTACAAAAGTCGAGTTGCGAGTTATGAAAGTCGATTTGCGAGTTACAAAAGTCGAGTTGCGAGTTACAAAAGTCGAGTTGCGAGTTACGAAAAATGAGCTGCGAGTTACGAAAGTCGAGGTGCGAGTTACAAAAGTCGAGTTGCGAGTTACAAAAGTCGAGTTCCGAGTTACAAAAGTCGAGTTGCGAGTTGCGAAAGTCGAGTTGCGAGTTACAAAAGTCGAGTTGCGAGTTACGAAAGTCGAGTTGCGAGTTACGAAAGTCGAGTTGCGAGTTACGAAAGTCGAGTTGCGAGTTAAGAAAGTCGAGTTGCGAGTTACAAAAGTCGAATTGCGTAAAAATGTGGAAACTAAAATATTTTATTTTTTTGGTGTAACTGTATAACTTTTTGGAATGATGTATCCGAACTTAGTTTTTTCCTGATTTTGGGATTTGAAACAGTTATATGTGCTACTTATTCATAAGAGTCTAATATAAGTTAAATTCTGGAAGCATTAAAAAAAATTATGTATCCTTAATGGACGAGATCGATCTTATTTAATCCAATGCGTTTTCACTACCACATAAAAAGAACCGATCTGACCATAGATTACCTTTCGTAAACAAATAATCCTAAAAATAGAATAGTAAAGGAAATTCTGCATCTCGGGCGGACTATAACACATTGCAAAATCATTGAGAAAATAGTTTGCTCATTGGAATTTCGTATGGACTTATTTATCATTATTTTGAATCATACATCACAAGCCATTAAACAAAGATATGTGTGTAGACTTCGCTAAATAACAAAAGGCCAATGCGTTTGAAGATGAGGATTTGCAGCAAACAAATAGAACTTATTGATTTAGAAGATAATAAAAAAATAGCCGAATCTATGTTTACTTTTCGTCTTCTATCCATAATTTTTAAACACGCCGACTATGCGCAGATTTATATCCATATCTGATAATAACATTCACTTGAAAAAAAACGACCGATCTAAGCATTTACACTTGAAAAAATAACGATTCAAATAAGATTGATCTTTTAAAAACTACATCGATATCTGGAAGTAGACTTTTTAAGACCGATTGAAGATCGATCTTTTTCGTTTTCTTTATTCCATCCATCGTTTTAAAAAATGTGTGTTTTTGTCGCCAAACAGAGGAAGCAGTTTCCAAGCAATCGTGAGAGATATGTACAATAAAAGTGAATTATGTGCTAAAATAGACAATGTGCTTTTTTCCCGAATTGGAGTAAACTTAGGTGATATTTTGAATCCCAACCTTTTCAAGATTTTTATAAATGAATTTTACCGGATGCATTTAATGAAACCCCAGATGCTGTTGACATAAATGACCGCAGAATTGACTGCCTCATGTATGCAGAGGATCATGTTATTTTTTGTCTAGTTCCAAGGCAAGTCTTTCAAAAACGACTTGATAGTTTATCCTGTACTGTAAAATGGGGTTTAGGGGTCAATCTATCAAAAACCAAAGTTAATATGTTTAACAAACCTGGAAAACTTTAAAAAGAATATTTGTATTGCGAAAAGGATATAAAAGAATATGTTTACAATTATAAGTGACTAGGTTTAAAATGTATATTGACATTTTAAGCATGGAAAGGGAGAGTTATACAAAAAATCACTATAAGCAATATTCAAATTGCGAACTTCATCATCTTACAATCCAATTAATTTTACTCTATAACATAAACATGTATATATATATACGAGTCTAAATTGAAAACTACGTTCAAACCTATGACTGCGTTGGATAAAAACCGCAATTTTTATACGTGTGCATGTCAAACAAATTTCGTTGTAGAAGGGTCTAAAAACAGCACAAACAACATTTTCCAAAAGACCAAAAGAGTGAAAAAGTATATTTAAACAAAACGCATTTGACTAACAGGTCGAACAACTGATGTTCTTTAACCCTGCTGACTGCCATTGGCGATTGCCAAATAAAATTGATCACAGGTTGTAACAAAATGGATCTTATTATAAATTTAATACGTCACAGAAAAAAAAAAAAATTGTTAACTTGTGGACAGGATGTTGTGCCACAAACATTCGGTGTCAATATTTCTTTAATACACCATATCCGGATTTCGACAATAAATGTCTCTTCAGTGATGTTAGGGATCGAAACGGTATTTGGAAGGCCATATAAAAAGCACCCTCATTTTTAGAGAAAGTACCCTCATTTTTAGATTAACTCTTGAATTTTAAGAGTCAATATATAGGATGAACGGATCATATAAACCGGAGGGAAAATATGATACATGCCCAAACAAAAAATATAAACGAGTCTAAATTGAAAACTACGTTCAAACCTATGACTGCGTTGGATAAAAACCGCAATTTTTATACGTGTGCATGTCAAACAAATTTCGTTGTAGAAGGGTCTAAAAACAGCACAAACAACATTTTCCAAAAGACCAAAAGAGTGAAAAAGTATATTTAAACAAAACGCATTTGACTAACAGGTCGAACAACTGATGTTCTTTAACCCTGCTGACTGCCATTGGCGATTGCCAAATAAAATTGATCACAGGTTGTAACAAAATGGATCTTATTATAAATTTAATACGTCACAGAAAAAAAAAAATTGTTAACTTGTGGACAGGATGTTGTGCCACAAACATTCGGTGTCAATATTTCTTTAATACACCATATCCAGATTTCGACAATAAATGTCTCTTCAGTGATGTTAGGGATCGAAACGGTATTTGGAAGGCCATATAAAAAGCACCCTCATTTTTAGAGAAAGTACCCTCATTTTTAGATTAACTCTTGAATTTTAAGTATATATAAATATATATATATAAACGAGTCTAAATTGAAAACTACTTTCAAACCTATAATGATTGCGTTGGATAAAAACCGCAATTTTAATACGTGTGCATGTCAAACAAATTTCGTTGTAGAAGGGTCTAAAAACAGCACAAACAACATTTTCCAAAAGACCAAAAAAGTGAAAAAGTATATTTAACCAAAACGCATTTGACTAACAGGTCGAACAACTGATGTTCTTTAACGCTGCTGACTGCCATTGGCCATTGCCAAATAAAGTTGATCACAAGATGTAACAAAATGGATCTTAATATAAATTTAATACGTCACAGAAAAAAAGTTTTGTTAACTTGTGGCCACGATGTTGTATATATAGAAAGAGACAAGATATTACACTTTGTATATTGCAAGAGACCATTTTAAAGGATTTGTAAGAACTGTAGTTGAAGATGAACAACATTTCATTACAAGTTGTCCAGCATGTACAAAGATGATCTGTAGGGAGATGTTTTTCAAGGAGATATTTTTCAGTAATTTTGCTAATTTTTCATATCTCTCAAATGAGACAAAATTTGTTTTGTCATGTATATTTGAGAATGTGTCTGTACATAAATATTTAGGGAACTACATTTGTATATTATTACAAGACATTAGTCTAGATGTTAAACGAAATGTAAATGAATATATGTTACTTAACAATGATAATTGTATATGATTTTATAGTTCAGGTCCTGTCTTGAATTAAATGTATGTGACTTATATTTAGAATAATATTTCGTGTAAACGTATAAAATATGACAGTGGCTGTTTTGTCGACTCCCTTCGGGGCTATTTTACCAGCTCCAGCAGAATATGCTATTTTGCCGGTTTTAATTAAGTTAAAAATAACTTATAATTAACAATATCAAACATGTGAACACTATAAAACTCAAGTTTAAACCTAAGTGACTCAGTTTAATAAGTTACCCAATACTTTAAAAAAAAACAACAAAAAAACAACTTAATATGAAATCACGATGTAGCAATAATCATTTTATACTTTCCAATTAAATCTTACATGTAAAATGGCGCAAATGTAGTTTTTACAATAGTGTCTTTGGCAGCTACATTTATAAAATAAAGAATAAAAACGGGGAATGAGTCAAAGAGACAGCAACCAAATCAAAATATACAATTCAACCAAAGGTCATTAGGTCTACAACACAGCGAAAAATCACACACATATATAGAGGGAGCCCTGAGCAGGCCCCGAAACACAATATTAGAGAGATCAAGAATAAAGACGTCATTCTATGCTGCTAATTATAAAGATGAACAAAAATTAAAACATATACAAGAGCAACAAAGGCTAAAGGTTCCTGAAATAGGTCAGACACATAAATGCGGCGAGTTTAAACTGGTTTTATTCACACCCATCATATTCCTTTCATCTCTATAGCCACTGTATAAGACATATATAATTTTAACATCCTAAATTTTGAGTGCCACTAACAAACAATAAATTTTGCGGTCCCTAACGAAAATTGCCAGGGCCATAAATAGCCTCTTTTGATAGTGAGGCAAGGCAAAATATATTTGCCGAGCGTAGCCAGGCGAAATTTTTTCGGCGAGGGGTCTGGGGGCCGCTCAAGAAGCTCCGAGAAAAATAACGCAAAATTGTGCATTCTGATCGTTTCCCGGATTCTTTCTTACATTGCAACGCATATAATTTTTAACTATTTTTTTCGACAATATTCTGGTCTCAAATCAAAAATATAGATTAAGCGTTATGTAAGATTTTTCGGTTTTAGGGACAAGATTAAAAGACCAATATGAAGAATAAAGCAAAAATTGCAACTCTCATAAGCATAAATACCGGTCTGTCAGTTCTTGTCTTGTATTGTGCTGACTTTGGTGATTTTTTATGACTAGATTTAAATATATTGAGAGGGCAGTATTATACTTTAAGTTCTATTCCTGCTAAGGTTGACACCAGGGACCATCTTGAACTTGTTTTACGGTATTAATGATTCTTTTATTATTGAAGACCCTCCAACAACTATCAAGATGGAGAACAGGAATAAAAACTTTGACCATTGATCTTTTGTATTTTTTCTATGCATTGACGCTGTGTGCGATTAGGTTCCTTGCACTTTTACTCGTTTTCCTTTATTTTCTGTTAAAGGGTCTAAACACGACTTAATGCAAGTTTAACCCTCCAATGTAAAAGGTCATATGCCAATATGTTTTTTTTCTTCAAATAATTTGATACCGGGAAATTGGTGGTCTTATTTTGATTTAAACCATGGCAGCTATCTAGTTTTATCCTATAAGCCCATGGGTATAATTTTATGATACAAATATTTTTGTTATTTTTTATTTTGCTAATTAAAATATTCAATTTTCGATATTTATAATACATATCTATATCACTTTTGTGAATGTCTCGTCTAGTTTCGAGTGATTTAAACGACTTAGAGAAAATACCCAATTTTACCATTCATACTAAGAAAAATTGGGTATTTTCTCTGAGTCGTTTAAACCCGGGACACAGAAGTACAAACAATAGACAATCAACTCTGAAAAGCAAAAGTTAAATAGAAACATGGATCACGAAAAACATGCAGGGGCGACACAAGAGAGAGAAGAGAACTTGCTTCTTGCAGGACACTTTCCGTGAAAACAATTTGAAATGAAGACAATCTTTTGTTTCTTTTTTTTTTTTTAAATTTCCAACATGACGCATAATGCCTCATTTGCCGCAGTGTAGTTACGGCCCTGATTGCCCGGCTCTGCAGCTGCCCCAAATAGCCCACTTTAAACGAAATCTGCAGAAGGGGTGTTTTACATACATGTACTATAGTTTAGTTGCTATCTCCCTTTACGTTTAATAAGTCGGTGTTATGTATGAAATTTAAATATAATTAAACTGCAAGCCATCTGCTGTATTTCAAAAGTCTATCTGCTTCTTAAGAAAATACTATACGTAGTTATAATCTAGTCCATATTATTTTTACAAGAGACACAGATAAAGTCCAAACCACAAACACTTTGTACAATTCTATAAGCAATCATCATTCCAAAAAGTTATACAGTTACACCAAAAAAATAAAATATTTTAGTTTCCACATTTTTACGCAATTCGACTTTTGTAACTCGCAACTCGACTTTCTTAACTCGCAACTCGACTTTTGTAACTCGCAACTCGACTTTCTTAACTCGCAACTCGACTTTTGTAACTCGCAACTCGACTTTTGTAACTCGCAACTCGACTTTTGTAACTCGCAACTCGACTTTCGTAACTCGCAACTCGACTTTTGTAACTCGCAACTCGACTTTCTTAACTCGCAACTCGAATTTTGTAACTCGCATCTCGACTTTTATAACTCGCAACTCGACTTTTATAACTCGCAACTCGACTTTTGTAACTCGCAACTCGACTTTTGTAACTCGCAACTCGACTTTCGTAACTCGCAACTCGACTTTATTAACTCGCAACTCGACTTTTGCAACTCGCAACTCGACTTTTGTAACTCGCAACTCGACTTTCGTAACTCGCAACTCGACTTTCGTAACTCGCAACTCGACTTTTGTAACTCGCAACTCGACTTTTGTAACTTGCAACTCGACTTTCTTAACTCGCAACTCGATACTCGACAACAAGTGAATCTCGGGAACAGTATACAGTAATATATATGTTCTTGCTCCAACCCTAACCGGAATCTGATACAATAGCATAGACTTCGGTGCTAAGCGATAAATTGACACAGCCTACTGCGCTAAAAGGCACATAAACACAGTCTACGACTCTAGATGGCTTATATTTAATACAGCTATAAAAAAAAAATGTATATGCGCAATTAAGCCAGCATATATTTACTACAGCACAAGCAGGCACATTGAACGATCTTTCCTCTAATATTCATTTGATAATAATTTTCATGTTTGTTTACTCACTTCAGTTTCTTCATTTTAATGATCTATATATACTACTCTCATAAACTGGCTATTACAATACACATTTTTGTGACATTCGTATTTTTCTCTCCCGAAACTGTTGCTATGAACCTTCTTCAAAACTTGAATTAATGTTAAAAATGTTTTATCAGTGTAAAAAGTCTTTGAAACAGCAAATTCCTATGCTTCAACTTTTGTATCTGTTTCAATTGTGTGTACATTTTATGTTCACTATACTAATATCTCCGTACCCAATCTGACATATATTATTTTCATAGAGTTTATCTCCATCAGTGCTGAAGTGGGAAATACAGTTATACAACTTATTTTGTTAAATCTTTATTAATAAAATTTATTAAGTAGTTTATACCATTAACAAATTAAGTCGATTGATTCCATATATGGCGTTCAATCGAGTATTCATGAAACACATTGAGTTGATTGATTCGACATATAACGTTCAATCGATATCGATCGTATCGATCGTTACGATCGAGTGACGTCTTCATCAAAATATATTGAGTTGATTGATTCGACATTTGACGTTCAATCGATATCGATCGTATCGATCGTTACGATCGAGTGACGTCTTCATCAAAATATATTGAGTTGATTGATTCGACATTTGACGTTCAATCGATATCGATCGTATCGATCGTTACGATCGAGTGACGTCTTCATCAAAATACATTGAGTTGATTGATTCGACATATGACGTTCAATCGTTATCGATTGTATCGATCGTTACGATCGAGTCTTCGTCATAACACGTATGCATTGAGTTGATTGAATCGACAAACTATGTTCAATCGTTATCGATCGTATCAATCGTTACAATCGAGTATCCATCATTAATACATTGAGTTGATTGAATCGACAAACAATGTTCAATCGTTATCGATCTATCTATCATTAAAGTTTTGTTGAATAAATCGATCGTTAATGTGTTTATTCAATTCATTCTTTTTAATTGAATTGAATTAAAACCTGAAGGAAAAATCAACTCTTGTCGAATCAATCGATTGTCGAATACTGTACCTTAATGGCAAGTTGCATATACAAAAAAGTAATGTAGAGTAGAAAGGTATCATTATTTGTTATACACAGTTTTACAGACTAACAAAAAAATATGTTTTAATGTAACACTAACAAAAAGATATGTTTTAATGTAAGGCTAACAAAAAATATGTTTGACTGTAACACTAACAAAAAAATATGTTTTAATGCAACACATACTAACAAAAAAAAGAAAAGTGTAAATCTTAATTGATCCATTTACACATTTGTGTATAACAGCTTTTGAGACGCGCCCTCCAAACTTCTATGATGGCCAGGGTACAAGTCAAATCAGCACCTGGTCATATCGACACCCATAGAAAAAGTCAAATCAGCACCTGGTTAAATCGGCATCTAGTCAAATCAGGACCTATTTCAAGTCGATTCGGCATCCAATAATATTTGATATAATATATGGGACTGGGACTACATGTATTATGCTTAATAGTCCAAGATATTTATAAATAATTCTAAAAATTTATAAATTCGATCATGAGGGGTTGGATTTTATCATGCATTACATGTTAAAAAGCAGTAAAAACTCAAATGTTAATCATTTAAAGTTTTCTCAAATTTTGTGACTGATGTTTTGATAAATTTTCTTTTCAATTAATTAATAACTTTAATCAAGTACATAGTGAAACCGGCTTTTGTTTAGCATATTTATGTCATATTTTCACAACTATATGATACAATCTACTAGTGAGAATTAATACAAAAACATTATTAGACCACAAAAAGACTTTTTATGGATATATATGCGATGTGGTATCAGGAGAAAATCAAAATCAGAATTTAAACCATTCAGGTATCCTCATTTCCATTGTGAGGACAAGGATAATAGCACGAAATGTTAGGTTAAAGTATATAAATTTGAATTTAAAGATTGAACTAGAATATTTTTAAAGATAAACTTGTATCCACCTGGACCTGGTGTAAGAAAATGTGTGTCAAAAAACTTATAACTTGTACAAAAACCCTGTACAAAGTTACATCTTGTACACAACCGTATATATTATATTAAACAAATTTAACATGGGTGCCGAATTGACTTCATCAAAGACTGATTTAACCAGTTGCCAATTTGACTTGGTGCCGATTTGACTATATACTGGGTGCCAATTTGACCGAGTGCCGATTTAACCAGGTGCCGATTTGACTAGAATTCGATGGCCATAGGATGCTTGGCCATACTGCCACATCGTCCATGGGACATATCGGCCACACCTTGTGAGGCGTATCATCCATTCTTCTATTATTTTTTTTATTGAGGTTATAACATAACATAAAATATAATAATAAAATAAGTATTTTTTCATATTAATAACATAAATATGATTTGTAGTATTTTTATTCATTCAGTCCACAGGCACTTGTTTCTATCCATAGGAAGGTCGACTATCCATATAAATAGAATATGGATAGTTGACCTTCCTATGGATAAAAACAAGTGCCTGTGATTCAGTCATACAGATAAACAAATATACAACAAACATATAAACCTGTTGATATCAGCTGAGCTGTTGTTCGCTAACAAGTTGCTGTGTGATAGAAACGGTCTTGGTTTCCTGTTGGAAGGCTGGCACAATCTTGTAGAAATGCAGGTGGTTGTGGACAGCCTAGCCATTGGAAAGTTAAATACAATAATTACTAAAAATTTAAATAAAATGTGTAAGTTAACACTTTTTAAAAAACTCAAATATGATGATAGTATAACTTAATCTTTACCATCCTGAAATAAACACAATAGTTACTAAAAGTTTAAATAAAAACAAAAAAATTTAAATGTGCAAGTTATTTTTTTTTTTTTAAGACTGAAATATGATGATAGTATAATTTTTTTTTAAATTCATTAAAAACATCAATTATTGACAATCACATAAAGAATTAACACCTCCGAATTTTGTATATGTTGCATTAAACAGAGACATATTGTCTCAAAAGTATCGTTAAGAGGATATTTTAGTGCAAATTACATGTGTATAAATCAGAGAGCTAGTCCAAATAATTATGATGTCTGGCAAGGGTATTTTATTTTTTTCCTTGGATGCCTTCCTACAAAAAAAACCTTGCCAAAAACCATAAGATTTGGATTACTGGAGAGCATGAATTTCATTACAAAATTGCTTTGTCAAGGCAGCTTGTAAACCGATTGAGCTAAAGAAGTATTTTCTTAGCTCAACTGCTTACAGCTAAATTTGTGAAGTTTTTGATATCACCACCATCAAGATATCATTAGGAGATGGGGTATTATTTCCAATAAGCCATGATTAGCCAACTATCTATCGGTCAGGCAGAGACAAAATGATATATCTGGTATAATTACAAGAGCTCTGGGGGCTGAAAAAAATTGTGACTGTAGGATTCAACCTGAGCCAAAAATGGAATTCAGATGTATTAATGAACCATGTGATTAGGTTAGTTTAAGGGTAATCATGTGAAAGGTCATTGATATTTGGTATGCAGTTGTTGGGGATTATTTTGCCCAGTTCTCTCAGTCATGGTCTATTGACTGAATATTTTTGAATAACTTACATTTAAAAGTATTGCAATTTCAATTTCATCATTTGCATTTTATATGTACTATCAAAATAGCAAAAGGTTGAGACATATCTCTTTGTTAACAGTTTATTATATATATTAATACTTTTATATATCAGATTAACATGTTTAATAATTAGTATTATTTTCCTCTTTGTGATTTGCAGACAGAATAATTTAATGCAGAGTTAATTTATAGATGACAGATTCCAAAAGGTCCATTCTGTCCTTACTTACACAGTGTATATCAAGAAAAAGAAACCACTCAAATCAAGATCAGTATGTTGATGTGAAAAATAAAGATATTTAATAAAATAATTTATTTACAGAATTTAACAGAATAGCAACTTTAAACATTGTTGAATAGTGAATCAGATCAGTTGCAACTACACAAAATCATATACAAATGATCTTCTGCCAATAATATTTTAAGTTGACACTAAGATTAGGCGACCTTCCGTCCTTGAGATAAGTGTTTAACACAAATCAAAATGTGAGGAATTTACATATGCAGTTAATAGGCAAAATGTTTTTACCTTTTCTTTAAAAAAAGCTTTAAAGTATTTTCAGAGGGATTTTTGTTTTTATTTTACTATAAATACATGCAAGAAGAATATAAAATTAAAATGTTATTTTGATGAAAGGAAAGTTTAAGAAAATGGAAAGGAATGGTATTTGCATACAATAGTAACAATTAACAGATTATAAAGACTCTATAAACATCTCTCTGGATTAGAATAAAGATTAAAATATAACATTGTGTCTGTTTGTTTGTTTACTTTTGTTCATGTAAAGTTATATGCTAGGTAACAAATCTAAGCAACTGCAAATAAACAAAAATTCAAGTTTTGTAAGTTTATGCTTCTTGGTTACTGTAAAACCTAAGTTATTTACACTAAAATGAAGTAACTTTGACTGTTATTTTAAACATTGATGAGTTCAGATATTAAAGTTTTGCAAATGGTCTTAAAGCACATTGAGATAAAGATTTTTTTTAAATGTTGGAAATTTGTGCATTGCATTTGTATAACAACTTTATAATGTTAGAGTATTAACAGCAGAGTCTTTTTCAGAATTGATAAAATGGCTTACAAGGCAGTGACAAGCAGTAACGGAAACAATCCAAACTTTGTAGAACAGTGGGTGTCTAAAGTGCTTCACTATTCTTCACAGTATGATTCTCAAAGGTAAACTTACTTTCAAATATTTCCATTTTTTCTAAAAAATTTTAACGTGTTTGCCTTTCTTGACTGTTGCAAGATGTAGCCAGCATTAGACTGTGATGACACTTAAAAGTTGAACCAAACAGATATTTATAACTGGTGCCAAAAAATATTGGAAACATATATATTTCATTGCAAGTGACTATCTTGACATATCCCAATCATATGTGTTTTAATTACAGTTGGCCAGCATCTTGTGTTGAAGGAAAACCTAGGGTGTATCCTAAGTATGGAGATATAGCTGGAGCTTGGGCTCAAAAACACAAAGATGCTAATCAGTTTATTGAGGTATATTTATTTACTAGTATTAAGAAAAAACTACAATTCTTTGATAGATGCATCAAATATTTTATTTATGATATTAAAGAATATAATAATCATGGAACACTTACAAATTTTTTTCTTTGAAAATCAGGAGTTGTTTGTTGTAAATTAATATGGATAAAATAGCCATGTGTAAACTCAAACAAAATATATATACATTGATTGTTTATTATTGTTCAATGTATAAAAATCTGACAGTAATAATTTCTTCAATTGAAATACCAAAATAATTGCATCATACTTTTGGCAATGTAATAGAAATTTTAAATTGATATTATGGAAATAAAGATACCACAATAATTATTTAAAGTATGTTCAGAAAAATGTCAGACTAGCTACAAATTGGTGAAATAACAGCATACACACTGCTTTGATGTTTATTGATCAACTATTGCATAACAAATTCAGAAAATTCTTTGGTACATTGTATATCAAACAATGGAACATTATTTTTTTCATGTGTTGTTTCAACTTTTGTTCTAATGATATTTTATCTTTTTAAGATTGAATATGAAGAGAAGATTTACATTGACAAAATAGATATTTATGAGACATACCATGCAGGGATGGTTAAGTGTATAAAGGCAAAACATCCAAATGGAAGTTGGGTTAAAGTATGGAATACTCCCAAAGTCAGTTGTATTACACATAGTAGGATATTTTCACCAGATTTTGAGGTAAAATTATGTAAAGTATCTGATATTTTTCTTTTTCAACAAGATGAGTAATCAACGTAAAAAAGGTGATATTCTTTGAAAAAAAACACTTGTTAATCAAATGCAAAAAAAAGTTATAAAGCATCTATCTCTTTGGTTGCTGTCAGAAAAACAGAAAAAAACACTGTTGCCAAAGATCTATTTGGGTTTTGTATTCTTTTACTTGCAAGAGATAATTATTTCTGTCCTATGCACATCCAATGTTTATCCTATAGTAACTATCTTAATAATTTCATGTTAGCATGCTTCAATTAGCACGTCAGTTTTAGGTTTGTGTCAAATTAATACTTTAAAATAGGTACATGTATTTAACACCAAGCATTAAGAACTCAAAAGAATGAACAATTAAGAATCAGTATAATGTCTTAATGAAGGGAGACATGTCTTATGGGTAACAATTTACTAACAAACTACCTGGTGAACTAGCAAGCTCAAGTTTCAATTCATTGTATCAGTCTTAAGAAAAGAAGAGTGTATTTCAAAGGCTTGAAATTTTATCTTGTCAACCCATATTGGAATTTCCACTAGACATAAAGTATTTATAAATCAACCAGTCATATCCATTATTTTCCTTCTTTTAACACATTTGTTGTTATTTAGAAAGTACAAAAATACATGCACCATAATTCTCATTTGAATTTGTTATTCAGTAAAACCTTCAGATTTGTTTGGTTCTAATCTTGATTTTATTTCTTAAAATTTTACAGAGACTGTCTTTCCAGAGCAATATACTAAGGATAGAGGTTGATTGTACAGTTGCTGGAAACTGGTGTGAGATTGATGCTGTAAAAATATCTGGAACAAAATTCAACTTTGGTAATTTCATATCCTTCATACATGTATATGTTGTTGTTTATTATAGTTTTTTTTATGCCCCACCTACTATAACCTAAGATAGTGGAGGGGCTTTATGTTTTCTGGTCTGTGTCCGTTCACTTGTTCGCTGTTCACTGTTCGTCCCGCTTCAGGTTAATGTTTTTGGTCAAGGTAGTTTTAGATGAAGTTGAAGTCCAATCAACTCACCACTTAGTACACATGTTTGCCATGGTATGATGTTTCTAATTTTAATGCCAAATTAAAGTTTTGACCCCGATTCACAGTCCACTGAACTTAGAAAATGATAGTGTGAAGTTCAGGTTAAAGTTTCTGGTCAAGGTAGTTTTTAACTAAGTTGAAGTCTAATCAACTTGAAACTTGGTACACATGTTTCTTATGATATGATCTTTCTAATTTAAATGCCAATTAAAGTTTTGACCCCAATTTCACGGTCCACTGAAAATGGAAAATGATAGTGTGAGTGGGGCATTCTTGTACTATGGACACATTCTTATTTCAACTTTTGTTAAAAGCTTAATTTAGATTTTTACGCATCTGTGTTGTTATTTTTGGGGTAATGTAAACATGAAATGCAATCAAAAGCCTAATTCTATTGCCTTCATATCTAACTCACAACTGTAAGGCTGGTTAACAAATGATCAATATATTGACCTTATTCAAAGATCACTCATTTATTATTATATAAAGTACAATTTCTCTATAAACAATGATCCAACAGTAAACACATCATCGTCATGAAATATAAATATTGATAGATTGATATACACAGTTGCTCAATTCTTAAAAAAAATGAAAGTTTAAACTAAAGTATAATTGATAAATGTGTTATTCTGTTATAGACTTACCACCTTCTCCAGCTGATATTACCAATGATCTGGCCAAGCTCGTTAACAATTCACAGTTCAGTGATGTGTCATTTAATGTAAATGGGAATATATTCCATGGTCACCGAGCTATCATGTCTGTGAGATCAGAATATTTCAGAGCTATGTTCAGTTTTGATGGTTCCAGTGGAAAGGTAAAACTATGAGCACTTACACCTCCTTAAATCTTCATACATTTATATTGTAAAACAGTTACATATCAATAAATACATGTCAGGATAAATGTAAATTGTCAACAGATAGAAACTAGATATGCTGGAACAACACTAATGGCCTTCCTGGCATAAATAAAATGAAACAAGTTATAGGAGTGGAAATTTGAGCATTAAAGTATGTATAAACAGTATTTTTCTAAAAACATTTTGAAGTCCAAAGCCTGTAGTTTCTACAACTTACTACAAGTATCGTTAGGTGGAAGTTGGAACCAAACATAAATTCCATCTGTAACTCATCATAGCAGACTCACTAACAGCTCAATATGTGAATGCATTCAGAAAAAGGTCTATAACCTTATTTTCATGAAAACTTTCATAGTCCAATTTTGAATTATACATTCACTCATTGGTATATTTGACAAAATTTAGTTAAAATGTGATGGCACAGTTTTATTCACAACATTAAATGATAAGCTCTCAATAACCCGAAAATTTTCTGAGATTCACTTGATATTTTGAATATTTAAGATAAAGTCTCAACATAGTCTTCAACAATACACATTTGTCTATACAATCTGTAAAGCTCTTAATTGCCTGAAATCCATAAGAGTTGTGATAAATTTTTAACTTTTATCTTCATAAATAAATTAGATGTTCTGCTACGGCATAATATTTTCTTTATTATTTTCAGAGTTTATCAGCAACAAATTATAATGTATCTGCTGAATCCCCTCCATCATATGAATCACTTTCAAAGTCACATGAGGTAAGATTCTTCAATTTATTTTGTATATTCAAGTTGTATGCCAGCGTAATAAGGCTCAATGAATCTATGGATTTCCCTTTTACCTTTATTACAATAGGAAAGTACCTCTAAAAAAAGACATATTATTTTTTTGATAATTTTATTTTTGTTGTGAAGTTCAAAAGTAAATTATGTGTAAAACAGTCAATTCAAGTTTAATGTTTATAAAAACATTGCTATAGGTATATACAATTGAGATCATGGTTGTTTTTTATCATCTTTTTTTAAATTAAGGCAAAGGTACCCAACATAAGAATTCAGTTTAATCGCTTTACTTTTTGTCCATTCGTTTTTGATGCCTTTTGTTTTTTGATTTTGCCATGTGATTATGGACTTTCCTGATTGATTTTCCTTTAAGTTCAGTATTTTTGTGATTTTACTTTTTACATAAACACTGTGAATGCTTTAGAGACAAATTTTACTTATGATTGACCATTTTTGTTTTAATAGAAACCAGTTGAGTTAAAGGATGTGGATGACAGAGCGTTCTCAATCATATTACATTATATCTACACAAACAAGCTACCACAAAACTGTCAAAGTCAGATTCTTCCTAAGGTTTGGAGAAGTAAGTAACTAATGACAGAGCGTTCTCAATCATATTACATTACATCTTCACAAACAAGCTACCACAAAACTGTCAAAGTCAGATTCTTCCTAAGGTTTGGAGAAGTAAGTAACTAATGACAGAGCGTTCTCAATCATATAACATTACATCTTCACAAACAAGCTACCACAAAACTGTCAAAGTCAGATTCTTCCAAAGGTTTGGAGAAGTAAGTAACTAATAAAATTGAGAAAAAAATGGGGAATGTGTCAAAGAGACAAAAACCCAACCAAAGAGCAGAAAATAGCCAAAGACCCCCAATGAGTCTTCAATACAGCAAGAAAATTCCACATCAAAGGCGTGCATCAGCTTGCCCCTAAACAAAATTGTATACTTGTTCATTGATAATGGACGTCATACTAAACTTCAAAATATATAAAAGAAACTAAAATTAAAAATCATACAAAACTAACAAAGGCCAGAGGCAAACTTATGTTTATCATTAAGGTAAACTAAGTTTTTATCATTAAACATTTTTCCTTGTACTCGCTTTATAAAAGTATTATTAACATTATCGTAATTCAATTTCAAATATTGGATAAACTCAGTAAAACTAATGAATGGATTTTATATCACTTACATTTTACTATTCATGGAAAGAGATGTCCAATCAAGGATGTCTAGAAATTTCTTTGTTAAATTTTATTGTTTTTGGATAGGCTACTTGTATAAAGATTTGCAAATGAAAAAAGTAGTTATTATATATAAAATTAATTCTGATGTCCAATGAATAACAAATTTTTGCAGGCTTATATAAAGAATTTGGCAAAGCCACAAATCATATTTCGACGAAATATAGTTTTTCTTAAAATAAATCCACAAAAAAAAAGGAATCTACAGTTCTTCACATTTTTATTTATTCATATCAATCTGTTTACAGCTGCAGACAGGTTTTCCTTAGATGGTTTGAAGTCCTTGGCCATCTTTGAACTGAGTTCAGCATTAACTATACAGAATGTGGTGGAGGTATATGTAGATGTTATCTCGGCACTTCCTATAATAGGTAAGAAATTAGAACATATAAAAATGCCTAACTATAAAGGGAAACAAATCTGTACCTGGATCAGCCTGTTATTTATCATAAAGAAAGTTAAAATTATATCCTCCTGTGGAGGATACTTACTGTGGATTCATTAATATTAGTGGGATACCAATTTTGTGGATTTCGTGGATACCGAAGAACCACGAATTCAAATGTTCAACGAATTACAAATTTGCTTAAGGAATGTATGCAGAATTTACAAAAACAACGAATTTAAATATCCACAAATATGCAAGTTTTCCTCAAACCACGCAAATTGGTACCCACGAAAATAAATGAATCCACAGTATGTTAAGGTTGACTGTTTTTATTTATCTCTGAAATTCTACAACAAAAAAAAATCTATAAATATTTTTGTGATATTTAAGGACATAAAAAAAATATAAATACTTCTAGCCAATGTAGAGAAAACAAAAATACAGCAATACGCACAGTAAAACTGAGTCTAAAAGAAGTCTGATTCCAAAATCAGAATAGATAACAAAAGAAACTAACACGTTTAGCAAAATGACAATGATAAATAAATTAATAAAGGACTACTAGCAGTTACTGACATGCCAGCCCCCAAACTCAATCAAACTAATTGAAAGATTATTATGTCTTGATCATATGAATATCAATCGCAATCCTTCCCTTTAAGGATTTAGTATCGTGAAATATATGAGAAGAACATATCATGTGTCATGCCAACAACTGGTTTTATAATAAAAGTGTTTATTTCCGGTACAAACTTTGTTTAACATTTATTTCTGTTAACCATAACTCACATAATAAAATTGAGTGAAAAATGTTCTTGTTGAGGTATTTAAGATACCTGTCATTTGTATTCTGAATTCATAGTAAATAAGTTTCTTTGGTAAGACTTGATATTTAAAAATTTTTGATTCTATATTTCAGAAAGTATCAAAACTATTTGTGAGAATTATATGCAGGAAAACATGGCAGAGGTAGTACGACTACCATCATTTACATCTCTGCCTCAAGGCTTGATGTTAGAGCTCATACAGAAAATGACTGAAAAGATGAAAATATAATAAGTAAAGTTCATGTAGCACAGTCAAAAAATATGTTAATATTCATGTTGAATTCAGCATATCACAATTATTTATAATTCAATGATTAAGGCCGTGTTCACATTGACCTAAACTCGGTGTTGTGTAAGTGTAACTCACACATGAACTAAACATAATTACGTCCCCATTGATAAAACTCAATGTTTACATGTAGTTTAAATCATTTTTTGTCTACATGCAGTCGATAGTCGATGTAGGCCTTGTGTAGGTTCAGTGTACACAAAACTAGACATTCCGAACTGTAATTTTTCCATTTAAATGTAAAAAAAGAAACAATTTTTATATAAAATTGATACTTATAACACTTATTAATAAAGTTCTTTACAGAAATATTTGTCTAAACTTGATATATTTATTTGTTATAAAAACACTTTACGTAGCCCTTATCAAGACTCATTCATCATCATTACCGAACACATAATTCATTAGATACGGTCTTCCCGAATCGACTGAACGTACACTCTGACAGAAATATTTGCCACTGGTCTTTACTTATACAACGATTCACTCATAAATGCATTACTGAAAAAGGGTGAGGTTAATTGTTTGTTTGTATAGAATCTCAGATCCGTTAGAATACAATTAGAAATAAAAAAAAATATCACCCTCTCGTTTTGCCAAATAAAAAACAAACTTGAAGAAACAATATCATTTGAAATAAAAAGAAAAGATAGATATGTAGTGATCCTTAATATGGCAATTCATTTTCTTTGTCTATAAGCACGCTGATGCAGGATACATTTTAATGCGTAGTCGAGACATCTTTAAAGTACTGCAAATCAACCAAAATGACTTTCTAAAAGGAGCAACCACTTTACTTTTTTTTTTAAAGGGGGGGGGGCTCTGAGTCCGATTTTTTTCTCGCGCGAAAATTAATATTCAATTTTTTTCGATGGTACCAATTCAATATTTAACACTATAATGTTTTTATTTTAATCAAATTGTAGGAAATTCCCCCCCTTTTTTTTAGTTAATTGGTCGTTTCCTTACTGCTAGAAAAGTTGTTCGAAAATTTGAGTTCGGTTCCACGTAATGAACATTTAAATGACAAATAGTTTACAAGTGTGAACAAATCTTATGTACAGGTAACTAAACAAGGTGTATAGATGTGGACAAATCTTATGTGAAACTAGTGTAGATTACATTAAACCAAATGTAAACATGTTTACTGTACACGGCGTTTGGTGTGAACACGGCCTAAGATGTTTACAATTATCATACTTTATTATTGCATTTCATAAGGCATTAGTTTTAAATTAAAAGTTGAAATTAATTTTTTTCAGAAACGTATTTTACAATTTTTTTTATATTTTTCCAGCAATTAACTTTGATTTTATAATTATCAGATTATTTAGTATATTGTATTAATAACTCTAACTGGAGATATTTTGATTCTGAAATAATTCTTTTTTAATTCATTTTTATTTTAGATACATTGTGTAAAAGTTTTCTTACCATTTTAGTGGAAATGGCAATCAAAGTTTTAGTAACAATTTTAGTTACAATTTCTTTTTTTTTTGTTAATTTTTATTACAAATATTGTTAATGCACTAATTGTTAGTACTGTATGATAAATGAACAATTTAATTTTTTTTATCACACTATGAAAATGACTGTGCATGTTTATTTTCTGTTTAATTTTATGGCATTTTTCATACAATGCATCAATCTAAATGTTTGGTTAATTTAACTTTGCACTTTTATTTTTTAACAGAAAATATTTATGGTTAAGGTGATTGTTTGTTATGAGTACACCATGTTATAGATTTGATTCTTTTATTTATTTATTATGTTTTTATGAAGAATTGCTATTTATATTGACTTAAATAATACTATTTTTAGATGTATATGATTAGAACTTTTCAGATTATACGTCTTTGTCTTTCATAAAATTGGTTTGACATCTGGTTTTAAGTTAATATTTTTATATGTAGATTATATGCTTATATAGGGAATCATTGAAGCGTGACTGGAGCGGGCCCCCTCTTAGGTCAGTCAGTGGGCCCCGACTTATGAAAATGTCTGAATCCGCCACTGAAAAATGTCAGAGCTAATGATTGTAGATACATAGAAAATCATTAATGAATACATATAAATCATCTATAAAAGCAAACTATTTAAAAACAAAAAGAGTACAATGTATAAAAGTTGACATTTACAAAATCATGTGATCAATGATGTTATATTTGAATGAACCATTATACAGTCAATTAAATATTATCATATGAATACCAAGTATAACTTACTTTGAATACAATATTAAATTTTTATGTCTATGAACTTTTTATTCAGTTCTTGTTTTAATCATGATTTTGATGATTGATGCTTGGTGACCATCGTGTTAATTTTTTTGTTTATATTTCTTTTATTATTAGCTTTCATATGCTTAATTATTCTGTGATATTTGTGACACTGTGTGTGTGTGTGTGTGTATTTATAAGATTTGCAAAAATGTTATGTCCATGTTCCTGTACATTGTAAGATATGTATAGGGTTTCCCCTGGAATTATTTTTTCTTAAATGTCACTCGTTTCCTCAGACAGATTACTTTTTATTCAAAGAATCTTCAAAACTCCTTAGAAAAATTCTTTCAGAATGAAAAATTGATATTGAAAAAAACCGATACAGCAACCTTAGCAATGGAAACCAAAAATTCCTTTTACTAAATTGTTTTATCAATCCTTTTTTCTTTGTCAGTTGCAAATTTCTCATCCATTAGAAATCCTATACTAGTTATGGTCACCTCCAGTTTTATACTCTGTGAAAGCCTTCTGTTTGGTGAATTTTATATTTGGTCATGTTATGTAGTTTAAAATTATATGATCCAACCATTTTTATTTTGAAAAGGTTTAGAAAATATTACCATTATATATATAGCACATTATTTACCAATATAAAATACATACTATATCATAATATGAAGTACTATAATTTTGTTTATGTCTTAAGGTGGTACCCAACACCTTCACTAAAATTAATTTGGCTAGTTTAATTTTCATAAAATTTTGAAAAAGTATTTACTTTGACCCTTTGACAAAAATATAAAAACTTCAAAAAATTTGAACCAACCATTTTATCAGGAAAAAAACACTGGTTATATAGCAGTTCGACAAACACTAGCTTTGATCATCGAGAAGCTAAGTATTTCCTTAACAACACCATGTGATTAAAACGTGTAGCTGAGTTGCAGAGTTATCTCCCTGTAGTGTTAGGTACCACCTTAAAGAAATACTATTGGTAGTTTTTTTCCTCAATAAATATTGAATTCTACTTATAGCTATTCAATATGTATATTTTTTCTCTTTGTCTTTAGATCATTATTGAATTTTAAGTCGAGCGTGCTGAATACTTCAATTTACAATAAAATTATATAGCTTTAAGAAGTTGTCAAAGTAAATATAAGGCAAATGCTATGATATGGGTGGCACAACATAATTTTTTCCCCACTGAATTTATGGTTCCAATGCAATGTTTATATCATACAAAAGATATATATGTCAAAGATATTTTTGAATCAACAGTGGATGGCTCAGAAATTGATTTTAAAGTTCACTAACAACGCAACAAAATTTTATACAAAAGAAGAGTTATCTCCCCTTTTCAATGATTTATGTTCTTTATTTGTTGCAGTTAATAAAAAAAACAAAAAAAAATAACTTTGAGAAAGACAGAATTTGTGATAAGAAATAGATGAAAAAATTTGAAAACAAAATATGCCATGTGCCATCAACTGCCTGGTTTTTCCATGGACACCCTCTTAATACTTAAAATTTTGTAAATTAACTTGAAATCTCATGTATTTTACAGTTTGTTACTTTTATCTGTACCTATCTTTTTGTTGAATATATTTGTGTGATAAATTTTGTAGAAAGTTATAATTATTAACTTATTTTAGTATATTTGTTAATATTCTCAGGGCGTATTATCAATCATGTTTTTAGAACCTCATTATATACATATGTATTAGTTACATACACTTTTGATGTTGTTATTTACTTAATTTTACAAGTTTAGTATTTTAATTTAAAATACTTGTTTGTTATTGGATATATATTATCATTGATTAATTTATAAAATTTACCACTATCTTACTATCTGTTTTGTTTTTATTCATCACACAAATAAATGTAGGATAATCAGATTACAGTATGCATTTTACATTTATTAATCAGGTTATAAGTTATGCCAGATATAGCCATTTTAAAAATAAGGAGATGTGAATGATTGCCAATGTGACAACAAGTTGAACTATCAACCAGAGCCAAAACAACAAGAATTTAAACTATATGGCACTAAACAATGAGCTCATCTCATACTGTTGAATAAACTATGAAAGCAGGCATAACAAAATATCAAACATTCAAAAGAGAAAACCGAAAGGCTGATATATTTATGCTAAAAACATTTGGAAAAAAACACAGACAGCCAGCAAGTAAAACCACTGAAATGCATTTAATCAATGAAAAAAGATGTGATATGTAATGTTATTTCTACAGCCAAACTTCCAACCTTATTCTTAATATATCTACCGGTATTATTGAAGAATTCAGCAAAAGGTTTATTATAAATTTGGGATAACCTTTTTATCTCTGTAGGATGTTCGCTTCTTAAAATAATTTGCCCATTGACCCCCATTTTTCTTTTTATAAATCTTTTACATGTATAATTATAAGCCATTTGTAAAAGTCGTATAAAATCTTATTTATTTTTTAATAGTTTTTGAGAACTTTAACTTGTCAATGATAAAGCTATGAAAAATCATAAGAGAACATTTTCTCGCCAAAATTTCAATAGCTCATATCTTCGCCAAAATTTCAATAGCTCATATCTCGAAAACAAGCATATTGACCTATATATTTTTTTTTATTTGACCGCAAATTTTGAAAAAATTTTCGTCGTATATTGCTATCACGTTGGCGTCGTCGTCTGCGTCGTCGTTGTCGTCGTCCGAATACTTTTAGTTTTCGCACTCTAACTTTAGTAAAAGTGAATATAAATCTATAAAATTTTATCACAAGGTTTATGACCACAAAAGGAAGGTTGGTATTGATTTTGGGAGTTTTGGTCCCAACATTTTAGGAATTAGGGTCCAAAAAGGGCCCAAAAAAGCATTTTCTTGGTTTTCGCACTATAACTTTAGTTTAAGTTAATAGAAATCTATGAAATTTTGACACAAGGTTTATGACCACAAAAGAAAGGTTGGGATTGATTTTGGGAGTTTTGGTTTCAACAGTGTAGGAATTAGGGGCCAAAAAAGGGCCCAAATAAGCATTATTCTTGGTTTTCGCACAATAACTTTAGTTTAAGTTAATAGAAAATAATGAAATTTAAACACAATGTTTATGACCACAAAAGGAAGGTTGGTATTGATTTTGGGAGTTTAGGTCCCAACAGTTAAGGAATTAGGGGCCAAAAAAGGGCCCAAATAAGCATTATTCTTGGTTTTCGCACAATAACTTTAGTTTAAGTTAATAGAAATCTATGAAATTTAAACACAATGTTTATGACCACAAAAGGAAGGTTGGTATTGATTTTGGGAGTTTAGGTCCCAACAGTTCAGGAATTATGGGCCAAAAAGGGACCCAAATAAACATTTTCTTGGTTTTCGCACCATAACTTTAGTATAAGTAAATAGAAATCTATGAAATTTAAACACAAGGTTTATGACCATAAAAGGAAGGTTGGTAATGATTTTGGGAGTTTTGGTCCCAACAGTTTAGGAATAAGGGGCCCAAAAGGTCCAAAATGAAACTTTGTTTAATTTCATCAAAATTGAATAATTGGGGTTCTTTGATATGCCGAATCTAACTGTGTATGTAGATTTTTAACTTTTGGTCCCGTTTTCAAATTGGTCTACATTAAGGTCCAAAGGGTTCAAAATTAAACTTCGTTTGATTTTGACAAAAAATTAATCGGTTGGGTTCTTTGATATGCTGAATCTAAAAATGTACTTAGATTCTTGATTATCGGCCCAGTTTTCAAGTTGGTCCAAATCGGGGTCCAAAATTAAACTTTGTTTGATTTCATCAAAAATTGAATAAATGGGGTTCTTTGATATGCCAAAACTAACTGTGTATGTAGATTCCTCATTTTTGGTCTTGTTTTCAAATTGGTCTACATTAAAGTCCAAAGGGTCCAAAATTAAACTAAGTTTGATTTTAACAAAAATTGAAATCTTGGGGTTCTTTGATATGCTGAATCCAAACATGTACTTAGATTTTTGATTATGGGCCCAGTTTTCAAGTTGGTTCAAATCAGGATCTAAAATTATTATATTAAGTTTTGTGCAATAGCAAGTCTTTTCAATTGCACAGTATTGCGCAATGGCAAGAAATATCTTATTGCAAAATATTGTGAAATTGCAATTTTGTTTTTAATTAGAGTTATCTTTCTTTGTCCAGAATAGTAAGCAAGAAATATCTAATTGTAAGAATTTTTTTTATTTGGAGTTATCTTTCTTTGTCCAGAATCAACTTAAATCTTTGTTATATATACAATATACAATGTATATTCACTTTTTACTACCAACTGATAAATTAAAATAATCTTTACCATTCAGTGATAACAAGCAGTTTTTTTTACATCTTAATATTTTATGATGTATTTAAATGAGTAGTAATTGTTACAAACTCCATTAGAAATTTTAATTGAGATTAGTTTTGGAATAAGGGAAAGGGGGATGTGATTAAAAAAAATGGGTTCAATTTTCTCATTTGAAATTTCATAAATAAAAAGAAAATTTCTTCAAACATTTTTTTGAGAGGAATAATATTCAACAGCATAGTGAATTGCTCTAAGAGAAAACAAAATTTTTAATTTC
Source organism: Mytilus trossulus (assembly GCF_036588685.1). NCBI lineage: Eukaryota > Metazoa > Mollusca > Bivalvia > Mytilida > Mytilidae > Mytilus > Mytilus trossulus. The sequence goes on from NC_086379.1 coordinate 73,763,893, forward strand.
ATTAGAACACATTCATTCTGTGTCAGAAACCTATGCTGTGTCAACTATTTAATCACAATCCAAATTTAGAGCTGAATCCAGCTTGAATGTTATGTCCATACTTGCCCCAACCGTTCAGGGTTCAACCTCTGCGGTCGTATAAAGCTACACCCTGCGGAGCATCTGGTTCTTTTTGATTCCCCTATCAATATATACTAGTTGTACGAAAAGCTATTTATTTTAAAACTGAGCAGCAAACTTCCTTAAATACTACTTAATGATTTACTAAGAAAACAAAGATTATGTTCATTGAAATCTTAAGTGACACTTCAGACACAGGCCAGTAAAAAAACAAGTTAGGAATGGGTTAGGAAATTTGCATGCTGTTAGAAATGGCCAAAGGAATATCACTGTCCAGATGAGGACACATAAAATCTGATTTTAGTCTTAAATTAAAGTATAGAAAACTGATCACAATATATTCCTGTTTTTAAGACAGGGTTGATCTGATCTTGACCTCATAGATTTGTATTTTCAAAATGAATATCCTTGCGGAAAAGAATAACCATGCATAATGCAAAAACAATTCCATGCAGAAAAGCAAAAAAGAAAAAGAAAAGAGAAATGTCAGATAAAAATGAAAAGTGAATATGAGCGAAATAAGAGTTATTTACCAATCCATGATGACATGCTTAACTTCACAATATTATATAGGAGTAACTTGATGGGTGTCACTTGTGTAGCAGGATCTGCTACCACTTCTAGAGCACCTGAGCTAAACCCCTGGTTTTAGGTCAGATTTATATATGTCGCTCAGTCTATAGCTGTCTGTACTGATATTCCTCTTTTCATCATTTTCCTCTCTTCTGGTACATATTTTCATTAGGGTAAGTTTTAAATAGTTCTGCCAAATTGAGGTTTTTACTTTAATTCGTGGTTCTCTGAACATGAAAGGATGTTGTCCAGTTGACTATTGTATTCTTAATTTTGCTTTATATTTTCTTATTATGCAGAATTTGAGTAAATCTTGGACAAATATATTATGACAGGTTCACACATTTGCTATACTGTGACCAAAATGGATACAGTTTCTCGATCCTAGTTGATAAACGGCGGTGCTCTTACATAGGAGTTTCTTGCGTAGACAGGAAAAAGTTTTAAACATTGATTTACAGTTTCTTTCCCTTCTCACTGTTGGTTCCTGCTTATTGAAAATTTCCTGTAAAAACGGTATGTCTTATTTAAAGGGATAGAACAAAAACGTTAACTTGTAGTCATGTTTTAGCATTTGCTATTTAACTTAATCTGTTAAAGAGCTGCTGACTTCAATGATCAGATTTCTACATATATATCTTCTAAATTAAAAATAAATTATGTGCATATGTAACGGTTTATTTTTTCCTCTGTGATATTTTATCCTGAGGATGATTTGTCCCGTTATTTTTTTTCCAGGCATGGTATTTCACAGGTTGATTTTTTCTAGAGGAGTGAAAATCTATCTGTGTTATGCGGATAGTATGTACCGGTATATATTTGCTGTACTATATTTACAGAACCGTGTGAAATAGAGTCCCCTTAACTACTTTGTATGTAACTCACAATCAATATATACCTGTCTATAATTATAAAATGTTTCACAAAGGTAGAACAAATTTGCATAATTTATCAAAGGGAGGTAATTATGAGGAATTCATAGTTTAAAGATATTAATATTATATATTTTTGAATCCATTTCATATTGAAATTTTTCCTTGAATCTTATTTTTTATATATTCATTTATATAAAAAGATGACTTACAACTTGATTTAATAACACACAGATAACATTTCACAGGTAAATACTATCCAGCTGTTAAACATGCTTTTGTTCCAATATATTGTTATGCTATGATATATCTGATTTACATATAATTAACAACTACATCTTTGTCCCCAGACAAAACTATTAATATAGTTAAAAATATCATCATACTCAAATTCTTCTATTACTGTTAACAGTAGTCATGGTAGTAATGCAACTATATTTCTACCATACTTATAAATTGTTTATATTTGTACTGAGATCTGAAAACAACTCACTTTTACATATATTATCATATATTTCACTAACCTGTCCTTATTTAATCATGATATTATTTTCACAATTACGATCTTTGAAATTACTTCTGGGTTTCTTCCCTATGATTCATGATAATTTTCTTTTTAAAAGGATGATATTGACTTGAATATTTCAGGAAATTTTTTCAAAGATAATTTGTGAAATTTTCATTTCCCATTATATATACATTTTTTTTTAACTATTTCGCTTTAATTCAAATACACTAAATATTAATATTTCATAGTTTTTTAAATGATAAGTTTTTCTTGAGTTATCTACACAGATAGAATTTCACGGCAAAGGAAAAAATATCCCAGGGAAATATTTTCCTCCGGATAATAAAATAACAACAACTACTGTGAAATTTTTACCTCCGGATCAAATTTCACCCGGATATAATTTTGCTTTACACATACAGTTTTACATACAAAACATGTATGATAACAATCCACAAAACAAAAAAACCCACTATGGTTTTCTTTTTTTCATCCTCTTCTTTAAGTTTTCCAGTCTTCCACTGTTTCATCTGAATAAAGATGATACATCATGTACATAACTGGTGTATTAGTTCAAGATTAGTCTTGACGTCCATCGTTTGTTTTGCAAGACAAGCTGGGTCCATAGGACATGAGGGCTTGCCCATATAAAAAAATGGATATGTGCCCATCCCAAATGTCAAATGGATGGGCTCAGCATGCTTTTTGGGCAGAATGACAGCATACACCTTATCGCTATTTAGTCCATTCCGGGGAAAACAGTCATTCATACAACTTCCTGTTTGGGTCAGCGGCTGAAAAATGGAGGTCATCAGTAGTGAGCTGAGGGAGAAAAAACTTTAGAAAGTGATCCTCAAGAAACTTTGATATAGTATGATCCATTTTTTTCGAAATTAAAATTGAAGTAAAAAAATATTTTGTTTTAAGTATTTACGGTACTTTAAACAGATCTCATTAAAAAGTATCATGCATGGTGAATTGTTCAAACAGGGTCCCAGATAGCTTCAACTGGATGAAAAAGTTGTGCAATTTTAGAACTTATCCGGAATGGAATAAATAGCGATTAGGTGTATTGAATCCCTTTTAATTGGGCCTTAATTACAATGTAATTTGTTCATTTTTTCTTAATATATATGTATAACAACACTTATGTTTTCCATCAGTGACCTATAGTCCAAAAGTTTGGAAACAGTCATATTTGCCAGTCTTGTCCCAAACTGAAAGCATTTTCCTACATTTGTCCTAAATGAGTATAAATTGGGATTTAGGTCAAATTTTATTTGTAAACAGAAATAATTTTGGTCATTTTGTTGAGATTGAGTTTTTTACTCGCAATTTGAACTTGTTTTTGTTTTGTTATCCCTTTCCTGTAATAGAACTGCCACTTCAGACTATAGTGTTATAATCCCAAAGACCCTCCTAATAACTATATTAATGCCTCGGGGAAATTTTGGCTAATCATTGCTAATCTCTTTACCTGCGTTTTTAATTCACACCCAGCTAATAATCACAAGCTCAGAACTAATAAAAAAAAAATTGTATAACAACTGTCTTCATTATTTAATTAATTTTCAGCTAAAACAATTGTAAATTCTGATATAAAATTAAAATAAAACTTGATTTAATTTTTCGTAGAAAAAGTATTGTTTCACTACTAACACATGTTTTCTATGTTATATGCATGCTTGAAATTCTCTTCTGCAGATTAGACACTAAATTGTAAATTCAAAATGATTTCATGCTAAGTAAAGCAAGTTTTATTACAACTCTTATCAATAATATTCAAACACTATCTAAGGTTAAAAAAAAATGAAAAGCCAATGCTTTCCTGTGAATTTGATAAACAAAACTAATCCCAGAAATGAGTCCGGAATTGCTAGTTTTGGTATTGTTGACAAAACATCCAGTTTAAATTTTATCTTCAAAATGGAAAGAGACATCAGCAATGTCTGAGAAAGTTATCGTTTTCCGTCATAAAAACATTTCATTTTCAAAGTGTTGCCTTCCCTTAATTTGCTTTTGAACAATTTTTATGAAAATGGTAGGAAAATTCATGAAGTAAATGCAATACAACACTTAAAACAAGTTTGTTGATGCTACTAGTATGAGCATACTCAGTAATGTTATTTTGACAATCTTTTTTTATACGACCGCAAATTTTGAAAAAATTTTCGTCGTATATTGCTATCACGTTGGCGTCGTCGTCGTCGTCGGCGTCGTCGTCGTCGTCCGAATACTTTTAGTTTTCGCACTCTAACTTTAGTAAAAGTGAATAGAAATCTATGAAATTTTAACACAAGGTTTATGACCATAAAAGGAAGGCTGGTATTGATTTTGGGAGTTTTGGTCCCAATATTTTAGGAATTAGGGGCCAAAAAGGGCCCAAATAAGCATTTTCTTGGTTTTCGCACTATAACTTTAGTTTAAGTTAATAGAAATCTATGAAATTTTGACACAAGGTTTATGACCACAAAAGAAAGGTTGGGATTGATTTTGGGAGTTTTGGTTTCAACAGTTTAGGAATGAGGGGCCAAAAAAGGGTCCAAATAAGCATTATTCTTGGTTTTCGCACAATAACTTTAGTTAAAGTAAATAGAAATCAATGAAATTTAAACACAATGTTTATGACCACAAAAGGAAGGTTGGTATTGATTTTGGGAGTTTCAGTCCCAACAGTTTAGGAATTAGGGGCCAAAAAGGGACCCAAATAAGCATTTTTCTTGGTTTTTGCACCATAGCGTTAGTATAAGTAAATAGAAATCTATGAAATTTAAACACAAGGTTTATGACTATAAAAGGAAGGTTGGTATTGATTTTGGGAGTTTTGGTCCCAACAGTTAAGGAAATAGGGGCCCAAAGGGTCCAAAATTAAACTTTGTTTTGATTTGCATCAAAATTGAATAATTGGGGTTCTTTAATATGCCGAATCTAACTGTGTATGTAGATTCTTAATTTTTGGTCCCGTTTTCAAATTGGTCTACATTAAGGTCCAAAGGGTCCAAAATTAAACTTAGTTTGATTTTAACAAAAATTGAAACCTTGGGGTTCTTTGATATGCTGAATCTAAAAATGTACTTAGATTTTTGATTATTGGCCCAGTTTTCAAGTTGGCCCAAATCGAGGTCCAAAATTAAACATTGTTTGATTTCATCAAAAATTGAATAATTGGGGTTCTTTGATATGCCAAATCTAACTGTGTATGTAGATTCTTAATTTTTGGTCCAGTTTTAAAATTGGTCTAAATTAAAGTGCAAAGGGTCCAAAATTAAACTAAGTTTGATTTTAACAAAAATCAAATTCTTGGGCCTCTTTGATATGCTGAATCTAAACATGTACTTAGATTTTTGATTATGGGCCCAGTTTTCAAGTTGGTCCAAATCAGTATCTAAAATTATTATATTAAGTATTGTGCAATAGCAAGTCTTTTCAATTGCACAATATTGTGCAATGGCAAGAAATATCTAATTTCACAATATTGTGAAATAGCAAATTTTTTTTAATTAAGAGTTATCTTTCTTTGTCCAGTAAAGTAAGCAAGAAATATCTGCAAGAATTTTTTTTAATTGGAGTTATCTTTCTTTGTCCAGAATCAACTTAAATCTTTGTTATATACAATATACAATGTATATTCACTTTTTACTACCAACTGATAAATTTAAATTATCTTTACCATTCAGTGATAACAAGCAGTTTTTTTACATCTTAATATTTTATGATGTATTTAAATGAGTAGTAATTGTTGCAAACTCCATTAGAATATTTTAATTGAAATTAGTTTTGGAATAAGGGAAAGGGGGATGTGATTAAAAAATTGGGTTCAATTTTTCTCATTTGAAATTTCATAAATAAAAAGAAAATTTCTTCAAACATTTTTTTGAGAGGATTAATATTCAACAGCATAGTGAATTGCTCTAAGAGAAAACATAAATTTTAAGTTCATTTGAATACATTCATTCTGTGTCAGAAACCTATGCTGTGTCAACTATTTAATCACAATCCAAATTTAGAGCGGAATCCAGCTTGAATGTTGTGTCCATACTTGCCCCAACTGTTCAGGGTTCAACCTCTGCGGTCGTATAAAGCTACGCCCTGCGGAGCATCTGGTTTTAAAAAGGTACCAACTTTTAAGTTATCTCAAAAAGGCCGAAATTAGATGAAAAAAATTCTGGATCCTTGATTATACCTGTACATAGTCAAATATATGTTATCAACAGTTGACATCCTAGGGGCTAGGGTGAAATTTAAAATATCAGGGCAGGAGTTTTGAGTAAAAGAAAAGGCAGAACAAATGCAGGATGAGACACTTTGCAAAAAGAGTCAAGATGACAATTTATGTACAAAAAAGTTTGTGAAACTAATAAAAAAAATAGACAGGAAGGAAAAAAGTGGAAAATATAAAGGCAGGACAGAGATGACAACTTAAAAAAAAAATGCCTACCCCCCAAAAAAATTCAAATGGTAGCTCCCAATACTTAAATAAATGTGTCATGACATTGGTGAAATATCACTTTGAATAAATGGTTAACATTGTTTAAAAATAATTTTTCATCTAATACTTTGTAATAATAAAAAAAAATCTGTATTTTTCATTTTGTATTATTTTCAGTTATAGAACTTTCCAGTCACTCGATGTCTACACCAAGGAAATGTTTGAGTGGAAAAATTGGTCCTTCAATTCTGAATTCTGACCTTTCTAACCTGGCTTCAGAATGTCAAAGAATGCTAGATTGTGGTGCAGATTATCTTCATTTAGATGTTATGGATGGTCATTTTGTACCAAATTTAACTTTTGGCCACCCAATTGTTAAATGTCTCAGACCCAAAATGCCAAATGCGATGTTTGAAATGCATATGATGGTAGAGCCTGCAGAAAGATGGATTGAGGATATGGCAGCCAGTGGAGCAAATATGTATACATTTCATTATGAAGCAACACAGGATGTTCCTGGATGTGTTCGGAAAATAAAGGAGGCTGGCATGAAGGCTGGAATAAGTATTAAACCTGGTACTAAAGTTGAGGTTTTGGATCCATTTATTGACCTTGTAGACACAGTTTTGATAATGACAGTTGAACCAGGTTTTGGAGGTCAAAAATTCATGACAGACATGATGCCTAAAATAGAATATTTGAGAGAGCATTTTAGTGATTTAGATATAGGTGTAGATGGTGGAGTTAGTTTGGATACAATTCAAATGTGTGCAAATGCAGGTGCTAATATGATTGTTTCTGGAAGTGCATTAATGAAGAGTGATAATCCAAGGGAAGTAATGCAAACTTTGAGGAACACAGTGGAGGATTCAATACAAAAATCTCAACTTGAACGATAAACTTAGCAGCTAGCTAAGCCATTTTAATTTGAAATGTTTTATTTTCATACTAGAACCTGATCACAATGAAGCATATTCTATAATTTGACAATGCATTAGTGACAATCTATAGATTTGGTCTCTATTGGTAACAAAATTATTCCTCTATATTGATAGGTTCTTTGAACATGTTAAATGGTGTTCTGAAAATATTGAAAAATTGATCAAATAAGATTTTAATAAATTTGTTTGTTATCTCAATTGTACCAATGGATGACCAGATATTTCCAGCAAGCATAATATTAAATGATGCTTTATAGAATGTTCTTCCTGTGGTATTTTTTTGTTATTTTGTAACTTTATTTTTGAAAAAACACACCCAAACACATCATTTGAATAACTGTTTTGTTGTTTTTAAGCATCAATTCAAGGTGAGTATTAATTTTCAGTCAACAAATACTTTTGGAATTGTTATGCAGTTTGAATGAAAAAATGTAGGTGTGGAATGGTTGCAAATTAGACAGCTATCCACCATAGACCAAAAGAAAAACTGCAAATATGCATGTCACTGTACTGCCTCCAAGGTTGTTTATTTAATATTATCTCCTGTTGGTTGTGAAGTAAAATCAGTCCATCACATTCAATTATCATCTTTTGAACCTTTTGATTGCACTTTCAGCAAAGTCCCTATCATGACTAATATTTATTTTGTGGAAGACAGTTTTTGGTCAAAGATTGCATAAAATGCATTCAAAACCCTATTGAACTGACCAATCCTAACTGACTTATATCTAAATCTCTTAAGGTATATCACTACTTTTGAGATACACAAAATTAATTGCATTGATCATTACATTTTAAACATCCTATCCATGAACATTTCCAAAACAATTATCAATGAAATATATGCTCAGATATTCAAATTAAAAAATGTCAGGAAAATTAGATAGCTTTTGATTGGTTTAGGAATCTAATATCTGTTCTAAAAATATCAATGATGTCATTCTCAAAGTAATCTTAAAATTGGAGTTATCTTTCTTTATCCATAATGTACTTGAATCAAGTACAACCAAAATGATCACTGATGAATTCAATCAATATGTATCCTTCAGTGCTTACACACACTTTGACTATTGTTGCAGAGAGGCGATAGTGCCTGAAGAGAACTTTTGAACTTTGGCATGCAAACTGATAATCCTTGTCAGTCAAGGGCACCTGCCACATACAGGGTTCACTCACAACATCACTGTAGGCAGGCTAGTGATATAATTGTTGACTTAGCATCTCAGCCACTGTGGTCCCTTTTTGTTTTGACAGTGTTGCATTTGTAAAGGTAGCATTGAAGAGCCTTCATAATCCAGATCAAGCATTCCAATTATGGCTTGATTGTTTCCTTGATAGAGGGATGCTACTAAAAAGGATGCTATTTAAAGAGTTTTTAGTTGGGAGTTGTATGAAATTTCTATAGAAACTAGATGACAACATATGTTTCAAATGTAACCAATTACATCCTCTTTTCCTCAAATTTTATTTACCAAATTAGACGTACATGTATCACTCGGAACCACATGTGGAACAGGATTGGCTAGCCCTTCTAACATTGTCTAAAGCAACAGATATCACCCATGGTTATTGCTGGTTTTTATTTGTCATTTGAATGTGTGGGTTTTTTTGCCATGGCTTGTCAAGTTTTTCCAACTAATGAATTTGAATTTTCATTTGGTACTTTTCATAGAAATAAGATGATGTGGTATGAGTGCCAATAAGACAACTCTTCATTCAGCTCTCTTTGAAAGGAAAGGTTGTTTTGGGGTTTATTTTCCTTTAGAAACTTGAGAAAAGGATTATTTTTGTATGGAAAAATGTGTGAAAGAACTACATGTACCTGTATACTAAAATATTGAAAAATGTTATAAGATTGGTTATTCTTGTGGGAAGATAAATTCAAATGCTATCTGTCAATTTACCTGCAGCTAATACAAGGCTTATTTGAATTTTTAATTGATTGCATAGACGTTTAAGACTTATTTTCTTACTGATGCATGACTTTGAAATGATCACTATTACAGACCTTTCTGATAGGGCATGGAAGTAATATTACTTCCATGGATAGGGCAAGGCGAACTGCCATCGATGATATACGTTATTCTTCCGAAAATCTTAAAACGGATAATGACGTACATTATACACATTTATATGGTTCAATCTTATTAAAATATTGATCTCTGAATTCGTTATTCTGCATTTGTAGTATAACGAAATCAGAGATCAATATTTTAATTAGATTGTTATGTGGTTTTAATAGTTGACTTTTCCAGAGGAAATAATTTCTCTAATGCTTATATGTTTTATTATTATAAAGAGCTAATGTTGTTTTTTTCACATTAAGCACGTTTAAAAATTAACAGGCTTGCTATTATTGTTTGTTGTTTTTGCCATTTTGTTTCTATTTTAATCTCAACTGGCCCAAAGGGTCAAATGAGCTTTTCTCATCACTTGGCGTCCGTCTTCCGTCGTCGTTAGCTTTTACAAAAATCTTCTCCTCTAAAACTACTGAGTCAAATTCAACCAAACTTGGCCACAATCATCATTAGGGTATCTAGTTTAAAATGTATGTTCGATGACCTGGCCCGCCTACCAAGATGGCGACCATGGCTAAAAATAACACATAGGGATAAAATGTAGATTTTGGCTTATAACATCTCAAAAACCAAAGCATTTAGAGCAAATCTGACATGAGGTTATGTTGTTCATTCAGACAAGATCTATCAGCCCTGAAACTTTTACAGTAATTATGTTCGGCAAAATAATATCGACAGATAATTCGCATATGTCACACTATGGGATATCATCCAACACTATACAATGAATTTCGGCATGGCTCACTCAGCGACACCAGAGAGTATGTCTAGATGGAGAAGCCAGTGAGAACAAACCAGGATTTCCACAGCTAGGGTACAGTATTGGGACCACTTTGTTTCCTTACATATATTAACGATATGGGAGAAACAATCTCATCAAAATCAACCCTACGTCTATTCGCTGACGACTCACTACTTTATATATCAATCAATGTTAGTGAGGACAGTTTACAACTTCGACACGATCTGACGGAACTAACCAAATGGCCGTAGAGATGGCAGATGACATTCCATCCAGCTAAATGCTATACACACTTAGAGTATCAAGAGTGAAAACACAACAATAGAAGAGTATGAAATGTTGGGACAACAACTATCCACAGTCCACCAATATCTATACCTCGGAGTCCAATTATCAGAAGATCTCAGTTGGGATCCTCACATCAAAAAAGTCATCACAAAATCCAATCGAGTACTAGGATTTATAAGACGCAACATCTGGAAGTGTCAACAAGAGTTAGACATCAAAGCGCAGGCATATACATCGCTAGTGTGCCCACATCTTGAGTACGCCTTCACTGTTTGAGACCCATATCGAAAACACTACATTGACTCACTAGAAATGGTCCTAAGAAGAGCTGTCAGATTTGCGACATCAACATACAGTCGGGAACCAGGGACAGTAACAAACATCATGACAACTCTAGAATGGCAAACGCTAGAATCTAGACGGAAACCTAGTAGACTGAGCATGTTCTACAAAGCCACACATGGAAAGGCGGTGGTTAACATAGTTACATACCATCATACGTGAGAAGACCATCTACCTCAACTAGACAATACCATTCAGAAAAATTTACTCAGATCAGTACGTCCAAAGATGCTACAAATACAGCTATATACCACGCACCATCACCGACTGGAACAGTCTGCCTCTTGAAGCCTTCCAAGCTACACAGTAACCAGTAAACAGAAACCACCTGATTTTATCCAATTTTAATTGCACTTGTAAATACTGAGCACGCAGGTTGACGTTTGCACAGCAGTATCTGCGTTATGGATTTCCACTGCAGATGAATAATATAGATGTAGATGTAGATGAAATGCCCAAAAAGGTCAATTAAGACGTTCTTGCCCTTTGAAGTAAATTTTTGTTATCTTACAAGAATATTCTCCTCTGAAACTTCTGAGACAAATATAACAAAACTTAGTCACAATCATCATTAGAGTATCTTGTAAAAGAATGTGTCCAAAGACCCCATCTGCAAACCTAAAAGAGGGACGAAAGCTACCAAAGGGACAGTCAAACTCATAAATCTAAAACAAACTGACAACGCCATGGCTAAAAATGAAATACAAAACACAAACAATATTACACATGCCACAACATAGAAAATTAAAGAATAAACAACACGAACCCCACCAAAAAGGGGTTGATCGCTGGTGCTTCGGAAGGGTAAGCAGATCCTGCTCCACATGTGGCACCCGTCGTGTTGCTTATGTGATAACAAATCCGGTAAATAGTATAATTCGATAGGTCACATTCATGAAAGGGAAGGGGATTGTAGTTCCGACGTAAGGAACATATCCGATATCATTTTTGAAACGGTTATTCCATAGCGGTCAACCAACTCGTGATGGCGTCCGTAAAATTTACGAAGGGATGATTTCAATTTCACCATTTGGAACTCTTGGTTTAATAGCTTCCTTGTGAGCAGCAACCCTCTATCAAGAAAATCATGATAGGAAATGCAAGCACGGGAATATCGTATCAATTGGGAGATATATACCCCGTATGCAGGTGCTGCAGGAATGTTGCTACTTAGAAATGGAAAGTTCACAATTGGAAAGCTGAAATCATCTCTTTTTTGGTAAAGTTTTGTTTTCAATCGACCCTCATTAAAAGAGAACATAGGAATAGAAGCAGTTTTTGGCTTATATTTCCGGAACTAAAGCATTTAGGGTGATTTGTACAATGGCTAAACATGTTCATCAGGTTTAGATCTATCTGTTTTGAAATTTTCAGATGAATCAAACAACCTGTTGTTGTGTTTCTGTCCCTGAATTGGTAATTGTAAGGACATTTTGCAGTTTTTGGTTATTAACTTGAATTTAACACATGACATGGGTAAAAACTCTTTGTTCTTGTTGTGCTGTAATCTAGATAATGGACAGCAAATGTGTGCATAAATTACCTCAGATATACTGCACAGTTCAAATATATTTTTACCATTTAGGAGCGGTTCCTGGATTTTGAAAGGGGCGCTATATTCTATAAAAGTAAAAATATATCACCGAGTAAAGCGAGACTAAAAACAACTTTCACGACCACAGGCACTTGTCTCAAAAATAAACATTCAGGAATATTTCTTTAGACAAGTGCCTGTGTTCACGACGTTATGCTAAAACACGACACTTTGTCCAATCCAAGGGTGAACGATTTATTCACCCCCACATCAGAATCCGTCATCTGCCTCAAAATTACGACAAAGTTGAACTTTGTACAAACATATTAGTTTTAAAATTTAATAGGAAAAAAGAAAAGTTTTCTCATTCCTTTTTTTTTTTTTTATCTAAGCTGGGACATTAAATATTTCATCATATGTTGTGTACATCGTAAATCTTAATCCAGTGTTTAAAGTCAGAAAGATAGTTTAAACAATTTTTGGTAATTTCTGCCAAAAAAGAATGTATCTAAGAATATCCGAATTACAGAAATTTTCGTCTGATTTGGATTAGTCTTTGAGACTCAATGGAATTAAAACGACTTTTTGAATATCTATTCGGTATATAAAGTGACTATTTCTGGCTCGAATTTAATCAGATCGGCTGGATCATATTTAAGTTTGTTTCAAAACAGGGGAATAAATAAAGGCAACAGTAGTATACCGCTGTTCAAAACTCACAAATCCATGGACATAAAACAAAATCGGGGTAACAAACCAAAACCGAGGGAAACGGAATAAGCTTGCGATCAATCAGACTTCATTTAGATGGACACTTTAAAAGACACGACAAAAGAGATGATTTCAGCTTTCCAATTGTAAACTTTCCATTTCCGAGTAGCAACATTCCAGCAGCACCAGCGTACGGGGTATATATCTCCCAATTGATACGATATTCCCGTGCTTGCATTTCCTATCATGATTTTCTTGATAGAGGGTTACTGCTCACAAGGAAGCTATTAAACCAAGAGTTCCAAATGGTGAAGTTGAAATCATCCCTTCGTAAATTTTACGGACGTTGGTTGACCGTTATGGAATAACCGTTTCACAAATGATATCGGATATGTTCCTTACGTCGTAACTACAATCCCCTTCCCTTTCATGAATTTGACCTACCGAATTAGACTATTTACCGGATTTGTAATCACATAAGCAACACGACGGGTGCCGCATGTGGAGCAGGATCTGCTTACCCTTCCGGAGCACCTGAGATCACCCCTAGTTTTTGGTGGGGTTCGTGTTGTTTATTCTTTAGTTTTCTATGTTGTGTCATGTGTACTATTATTTTTCTGTTTGTCTTTTTCATTTTTAGCCATGGCGTTGTCAGTTTGTTTTGGATTTATGAATTTGACTGTCCCTTTGGTATCTTTCGTCCCTCTTTTAAAATTAATACAGGAGTAGTTGAAATGTGTGGGGTGGGGAGTAAACGATTGGAAAGAGAAACGTATTTTCCATTTATCTTACATTTTAAATTAAGTTAATATAACATCTTCCTCGGTTCATCTTTCTCTAAGCATATCATTAATATCATTATCATTATCATATATAATCATACATAATAAAAAAGTTAATTTATAACTTACCAAAGTCATATTTCCCCGTTCCTTTGACCTACAAGACACTTTCCTATGATCCGTTGATGACGGAAATCGTCCTCATTTCTACAACGTTCACGTAAATTGATGACTCTATGTGTTAAAACAGTTATTGCCCAATCAAATCGGTATATTCGATTTAATTTGCACGGCTCGTGTGATCCTTTAACTCGAACTCATAAGGGTCACACAAACTGTGCAAATGAATTGAATATACCGTGTTGCTTGGTCAATAACTATAACATCATTATAGATAGAAATAAAATGTAAACAGCAATAACGTTCAGCAAACAAATATAAATAAGTCAACATGACCAAATTGGTCAATTGACCCCATAAGGAGATATTGCCCTTTTACGTAAATTTTTAACAATTTTTCATAAATTTTTATAATCTTTTACAAAAGTCTTCTAAAACTATTTAGCAAGATTATAACGTTGCATTATTTCATGTATCAATTGTCTATAAAATATCAGGTGAGCGACAAAGACTCCATTGATCCTCTCCTTTTTATCACTCAACCAACATACTAACATATTCAAAAAGGGGATATCTAGTAAGAAAAAGAGATAAATAAATGTCATTTCTCATTAGCATATACTTCAAAAGTTCATTGACAAAGTTTTTTTTATTAGAACAAATATATCCTCACTTTGAATATTAATTTATTTACTATACAGTTATCTCAGAAGATTTCTTCACTAAACGCCGAGCAATCATTTGTTGCTTCACAACACCTGAAAACGATAGTTTACATTCCTTCACAAAAGTCTGAATTTTTGCACCCATATCTACTTTTCTGATTCCATTTCCTGGAAGCTTGTGTAAAGACTCGATACTCTTGACAATTTCACGAACAGATCTTTTGTTTTTTCCTTCAACATACGCTGGCGACAATGACTTTTCCAAAAATGAATACCTTGGATCATTAGTTAGTCCCGGTATAGCGCCACCAAATTTACTGAACTTATTTGTCTTTGTTAGTTTTGATCCTGTAAGATGATAACCCATGGGCGTTGAAGCTTTCAGAACTCGGCATTCTGGTTTTCTTGATTGTGAGGGCATAAAATGTACAGTTCTTGCGCGTGAAGGGAGATCTCTTTCTCCTGTGTCATAGAATTCTGCATCGTTAAAGCGACGTAATCTCATGTCACCTTTCGCCGACATCATCGACTGTCGTGACACGGATGTTCCAAGACGACCTGGAGCAGACGACGCTGACATAACACGTGCTTTCATTGCATTGATTCGCTTAACTTTCTTATCCTGAAACTGCTGTTTTTCAAACGTAAATCGTGCAAGAAACTTATAACGTTCATTTCCGAGTTCAAATAATCTGGATCTGAGTAACCGTTCTTCTGTGACGTTCTCTGGGAGTATTCCCGACATTCTAGAATCTTTATGACTACTACGGTTCATAAAGTCATCAAAATCACTCTCTCCTTCCCGTTTGTGTTTTTCATTTATCCAGTCTTCAATATCTTTCATCACACCTCTTTTTCGGGTCTGCAAATTGTGATTTTTCATTATTTTACTCATTTTGGTGACTATCGGGTATTAGAACAAATATGTCTATATGTCTGTTCGGTATAATTCTATGATGTAAAATTATCTACACGCGCTCATCACATTAATCCTTGGTAGCTAAGTGTTCATAATGTAATTTTCTAAAAAAAAAAATTGATAAATTTAAATGAAAGTAAATCAAACTGCACATACAGCGGTTGTTAGTTTAATATTATCCCCTGTCTTGGTTGCTTATAAAGCATCGTCATTTTTTTGTGGTAAATTAATTTTAACATTAATCATGCATCTCAATGCACGATCATTACAGTTGCAGAAGATAGAAGTTTATTATAGAAATTAATGATTTTAAGTTCAGCAGTTAATTGAAAGACGTACTTAGCATTACAATTAATTTTACAACCGACATAAAAGAACCATTCGATTGCTTCAGTCTTCATGGGAAAGAGTTATTAAATATTTTACCGATTTTTGAATACTAGTAAATCCATTCCATCAAGGATTTATAAAAGGCATGAGAAAATTCTCCTACACAGACAGGACAGAAATATATTTGACATCATTTAACTTGTTATCGTTTTTAATATCAAACCTTTGTCAAAAACACAATGCCGAGTAAATGGTCGCTTTGTTTGTATAATTTAGATCAGGGTACGCAAAGACAAAAACAATTTTATACATTTGACATCGTTATCTTTAAAACTTAATTAATTTATTAAGTTATTCAAACTGTATGTCTAACTGGAGGTCTCATACTTTAAAAATCATCATCTGACTATTTTTGTCATCTTGTGCTGTGGGTCCGCTGTGTTGTGACATCGACGTCTTGGCCTAACGTTCTTTTCATACACAAATTTCGTTTTTTTATAAATAAAAATGTAGGACTAGTAAAGCTTAAATAAATGAAAAAACCTTTTCCAACTGAAGCCACTTGTAACTAGTTGTTGATGTGTAAGTATAGTCTGACCTGGTCCCTTGTTGTATGTCAGTCAAGTCTTACCTCGCCACTTGTTGATGTGTAAGTATAGTCTGACCTGTTCCCTTGTTGTATGTCAGTCAAGTCTTACCTCGCCACTTGTTGATGTGTTAGTATAGTCTGACCTGGTCCCTTGTTGTATGTCAGGCAAGTCTTACCTCGCCACTTGTTGATGTGTAAGTATTATCTGACCTGGTCCCTTGTTGTATGTCAGGCAAGTCTTACCTCGCCACTTGTTGATGTGTAAGTATAATCTGACCTGGTCCCTTGTTGTATTGTTAAGCTTTTACCTTTATACATTGGCTAGCGGTATAGGGGGAGGGTTGAGATCTCATAAACATGTTTAACCCCGCCGCAATTTTGCGCCTGTCCCAAGTCAGGAGCCTCTGGCCTTTGTTAGTCTTGTATGATTTTAAATTTTAGTTTCTTGTGTATTATTCGGAGTTTAGTATGACGTTCATTATCACTGTACTATTATGCATATTTTAGGGGCCAGCTGAAGGACACCTACGGGTGCGGGAATTCTCGCTACATTGAAGACCCATTGGTTGCCTTCGGCTGTTGTCTGCTCTATGGTCGGGTGGTTGTCGCTTTGACATATTCACCATTTCCTTTCTCAATTTTATAGTCTGACCTGGTCCCTTGTTGTATGTCAGGCAAGTCTTACCTCGCCACTTGTTGATGTGTAAGTATAATCTGACCTGGTCCCTGTTGTATGTCAGACAAGTCTTACCTCGCCACTTGTTGATGTGTAAGTATAGTCTGACCTGGTCTCTTGTTGTATGTCAGACAAGTCTTACCTCGCCACGTGTTGATGCGTGACCGCAGTCTTACTTTTCGACTTATTCAACTTTTTCTATAATACTTGTTGATGTTAAAAGAATCTCGTAAGTGGTGATAGCTGCCTTTTCGTGTGTGCGTGTGTGTTCTTTTTATCGAACGAGAATTTGATGCTGAAAATTGTCAGATATTTGTCGTATTTGCAACTCGTCAAGAATCGGTGCGATTAATGCCTTATCTTCCAGCGTTTATGTTTGTCTATCAAGATTGTATGGTAACTGAGCTGAATATGTCCTTTTGTCAAGACAACTCGCGAAGGTGTGTTGCTGTATCTTCATAACAAGCATACTTCTAGTATTATATATCAGAAGAAGCTAATTCTCAGAATATACTTTTCGTTAGAATTACTTACGTTTTATTTACTGCAACTGACATGATGGATACCATAGTTTATTTAATTTCACAACATAATCCCTCCATTGAAGTATATTCGGGTAAGGATGTTATCTCTAATTTTAAATTGACGGTGTTTAAATAAATGGAGTTCAATATTTAAAGAAATACCACATTGAAGAGGCAACAATACTATAATTTATCTGTCATTGTCTTTAACCTTTTGAATAGCAATTGTTCGTTCGACTAGTACATCGAATATTTAAATTCGGTTAATAATACAGTTACTACGGTGCGTACGTTGATAACGTAGATATAAGCTTGACAGATTTTCAATTTATAGTCGTATAGATAGACCAACTTGGTATTCCGCATTTAGGCGCAGGGGTACACACATACGTTTTTCTTTTGCTACTTTCCTTTTACATTTTCAATAATGATTTAATTACAAACTTAAGTCCTAATCCTCTTTTGTAGATTGTAACATAAATTGTTTTTTTTTTCCTTTGGATTTTATAATGAAATAGTTTGTTTGAAAAAAGTGATGATGGGGAAACTATGATATATTATCTGCAATTTGAAGTTGTACCAGACTTTGCTAATTAATAAAATTGAGAAAGGAAATGTGGAATGTGTCAAAGCGAAAGCAACCCGACCATAGAGCAGACAACAGCCGAATGCCACTCCAAAAACTAGAATCCAAAGGAAAGAAGGCGGGGCTTAGCTATGGTGCAACATATTCATTATCATGTTATTCCATGGCTGTAGCTCCACCCTTTTTTGAAAAAGCATCCGCCTCTAAAATATTTAGGAGACTTAAAACGTAAAAGGTCAAGTTCTTCATTTGATTTAATTTTATAACAAAAAGCAATAAATCATGTTTACCACATCGAATCCGACATTTTTGTTTGGCTTTCTAATGACTTAATGAAATCACCTGCGCAAACGATCATAAACGGGGCGCAAAACTAAAAAAATCTGGAAATTATCCACATTTTCCATAATTTAAGTAAATTCTGGAGCTCTATTATATGAATTACGCAGATTATACACGAGGCGCTAGAGTGGCTTTCGCGAGCTTCCATTTCATTGGATAAAACTAAAATGTGATCAATTTCCAATATTAGCTCAAGGTCTTCACGTCGCTGTCAATAATCTTTTTTTTTGTATTACAAATTTATATACCAAGTGTTTTACTTATATATTAACATATATACGGATTCGTTTGTTTAAATATGTTCACTCGTAAGAACCATGGTATATGATAGTACTTGAACGATAATTATGTTAGTAAGATTTGTCCGCCAGACTTTTCTTCACAGATAATCATAAGACAAGTCAAAGACTATAACTTTACTGGGAATGTATAAGTCCCTAGATAAGTCCCTGATAAATTTTCTTAGGAAAATAACTTCATTGTTAGTAAAATATGGTTCGCACTTATTTTCCCTGGGAAAGTTTTTAAAAATATATAGATATAGATCCGTATTCTCGTTTTCAGTTTCCCCTATGAAAACGAAAAAGGTCTCTTAAATTTAAAATTTTATCAGTTCTCCAGATTTTTTAGATTGAATCTAGACTATATGAGAATTAGGCAGCAACCATCTGATTTTCTGGGAGATATGGATTTTTTGTTGGACAAACTTCTACTGTACAATACTTGAATAAATAACTTAAAGTTTACATTTTAACAATTTTGTAAAACTGCTATATTTTGGGGCCAAAAAGGGGGTCTTACTGAACCTACTCCTTTAGCAATACATATAGTGGCACCTGAGGGTGAAACAAACCAATTTTTTTCAGGGTCAAAAACAAGTTATTTTTTTCTCCAAAAAACTTGAAACAAACTTTTTTTCCAAAAAAATCCAAACATGTATTGTTATGAGTTAAAATTTGTGATTTTATAAAGAATTATAAAGAAGACTACAACCAGCAGATCTACCCATCGGAACAACATTTGATACAAAAATTTGATAACACTTTTAGATAAATGGATAATGTATTGTACAATAGCTAGGGATTTTCTATTTCTATTCCGGCTTAGTCATAATAATGAAGACTTCAGTTTGTACATCAAGTCAGTTTGAGATTTCCTTTTTGAAAGAATGTAGAAGTGCAGTATTTGATGTTGTTCCATTCGGTAATTTTGTTTACAAGTAGTAAAATAACGGGCGACGGATCGTGAGGTTCAAAATGACAAAAAGTATAAGAATGGGATTGTTTCCCCTTTTATTTGCACCTGTGTCACGTGATGATGACTTCCTGTTTTGGAATGTAAACGAAGGTGTACAACATTTAAATGCAAAATGATACAATATCACGGGGCTGTTTTGCCCCTGATATGTATCCTAATGTGCTGTTTAGTAAAACTTTCTTATGAGGATCAGATTGTAGTCAGCACACGCCATGGCTCAGTGAGAGGTTTCAGCATCCCCTCTCACTATTCAAGATATGACAACAGAAAAATTAATATATTCCTTGGTGTCCCATATGCGAAAAGACTAACACAATATCTAGACTGGCGAAGAGAGTTTCGTTTTAATGTAAGTGATACAACAAAGGGCCTTTATTTTGATAAATGCAATGCTATAAGCTAACACAACTTATTTTTTAGGGGCACTGGTTTGTCATGAGTCAACGCAACCATATTTGACAATTCCTTATTAAAAACCTTGATAAATGTAGAATTCTATTATGTTACTGTTGAATTTTCATCGGTTAATGTAGAAATGTGCACACACTGTTGGTAAACATATAAAAGGTTAATTGATTGTTTTATGTCCAGTGGCCAATATTTCAAGAACATTCAGGATGAAAACACATTCAAAACAGTGAACAGATAAGTCCTGATAAAAGGGTTGTCCAGAAATTTTGTCTGTGAAAAGGACATGCATAAAATTGAGAATGGAATTGGGGAATGTGCCAAAGAGACAACAACCCGACCATAGAGCAGACAACAGCAGATGGTTACGTCTTCAATGCAATGAGAAATTCCAGCACCCAGAGGTGTCCTTGAGCTGGCTCCTCAACAAATATATACTAGTTCAGTGATAATGAAAGCCTTTAATATACTAAACTCCAAATTGTACACAAGAAACTAAAAGTTAAAATAATACAAGACTAACAAAGGCCACAGGCTCCTGACTTGGGACAGGTGCAAAAATGTATGACCAACCTTGTATAGACAGGAAAATACAATTTTGGGTCAGAAAATACAAATAAGAACTAGGGTCACATGACTAGTTTCTTCACATACATGTACTACAAAACAGGTAAAGCGTAAGATCAGAACTCTTTCCTTTTTTGAACCAGAAAGTTACATTATTGGCATATTATTAAATAGCAAAGATGAAACAAATTGAATCATACAAAAAATACGCTGTATTTTTAATAAAGAGTTGTAAAAATAAGATATTACATTGCACATGTAGTTAACATGGTTAATATAACACAAGTTTCTCTTCAATCAGATGAAAAGGAAAACAAATTGAAAAACCCTTTCCCCATCTACCAATGTTTTACTAGAATTAATAGTAAAAAATCTGTTAGAATAACCATGAATATTTCAATCAGCCAGTAGTCCGACTATACAAATCCTTGGTCATTGCAATACTTTTCCAGTACTAGAATATGTCTGACTTCTAAACATTCTATAGATGATAGAGAGACATGTATTTATGTCCACTCAAACAGTTGTACTTCATGTACTTTAACCAAACTTATTGTAAATATTATTTTTCTAAAGTTATTATAATACATCATTTTGTACATTGTACATCAGCATGTTAAAACACAATAAAATATAAATTTTGCTTTATATTTTTTAGAGACCAGATAAACCAAGTTGGTCAGGGACTTGGGATGCCAGTTATTACAGACCAGCCTGCCCACAACATATGTGGCATGTCAAAGAAACTGTCCCTGGATTCAACAAACAAAATGTCAGTGAAGACTGTCTTTACATGAACATATTTGTACCTCATGTAAGTAAAAGTTGGCTTTTATAAACAGATCTGTAAACAAAGAAATGAATTAAGAAATTGAAACAAACTCAAAATGTATACACTAATACATGTTCATGTACATATTTACCTAATGAACAATGAAAATGTAGATATGTAACGAAAATAAATAGGATCAAATTATTCATTTTACTACAGTATAAAATTAGCAAGCCACCATCTCACCCTCCATTGCCACACCATTGCTGCTTTTTTATTGACATGAATTTATAATTTTAAAGGAAAAGTTCACAAGCAACAGTACATACAAAATGTAGTCTTAGCTTTGTATAAGAAAGACATACAACACAGATTTTGTTTGTGCTTATACATATACAATGTACATGTAATGTTAATTATAAAAATGAAATGTTAACAATGTACAGTTTCATTTTTGTACTGTCTATGAATCCACTTCTTTGACGAATACTACCAGTCTTGAACACATTCTCAATTGTATAAGAATTGAACTAAGTGTTTCTGTTTTACAGGATACAGATGAGATTCCCAGTAACAGTCCTACGTTGTATCCAGTTATGGTGTTTATACACGGTGGTGGCTTTGTTGTCGGAGCATCACAACAATATCCTGGTGTATTTCTGGCAGAGAGAAAGATAGTAGTCGTCACATTTAATTATAGGCTTGGACCACTTGGTAATTCCTTGGGAATATTATATATGTATTATTATCAAATCTTTAGATACTTTGATGTATAGTTTAATTATTTTTTAATTAGGGCTCCGCCTAATCAGTCCGTCCGTCCGTCTGTCCGTCTGTAACACTTTTGTGTCCGCTCTATATCTTGAGAACCGTTATGATTTCAAAGTTTATACTTGACATCCATTTGAACCAACACCAGAGGGTGTGTCATGATGTATGTACAACTTCCTAGGTCAAAGGTCAAGGTCAAAAACTTTAGTTTCAGTTGACAACCCTGTGTCCTGTGGTGAAGACACTGTCCGCTCTATATCTTGAGAACCGTTATGATTTCAAAGTTTATACTTGACATCCATTTGAACCAACACCAGAGGGTGTGTCATGATGTATGTACAACTTCCTAGGTCAAAGGTCAAGGTCAAAAACTTTAGTTTCAGTTGACAACCCTGTGTCCTGTGGTGAAGACACTGTCCGCTCTATATCTTGAGAACCATTATGATTTCAAAGTTTATACTTGACATCCATTTGAACCAACACCAGAGGGTGTGTCATGATGTATGTAAAACTTCCTAGGTCAAAGGTCAAGGTCAAAAACTTTAGTTTCAGTTGACAACCCTGTGTCCTTTGGTGAAGACCGTGTCCGCTCTATATCTTGAAAACCGTTATGATTTCAAAGTTTATACTTGACATCCATTTGAACCAACACCAGAGGGTGTGTCATGATGTATGTACAACTTCCTAGGTCAAAGGTCAAGGTCAAAAACTTTAGTTTCAGTTGACAACCCTGTGTCCTGTGGTGAAGACACTGTCCGCTCTATATCTTGAGAACCGTTATGATTTCAAAGTTTATACTTGACATCCATTTGAACCAACACCAGAGGGTGTGTCATGATGTATGTAAGACTTCCTAGGTCAAAGGTCAAGGTCAAAAACTTTAGTTTCAGTTGACAACCCTGTGTCCTTTGGTGAAGACCGTGTCCGCTCTATATCTTGAAAATCGTTATGATTTCAAAGTTTATACTTGACATCCATTTTAACCACAACCAGAGGGCGTGTCATGATGTATGTACAACTTCCTAGGTCAAAGGTCAAGGTTAAAAAAACTTTGGTTTCAGTTGACAACCCCGTGTCCTGTGGTGAAGATCGTGTCTGCTCTATATCTTGAGAACCGTTATGATTTCAAAGTTTATACTTGACATCCATTTGAACCAACACCAGAGGGTGTGTCATGATGTATGTAAGACTTCCTAGGTCAAAGGTCAAGGTCAAAAACTTTAGTTTCAGTTGACAACCCCGTGTCCTTTGGTGAAGACCGTGTCCACTCTATATCTTGAAAATCGTTATGATTTCAAAGTTTATACTTGACATCCATTTTAACCACAACCAGAGGGCGTGTCATGATGTATGTACAACTTCCTAGGTCAAAGGTCAAGGTTAAAAAAACTTTGGTTTCAGTTGACAACCCCGTGTCCTGTGGTGAAGATCGTGTCTGCTCTATATCTTGAGAACCGTTATGATTTCAAAGTTTATACTTGACATCCATTTAAACCAACACCAGAGGGTGTGTCATGATGTATGTACAACTTCCTAGGTCAAAGGTCTGTCTGTCTGTTGGTCCGTCCATCGCTAACAAATTTGATCCACACTATATGTTGAGAGGACAGCTGTTATTATTTCATACTTTATACCTGACAAACATTTTCAACTTAATATATATATTAACCAACACCAGAGAATGTGTCATAATGTATGGTCAAAGGTCAGTCCGTCAGTCTGTCCATCCGTTCGTTGTTCTTGACAAATTGTGTCCATCGGTCTGTCCATCCGTTCGTTGTTCTTGACAAATTGTGTCCGCTCTACCTCTCAAGAACCGTTAATATTTCATACTTGACAAACATTTTCAACTTAACATAAATATTAACCAACACCAGAAAATGTGTCATAATGTATGCATCCTAGGTCAAAGGTCAGTCCATTATTGACAGCGGGGCCCACAGAGATGGCTTCCATCTCAATGATATCTAGTTGGTACAAAGGCACATTAAGTTATTTACATATTTGTAGACTTTTGATATTCTGCATATATAGGAAAAGAATATTGGGTAAATATCAATATGATAACATTGAAAAACAATACCAAGACAACATGCAAACTTTAACAAAGACAAGTGTCTAAAACAGTATGTAAACTTCTTAATTTACTTTTAAGATTGTCTGAGCGTTCACAAGTGGTTGATGAAAAGGAACAGCTTTTCAAGATTTTCTGTTAACACTTAATTCCCCAAAGATATTTATGGTACATGTATATAAAGGAAAAGTATTTAGTAAAAATTTATATTAAATCATTTTTTGAATTTATCACAAACAAAACATTTAGCTATGATTATATGTTATTTTATGATTTCTTAGAACTAGTTATTTCAGAATTTCTAAGAACTAAGTTAATGATAATGTTTTTGTTTATTTCAGGATTTCTGAGCACTAATTCTAGAGATTCATGGGGAAACTATGGGATGTGGGATCAAATCAGAGCATTGGAGTTTGTTAAAGAGAATATAGAAGCATTTCGTGGCAATCCTAATCTAGTTACAATTGCTGGACAAAGTACAGGAGCTGCTTGTGTTGGACTTCACCTCTTGTCTCCAAGATCTAACAGTATATATCATATTTTATAAGTTTTACCTCATTTCATTCCAAAAGTTTACTGTAAAAACTATGTAAACAAAAAACTCAGTTACCAAAAAAGAATTTATGATCATATAAGGCACATACGGTACATTCCATTATGGCATATTTTCAGGAGGCATTCATTCTAAACTACTCAAAACTATTAAAAACATAAAACTGTTTTTATTTATCAATAAATCATTATGATATATCTATCTGAATATTTTACAGAATTATTTTAGTAAGTTGTTTTTATTTCAGGATTATTTGTGAGAGCTATCATGCAGAGTGGATCTGATCTTAGTGAATGGGCCATTATTAAGTCTAACGATGATGCCAAGTCGTATGCTATAGATCTAGCAATGGAAATAGGTTGTCCTACTGGTGACATGTCTAGATTGGTCAACTGTCTACAAGTATCTAGAACAGCTGATGAAATTGTAAATGCCTCATCCTTAGTTAGACTGAAGGTATGTATTTATATAATCTAGCTTTTCAAATTAAAAACCCTGAATAATGAAGAATAAGGGTAAATGAGTTTGAATTAGTTTAAACATATTTATTTATAGTGGATTTGGAAACAAGTTTTGCAACTTATATTAATCCCTTTCCACTTTGCGAGTGCTGCCTTGCAGCAACATTAGCCTGCTCTTTTCCGAAATCTACAAGGTTGTTTTTAATGTTCAAGAGATATGGCTCTCTCTTAACACGGCTCAGCCATTGATCGTCCCCTTTCGACGGACTATCATCGTTTCCTCAAGACCATATTGCAAATGGTGTCAAGGGCGAGCCAAAAATTAAGTCCCTGAAATTTTCATCCTAGATCAGAATTGAACCAGGAATCTTTGTGTTAGTAGTCCATTGCACTACACCACGGCTTTCTTAAGAGTTTGAATTAACCAGCTTGTTTATAAAGTAGACACTTGTAATATGTCAGTGATATTTTCATTATAACAAATTTTCATTAGACGACTTATTTGTATTGGAAGTTCTAAACCAATCATTGTTAAGTCTTCTTTTTACATCTAGTGTATGCAGTTCTGTAAACTTATTTCAACAAGTTATGAACTTACAACACAAATTATGACAAAAACTGTGGATTCATTTATTTTCGAGGGTATCAATTTTCGTGGATAGAGAAAAAAGGACGTTTCGTGGTATACATAAATTCGTGGATTGCTGATTACAAAACAAAAAAACATCAGATACGTAATTCGTAGATTTTTTTTTGATTTAGGAGGTCATATAACTGCCTTGGTTTGATCAATAATAAAACAAACAAAAAAGAAGGAATTCATTGAAAAAGTTTTGAATTGTCAAAATCCTCGCTTGGTCATTTTAGGTTAAAGTGATCATTAAAAACTTCTATTACAATAATGGACAAAGACAACTAATTATTTGTTTTACAATTTATAAATGCTTGTCGGGATTCTATAAGGCAATCAAAGTTTTATGATTGAAAGCTCATTTCCCTAATCACGATATAATAAACAGACATATAAGTATAAGGTGTAGTGTTTCCTACAGGTGGTTTTGGCGTGTAATGGCGCCCTGCCGCGATTTCTCGACGCCCTGCCCTTTTTTGGAAAAAAATTTGGCGCCCTGCCCTAATTTTGTCGAAATTCTAGACGCCACGCCTTTCTCGTCTGTGTGCCTTCATCAGCGCCCTTCTGCCCTGACGTCTTTTTCCAAAATTCTCTTGTGCCGTTTTGGTGAAATTTTGTTTTATCGATTTCTGATCTACAAGTTAATTACATATGATACCTGTGTGATTGCCCCCAGGTTAATCATGTCATTACAATCAATTACAATGATAAAGACTTCAAAGGTGTTAATAACTAAGTAATTTAATTAGGACAATGTATCTTTTTGTCATACTTTTGATGAATGAACAGAACAGAACAGAACAGAACATATTTTATTTCCAATTAAGGGCCCACAAGGGGCATACAGAGCATACATGAATAAGGAAAAAGAATATTAATTTGATAGATACATACAATGTAGATACAAACATTATTTTACATACAGTAACAATACAATTACTAACTCATATTCACTTTAATAAATTTACCAACAGCATTAAGGACCTGATTGTCTTCACAGTTTTTATAAAATAAATAAATAAATTTATGCTGATTATCCAGTAAAGAAAAATTTGGAATTCTTTGGCAAACAAAGTCAAAGAGAGCATCTCTATCTGATTTAGAATTTTCACAGTTAGTTAAAAAATGGATTTCATCTTCAACACAGCCAGAGGAGCATTTTTTGCAAATTCTTTCATTTCGTGGAATATTTGAAAAACGTCCAACTTCAATTTGAAGCTTATGAGCAGAAATACGTAATTTGCATATAGATCTTCTTAAATCAAAGTCCTTTATTAAAGAAAGATAATTTTCATAACCAAAATTCTGCTTAAATTTCACATAATTAAAATGTGTCAGCGAGTGTATTTAGCTTTGGTCGGCATTTTCGATCTCCAAGTCACAATGGAGGAGTGTATAAATGAAGACTTTCATGACTTTAGAATTGAATTTAAGTCATCAAAATAAAACTATGCCGTTACAGAAATGCCTTCCATCTCAACACAGTTAACGCAAACGTGGTGGAATTTTTTTTTTAGTTACTTCCCCTGTTTTAGCCTATTACAAATTTGTGCTCTAAAAATATTATCTAGTACCAAAATAAGGAATAAATTACCAATTAAATATATAATAACATAATAATGTTACCTTAAAGATATTAACTGTCTTTGAACATATTGGAAAAAAAATATTGCAATATCTACTTGATAATTATACTTTTTATTAGCAATCCATGTTCTAAACATTATCAAATTAGAATTGCATTTCTTAATCTCCAACCGTGCTTCTTATATAGAAGTTAAGTGAAGATACACTTACTGGGTGCACTTGAGTCAATTTCAACATAGTATTCATTCAATAATAATACATTGCTACTATTTTGTTGAGTATTTTCTGTGGTATATTATTTTATTTTATTATTTTTATAACACTGTTATATATCTTTTATTATGTGTGTATTGCATATGTTAATGTTTATAATAATATTGTCTGTATCATATGCCCTCCTGGGGCCCTTATTTGGAAAATAAAAATATTCTATTCTATTCTATTCTATAGATATAATCAAACCATATTCTTTGATAATGGGTAGAGTGAAGTTAAACTATAAAAACATAATAAAAATTGTATGTTGATGAAGATGTACTATACATAACTACACAAACAATGACATAAAGACTATAGTTGAAATGCATCTTTATTTAAAAAAAACAACCTATACAGTAAAAACTGGCACCCTGTCCCTTTTGAATTCTAGCTAGAGCTAGCTAGCTAAATTGTGTTTATTGTTTTAAATATTTCATATATACACTTTTTCTTGCTTAACATTTGTTTTAATGATTGATTACAGATGTATATGTCCTTTTTATAGCATTAAACTAGTATGTTTTAAATGAATCAATTTTATAGAAATTGCCTGTTTATAGTTAGTGCCCTAAAATTGTTGTCCATCGCGCTTAATGTGCCCTCTGAGCTAACAATTACCCTGCCCTTTTTAAAAGCTGCAGGAAACACTAAGGTGTGATAATAAATGTACCTGTCGTAACCAATATTACCTACGGGCAATATCCCCGTACTTAATCCTATTGATTTTTAATCACCAGTAAACCAAACTAGTCTATGACACGGTAATTAACAACTTGCAGTTATTTTCCATGAACAGTTTTAATCAATTTTAAAAAGTAAATTACCACTGATATTCGAAATATTTATTATGGTTTGAATTAAAATATCTTCTTTCAATAAAAAACATGTGTAATGTTACAATGTTTATTGCTAGTCAACACTATACTAGAACTGCATAACATAACCGGAAATAAACATCCGACTCCATACATATTTATCGGGTTTATTCTTCGTTGAATTCTTAAATTCGTGGTTCGCTGTGACCCACGAAACCCACGAAAATTGGAATACCACGAATAAAAATGAATCCACAGTACCCACAAAATTTCAACAGGAGCTAAAATATATACAGTGGTTTCCTTATTTTCATGGATTGAGGAATAAATCCTGTTCTTGGATATCTAATTTATGTTTTTACCCAGATTTCCATTAAAAAATTAGATTAGTGTTGAACATTTAAATTTGGGGTTCACCTCCACCCATGAAATGCATGCAAAATATTGTAGAACAAATAATAATGAATCCACAATATTTAGAATATAATATGAGGTTTTTCTCTCTGTTGTAGCCAGCATCAGTAGGAAATCCCTGGGGACCAGTTGTAGACATTGGACAGGGAGCTATGTGGGCTTTCCTTCCTGAAACTCCAAGGTCAATGAGAAGTCAAGAAAGATTCAAATTATTTGAAGTTATGGCGGGGCTCAATAGGGATGATGGTTCATATTTTATACGTGAGTTTATTGTTAAGCTGTCAGCTTGTATTTTTATTTAACAGAAATGTTCAGTTAACATGAAGTTTTACACTTTCGACAAATATAAGGAGATGTGTATATACATGAATGAGACAGCATTCAAACAACAAGAAAAAAACCAACATAATACATTTAAGTTCAGTGTACAGTAGGGTCTTCAACAGTAGATAGATGTATATACAACATGTTTAGGTCACCCCAATTAAAAAGATTTTTTGAAAAAAATCTAGACTTCATAGATCTGCCATGAGACAAACATTGATGGTCTTTTCAAAAATAAAGTTAATATGGATAAATTGCAATTAGATAGAAAAAAAACCTCTGAACTGTGTATAGACAAACATGGTTTGATGTTACAGTTAACAAGTGTTCTTTTGTAATAGTTATATAGCAAACATTCTTTAAAAATATACACCAAGTTAATGTCAACATATTTCAAAATACATTGTATGATTAATAGTATAATATGAAATCTTTGAAAGGTTGTGTTTAGTATAACATTAAACCCTATCTATTTTTACAGCTAATGTGCGAGATTTAGAAGAAGGAATTGAGAGTAACAAATTCGGTAATATTATCAATGAATTCCTGACTGATAGAAATGTGGAAGATTTATTCAACACAAAAGATGCTTTAGAGTTTGAGTATACATGGTGGCCTCAGCCAGGAAACAAGTCTATGATTAGACAAATGTTAATGGATGTAAGTAAAACCAACCCCTAATGATGGCAGATCTGTCATTTATATATTTTTGTGGTAACCAATTTTTGTTGATTGAGGAAAAAATTTATATTCGTTGAAATTATATTTCACGGTTTTGCCAAGTCTACATATTATACAAGCCTATAGATAATTTTTTTTTTTATCTTCACATGGGATATTGTCCTATATTACGGATTACAAATTTGTCAAGGTTTGTGATTGGATAACAACACATAGTTGTCAATATATATTCAGGAAACTGCCGGGGTATATACAACATTTTTATCCCCAATTAGAACCTCAATAACACCGGTTACTATGTGGCGTTGTCAAAAGCTATACAGAACACTTAGGAATGTAAGAGGCTCACAGAGGGAAAATAATGATGTGCTTCAGTCAATAATACATTTTTAATACAAAATCACGCAATTTACGCTTTTTATAATTAAATTGAATGTTAAAAGTGAAAGTGTTATTATGAATAATAACACCTTATGTAAGAATCCTGGATTTTGATTGGTTGATAGCCAGCGTATTTTTCTCCAAAATTTTGGTGTATTTAAACAGATATAGCATGTTCTTGAGGGTATTTGCGAAAAATACCTGTCTTGAGAATGAATTTCCCTCGCCTTACGGCTCGAAATTTAACATTCTCTTGACTGGTATTTTTCGCAAATACCTCATTAAGTCTGGGGTAATCCGTAATATATGTGTCATTCAGGTCTCAGACAGGGTATATACTGTGACATTCCTGGCCTAGGGCTTATATCCCATTCGCCTTCGGCTCAGGGGATATAAACTCTAAGCCGGGAATGTCACAGTTTATATCCTGTCTGAGACCTGAATAACATATGATATTCCCTGTACATGTTTTATATTATGATTTTAGTTTTTGTTTTTTTTATACATGGGCTCATATTCCTGTCAAGGTTACAATTAACAAATCATGAACTAAAAATTGTTTTTGATGTTTTTATACTTTGAGCAGCATACTAATCATAAAAGGGTCTTTATGTTAGTAGATATTGTTTAGAAATAGAATTTGAGCAATCACTTTGTCTTTCTTATATTTCCTATCCAGTGCAAGTGATTAGAAAAACAAATTATGCATACAGAGTTCTTTCATGTTGATAAGAAATAGTTTTTAGGCTTATCAACTGCATTTCTACATATTTGCATGAAAAATGACAACCTAAAGAGTTTTTATGCAATATAATATTGGAACAAAAAACTGGCAAGAATATTGTGTGACAATAACTTCTAACTATTCTCCTGTTAAATTTTCAGCTTTTTTTCTTTATATAGCTATGTATAGGAAGTAGTTTTTGCATGTTTAGTCATATTTCTGATGTTGCTGAAATGGCTATTAATGGGAGATAACTCCTGTATTTAAATTGAATATTTTACTGGTTTTGTTTTAGATGATGACAGACTACATGTTTGGTACAGGTCTTGATGAAGTGGTGAAAGGTCAAGCTAAACACAATAAAACATATGTTTATAACTTTAACTATTATTCATGGAATGATTATTTACCACCATGGAGAGGTTAGTTTAACAAAAACTTTAATTGCTCATTTATTTAAAAAACAATCTTAGTAGATAACTTATGTCAGTTGGTCAATAGATCATTGAGACAGCAATCAAAAATCTCAGATACTGAAAATCCATTAAATCAATGTGACAGCAACACAAAAAACCTCAAATTGAAAATTTATATGTTTATTGTATGAATTTATTATTGTGATTTCGGAAAATTGTTTAAAATACCAGATTAGTTGTTGCTATTTTATTTGAAACTAAAAACATAATTATGTATCAGTAATCAGAATAAACATTATTATTGCAATACTCACCCAGTCATATTATTCACGTTGATAAAAACCTTGCAATTTCTGAATTTATAGTAACCAAAGTGTAGAGGTCCATAAACAGCTCTTAACAGTAAACAAGTGCTTATACAATATAGTGGGTCTCTTAGGGTCTAAGCATGACACAGGATTGCTGATTATTTGTAAGCGTGACAAGAGAAAGTCAAATTAATATGTCGTGGAAACGGGAAATGGGGTCTAGCGGGACCCGGGGATGACAAAAGAATGAGAATTGCTTACGTACATAGTGTAAGTGGGATATGTGAATATGACAAAACAGTAAGCGGGATCAAGGATCGGAACCCCCCAATGAGATCCCCAATATATGTCAAGCTGTAAACACCTTGAATAGCTTTTCTTTAATTATTGAAGGAGCATGATTTATACTAAAAGAATGTGGAAATAATCTTCTTCACATTAATTACAGGTATAGCTCATGGACAGGAGTTACAGTATATGTTTGGATTTCCCTATATAAATCAGACCTACAAGGACCTGTTTGGAGTATACCCACGACAACAGTATGATTACCAAGATAGAAATATCAGTGAATATATGATTAGTATGTGGACAAACTTCACTGCATCAGGGTAAGATGTTGTCATTTTTTTAACTTACTTAAGTAGTATGATAGTCAATATGCTGTGACTTAGAAATACATATCATGATTAAAGATTTATATAACTTTGATATAGAGATCCCATTAATTGATTATTTTTTTTTTATATATAGACATTAATTTTACTTTATCTATTATGAATAGCTAGTTTACAAATGACATCACAAATTAATTTTTAAAGATTTTAAGAAATTTGATGTTTATTACTTTTTTTAAAATATAAAGGTGTGTGTTAATATATGTTTTAATATAGAACTATTTTTTTTTCAGAAATCCTACACCAAAGACTTTTAATACACTTTTACATTTTAAGAATGTTACCTGGTTACAGTATAATAACTTTAATCACAGCTATTTAGAGATAGGAAATACATCTCGTAATTTGATAAACTATAGACAGAATCATTATGGCTTTTGGAGAAAGTATTTTCCACAGCTTTATAACAGACCTAACTGTAAGTCTATATTTAAAAGTTTTGTTATACCCCTTCTCTAGAAGTGGGACTATATAGACGTATTTACACTTGTATGCAAATTTGTCCGCCATTACGTAAAATCACACAAGATTCACGTAAACTTTGATATCATAATTTAAAATATTTGATGTCACAATTTAAAAGTGATTGTTGCTTGATGTCTAAAAGTGATTCGGAGTCAATCTAAGGTCATTTGGAGGCAATATACAGCTAAATACCATAAGTGAAAATATGTTTATTGGAATACCTTGTTGGACTGATTATATGACAAATATTTTCATTACACTTTTGTTAGAAACTACTGAATAAAATTAGAATGACTTCATATTTGGTCAGCAGTTTAACAGTGAAAAGTAAGCAATTAAAAAACATGCCTCAAAAATTATGGATTCCTTTCTATATAAAGACAGCATATATAAGCTATTATTTGTGATGGAAATTTTAATTGATAAATACAGATATTTTTCTAAATGATTGATAATTATGCACTGCCTATAATAGTAAATAATCATCAAGTATTGGTGTATCTTGAAAAATGATGAATATTTGTTTTTCACTTGATATGACTTATATGACATGATATCTAATCCAATAAAATATTTTTTTCCATTTCAGTCATAAAGAATACAGGTTCATCCAGTACTGATGACCAGGGGAAGAATTATCAGATAGCCACATACTCCTTAGTAGGTCTAGCTGTACTACTATCAGTTATAGTGCTCTCATTATGTATAGCAGTTTACAGAAGGAGGCCAAAGGACTATTAATAGATGTTTAACATGAGGAATCTGTCTTTTACTTTTTAAATTAGGTGTATGAGATTATGTACAGTTAAAAAGTATAATGTCACTGACATATTTAAAATATCTTCTTTGTAAAATATCATGATTATTGTGTTTATAAATGCATTTAAAATGCAACTTTTGCATCCCTACTAATGGGCATTGGGTGCACATTTTTAGATTGTAATCAGATTTGGGTAGACTCAAATTCATTCATAAATATGATAATTGTAAGCCTACCATGGCAAATATAATGTTTAAGGTATATCTTAAAAAGCAAATTCTTCACTTGAATTATGTATTTTCTGTACATAACGGCACTTTCAAAACCAAACTGAAATTGAGCTAAAGTTCATAAAATTTTAAGTGACAAATATTGGTTTGTGAATGCAAATACTGATAAATTTTATGATCTGTGCTAAAACAAATTCAACTCAAACTCTCATGAAGATCAATTCATACAATTAGATAGTATCTAAATTTATGTTGGTAAAGAAGTTATTTTGTTGATCAACACAATTAGTTGTTCACAAGCGCTTAATTGTTTTATTTTTGTTTGTTTTTGTTTTTATATTGGTGAGTGCTGAAATTTTGCATCTTCAGTAGGAATTAGAGGTCAAAATATTTTCTTTCTTTTCAAGTCTTTATAGAAGTATAACTTGTAAACAATATATCGCTGTATAAATTGTTAGGACATGTTGTTGCTTTAAAAAAAGTGCTATATATATCATATATTTTGTTACTCAAATGTATATACTATTAACAGTAGATAAAAAATAGTAATCAGATGTATATTACCATATAAACATTTTCCCCAATCTAGATTTTCTTAAATCTTCATGAAACCGTCTTCATTTCATTTAACCAAAGTAATTTTTCAGTATTCATTGCAAATTTATTTTGAAATTCATTATGTTATTATGTCTAATGGGAGTCTCTTTACTATGAAAGTGATTTTATATGAAAATTTCACTATTGATTTGTAAATTTTATGTTCAAAATATCAATCTACTGTCTTAAGTTTGTTTCCTATTGACTAAAAAAAGTTTAATCCTTTAAAAAAGATAAATATTTACAAATTAGAAATAAGCATGTAAACATTACTTTTCTCAGAAAGTGGGCCAACCAGTGGTATATCATTATTTTGATCAGTGTTATATACATGTTTGTTTTAAATTTAAAGTTAAGTTTCATGGTTTATGGAATTTAGTTTGCTTTGTTAAAATATGACATCATTTATTAGTGATTTTAATCAAGGTTTTAAGGCATATTAATTTTGGTTTAATCTTTTTTATTCTCTGAGTCTGTGACTCAAATAACTGCAGCAGGTTGTATGTTTTCCCTGGAAGACAATTTTATGCAAATTTTGTATATAAAAAATTATTTTTAAATGTTTTACTTCTTAATGTCTGATTTTGTTTACAAAATCTATAGCAATATGTATATATGTATATAAACAGATATAAGCGTCCAATTTTAAGTTCTTTGTATATCTTTTGTTTTTTAACCTGATTTGTCCCAGCTACAGTTATGTATAATTTTTCATGTTTGTTCCACATCATACATTCCGTTTTAAAATCACCATAAAAATTGATAAATTTTCATGGATACCAATGTTCATGGATTTAGGAAAATGTATGTTCGTAGATACTTGATTTCATGATTTTGGAAAAGTCTACATAGTTTTTTACAAGCATTTAGAAAATTAGTACTTCATTGAACATTTTGTTGGTTTACCCTTACCTTTGGAAACTGCTTTTCCATGAATAACAATGAATCTTCAGTTACACAAACATTTACCTATACCAGGTGTGATCTTTAAGCTGACTTTTTAGCAAGGAGTTTTCACTCATCATCAAGTCAAATTTGGTTGTTTTGTTACAAATGTGCCATATGTATGTGTTGTTGATATATTTAACTGTTTGTTATCTCACTTTTTTTTATTATTCAATGTCTGCCTCAATAGATAGATTTGAAATATTTTCAATCATGATTTCTTAAAATTTCTACTAAATCAAATATTTTTGTCAGAAAGTACAACTTTGAGATAACTATAGTAAAATGTACTTTAAGTTGAAGTTTATATTGTAGTGTTTTATATATAAAGGAAATGATTTCTGATAATTATAGTACAGAAAGTTATACTTAAGGAGATGACCAAAGGTTATTGTTAGATCTATTTTTAAAATTAATTTACTAAGGGTTCAAGAGGAGGGAGGAGTGATCAGCATTTTAACCAGATTTGCAATATATTTTAGTTTAGGTAAATATGATTGAATGATTGATTAATTGATGGATGGTTCTTGGGGCAGACATTACATAAATTGACCTTATAAGCTGAAATCAAATTCTTTTGGCCACATAGATATGATTTATTCTGGTGAGGTGTGTACTTTCTTGTTTTAATATAAGATTTCTTTTTTAAAAGTTTTAAAACTGAAGTCTAATCTAAAGGAAAAGTATCCAGCAGGTTAAAAAGTGATTGTAATTAAAATAGTTCCTTTTTGATATAACCACTGGACATTACTTTTAAAAGGCAAACAACTATCAAATGATCAACCTTTTCAATAATGGAGAAGTTGTCCGTTAGTGTAGATATCAGTGCTGTTATGTTACAGGGTTGTTGGTTTATTATTTATTAAGACTTATTGTTAGATATGTAACACAGTATGGACAGTACTAGTCAAATGCATAATCAATTTTCTAATAATGTAAATATTTCTATGTACATATCACAATATTTTCCTCAGGTTTTTTATTTGAGACTTGAAATAGACACTATGTAATCATAGTCTATTATTAGGCATTATATACATGACCTGAAACAGTAGAAAGAGTTGTACATTTTCATTGTCTGATATACTAAAATAATTTATACGAAAAATATTAAGGGACAAACAGAGTTAGGCATACAGCAAAAATGTACAAAAAAATCTTTTTCATGGCAAAAATATTGAATACTTTCAAATCATTCCATTAGATCTGTGAATATTTTATCATAATAATAAACAGTTTTTCTTGTTGTTATAATGTCATTATATGCAATTATAGTAATCAACACCATTTTGTATATTTTTTTTCTACTAAAAAGAAGTGTTGATTTTTTACATGAGATGTCTACAATACATATCAAATATTTTTAATAAATTTTATTATCTCGTGATATGTATGTTGTTCTCTATCTGACCTATTTTTTTTTTTATAAACCCATGTGAGATGTAACAAATGATATCTATATACATCTGTGCCACTAACAATGTTGACATTTTTTCTTTACCAATATTTATTCCCTTGCAACAAAAATGTAAGAAAGGTGAAAAATCTTTTTTTATCCGTTCCTCTACATAAGACCCTTGAAAAAAATTTAACAAAATAATTCAAGCCGTAATAAAATAATTAAATCCATAAAAACTGTCATATCAAAAGTTACAAGCAATCGAAATTTGAAAAAACTACTATATTCCTGATTTGTAACAGACATTTTCCAGACACAAATGGTGGGTTAAAGCTGGTTGTATAGCTAGCTACCCTCTTGCTTGTAAAACAGTTGTTTGTAGTTCTGTTAATTTAAAAAAAACTTGGCTAGCAATCCAAGCAGACATAATAATTCAAAAATGTGTAAACATACATTGCAGATATACAACACAACTGACTTTAAAAAAAAATCAAACCAACATACAAATATAGCAAAGACACCAAAAAAAAAATGTGAAGTAATCTCTAAAGCCTCTGTAGTTTTGTATTTGTAGTTGAAACTTTTGTAGGTTTGTGCTATCTGTTATATATTTAACACCGATATATGACTGTTGCCTTTACAGTGAGTCAGTTTACAAAACTATTGACACTGGATGTTTAACAGCCAGCCATCTTTTCATCTATCCAAACTTTTCTGTATTTAAAAGAAAGTCATATCACAAGAAGTTACATACCGTATCCAATTTGAGATTTTTGTACTGTAGTGTTATTTTGCAGGAATTATCCTTTTATATTTTGTAGGAAGATATTGCGATTGTAGTTCTTAAATAATTGTTTTTCGAAATTTCTATATAGTCCTAATACAAGAGGATACAGATTTACATAGAGTTTCATACGATATGATCCATTTTTGGGAAGAGTTGTGATCCTTTGTCCAAGAAAAATCCTTTGGAAATATTAATTTTATTCCCTTTTCTGTAATCTCCAGATGAATGGATACCCAAAATACAATACTTTCACAAGAGATAAAGAGGCAGTTTGAATCTTATTCTGGATTTAGGAGATAACTGTATTTTATTTTAAGCTCAGACGGCATCAATTGGGGATTTGATGGTCACAAATTAAGTTTACTGGCGACGCGTTAGAGGAAACAGTAAACAGGTATTTGCGACCATCACATCCCAAATTGATGCCGTCGGATCTTAAAATACAATATTGTTATCTCCATTCTAATGAAACTGACAGAAAACAACGTTAAAACATGTATTTAAAATCTGTCATATGCTGTCTGCGCTTGCGCATACGTCCCATAACATCAATTGTCAATTGATGCCATGTAAGAAAGTGACGTTATCCAATCAAAATGAACGTTACAAACGTTGTTGCATTAGAATAACAATTCTTATTGTAGTTGTGGTCCTTGGACATATAAAATTCATTGAAAGTATACACGTCACATGGAAAATAGTATTGCAACACCTTGATTTTTGAAAACTTGAAAAATCAGTCTCTTATTTTGGATGGAATATGATAAAATATTTGTAAAATAATATTGAAACGTAGATAATGATAAACATTGGCTTTAAAACGAACAAAAAATGTATGATTTTTTTTTATCTAACCCAAAATTTTTATGTATTAAAAATGTATTCTACAACTTTTACTTTAGTCGAACTTTTGAATGTCAGACATTTCAAAATTAATCTTTAGATAATTGTTTATATCATGGTTGATCGTTATACGCCAAAGAGTTAGTATTTTGTGTGCAGCCTCCATCCAAACGGATAACCGCATTTTAAAGTCTTAATTCCTGCCATAAGTCGACTAATTTGTTGCTAAGCTAGTAGCAGCCATTCTTGACGAAGGGTATTGTTACGCAAAGTGGAAAGGGATTAATATAAGTTGTAAAACTTGTTTCCCAATCCACTATAAATAAATATGTTTAAACCATTGTTTATTTCATGACTTGTTTGAACTGGGGTGTCATTTCAAGCACTTTACGACTAATAGTGTCCCATATATGCTCGATATGGTTCAAATTCGGGCTACGGTTGGGCCAAGGAAGATAAACTCTAAACTCCGAGACGCTAATTTCCAACTTTGGCGAGCTCTGCACCATATTAGATACGGGCATCTGTGTGTCTGTTCGTAGGTACAATTCCCCGAAATGGTATTATCGCACGATAACCAGAAGGGATGAGCCGATCTCGAACAGTTCTTGTTTAAAGGCTCCTGTATGGTCATATTTCTCTTTTTAGGATTGTATTGTTTTCGATGGGTTTCCTTCGGCTTCTGACCAACCTTCATTATGCTTTATTTTCCCTATCATATGTTATAGGGGGTCTTCTTGACCTCGGAAGGTCTTTAACATCGTTTCTTGCCTGATTTTTATTCTCAAAACCACTTATAGTGGAATGGCGATGACCAACAATACGTGCAAT
Source organism: Mytilus trossulus (assembly GCF_036588685.1). Taxonomy (NCBI): domain Eukaryota; kingdom Metazoa; phylum Mollusca; class Bivalvia; order Mytilida; family Mytilidae; genus Mytilus; species Mytilus trossulus. The sequence goes on from NC_086379.1 coordinate 73,803,500, forward strand.
TATCACAGCGACATACCTGCTTCCCTCATGCTGGATATCTGCCATCTTGCTGCAGTTAAGAGTTGTTGATGACCAATTACAAGGTGTCAATAACATAATTATAAACTTGGTTATTTTAAGTGTTGAAAACAATGAGGATAAAAACATCTGTTTTAGTGTTTACAAGTACAGTAGCTGCATATGCAGATAAGAACTGATAGAGTCGATATTTATTGATTAAACTTAGGGGATATTTAAATAATGTTTAACTAGTTCTATTTCAACAAATTATTTAACAAAAAAATTAAAAGTATTTTTAAATTTTAATTTCAATTTGGTGTTGCAATTCTTTTTTCCATGTGTATATTAAGAGTCTCCACTATTTCATATAATATCTGAATCAACTACATAAATTCCTATCCAAACAAGTGAAAGATTGAGATTCAGTTTCATTTTGGTTGAAAATTGTGGCTCTGAAACACAGAAAATTTCTCGTAAATGTCAGTTTTTCATATTTTTTACTGTAATTGCTTGAATACATTGATTTGATTGTCAAAATAAGTTACAAATCCAGTTTTAATTTCATTCAGCTGACAGCTTTCTGTACAAGTTTTTGGTGCTTGTGTACATATACATTGCATTGAACATAAGCATTAAGAGAAATTAAAACAAAAACACGCAACTATATGATTTGGGACTTTCCGTTTTGAATCTTCCTCGGAGTTCAGTATTTTTGTGATTTTACTTTTTCCTATAAGCTACAACTTGAGAATTTTGCAGAGATTACCTAGAGAAGGGAAATCTAGTTAAATAGAACACTGAAATAAATAAATGGAAGATCATCATTGAAAGACAATAGTGATGAAAGGCGGAAGAAACATTTGTAAGTACTTATCAAAGGTACCAGGATTATAATTTATACGCCAGACGCGCGTTTAGTCTACATTAGACTCATCAGTGACGCTCATATAAAAATATTTGAAAAGCCAAACAATTATAAAGTTGAAGAGCATTGAGGATCCAAAATTCCAAAAAGTTGTACCAAATACGGCTAAGGTAATCTATGCCTGGGATAAGAAAATCCTTAGTTTTTCGAAAAATTCAATAACTTGTGACCAGAAATTTATAAAAATGACCACATTATTGATATTCATGTCAACACCGAAGTGTTGACTACAGGGCTGGTGATACCCTCGGGGACGAAACGTCCACCAGCAGTGTCATCGACCCAGAAAGGATGAATATATGAAACTGATCGAAGAATATATGAAACTGGAATCCCAAGATGAACAAATAAATAATTTGACGAGTCAGAACTGAAGAGGAGAGAGACGCATGACGTTCTATAAGTGAGGTCAACACCAGGACAAAATAGTATTCCTTGTCGTGTATATAAGAAGTGCCCAAAGCTGACCTGGACATTTTGGAAGTCTTTGGGATTTGTGTGCAGAAGAGACACATATGACAGATGCGTTACATAAAGCGTAATGATGTTTCATACAAAAGAACTCAAGGAAAGTGGAACAGTTTAGAAATACCCCCTTTTTGAACATCGAGGGGAAGACCTTCATAGTTGTAAAAGCGAAGAGGAGGACAAAAAACATGTAAAGCAATGCATATACAAATATACAAATAAGAAGATATGGCATATGAATGCTAATGAGACACATATCCACCAAAGTTGGTGTAAGCAGTTATAAGCAACTTATTTATTAGAAAACAGTTTAAAAAAAAACAAATATGAGAGACATGAACCAACGACAAGCACTACACTACAGGCTCCTGACTTACGACAGGCACATACAGATCGTGGCGGGAGACATGCCAAATGTGTCTAGATTTATAAAAATGCAAGTGTTTTAACACAGCGCTTGAGAGCAAAGGAGAAAAGCGACTTCGTAGTATTTAGAATAGACCTTACTGATGCATACGGATCCATACCTTAGAACCTGACTGATTTGATAATGGACAGGTTTCAAGTTCCAAACTTCATCAGGACATTGCTTAAAGAGTACTATTAGATGAGATTCAAATCAGGATATTTCACCACAGTTATGCACAGACTAGAAGAAGATGTACATTGTCAGTAGTATTTTTTCATCCGTCAGGAACCTAATTGTGAAATCACACAAAAAAAACAACAGCAGAGGACTGTTTATGTTATCATGTATAAACAACTAAAACGATAAATTTGAGAATGGAAACCGAAAAATGCAAAAAGACAACAACCCGACCAAAGAACGGAATACAGCACAAGGCTATCAATGATCTTCAGCAAAGCAAGAACATCCCGCACCAGAGACGGGCATTAGTTGATCCCTTAACAAAAGTGTGTACTAGTTCAGCGAAAAACTGAAGTGTCACGAAAGGACGAAACATGTCAATGAACCAAAATTTAAAAAATAATAATTCAAAACTAACAAAGGCCTGAGACTCCTGACTAGTGATTGACGCAAACATGCAGCAGGGCTAAACGTGCTTTGTGAGATCTTGGCCCCCTACACCTCTAGTCAATGCAGAATTAACAAACACAGTAAAACTCCGTTTGGAAGAAGTCTGAGTCCGATTTCAAAATAGATAACAGACAAAACTAAGCAAAATGACAAAGAGCATTTATGGATGACATGATTATGACATCACACAGTTAGATAACAAAAATACCGTTGTCTGAGGATAATTCCAAATGGAAAGACCTTGGTCAAATTGCAAAATCAAAATCTCAAACACATCAGACAATAGGGAAAATGTCATATTCCTGACTTGTTACATGCATTTTTTAACGTAGATAATGGTGGATTTAACCTGGTTTTAAAGTTGATTTAACCTCTCACGTGTATGACAGTCGCATATAATTCAAAGACAGAAATATATGAGGGTTTGGATGGGGTTAAATGATTAGAGAATAATGCCCTTAGAAAATGAAGATTAGAGAATAACGGGCAAAAAAAATAAAGATTAGAGAAATGTGTGGTCTAAAAATATAATGAATATTGAATGATTCATAAAAGAAGACGCTAAAAATTAACTGTTCACAGAATTTTCCCTTCTTAAAATTTAAAGAAAAAGATCAAAATTATCATTGTGAAAATATGATAAAAGTGAAAACAAACTTGGTAAACTTTTTTTGGTTTCGTGATAACAGACTATAGGATTCAGTCAATGTGAACTAGTTTCCGATACTTCTACTCTGACTTTTATCAGTGGCGGATCCAGAGGGGGGCGTAGAAGGCATTCGCCTCTCCTTTGCTTTGATTTTTTTTAAATGATTAATCAGCCTAGACTTCGTGAACATGGCGAACTTTGCCATTTCCCGTGTACTACTATTTAATTTTATACAACAATTCTTGACCTATAAAGATATTTTTCGCTGGAATTTACTGATTATCAAAATCATGTGATTCAATATGGTGGAGTTGACCTGCTGTGCATCGAATAAAACGTCTCTCAGTCATTTGAAATTCAAATTACAGTAACACATTGAGTAGAGTGAGGATGACAATCATGACACCTTCAAAGCGAAGAATTTATCAAGAACATATTAACTTCTATTTTACTATTCCGCCAAACAGAAAGTAATGCTCTATAGACTATTACACTCTCATGAAAAAAAAATTCCACAGCAATAGTATTTAACTACGGAAACATATTTAACCCCAAACGCCCAAGCCTATTTTAAAATAATATAGCTGAAAAATGATCCCAGTCAGTATAAGCTCTATATAGATTTAAAGTCGTAAGTACGAACCATTTGATTTGAGGAGACAGTCTTAGATATTTGAGAGAAAAAAAATAATTCTGATTTTTGCCTTCAACAAAAATTCTAGACACAAAACAAAAATCTTGTCCACATTTTTGGTATTAGAAACAAAAATTCCCAAATGAAGGCATTAAATGAACATGATGAATAAAAGCGGGCATATTTTTTGTAGCAGGGGTTTTCATGTCTGCCCGGAATGTCTGTTTCACCGAACTGATATATATGGAATTCTTTTTTCAAGACTAGACTGCAACCTGCCTGCTGGGTGTGGCCTTTATGTCTTCATTTGTTGGCCAGCATTCATAAATTCGTTGTAATTTCAGACTCATTCTTAGCCTGTCGGTCGTGTTTCAAATTCAATCGAATAGCCCAGCGTATATCTTGTAAACAACAAGAATTATGTGAGGTTATTCTAACTTAACTTTAATACAACAAACGTGTGAGAATTTTGACAAATCACACATTAAATGTATCAGTACATAGCTCTTGGATCCAAACTATCATTTTATGATAGAAATTAATAGGGAGATACAGCATCTAAAATGTCCAACCCTTACACCATACAAGCAACTACAAAATATGCATGCCCCACGCCAGGAACTGTTTAAAAAGTGCATGTTTCACTTATTTTATGTTTTTAGTCCTTAAAAGGGGCCAAAAAATAATTTCGCCTCGCTCCGCTCGCCTATCTTTACAAACTACGGGCCCTCTTTCAAAAAACCTGAATACAACCCTGTTTATAGCTGGCTATGCGGTTGGCTTTTGCTCATTGTTGAATGCCGTACAGTGACCTATAGTTGTTAATATCTGTGTCATTTGGTCTCTTTGAAGAGTTGTCTCATTGGCAATTACACCACATCTTTTTATATTTAGTCAAAATCACTGGAAAGAACTGATGAGAACTTGGACTTGTTACTTCAAGGCACTTTAATCATGCAGAACAATACACACCAACACGTCATTGTTGAGAAACAAATGAAAGCCTTGCTGTTGTTTGGAAATCACCGTTCTCAAAAAGAATAAAAGAATGTTTTTTACTTTTTTTAAAGATTAAAGAAAACTGGGGGGAAAATTAGAGAATAATGCGTAGAAAAACACTTTTAAAGAATAGACTTATTTTTTGAAGATTAGAGAAAAAAAGGGGTGAAATTTAAATGTTTACAGAATAACAGACCCCCCCCCCCCCCCCCATTCAGACCCTCATATATGGAAGATGAACTTTACAGGAGTTTTAAAGAATGACAAGGCAAGAATAAATTACCAATAATACTAAATCTAAAAGTTTGGATGTGAGAAAATAAAAGGTTAAAGATGACACTTTTGAGTTAGCAAGGGAAGCGATACCTGTCCAACGGTTTTGGATGATCCAGTTGAATCATTGTGGGTAAAGATTGATAGCACACTAGAAAACAGTGCATACGCGAAGGAGATAAACAAAAAGTTGTTTGAATGGTTAAAGTGGTCTGCCCGCCAAAATACATGGTTTCTTGCCAAGGAAATTATGGTCGTTATCTGTGTATGAGGGTTTTTTGTTGAAAGTTGAGGTTGCAGACAGGAAGATAAGTGCGTGCTTCATACGATGGCTTGGCATACCAAGGAGTTTCAGCAGCATTGTTTTGTATAATACGGGAACTTAACTGTATGTACCACTGAAGATGTTGACGAAGATTCCTTAAACACGTCATATAGAGACACCAAAGTTAAAGGAAGATGAATTAAAATGAAGATCAGGAACGGACGAAAGTAGAAGCAGAGGAAAGTGGGAGTGAAGAGAAGACAAGACTGCGACATAATATATTTTTGTTTTGTTTCAAAGCAGTGGGTTGACAAGGATTTGAAATGTGGAAAAAATCAGCAAAGATCTGTCACAGTAGGAAGTTCGTGTGATAGAAGAAGAGGGAAGGATTTCAAGGCACTATGATAGAAGCAGCAATGTAGTTACGTTATCAAAAAGCTAGAAGCAGGGCCTTAAAATGGAATGAGGTTAGGTGTATGGCGAATACCGTTTGAGCTTTCTTCTAGGATCCGTTTATGATGTATCAGTTATTCAAACCATTATACGTGGGACTCTGTTGAAGTTAAAAATGCACTTTATGCAAGGACAAACCAGAAATTATACAACATGAATTGTGTTGTCATCATGTTTAGTGGCACTGCCAGATGTTAGGTATTCATGGAGGATAGGAGAAAGACCAAGAAGAAATACCCTTTTGTAAACTTAAAAAGTTTATGAGAAAGAAAAGATAAAATATTCACTTCACAAATAAAAGTGAAAGTAGACATAGATATATATCTCAATTGGATAGCGACTAAACATGTAAAAAAAATTTAGAAGTCAATATTTATAGTAATGAACAAACGAAGAGTGTCTTTTCACGTCTAGAAAAAAGAAAACGCAACATTTCTTAAAGGACAAAGATTTAAAAGTAAAATCACAAAAATACTGAACTCAAATGAAAATCAATTCGGAAAGTCCATAATCACATGGCAAAATCAAATAACAAAACGCATCAAAAACGAATTGACAAGAACTGTCATATTCCTGACTTGGTACAGGCATTTTCAAATGTAGAAAATAGTGGATTAAACATGGTTCTATATTGCTTACCCTCTCACTTTAATTCCAGTCTCATCAACTTCCGTTATATTTACACGATGCGTTAAATAAACAGTCACAATTGGGACAAAAGAAAACCTTTGATACAGCATCTGACCTGATACAGGAACAAGAACATGAGGCACGGTTAAGCTAGTTCAACCATCCATATTTATTAAACTCCACAAAAAACGTTTGGACCAGAGGTATACTACTGTTACCTTTATCAAGATTCATCAAATCCTCTTCAACAAAACACACTAAGGACAAGGTAATTTTGTCACAGAATCAATGTGCATACTATTTAAACATTGCGTTATCACAAAAAAATATGCACTTTGCTTTGAAATTTGCTGCTGTTGACTGAATTTGACACTGCAATCTTGTGACTTGTTACGCATTCATAACCAAAACCCTCGTCAATGGTTGTGTTATGTTATAACAACTTGTTGTTTCCCCCTTTAATGAATTAGTTATTGATGATAAATATTTGATACTCTTGCCATATTATATTTAAACTTGTTTATCTTTGAATGTTTAACTGTTGATGTGGGTTTTCTGGATCGCTGCTTATTGACTTTTTGATGTTCTCCAAACAACACCTATTATAAGAAATATTTCTACTTTGGAATATTTATATGAATATGAGACGTATTTGTAAATCGAAAGCAACTTAGTTGAATGAATGTACAACAACATGAAATTAAATAAACTGAATGTAACAGTTTACAGAACGGGAAGCATGTTTAGTTCACAAATTTGTATATACAAAGATGGTTAAATTCGTCTTTTTAAGTTTTTATGCTGATTTCTTTCACTATGAGACCGCATTCAAGGTTAAATGTCGGTACTTGCAGTCGCAATCCAACTTTATAGTCTAGTCAAAATAGATGAAAAATGTGGCCAACCTCAAAAAAATTGCAACAGAATTAATTTTGGTATTTTTCAATTCTAAAAGGCCTTCTTTGTAACATACTAAAAGTCTACCAAAATATCTGAGTGGGAAAATGGATTTTTGGGTGAAAAATAGCAAAATTTGACAAAAATATCGAAAAACTGGGAAAAGCTTGTTAAGCATTCATTATTGATGATAATCATTTCAAATAAAAAGTTTTACAACAGGTTATACAGTGTTTATAAAATGATTTATAAAAAAATATTCTATTTTTGAATAAGCATGAAATTTTAGGTGAAAACATCCGATTTTTGTTGGAATTTGAGATTTACAAAGCATGAATTGATTACAAACAGTACAGCAAAAATATAAATATTGGTAAAAGAGGTTCATTTGATAGTTCAAAAAAGACAAAAACCTTTATTCTAACCATTCCAAAACTTTACAGCAATACTTAATTTGGTAAATGGTGATTTTGGGTAAAATATAGCAAAATCATCAAAAATCGTTAAAAAATGGAAAAACACCAATTTGGAATTTTAACTGTTTTCAAAACACTCTAAAAATAAAAAATAAAATCTTAATAGAATAATAATCAGATCAAACAAAATTCATAGTTAAACAAATTTGAAAATAGCTGATTTTGTGTGAAAAAAGCTAAATTTGGCCCAAAATTGTCAAAAACTGGAAAAAAACTAATAAAATTCATAGTTTTTTAGAAATCAATTAAGATGTTAGTGAAAATTTATTTATATTATTTATAAGAAAAAGTGCAATGCTTAAATTCATACTATGTTAACCAGCAAGTGATTTTAAGGATGTTTGCTTGTCATGTTTTGGAATTTTTGTAAAATTTTAAAATACTCTGGTTTCATCCATTTGAATGCCTTAAAAAAAATTGCCCATCGACCCCCATTTTTCTTTTTATAAATCATTTACATACATAATTATAAGCCATTTGTAAAAGTCTTATAAAATCTTTTTTATTTTTTAATAGTTTTTGAGAACTCTAACTGGTCAATTGATAAAGCTATGAAAAATCAAGTGAGAATATTTTCCCGCCAAAATTCTAATGGCTAATATCTCAAAAACAACCACATTGACCCCTTTTTAATTTTTGCCATTTTGATTTCTTAATTAATCCCCTATCAATATATACTAGTGTTATTGAAAGCTATTTATTTTGAAACTGTGCAGCGTGTTTACCATGCATAATGAAAGGTAAAAAGTCTCAATGACCAAAACTGATCATGATTTAAAAGTAAATGACAAGATACATGGACACATTTTTTTTTAAAGATTATTCCATCGTTTTCTGTATACAACAAATATCTGTTCATCAGTAAAGTCAGATTTGGCAATGGGAACAGAATTAGAACGATTCAAACCACAACATTCACCGCATCCTACCCAACACTTTCAAAGACCATTTTGTCTAAACGCATTATTTGGTGTTGCAGTTATGCTTACAGTTGCATCTTATAATGATAAAACTTTTATCAGGTGCAGGAGGAAGTTCCATCAAAATTGGACAAAGTTTTCCACATGAAATTCTCAACCATAGTCTGCATGGTCTGTAGGATCTATGTCAACTTCTCATTCACTTTTGGCACCGATTATACACTCAAACTCAAAGACTATGAAATTGCCCTGAATCGGATGCTTCTTCTCCTGCTTTGATGATATCTACTTTAATGAAGCCTTATTCATGAAAACTTGATCTTGTTGATTAAGTTTTTTTAATGAAAGTCCTTTGCCTATTCCAAAAAGCCTAGATGATGAGTTACAACCTGTTATAGAATGCAAAAAGAGCAACAAATTACAAACATCCTCCCAAAGAAATCCTTTAGACTGTTCTATGTTCCATATTTTCATTTTTTCAGATTTAAAAATAACCTGTTTGCACTGTTGATTAATGATGAAGAACAGTAACACCAACAGATCTGTATCTTGACCATTTACTATGACTGCTTAAGACAAAGCACAATCCAAAGATCTGCATTATGAGTCATATTCTTACATTTAATGTTATTATCCTGTAGCTTGTCACAAAGCACCTTAATAATATAGATATAGGAAGATGTGGTTTGTTCAAACTGTTTGACATGAACAGTTCTGTTTAAGTTTTGCAAGTCATAGATGAGGGGAAATTGATGTTCTTCAAAACAATGATTTGTTCTACGCAAATGTGTAATATCTTTAAGTGAAGGAAGTTCTTGATAACTTTCAAAAATTATTACAGGGTCTTTGTTTGTGTAATGTCTCCAAATGATATAACATGTGTCAAATGAAGTCGTTACAATATGCATCCACCATCAAGGACATACTGCAGACCCTCACCATCTATTTATATATGTTTTTAGAAAGTCTGAATCTGGCTTTGACTTAGCTTTGGCTGCCAATGTTGTTGATTGGTTTGAATTCTTGTAGCTTTAACTCTATTTTTCGCATTTCATCGACTCTAACGTTTTATTTCAAAAACTTACTGTTTTTTTTCAACGTTAATGGCAGGCTCTGCCTTAACACCTGTTTCAATATTTATAAGTGGAACATAATTAGTAAAATGATTTCTTTCACTAAGGTACTCAAGAATTGCAAGAGTGTCTACCCTGTCTCGTTCTTTATTTGTACGGTTAGCTTCGTGCTAATCACTAGTCCAGTATGCAACACCAGTGAGATCTTGCATGGCAATGTTTTAGTCTTCACAAGCTGGCATAGATAGTATTCATTGTGATCGTTGGGATTCACCCATTCCTCTGCCTCAGTTTAGACCTCCATAAGATTTGACACTTCTCATCAAGATCTCTTCTATAGTCAGATCTGTACATGTATGTACTATGTAGTATTGATGAAGAAAATAATCTAGTATCCAAAGGAACTTTTCATGTCAAACAGTTAAAACAGACAAGTTCTTATTAACATGCTTTGTGACACGCTAAAGCATATAATACCATTAAATGTAAGAATGCAATTGATGATGCAGATCTTCTTATTGTGCAAACAGCATTGTCTTTAGAAGTCATAGTAAATGGTGAAGATAAGGATCTATTAGTGCTACTGTACGTATTCATCATATGGTCAGAGACCACAATTATTTCGTAGTGCATTTCTTTTAGAACATGTGTGTTACTACTTTTGAGACAAATTATATCAAAATTATAGAAAACTTCATCTGCTCTAACTCAAAATATGGACAATTTTATGTTTAGGGCGTCAAGAATTTTTTTGACAGCTTCCAAAGTGCTAAATTGTAACCTTTTTAAGCTAGACCAATTCTCTAATTTCCTTGAAAATTATGGACCCAAATTTTTTTTACAGTTACTGTGTAATATCACCCCCTACTTGCAATATGAGGCATTATAATTAAACATGGAGAATACATTTCAGAAGGGGTATAAAAAAAAAATGGCAAGTTACCACTGTCAACACTGTCTTGGACCATGTTAATCAACAGTGCAAACAGGTTAGGTATTTTTAAATATGAAATAATGAAAATATGGAACAAAGAACAGTCTAAAGGTTTCTTTGGGAGGATGTTTGTAATTTGTTGCTCTTTTTGCATTCTATAACCGGTTGTTACTCATCATCTAGGCTTTTTGGAATAGGCAAAGGACTTCCATTAAAAAAACTTAATCACAAATATCAAGATCTAGGCTTTATTAAAGCAGATACCATCTAAGCAGGAGATGAATCGTTAACATGTCTATATGGAGGAATTGACATTTTTGTCTGAAGAAAATTAAAATCCATAGTAATTACTGGAAACACATTGGTTCAGGTGAAAAGTTTACCACCAACATCAGATACAGGGCAACTTCATAGTCTTCGAGTGAACATGTATTATCAGAAGAAGTTGACATACATCCTACAGATTATGGTTGGGAAATCAAAAATGGAAAACTTTATCCAATTTTGATGGCACTTCCACAGACGTGATAAGCTTCTTAACATTAATAGATGAAACTATAAACAAAACTATGACACCAAACCATGAGTCTGTCGAAAAAATGGTTTCTGAAAAATATGAATAGTATTTTTTTCCTGTTTTTGACGATTTTTAGACAAATTAAGCTGTTTTCACCTAACATCAGTTATTTTACTATTTGTTTTACAATGCATTTTGTTTGATCTAACTATAATTTTATCAAGATTTCCAATTTTTTTTATTTTTGAGTGATTCTAAAGCAGTTTAAACTCCAAATTGGTGTATTTCCAGTTTTTAACGATTTTTGATTGATTTTGTTATATTTTACCCCAAATCATCATTTTCACTATAAGGAATTGCTGTAAAGTTTTGGAATGATCAAAATAATGGTGTTTGTCTTTATTGAAAATTAAATGAACTACTTTTATCTTTTTTTATCTTTTTCATGTCTGTTTTGGTAATCAATTCACACTGTGTGAATTTCAAATTCCAACAAAATCGGATGTTTTCACCTAAAATTCCATGTTCATAAAAAAAACTCCTATTTTTTATTATTTTATTTCATAAACACTGTATAAATTGTTGTAAAACTTTTAATTTGAAATGATTATCATAAAAAATGAATGTTGAACAAGCTTTTCCCAGTTTTTAGCTATTTTTGACTAATTTTGCTATTTTTCACCCAAAAAAAATCCATGTTCCCACTCAGATATCTTGGTAGACTTTTGGTATGTTTCAAAGAAAGCCATTTGGAATCGAAAAATACAAAAACTAATTCTGTTGCAATTTTTTTGAGGTCAAATGCTATTTTGACTAGACTATTAAGAAAAAAATGATGGAAGCTACCAATCTTCCGCGGATTCAGAAGTGATCAAATTTTTGTAGGTTTAAATACAAAGGTTATACATGTTTATACAGTAAATCCCTTATATAATCTTCTTATATATACTTTAATGTAAGTATTAAATGATTAAGAAATAAAATTAAATGTAAAAAGGATATCTAATACAGTTTCATAACTTTAAGTCCTCTTCAAAATCACATCAAACGTTATCTGTTATTTCATGATCATAATGTTACAAATGAAACAATACATTAACATTTTGAGCAAAAATCAAATGCATGTGCATTCCAGAAATGTAAAGTACGAACGTCAGGTTTAAATAATAGAACGAATGTATACATACTTAATTATATTTTACATACAAAGTTAAACGATTTAAATGGCCATACATGTTTGATAAGAATCGATAAGGAACACATTTGATATAGCAATTTGCTTATTCTTTCTTTTTAAATCATTGATAGATACATTTAATTCTTTTTTCATATTCAATGACATTCAAATCTATCAGTCTATGTTTCGGCTTGTTTTAGAGAAGGGCCATATACTTGCTTTTATCCATTTCGGTTACTAAGCCCCACAGGTCGCGTGGTTCGACTTGATTTGGTTTACATTGTATTATTTATTATGTATATATTAGGTTAATTATACGCGTTGAACAAACAATAAATTATTAATCCGACCAGACGGTTTAGACTTAACAACGGATTGACATGTAAAGCAGTTAGTTGCCTTGCGGGACGGTAGGATTTTCTTTCCATTATCAACTGGCTGCTGAATAGAGAGACAAAAGGAAAAGAGACAAAATGGCAAATGCAAGAATGAACGACTCATCTGATGCTTCTAGCAGCGTGAACGTCCCTGCTGTTAGTGTGAAAAGGTCTGCCCCACATCCAGAGGAATGGACATTACCTCACGAACACAGTATGGAGAAAAGAGAGAAATTTGAGGTTAGTCTTTCATCAGGAATATTATTCTCATATATCAATGATGAGATGTAAAAAGTCAAGATTTTCTAATGCCTAATATTGCATTTCACGACATTTTTCTCTGAATGATTTTGTTGAGGGGGTTAGGGTGATGAAGGGGCATAAACCGACTAGCAGTCGTTTACACATTCTTCCCCTAATCCTTATCTGTCGTTTGTTGTAACGAGGAAGTATTATAGCCAGACAAATATTTCAATGTCAAGAATTCACATTAGGACTGATATGTATAGATTTGGAATTTCTATGAGCAATAACCAAGGATTTTAGCTTTTTAATTCAGTTTCCAAACGCTCCACTCTACAATCCCCCTCCCCCCCCATTTTTTTTTTATATTAAACATGAATAGGAAAACGAGTGGAATAAAAAGGGGGAAGGTAAATCGATTGTTTCATTCAATTGAATGTTGTATATATACGTCTTACTTTACACATACACATATACAATAAAGTAGTGATAAAAGATACATTTCTCCATACAAAAGCCAATATACGTATAGATCTAAAATAAGATATTTTATCAGTTAAAATCCAAACAATCTGATTGCTACTGAACACATGATATAACACAAATTAACAATAAACATTTGTTTTTGTTTTTCTTCCTTTTAATCCTAGATAACATGCAACCCCACAAATTGGCAACAAATATCTATTTAGAAAACTTAAAAAAAAAAAAAAGATAAAAGATAAAAGAAATGATGCTTGCCTCTATTATTTCCGTTCAAATATTAGGTTATACTAAAAAAACAGAAGGTATTCCCGTAAAATAAACAGCTCATACAAAATGTTTATTTATGAGAGACGATAACAAATTAAGAAAAAAAAACATGTTTATAGACATTAATTTTCGTTTGCAAATGTTCTAAAATTTATCTTGCATTCGCGAATAAAAAAAATACCGGTCCTTGAAGTCAGTGAAAGTGGTGAAATGGATGAAAAGATTCTTGAGAAAGAAAGTAGATTATTTTTTTATTAGTTGTTATTAGCTTAATTTGAACTAGCTTTCAGTACCTGGGAATATTATTGTATCAATACTTTGCGCTTTGTCTTTATTATACTCTAGCTGTTTTTGCGCTTCTTGTTGATTGTCCGCTGTATGAAATTTCACACAAATACGGGCCGCTGACCTGAAATAGTAGCCCTCTCTACAAAATGTTGTCTGGTTTGTCGGGACTATAGTTCATTGTTCATGGTGAAATACTATCGCTAATAATAGTTCACTGTAAATATCTGTCCGAGACGATATTATTTTACAGTGAAGTACTATCCATAATCATTTTAATATTTCCTAATCGGCTCTCTCCTCGGCTCTCTCCTGAGGAATCGGGTAATGTTGCATAATCTATAGAAAAAAAGCAATAAAACACTGCACAATTTTTTTATATTTGTGAATGAAAATATCTGTAAAGCAAATATATTATATAACAAACAACCTATATTTTATCATAAACTTAATTGAATTTTTCATTTATAAATAATTAAAGTCAAATATGTAAAGTGTACCATAGTATACTATTTAAATATAAAGTGCTGATAATCACTTACAATATATACACAAATAAGAAGATGCGGTATGATTGCCAATGCAATGAGACAACTACCTTTATCCACCAAAGTTAAAATAAAGTGGGTGTAAGCAATTGAAGGTAACCGTATGGTCTTCAGCAATGAAAAAAAGAGTACCGTATAGTCGGCTTTAAAAGGCCCAGACATAAAAAATAATGATACCATTGTCCAAAAAAGTTTACCTCCGTTTCATAAGACAAATTACATGACCCTCCTGTCCATCCATGAAATAATGTCTTACTATACACAACATGTAACTTTGAATAAACTCACTTTGACGAGGTCAAATTTCATTATCATTGTCCTTCTCTAGAAATTTTACCATGGATGGCAACCTAATAATTATCATAATCATGAAATATAGGGGACACCTTTTAATAGGACGACATTCTGTTCAACACAATTTTCAACTGATTTCGAGAGTTTGTTCTTATATAGTTCTGTTGTACCATATTGCCTTGGTTTGTTTTGTTGTTTTTTAGGGTGGAGGGGGTGCTGGGTGCTAACAAACATGCTTATACACATTTTTAACACTATCAAATTATGTGTGTACCTGGCGCAAGTCAAGAACCGGTAATTCACGGGTTGTCGTTATAAGCTTTCTATTATATCTGTTTTTGTTTGTTTGTTGTTTTGTCATCAACAGGCTTTTTTAGTTTTTCTAATTGTGTTACATGTTGTCATGTCTGGGCCTTTCAAAACTGACGTTCGGTATTTGTCTTGTTCCATAATTCTAAAATCTAAACCATCTTAACCATACTGATTGAATAAGTTTATATTTTGCTGGTATACAAATAAGAAGATGCGGTGCGATTGTCAATGAATCACCGTACAGCCTTAAGGTCAAGTTACAGTAAATGGGCTATGTCACAGATTTCTGTAAAATTTGGCATACATCTCTGGCTCGATTTACTTCAACTGAAAATCGAAAAAATAATGTATTTATCTCAATTATCATTTGAAATATTACTGTTTGAATTCTTACAAAAGGGGTGAACATTTGTATAGAAAGCACATAAAATCGGCGAAAACCCTTCTTAAATTTGTCTTAAAATCGCCAAATCTCTAATTCTACTCCATAGATTTTTCTTAAAAAACTATATGTTGTTGATACATAAATTTCCGTTATAATGATGCAGAATAAAGATATGGTCACCGACTTCGTTTTTACGGTATACATCATTCAAAGTTGCGTTCTTTGTGAAAAAATCCAACAAAACGTCGAAATAATGTTAACGTTATCGCGTTGCAGGCCGTAAAACGTTGGTTTTTGACGTTTTTCACCACCAACAAGGTATCAAATTGATTATTAGACAAAAAACGAAGTCGGTGACCCTATGATTATTTTATATCATTAAAACAGAAATGTATGTGTCAACAATATATAGTTTTTTAAGAAAAATCTATGGAGTAGAATTAGAGATTTGGCGATTTTAAGACAAATTTTAGAAGGTTTTTCGCCGATTTTATGTGCTTTCTATACAAATATTCACCCATACTAAAAGAAATCAATCTGCAATTTTTAAGATAATAAAAGAGATAAATGTATTATTTTTTCGATTTTCAGTTGTAGTTCAACGAGCCAAAGATGTATGCAAATCTTTAGCAAAATCTGCGACATAGCCCATTTACTGTTCCTTGACCTTAAACGATAAGCATGATCCATGTCGCATACAAAGCTATACCAGGGCTCGAAATGACAAATGTGAAACTATTATAACGAGAAAACCAATTACCAGATTTGTGCAAAAACCAATAAACGAAATACAAATATGATATACAACAATAACGACAACAATATTATAGGTTCCACTGACTTTGTCATACAGAATGTGTCGAGGTTAAACATGATTGGGGGCACAACAACCCTCCCTTACATAGGATAGTTGTGTAGCATTACATCATAAGAACAAACTATAACAGATCAGTTAAACAGGGCTTTGTGGCTTAACTCTTCTGATCAACACAAAGCATAAGTGTGAGGTTGTGCATAGAGTAGAATTTTAAAATGAATTATTTTAAATTCTTATCGTTATATAATATTTAATTCTATTATATAAATGGAAAATATAATCCAGTTTTGACAGTTATTCAAAGGTAAAATCAATAAAGATAAATGGATTTAAAAGCAGGATATTGCTTAAAACTTTTCCATTGATTTATCTCGAAGCATTGTGTGCTTCTTTACAAGTAAAGGGTAAATCGGATATATATAAAAGTCATGTGTTGTTATGAAAAATAGATCATGGTTAACGAATTGTGTACAAGACCATCGGCAATACATACCCACATATTAATGTCAATAAAATATTAATAAATTGACACAGACTTTAAATACAATTGTTAAGTTATTGATATTAGTTGTTTTGTATGGTTCAAATAACTCAAGTCTATTGCTTTGTTAAGTGATATAAAATTCCCAGCTTTGTTTTAGCTAGGTATAATAATGAAGGTATTGTATACTATTACAATTTCTATCCATATATATAACAAAACTAGTCAATTCCCAAATCGGATATATCAAATACAATACAATGAAAACATAAGACATGTTATTTTTTTATCGAGTTAATAATGTTTTAACAATATAAAGCCATTTGAACATCATTGATTGATTGCTGGTTGCTGAACGTCCAGTGGCAACAATTTGAACATCATGATTAAGTTAAAGATATAAAAGGTGATGTTCTGGTCTGCGATAATAAAGAAGCAGCTCAAAAAGGGGGTAAACATAATGTCTTAAATAATACTAGTAGTAATAATGCTTATATAAAAAATTTAAGGCCAGGGAAAACACTTAATGTTTTATTATCGGTATAACCAAGGAGGTTATATTAGATAACCTCCTTGGTATAACATATTTTAAACATCAGGTGAAAGTAATAAACCCCAGTCATGCAAAAACACATGTACATATCGAAAAAAAAGAGAGGTCTAAAGTTTGAATTTCTTTTATTTTGTAGAACTGGAGAATGGACCTACAAACACAAATAGCTGGTGTTGCGATCAATTTGGTAAGTGGATCAAAAATCTAGAAAAAGAATTAAATAAAAACTGTAAATTCTGAGAAAAATACAAGACCAATTGTGTATAACAATACAGCCAATGGAAACATATACTGTATGAAATATCAGTATTCATAATGATGAAAATGACGGTATAACAATGGGCACAAAATAAATCAAACAGCCAACTTTCAAGACACTGCCGATATAGTATAACATTTTTTTAGAACAAACATTTATTTTGCCTGTCTTTTCTTGTTAACATAATTGTTCTGTTTGGCGGTCTTACTAGAACATTTACTTTTTCTAAAACAGATATAAGTGATACATACTAGTGGTTACAGGCTCTTATGGTCAAGAACATTTTAAAGAGTTACTTATGTACACCTGGCTATTATTGCACTCCAAATTTATGTGCGACAATGCAATATTTGTTTTCATGTATTACAAAAATATCATCACTATTTAAACAAAATATATCGATAATAAATCTGTTTGGTTCGTGCTGTCATTATACTGTCGAACAATTTCATCTTTCCCCATGGTATGATAAAATAATTAAAGATTGTGTATGTTGTTTTTTTTATCATTTCAGTCTAAATCATTACGAGAATATCCGAATGATGACGCCGGAGAGGACTTTGATTATTCTGATGAA
Source organism: Mytilus trossulus (assembly GCF_036588685.1). NCBI lineage: Eukaryota > Metazoa > Mollusca > Bivalvia > Mytilida > Mytilidae > Mytilus > Mytilus trossulus. Next base: position 73,821,713 of record NC_086379.1, read on the forward strand.
ATCATTAAGGCCAAATATGCAAAGGACGCCAGAATGTATGCACGCAAGATGGGCGAAACATTGAATTTAGGACTTGCTAGAGTACCTGTTATGGCAAATAAGGACAAATACTGAACTATGGAGGTGAAATATGTGCAAAGTAAAGGTGCTAAAGGATACGTCTTTTGTAAACAGATGTAAAACCAATGAACAATATCTTTGTTTGGTGTGATAAGAAGAATATTCTGTATATGAAGGATACTTAGATATATTTATATTTATTCTCACAAAAAATCACAGCATTTTACTGCATTTTTGTTGTTGAGTGTTTTAGATTGTATTTAGGTTTAGGTATTTATATTATCAAATTGATATTGAGTCACAACTATGCAAAGTGTATTTTGTGTCCATGTTGTATTTTTGAAGTGTGTATATACGATGTTGAAATATTTATTTTCACTCATGTCTTTCATTAAAACAGTCTCAGATTTTGTTCAAATGATTTTCTCATTTAAAAGGACGATGCACATCGTTAAGTTTCTGTCATATGTCAATGCATTTTCTTTTCATAGTTAAATTAATGAAGTGGATGTAAGCAACTATATCTCATCGAACGACTTTCAACAAGGAGAAAAAAAAAAACATACCGTATACTCTAAAATATCCCTTAACAATTCAACTCAATTTTTTTTATCTTAAGATTGATTTTACACTTAAGGTTTTTGTGAAAAGGGCTACAGGATTATAATTTCGTACGCCAGACGCGCGTTTCGTCTACATTGACGCTCATATCAAAATATTTATAGAGCCAAACAAGTACAAAGTTGAAGATCCAAATTTCAAAGAAGATGTGCCAAATACGCCTAAGGGTATATATACCTGGGATAAGAAAATCCTTAGTTTTTCGAAAAATTCAATATTTTGTAAACAGGAAATTTATAAAAATGACCACATTATTGATATTCATGTCAACACCGAAGTGTTGACTCCTGGTCTGGTGAAACCCTCGGGAACGAAAAGTCCTACAGCAGCGTGAACAGATTTATACTGCAACTAGTTGTGTTTATTTCCTAAATATACTAACACACCTATATTTTGTGGAATGTAAATTTCATCTTGGAACTCTTTTTCCACAGTCAGGGGTTCCTTGAGGGATGAAAATAAGTTTGAAATTTGTGTTACAATTTAAATAGCTATGAATTAATTTATTTAATTTGCAGTAAGAAAATAATATTGGGTCAATGTCAGAAATATATCAACGTTTTTGTACTCGGCGCAATACTGGAGAAGCGCTCTTCCCCAGTTTTCTCAGCCTCATATACAAAAATTGATATATTTCTGACAATGACCTAATATTGTATATATATATATGATAGAACGTTCAACCAACTAAAAACTTCGAAGGTATGATTTCAACTTCACCTCTTGGAACTCTTGATTTAATCATTTTTTTAGAAGCATCCAGCTATAAAGGAAATCATGTCTTGAACATCGCATCATTTGGTTGACATATATTCTTTATGGATATTGTTACATAGAAATTAAAAGTTCACGAATGAAAGCTGACATCATCTTTTTTTCCGCAAAGTTTTGTTTCCACCACCCGTATTCTCAATTTTTAAATGTTAGTCAAGATAAGAGGCAAACCAAACTGCATCTTTTATGTCTTTCATTTCAAATTCGATGGAATTGATGCATTTAATATACTAAAAGTCCAAAGATAACTCGGCAATACAAGCTTCTTTTTCTTTTTTCCTAAGTAGCTCCTGTAAGAAAGCAGTCTTATCTAAATAAATGAACAAGCCGACAAGAAGAGGAACCCAGGTGGTTTTTATGTGCATGTCGATTCTTAGTTGAAAAGGCGCCTTACACACGTAGCAAACATATTGTATTCAAGAAATCAAGCATCTTGACAATGTCAATTTTAGAAACAAATAAAATCACAAAAATACCGAACTCCCGAGGAAAATTAAAAACGGAAAGTCACTAATAAAATGGTTAAATCAAACGCTCAAACACATCAAACTAATAAAAATCATCATATTCCTGACTTGAAAAAGGCATCTTCTTATGTAGAAAATGGTGAATTTAACCTGTTTTATAGTAGCTAAACACCCACCTCTATGCCAGTCCCATGAAATTCCATTATCTTGACGACGATTTGTTAAAAATACAAACAGACATAATAGTTAAAACAGTTAGAATAGGGTTACAGCAGTCAACATTGTGTTATTATCTTAATCACTATAAAAATAAACAGATATATAAACACATTTACCTAGGCGCAACAACACAGTGACAGGATGTACAGAGACAAGACACATGCAAGAAATAAACACAAAAAGGCACACAGACAAAGCACATTAGTTAAAAACGAAAGAAAATAAAACCGAAATAATCATAGAACAATAACACAATGACGGGATGTACAAGTACAGAGCCACGTCATATGAACTAGCAAGAAACATAAAAAAGCTGTCAGAAAAAGCATATCAGCAATAATAAAAGACAAGAAAACAAAAATATCACAAAACAATTACACAATGACGGGATGTATAAGTACAGAGCCACGTCAATTGGATACCACCAAAATAACACAAAAAAAATAGTAAAAGAAATATTCAAAAAGACAAATGAAAAAATAATATAACACGTTAATAAGAACATAAACAAGTCAGTTAGTTTAAACATATTTTATTGTTCAAAATGACGAAAGGATCAGACACAAGTTTTACAACTTAGAAGTCAGTTGAAGTTTATTGTTTTAATTAGAATGATTATGTTTTACAACTACGATTTACCTTGTTGTGTTGTTGTTCTCCTCTTATATTTAATGCGTTTCCCTAAGTTTAAGTTTGTTACCCCGATTTTGTTTTTATCCATGGATTTACGAGTTTTGAACAGCGGTATACTACTGTTGCCTTTATTTAAAATGTTTTCATGAAACAAAGTAGGACTAACTCTTACGATTTGTCATTAAGTTTGGAATGGAGAATAATTGTGTAAATTGTAGAAAGGTCAAATGTTGCAAAACGAAAAATCTACTAGTACTCTAACACGAATCTTTAAATTTTTTTAGTATCCACATCTGATCAACACTGTCTCTAGAATATGTAGTTTAACAAGAACTTTTAAGTATGGGCTCTGATTGCTGATACTATTTACGTTAATCATTTAGAAAAGTTTGCGTGGAGCGCTTGATAGACCCACCATTTCAACGTTGTTTGTAAGGAAACTATTGAAATTAAGGTATCAAAAACAGTGGTGGAAGATCAATCTCATCATATCTAGTTCAAATTCAAAAAGAACAACGAAAAGGCTTATCATGGCACAGAAATCTAAAAAAATGAAAAACTCGAGATCAACTCAAAAACATATGGTTAATCTCATGTACTTCTGTAGCCGATGCAATGAGTAGGTACAACACTGCTGGTATTCTTGTTGCTACTGGAAAGTAAAAAGTCGATGATATATCGAATTCGATGATGTCACTATCGAAGACAAGAAGACGGGATGTTTTCAAAGCAAATTCGAAGTATCCATGCATGTTTAGTGGAATGCATAGTCACCAAATTGAATTATTCTGCAAAAGAAATTCGTCTTTTAAAATGTATTGATTTGTCCTTACCTAAACAAAACAAAAATGTGTCTATGCTAGCCTTACTTTATTTTTATTTTGGACTCTTCAGTCCGTCTTGCAGTTCAGTCCGTTTGTCTTTGGTTGATAGTTGCTTCACAAGCAATCATCTAACATCTCCAAATTTTACATATCTTGAAAGTGAAATGTTTTTGTAATATTTCACGAGGAAATAGCTTCGATTTATGCTCTCTAACAGTTTTTATTAGTTTTTTCAATTTCAATATCTGACAGTCTGTGTCGCAGCGAAAGCACATTTGGTCGAAATATTACATTTAAAGATAGTCATCATAAGACAGTAGATATTTTTTCAATAAACGTATGTGTCTACTAACACATAGATCCAATCGTTGTCTAAAGCAAAATTTACTACTAGTATTCACACAACATCATATAACTAATTATGTCGTATTTTTGTATAAGTTTTATTTTAAAAATATATTGAATTGTATCGAAATGATATATCAAAGATGATTATAAATGTTTATGACTTGCAATGAAATATGTTTACGAATACAAGGTATCTAAAAAGTCTATACACTCGATAACTTCGTAAGACATAGTTAATTGTAATCTTGCTAGGCATTTGTTCTTTTTTTAATATTCACACTATACGCTAGTATATTCGACAGACATCTTTAACCATAACGATCGCATTCATCTTAAGCACACATTGTATAATTTAGACATTTTTTTCTTTCCAAGACATTGTACTAAGACATATTGATAGCGCCAGCAGTCTTTGACAGTTGGCTTTGAATGTAGTGACATAGAACACTGGTAACATGCCCGTATTTTTTTCTGACGCAGTAATATATCAGAGTTAACTGATCGTAAATTGCTAAATTGTTTTTCTCTGCCACTTCTTGGAATATTTATCGTTCAATAATGTGGTGGAAATCTTGTTAAACATCTACCGTTTGTCATTTTACTATACACAAGACAGTTTTCTTCATATATGTAGTTATCATAAACCAATTATTCTTGATAATGTTTCCATATACAGAAGAATTACACAAAACATTCGGCACAAATATTTCAAGATTTATTTCTTTGTTTAATAAGCGAGACATATTCTATCTCGTTATAGAGCGGTTAACAATTCACACATGAACTCTACAGAAATTCTAAAAGTATAATAGAAATACAAAAATTCAATATTGCGTTTAAAATCTCATTTGTGATATTTTGTAGCCAGAATAGATACACATGGGATAGTCATTTATAACCCGTCCTTGATAGGTTCTTGTGCGAATTGTTGGTAAGTTAATTTGATTTCAGTACTTTATAATGACACTACCGTAGCAGGAAATTATAAATCAAACAAATACTTAGCAAAACTGACAGACAATTTTTGTCGCTATTGTGCCTTATTGAAATTTCCTATCTATATGATTTAACTTTTTAGTTCTTATAAAAGCGGTTATATATTTGATATAAAAATGAGGAGATTCGGTATGATTGCCGAGACATCTACCACTACGGAGGAAGTGATAGTAAGCAATTATATAGACAACCACAAAGAGCAAGTCTGTATACGTCATTTGCCTGCTATATCAGTATTTGTTATTGTTTATGATATTTTTGTTCAATCAGAAAGTTTATGTGATTGAAAATCTTGGTAGTCGATAATGCTATTTTTTAAAGACTATATATTTAACGTGACGGTACTCAAATTGCACCTATTTTGACAGTTTTTCACCTACGTTTATTTATGATCAAGAAAAAAATGTCCATACTGTGTTTATTTTGTAGCCCTGTCCTTCTTTATTGTATAGGTACACCAGTTTGATTTTTAATCCATATTGAGTAATTAAAAATTGGGTTTGAATCAACCTCCAAACTATCCATGATTCTGTAATGAGGAGTACCCAATTTGCATTCATGCTTAAATTCACATCGTCAAAAGTCTAATAACCGAGCTTCTGTTTATTTTTTTCAAATATTTTGAACAATTGGATATTAGTCCATGCTTACTCTTCATAATTTACGAAATGGATTCTTATAATATATTGTATTTGCTAATTTTAAAAAGATGACGTTTTGATGACGTCTCATGGTGACGTTTTCGTACATTTTGCTTTTTCAGTACACAGCCATCTCGGTTGATAAATACTGTGAACGTTTTGTGTATATCTGTAAATATGTTTACCTATGTTGAAAGACGTACATCATATCAAATCATAAAAATACAAATTGTTTAGTCTCTATAAAATCTTGTAAGATTTCCGTTGCTATTTTTTCTGAAAAGGTGCAATTTGGGTACCCTTACGTTACATCTAGATGTATAGTTTTGGTATAATTATGCAATAGAATAACTGTCTCATTGTTGATTTTCCAATATTTCCATTAATTTACAATAGACCACTAGTTCATCCAGCACCGAAACAATCTCTTCAATTATGCGCGCCTTATGACGTCATTTACCAGATAAAGGGGATCGCCTATATCCCTGCACTATTAACTATCAAGCGTCTTAGTGATCGTTGTTGTGCAGGATAAACAAGAAATAATGTTAGTTCCACAAGTACTTAACTAATCACAATTCCCTAATGATGAAGTGCTGATTGATAATTATGACCATTCAGTTTGCCGAATAACTTGTGCAATATAGCATCATAGTTTATTACCACTACCCAACATTGGAACCTGAAATGACGACGCCCCTAAACACACAAATGATGTTCACCAAATCCAGAGATTTTGACGAAAATGCATCGAACTCGAAATTTGTCTATTGTATCACATGTTAAAGCTATAATTAAAGGTTATAACATGGTATTCTGCTGAACTGAAATTACAGGAGAAGGGTGATGAAAAGCTTTTCTCTATTTTTTGTGCTTTTTTTTCACATTTCCTGATCAGTGTTAGAAAAATGTTTCTCCTCACTAGTGAAAAATCTGTTCTCTGCAAATTATTGGTTGAAATTTAATTGTGACGTTTAACTCTCTTCTTTTTTCTAAATTTTCTTATTGTGACGTCATGAAAAAGGTCGACCATGTCTGGTGACGTCACATTAAAAGTACAAAACTTTCCTCAAACTTTTGAAAAGGAAGGATTAAAATCATAAGAGAAACAGATTCCACCACTTTAATTCGTGTATTACGATATTTCTCCACCCTCAACAGTTAAAGTTCAATTATTTAAAAAGCTGGGCAAGCCTCACACTTTAAATATTAAAATTTAACTGTCTCAAGTGGAGAAATGTCTTTAAAAACTTGTTGTCGTAGTGGAATTTATATGTCTATAACCGTCACATACCTACTTCACCAGTGGCTGTAATTGATTATGTAATTTTTGTTCAATTAGAAAGCTAGTGTGATGGAAAATCTTGGTAGAGACTTTAATTTTCTTTTCTTTAATCTATAATTACATATAGATGTATACGTGTGGTATAATTATGTTATAAAATAACTGTCGCATTGCCGATTATCTAACATTTCCATTAATTTACAACTGTATTACATGTTAAAGCTATAATAAAAGGTTATAACATGTTATTCTGTTGAACTGAAATTACAAGGGAAGGGTGATAAAAAAAACTCTCTATACGTCACATGCCTGCTACATCAGTGGCTGTAATTGATTATGTAATTTTTGTTCAATTAGAAAGTTAGTGTGATGAAAAATCTTGGTAAAGACTATAATTTTCTTTTTTTTTAATCTATAATTACATATATATGTATACTTGTGGTATAATTATGTTATAAAATAACTGTCTCATTGCCGATTATCTAACATTTCCATTAACTTACAATTGCATTACATTTTAAAGCTATAATTAAAGGTTATACCATGATATACTATAATTACAGTACTGGAACTATGTTCGCTTTATAATCATGTGTACTTTATATAAAAATATACACTGTCATTTCCAATAAAGACCAAAATTTTCCAATAGTTGACCATACATAGTTTTGATTCTAGGTGACTGGAAGCACTTTCACTGAACATCTGCAAATACAATGATCACAACAAAAATAACAAGGAATAAAAAGTCGTATGATGAGGAATTCGGAAGGAATATCATAGTTATAATTTTATTCAAATGAGCGTGCAAATGTTTCAAGAAACCTTCCTCATTGTCTTCCATATTTTTTTTTGCATGCATGTTTACCTTATAAATATGAACAATACAAGTGACAATAGTAATTCAATTGTCAAGGATGGATAATCAATATTATGACCTGAAGAAAAATAAAGGCAACAGCAGTATACCGCTGTTCGAACCTAAAAAATCGATTAAGAAAAAACAAATCTGTGTTTACAAACTAAAACTGAGAGGATAACAACGACACAACAGAAACACAACATTGAAATGCAAAACACACACCGAAACGAACTATAATATAACATTGGCCATTTTTCCGACTTAATACAGGACAAGAAAAAATGATGCGTTGAACCTGGTTTTGCGGCACGACGAACCGTTTGTTTATGTGTTACATATTTGTTTGTTGTTCCTTTTTTTTTTTATATAAATAAGGCCGGTTAGTTTTCTCGTGTGAATTGTTTTACATTGCCATTTCGGGGCCTTTTATAATTGACTATGCGGTATTGGTTTTGCTCATTGTTGAAAGCCGTACGATGACCTATAGTTGTTTATTTCTGTGTCATTTTGGTCTCTTGTGGACAGTATCATTGGCAATCATGCCACATCTTCTTTTTTACAAACCTCCCTCTTTTATGGCAATGTTTAATATAACATTAAAATGACAACATTACCTGACAGAACTATAACACAAATAAATGGGAGAACATATAGGACAGAGAAACATACGAATAATAGCTAACAAAAGGTATCAGGTTTAAAATTTAATACGCCAGACGTGTGTTAAGTCCTCACAACAATAACCAGTGACGCTTAGTTGAAAAAAGTTGAAGCCAAAACAAGTACAGAGTTGAAGAGCACTGATGACCAAAAGTTTCAAAAAGTTGTGCCAAATACGGCTAGGGTTTTCTGCCTGGGATAGGAACATCCTTATTATTTAGAATAATTCATGCTTTTGCACGCAGTAAATTTTATAAACTGACTATATAATAGATTTATATGATAAAACCAAAGTGTTGACTAACTACAGAATAAAAACAGATACATCACATAAAACAACATAATCCAGCACATAAAAGTTCACGGCCGAGTTAGCCAAAGCCTCAACGCATAAAAATGACGTCACATTTGAAATTCTTAAAAAAAAACACACATAATTCATGCTTTTGCAAACAGTAAATTTTATAAACTGACTATATAATAGTTTTATATGATAAAACCAAAGTGTTGACTAACTACAGAATAAAAACGGATACATTACATAAAACAACATAATCCAGCACATAAAAACAAACAGCCGAGTTAGCCAAAGGCTCAACGCGTGAAAGTGACGTAAAAAACCCACAAAGTGACGTCACAATAAAAACAATAGACAACGATATACCGTATATAAAAGTTACAGAAAACTATCTACTTATTAGCAACACGAATGACACTAAATTGGAGTTCAAAAAAAAAAGTCAAATCACAAAAATACTGAACTCCGAGGAACATTCAAAACGGAAAGTTCCTAATCAATTAGCAAAATAAAATGATAAAATACCTCAAACTAATGGACAACAACTGTCATATTCCTGACTTGGTACAGGCCTTTTCAAAAATATAAAATGGTTGATTGAACCTGGTTTTCTAGCGGTAAACCTCTCACTTGTATAACAGTCGCATCAAATTCTATGATATTTACAACGATGTGTGAACAAATAGGAAAAAAGGTAAAAAAATGGGTACATCAGTCATCACTGTGTCACAGTCTCAATTAGTTTCGAGGTACTTTTCTATCCCAAATTCATGTATTTCGTTTTGATGTTATATTTGTTGTTTTGTCTAATGCTTAGTTCGTTTCTGTGTGTGTTACATTTCAATGTTGTGTCGTATTTAATGCGTTTCCCTCGGTTTATGACCCGGATTTGTTTTTTTCTATCGACTTATGAGTTTGGGACATCGGTAAACTACTGTTGCCTTTATTTAGAACAAAAACAAACACATATTTAACAAAGAGGCACAAACAGCATCTATCAAATTTAACAACCACATTTATTGCTTACTTATATAAGTATATAAAATCAATCCATAAAGGATTGAAATATTTGAAGTCTGTGACTGAATGGCACGGTTCACATCTCGTGTAGAGTCGCGTGTTTGACTTCAGAATGTAAACGTCACACAGGAAGAAACATATGATAATTTTGTCGTTCAAAGGCTCTATATAACGTTTATTGGTTCTTGAGAAAACGTCTCTTGTGTGTACTCATTTATTTTCCTCTTCCGGTCAGTTTGTTCATCAAAATACATATACAGTCCATTCGTATTATTTGCCAAAGTAATACACAATTCTCTCACAAGTTAGGTAAAAAATATATATTAGTACTCTAAGGTTGACTTGTCTTTATATTTGTATTTGTACAGTTAAATTATAGGGAAATGATGACATTATTTGTTAGAATTCCTTACTGTCTGTAAAATGTTGATATAATTCCCCTTTTGTTATTCAAAGTCTTATCGAAATCTATCGAAAAAAGTAAAATTGCATAGATACTTAACTTCGAGGAAAATTTTAAACGGAAAGCTCATAATCAAATGGAAGAATCGAACGATCAAACGGATGGTAACGATAAAGACTGTCCTATTTCTGACTTGGTACAACATTTTTTTGGTGGATTGAACCTGGTTGTATAGCTAGCGAAACTTATCAATTGTATGACAGAAGCCTGAATTCGTAGGACATAGTTGAGGATCGTCTTGAAAAATAACATTTAAAAAAAACTCAGAGGAAAATTCAAAACGGAAAGTCCCCAATCAAATAGCAAAATCAAAAGCTGAAACATATCAAACGAATAGATAACAACTGTCATATTCCTGACTAAATACCGGCATGGTGATTTGAACCTGGTTATATGACGCTTTACCTCTCACTTGTACGAAAGTCGCATCAAATTCCAATATATTGACAAAGACTCGTGAACAAAACAAACAGATGTTGCCTTTGCTACGTGTTGACGGCCCCACGTTTACAAATAACTGTATGAAATGGTATGACTTATGTTCTTTATTTCTAAGCAGCATTCATAAATATAAGTACTATTGTGCATTTAAAGCACATTTCATCAAAATTAATTTTTATAGTAAAAACATTAATTTACTTAACAAGAAAGGAAAAAATAAATGTTGGCAAACAGAAAAGATCACATATAATTCAAAATAGATGAAACCAAATCCTGCTCCACATGTGGCATCCGTCGATTTGCACATGTTAGTACAATCCCGGTGATAAGTCTAGTTCCGTAGATAACAATTTAGAGAACAACGAATACATTAACTTTGGTATGTTTATGAAATAGATTGAAGGAGAATGGAAAGAACAAATTAATATCAATCAGTTCTTACTGTGGCATATTAATCTTTAGCTTTCGAATACCAAGTCATAACAAATCTTAGATGTAGTTATAGATAAGTGAGAAACTTAATATAAAGAAACTTAACACAATGAATAAGAATAATAATGGAATTCATTTTATAATGCTTATCAATATTTAACATTAACATTAATATTAAAAGATTTGACAAGCGATTCCCTTCATTTGTGGTGGCTAAAAAAAGAATCAGACGCATGAATTTATAAATTCTTTTTTAATTTTTGACAGCACTGGTTCAATACCTCTAGTGAAGAACTACCAATCCAATATGGTATTATCAGCTGAATGGTCAAAATACTGACTTTATTTATCACAAAACCTTTCGCCATTCTTAAATTATTTAGAAACTTCAATTCCTCCTTACAAAGTTGACCTGAGATGGATTCAACTATTATTTTTAGGTTATTTTTGGTCATATAGCTCTTAACCGTTTCGGTTCGCACAAGGTATTATCACCTCGGTAGTCACAACGTCAGAATGGACATGAATTATACAACAGCAGTATACCGGTGTTCAAAAGTCATAACGTTTTGTAAAAAAAAAACATGTGTGGGTTATAATCCAAAACCGAGTGTCACATCATCTGGTGCAAGAAAATTGGTACCGTTAATTTTATTACTACCACTGGGTCGATGCCTCTACTGGTGGACTATTAGTCCCCGAGGGTATCACCAGCCCAGTAGCCAGTACTTCGGTACTGGCATGAAAATACGGATTTTTTGTGTTATTAAAATTTGCTGTTATAAAATATTAAAAATTATTATAAATTAAGGAACGTATCTCCCTCATGCAAATCTCGGATTCCTTTCATGGATTTGGCTATACTTTTTGGACCTTTTGGATTATAGCTCTTCATCTTTTATATAAGCTTTGGATTTCAAATATTTTGGCCACGAGCATCACTGAAGAGACATGTATTGTCGAAATGCGCATCTGGTGCAAGAAAATTGGTACCGTTAATTTTATTACTACCACTTGGTCGATGCTTCTGCTGGTGGACTATTAGTCCCGAGGGTATCACCAGCTCAGTAGCCAGTACTTCGGTACTGGCATAAAAATACGGATTTTTTGTGTTATTAAAATTTGCTGTTATAAAATATTAAAAATTATTATAAATTAAGGAACGTATCTCCCTCATGCAAAGCTCTGATTCCTTTCATGGATTTGGCTATACTTTTTGAAACTTTTGGATTATAGCTCTTCATCTTTTATATAAGCATTGGATTTCAAATATTTTGGCCACGAGCATCACTGAAGAGACATGTATTGTCGAAATGTGCAAGAAAATTGGTACCGTTAATTTTATTTTTATATCAACTATAAAAGGAAAGACTTTCTTAAGTTTACTGTTTATATAAATCATTGCGAAAATATCTTAATGGTTTCAAATCATTCAAACAAAAGTGCCCTTAAATGAATTTTGCTTTGTATGTTTTTGCTTATATACTGTGGATTCATTATTATTCGTTGGATACCAATTTTCGTGGGTTTCGTGGGTAGAGATGAACCACGAATTCAAATGTTCAACGAATAATATATTTGCAATAGGTTTTGTATACAGAAATTGGCAAAACCAGGAAATCGAATATCCAGGAAAATGCCAGTTTTCAGCAATCCACGAAAATTGATACCAACAAAAATAAATGAATCCACAGTAGTTCATCGACTGCTTTGGTACCTATTGAGCAATGGCTTTCATTTATTCGGCTTTGATCTCTCTTGAAAAAGAAGGTAAATTCAGAAAATCTCTACGGTTACATCACGTTAATAACTGTCGTTTTGATTGTTACACCACTTGACCGATACCGCGTCACCGAGAGTATCATCAGGTCAGTAGTCAATAATTCAGTACTAACATAATTTAAAATAAACCTTTCATCAATTGTCCGTTTACAAATTTATTAATTATAATAAGAGACTTAGGTTTCAACACCCTAAAAAGTTGACCGTAGAAAGATTTGGCTATTATTTAAAGTTATTTTATTTGAGCGTTCCTCATTGAAGTACGTGAAGGAAAATGCGCTGAACGCATGAAGTGAATTAAGTGTTGTTTAAAGCACTGGGTCGATGCATTAGTTTTAGATTTATACCTCGAGCTTGGCATTGTCGGTTATCAGAGTTTATGACACACGTTCCGATTTTAATTTTGAAGTAGTAATTATACTACAACCTCACATAAATATAGGATTCACATTTCCAAACTCATTTGGTATTTAAGAGCATGCAGATGCTAATCAGCTGTAGACGGTCGCCGATGTCGGAGCAGAAAGTTGAAAAAAACAGGGGTATGTCAAGGAAAGTCATCAGACCTTGCTGAAAAATATTCCGTATCAACTTCATAAAAAATAAACGATGGTCTTGAAGTAAAGATTAAAAGTTTTGACCTTATTTTATCGTTTTTATAATGTTTTAAAGTATTATTGTGTTTGTCTATGACATTTTATTAGTTTAGTCTATTTTTTGGTTATATCGATTTGACGAGGTACGGTACTTAGTTATACATCCCTTCAATGTGATATTGTGATATAGTAAGTTTTTGTATTTCTGTCTTTCGTTTTTGTGCTTTGTCTAAATGCCTGTTGGTTTGTCTTTGTTGACATATTTGTCTGTGTTACAGTGCAAGATTATAATGCAATGTCGAAGTCTGTTCCCCTAAATTTGACATTGTTACCTGTTATGTCGATTTGTTTTATCACACATCGTAATCAATATAGCAGAATTTATGCGACTGATATTTAATGCGTTTCCCTCGGTTTTAGTTTGTTACCCCGATTTTGTGTTTTGTCCATGGATTTATGAGTTTTGAACAGCGGCATAATACTGTTGCCTTTATTTCATTCAATTTTGAGGAATTGCTAGCTAAAAAAACAGATTGAATCTACCATTTTCTACACAAGAAAATATGTGTTCCATTTCAGGAATATGACCCTTGTAATTCATTTGTTTGATGTGTTTTAGTTGTTGGTTCTGTCTTTTGTTTATGAACTTTCCGTTTAGAATTGCCTCGGAATTCGGTATTTTTGTTATGTTACTTTTTATGACAATCCATTCACGAAGTGTCCGCTTATAGATTAAGAACTTTAGTTGAGCTTAGATTGTTAAAGCTATTATTTCCAGGTTTGGTCATAAAGCTCTTCAACTATTTCAGAATAAGAATAATAAGAATTGCCAAAAACATTTTGCCTTCGGAACTCAAAACGTTAGTTTCTTTAAAAAAAAATCTAAATTAAGCATAGCTGATTTTGTTATACTAGTATATACCATTGTCATGTTAATAACCATTAAGTACAAACTGATACTGAATACTCTCCTAATATAAGAGTGAGTAATTAACATACCTAATTCATATTAGATCTAAGAAAAAGAAAACGACAAAATGATAAACAATTTATTCTACCATGTGTATGTAACATAACCTTAGATATCTAACAATAGATTTGTTTGGATAATTACCGTTTAATCCCAATTCTCACTCTTATACCACGTAATTTTGCAAACATTGATTAGTTTGTTGATATGTACAGATTACATCCTGTCTTTTGTCCTAATTGCCAATTAGTGTTTTAATTTAGATAAAGCTGAAAAGTATGTTTTTTTTCTGAATTTATTCATAGAAGATTTCAGTCCTTCAGGTTAACTTAACCGAAGACACAAATAAAATCTTTTAATTATTCAAGAGATACGCCGTAATGCATACTTTAACAATAAATAAATTTGATGCAATTGTCTTCTCATGTTTCGTAGTGGTACTGTTTAATTCAGATTAGGAATGTCTTGACTGAAAAAAAGTGGCGGAATATACCAGGAGACATTCAAAGTTCGTAATCGAATAAAAACTGTCAACGTCATAGAAAAACACGAGGAAAACACGACAAAAAAACAAAACAAGCAACAGTCTGAGAAATAAAAAAATAGAAGATTATGCAACACAAACCCCAACAAAAAAAACCAAACTGTGGTGATATAAGGTGCTCCGGAATGATATGTTATTCCAGCTCTACATGTGAAACCCGCCGTGTTTCTTTTGTTAGTACACATCCAAAGATCAGTCTCATTAAGTGATGACAACCGAGGAAAAGAAGACGAGATTGTGGTTACGACAGTCGGAACAGATTTGGTTGACACATATATCCTATATCGGTCAACAAGCTCGTAATATCGTCCGTTAAACTTTCCAGGGGATAACAAGAATCGTGCATTCTTTTTCATCTTGTAATTTTTAAATCAGCCAATGAACTTTTTAAAAGAACTCAAATTAAAGGTTAAAAACAGAGATTCAAACTGAGGGTTTTCATATCCTTATAGGCAACATGGACACAACGTCTGTATTTTAAACCGATGATCAACTTAATCTCTTTGAACCATTGGTTTAATAGCTCCGTAATATCGTTTCAACTGCGAGGTTTATCCCATATTGAAGCGGTGCCTGAAAAGCGTTGCTTAGTTGTTTTCATTTTACACTGTTTGATTTGGAAGAAAGACCGACATAGTTAGACAGTGCAGTTAGTTGCACAACTACTAACAAAATTATATTTTAATATTCTTGCAATTGTTATAAAACACAACAAATTGCAGAATTAAAACTATATATTGATTTAAATTGACATGTGACGTTCCTTTTTATGGCATTGATACATTCGTGTGACAAACACAAAGTTTGTAATTCTATTATGCTGTTTTGTGAACTTTCCTCAATAAGGTTAGGGACTCGTTGTTAATCTGTGGTGAACATGTCGAAATGTACTGTTATATTATTTAAGTATGCATTTCTCTGTCTTGAGAGTCTTGCAATTGTTTGTACTGTTTTACCGCCATTTAATGCAATTTTACATATTTAACATTGCCCTAAGGTTTGAGGTTTGACATGCCACAAAACCACGTCCAACCACCATTTTGTCTTAAAATGTTCCGTACCAAGTCAGGAATATGGCAGTTGGTATCTAATAGTTCGTTACCTTGCATGTTGCATTGTCGTTTTTTTTTATGTACTTCAGTGTTCTGTTTTTAGTTGTGTTCTGTTTTTTAGTTGTGTTCTTCTTTTACGTAAATGTTTTCCTCCGTTTTAGTTTTTGACTTGGATTTCTTTCGTTCTCGATTTATGACTTTTGAACAGCGGTATACTACTGTTGCCTTTATTTAGTATTCTTAAAGTTTTTTTTAAAGGATTTAAGCTTAATATCTAGTTTCAGTATTGTCGCTAATTTTCTTAACCTTTCTAACGTTTAATTCCTGCTTCAAAATAATTTTTTTTATAGTAAAAAAAACCCCAACAATACGTACGGTAATTGAAATTTGAAACTTTACTGCAAACATGCGCATATCAAATAATCCGACGTGTATATGTTTATTGTTTTGTTATTTTGGAGCTCTCTTTTCTCCAGCCTTATTATGGTTTCTTCGTTTTTTAATTTTCCCTTCATTCCAAATATAGCTTGATAGAATCCAATGAAATCACGACTATTAAACAAACCAAATACAATAAGCAATCAAGATTAATCAAACTAAAGTACTGATTGTTGTGTCGCCAGTTTAACATTTCAAATTTTATTTTTACTTAGTTTGTAACACTATTATATAAACAAGGTAACATGAGGTTTAATACATTCATTTATTTCACAAAAATACAATAACAATACTAGTTTGCATACAGACAATATTTCAAAAATTGATGAGTGGTCTACATATTCTAACAATTGTTTGTTGCCGTTATTATGCGCTTTGTTTTAGTTTTTGTGTTCTAATATTTAAAATATTTTAAAACATTTTTCTATAAACTGATTAATGAAGGTATGAACGAACACAAAGAGTCGTCAAATTCATACCGACACGTTCTGGTGACACCAAGACACCAATTTATGTACATTTCAGAACAAAAATGCGTATGGTATGCTAATATTATACTGGTGTGAAATATCCCGGCCAATCCTGAAATTTGATTAGTAACTTAAAAAGGAAAACAAAAATAATCATGGCAATAAGTGTTGAAATCCGAACACTCCAGTCAAATATAATTGTTTGTCGGGTTTCACAGGCAGTATTGGCTTATTTTCCCTGGATTCCAGGAGATATACATCACTCAGAGGAATATGAGCCCCTATCTTCTGTGAAAATCACGATTAACAAAAAACGTCCCAGGAATAAAGTGGGTTGGAGGGTCCTTGCCAAACTTGCAAAAATCATAATAGTTCAAATTTCTATGAATTTTAGCTGATAGATATTTAGAATTGGGTTAAATTATAACAACTGTGTGTCATCAGCAACGAAAATTAGGTCTCAACGGATTGGAGAACGAGGACAATAACAATAAACAAAGTAGGATGTTTTTTTTTCTCATTTAAAACAACATTCTACCGATTAGTTGACAATAAACGATTATAAAATAACTTTCTCAAGTTTCCTGAACGTTATAAATTGTATACCAACAAATACCAAAGACAATATTTTGTTGTATGCTCATAAATTGTGTATCTTGATTGTTTTCCGTCCCGACGCAGGCCTTGCAAATTTTTTCACTCTATACCTTGATGAACTTTAAGAATATGACATTTTCAACATTCGTTTACAAAAAGATGTTTACAAATAGATATATGATTCTGAATTATGAAATTCTCTTACAATAATATGTTTTTGAAATAGAGCACGACGAATAGTAGAACAACAACTGATTTTCTATACGACACTTACAGATGAGATTAATCATTTTTGTAAATAAGATATGGTGTAAATATCCATTTAGCAATTCTTCAATATAACAACCACACGACATAGTAAATATTACAAAAACAAATTCTCTTAGGATCCTACAATATATCATCTGTTATGTGCAAATAGTCCATATGCAAATAATTTCTTATCGAGAAAAGTGTTGTCATTTTACAGACGACCCGTTGTCTATAGCCTTCAAATACCATAAAATGTATTCCCATAGTACCATTGCGACCAATAAGGGGAAGTTGCATTTTGAAAGACAAAGGTTTCGGCTAACTAATTTTTTTAATTCAATAAACATGATAAAACACACATATTTTATGTAAATAATGTAAGAGAGGATAAACTATAGTTTTTCCGAAAAATAGACAGAGATAATCAAACTAATTTTCAAGATCGATAAAATTAAGTTAGTGATGAACGACATACCCCATTTCTCATTTGCCATTTACTTTCATGAATAGAATAAAAAATATACCTAAATCCTGTTACCATTTTCAGAAGAAACTTTGGGTTATAAAGAAAAGGTTTTGACAAAATTTTACGCTTGTTTTACGAAGCCAATTAAATGGTTTCCAAGAGAATAAACTTCTATATATATTCATTCTGTGAAATATTAGATTATTTGCCAATTTTCCAGGTTATACTGAAAAATGCCTCTAAAAATTGGTTTCAAAGGTTGTAAAAATTACCACCAGTAATGCAAGTCTAAGATAACAATTCATATTGTTCGGCATTTTTTCCCTCTTTCAAATAAACCCAACATCAAGTAAATCCTTCATAAGTAAGTTTATATATCACTAAATAAAAGTCTATCCTATTACCTTTTTGTCTATCCTGTTACCGTTATCAGTATTGCACCTGCAAATGCTTAATTGGGAAGATTATGGCGTAATGACGATAAAATGAGTTCAAACAACGGAATATTTCATTCGTTTTCCAACTATATGTGGTAATAAAGAATTTAACGACGTTTCTGTCTACAATTGTCTATCCTGTTACTGTTACCATAGCAACCATAGTAACAGGATATAAATAACAGGATAGACAAATTTCTTTATTTTTGAATGCTGTTGTGAAATAACTTATCCCTTTGGTGAAGTGATTATGGTTTTCTGTTGTGACTTTTGTTTCCAACACGTTATTGCATTTTTTCAAGTATACCTTTGTTGTAATTAAACAAAATTGTTGATAACAGCAGACATGAAAAAAGTCTTGAATTTTTTTTCTTCTGTACACTGTCGTTCAAGAATTGGGGCTTTTAAATGAAAAGGTACCTTTGCACTTTTGAAATCAATAGTTACTGATTCAATATTCATAGGGAGAAAAATTGAACGACTGATTTAAGTAGCGGTAATAGGATGGACATTAAGCTCCCGTACGCTGATTAAATTAAGTTTGTAGATTAGATGTTACATAAAATGATAAAGAAGCTACGATGTTTTGTTAGAGTATTAATTAATTTTCTTAAAAAGTCCCTTTTGCAGATATCAAGGCGATCAGAAAATTTGAAAAAAAATCATTTGAAATTTGTTTTTTTCTGACATTGTATGAATACAAATACCCCTAAAATCGGACTTAAATACATTTTAATCTTAATAAACTAGATGTAAATCGTTTTTATTATTAATGTTCTGTATCCTACAAGCTTTCATGTAAACCATTACAACTGAAATGTCCATTAAAAATAAAAGTTTTAGCATGGGTGTACTGAAAATTCGACATTTTTTGAAAATGACCCAAATAGTAAGATGCCGTACTGGGGTTGATGTCAAAAACTTTGCTCAGTGCTCGGAGCACAAAAAAAAATTGCTCGAAACATGAAATCCAGCATTTTGATTGGTTGATTCTTGAGTCTGTACACGGACGTCTAATTCGTAGTTCAATCAACATTTATTATTTGCATCAATGTCCTTTCGAAAACGTATTGTGTAAGAATGTTTTAGAGAATATGACGTCACAATTTCATATTCTTGGAATTCATTTAAAAAAGCAAAAACAGTTGAATATCTGGCGTCCGTAACGACGGAAAAAGATCGATCGACCAAGAAATATGTTTATACAAGGTTTAAAATTTGTTAGTATAAACAATATATTGTTTATGTTTGTTCCTTGTTGGCACTAAAATTTAACCATCACACAGAAAAAAATATTTCATAAAAGATTAACCTCATAAAATTTGAAATAAAATGATTAAATATAAAACAATTAGCTGGTGATAATGCATAGTGATTTACTCAATAATTACATCCCCATCTTATCAAGATAATTTTGTCACAGATCATATGCCAAATGACTGAATATCTACTTTTCCAGATTTCTCCTTGATTTGTCATGAAAATGAGAGACATGCAAGTATAGGACAAATTTGGAAGTACTAGTTTACGTATTAAAGTTGTTATCCAATTGTTTGATGTGCTTGAGCTTTTGAATTTGCCATTTGACTAGGAACTTTCCGTTTTTAATTTTCCTCGGAGTTCAGAATTTTTATGAATTTACCTTATATCATGCTGAAAAATTTCTTTCGCCAATTGAAAAGAAAATGCAAGTAATTTATTTGGAATCTGTTTTCAGATGATCCCGATATGTCCGTCTTCCTTCCCCAAATTCAACAGATGGGCGGACATTATTTTTGTAATGCCAGTACATAATGAAATACTTTTGGTTCATTGGTATATTGCAGTGAGTACCTAATCGACTTTTTTTCAGATTTTTGATGACATAATATTAACGGGATTAAAGCCCATGCAATTAAACAAATCATGGTAAGGGTATTATTCCGAAGTTTTTTCTTCAATACAATGCTTTTACGTATTAAGCTTATTGCCTGGTTTCAACATGTATTAAGGTATGGTGGTCATTTTCATATCCTCGCGACACGTCTCGTTTTCTTGTAATTATACAAGTATATATATACATTTGTTCCTATTCATGGCTATCCAATGCAAAATTTATTTATCGACTTTTGATATTTATATTAGCTCATAAGGCAGCTTGTAGAATGAAATTCGTTAAATTAAGAAAACATGACATACATTGTGTACTATGTTCCGATATCGTATCAGTAAAGTTCACAAAGAAATCATAATAATATCAACGAATTACATTTCAAAATATCTTCATAAATAGCACGTTTGCTTTCATAATATAGATACTGAAAATATAAACACCACTTTTGTATTAATCATCAAATAACTATTTATACATAATTGAGCTACTTGTTAATAAAATAAGATTTTTGTCAAATCACTGATAAATGCTTGGTATAGTACACATTGCTAAGTAATAAACTAATGTCTATATTAAATATACAAACTAAACAATGTAATATTCATATGGTTTGACTACTTTTGATTCTAAAACACTTATTTTGAAAACATAGTTATATTCTGATTTCTATACATATAAGTCCTTGACATTATAAACCGAGCAATAGTAATACAAGGAATATCCACAAAGAGGGACTAAGACTAAATTGTGTTCCTAAGTTACATCCATCTGTGAAGCAAAGTTCATAACACACTGTAATGTTATCATTCCGTTTACGACAATCTGAAGCTTCCATATTATTTTTCAGTGAAACAGTTGAGCAACCTCGAATAAATTTTACAATTTCACCTGAAACAAAAGATTTAACGAACGTTACGTAAATAAACAGAATAAAAGTATTAGCATCAGCATTATATACACATTTTTATAGATTGTACTGACGAGGAAAAGTAACCATAGGTCATTGAAGGATGAATTATTAGTTCAATCTAGGTGGCTGGGTGTCTAGAGCGATGAACAAAGTGCTGGTAATGGTGTCTCGATATCCATGGGATTCTTATCTCCTTAAAAAATTCTTGTATCAAGTAAGTAATATGACAGTTGATACACGTTCGTTTGGTGTTTTTGAGCTTTTGATTTTGCGATTTGATTATGGACATTTTGTTTTGAATTTTCAGTTCAGTATTTAGTGATTTTACCCTTACGATAGATATTTTGCTAATCTGCAGTTAATTCCAAGCCTTATATTTCATGTACTTTGTTACAACTCTAGGCCACCGAAAGCTGAATAATAAGTTCAGTCTAGGTGACTGAATTGTCTAGAGCGATCGATACAGTGCACGCAGTATTGTCTCAATATCCCAATACAACAACTTCGAATCCCGACGAAGAAGAACAAAAATTTGATTCACAAGATTGCAGACTTAACATTATTGTTCTGATATTTCGTCAAAAGTTGTTTTGAATATAAAATGTGTTTATACACGATTCCATCTATAAACTAAAAGTCTTTTGCTTAAACAAAAGCAACAGTAGTTTAACGCTGTTAAAAGTCATACATCGATTGAGAGAACAAAAATATCCGGCTTACAAACTAAAACCGAGATTCACACTCGGAAATCCGTCATATTCGGGAATAGGTCACGTTCGGTACTTAGCAGACAGACAACATAGATATTATAAAAGTTTGAAGAATTTTAATGTAAATTAGGTTTTGATAGCCTGAGAATCTGGCTCACCTGGTCCAGGCTAAGCGTTGATATCTGTTACTTAAAAGGCGAGGTTCAATTTTGTTTTTTCATGAAAAGATCAACGTTTTTGTTCCAAGAGTAACTTTAGTCGAAACATTTATTATACACTGTGGTATCTTCCGACCCTGTTTAGATATTTGACATTTACTTTTGCCTAAAAGCATATAGTATACGAGACTAGAGCAATATTCATTTATCAAAATTGAATTTCAGTTTACACATACAACTGTTGTGTTTTTAACTAAGAGATCCTATATTCTAAGCTCGCTTTTCTTTTTCGCTTTTTGTGTTTCATTATATATCCGTGATATAAATCACATGTTAATACATAGTTTATTGTAAATGCTGGTTGTGTCGGTTGTAAAAATAACCAAAAAGTAAATAAACGAGTGGACACTTCGCTGAGATGAGATTTACAAACTGGGAATTTATGCCATTTATAATTGATTTTTTAAAGAACAAAAAATCCGCATCGTACCTTTCACATTCTTTTCTCTGACGGTTTGACAAGCAGAACGTTGTTGTGATTCTGGACAAGGCGATGGTGATTTCGGATCATCTTCACATTCAGGATCACTATCGCTAGAACATCTGACACACAATAATGTTTCTGCGAGACCTATACAAAGAAAACAAAACACTGCTTTAAAATTACTCTGTAAGTTTAAACTAGTACTATCAAAAAAAAAACACTGCTCAACAGAAAAGCTTAACCATATATATTCTTAATCTACAAAAAAATGTACAGAAAATAGCGAGCTGAAGCAAGTCTCTGGGTATGACATTTTATCGCTGTACAGTATTGAATGCTCATAGTTGGCCTACGGCTGGTTTCTGCTCTTTGGTCGAGTTTTTAGGTCTTTGACACATTCCACATTTTCATTTCCAACTAAAACTATAAAATTAACAATAGAAACAAACACATGACGTCGGTAAATTGAGTTCATGTAAACGTGTTTAATTCAAAGTACATTTGGACATGGAATTTGATACACAAGAATATCATCGACTGGATGAAAAAAAATCGTATTTTACAATTGGTGATGAAGACATTGACATTGCCGTAACTATATCATTCACAATGCATTACTAATGTTTGAAACAAACAGTCAAGAAAAAGGCATACTTCAAAACTTAACCCGGATAGCTACCCAAATTAATTTGCGCTATTTTTGAAGGAAAATTGGTTTAATAGTTTTCATTACAACATTTAATTTAATTTTGAATTAAAAACAAATTAATATCCAATCCAAACACGAAACAGCAAAATTTTGAAAAAATAAATTTGAAAATTACATGGGTTAAAAAAAAGAGCAAAATTAAGGACTCGACCTCCTGGTTCCCCTTCCCTTACTGTAGCAAACATTTTATTGTCCAAATAAAAATTCGACAAGAGTTGTTGATATTTTCATCGAGCAATAATACGTTATCTCTATTTGTTGAGTCGAAGTTGTAAATCCGCAGTTAAATCAGTGAAACCTTTTGGATAGCAAAAACTGACAACCGCAATCCTTCTATCAATTGTTCTATACTGCAGGGATTACTTATGTCTTCAAACGGTCTTCGTTGATTTTTTTCGAAGATAATGCCGGAATTGATGCAATAACATGAAATGACACAGACACATTTTATCATTGCATAGTGCATACAAAATAATGATATAAAAAACACGTTTGCCTTTACGTAATATAAAACAATCAGTATGATGTTTAATTTGTTGTGTGAATGCTTAGCCTTTTGTTAAAAAAAAATGCATTTTCGATGATGGTGATAATGATTAAAGGCTTTTAAACGCCAAGTGTCAAATTAAATGCATATTCAAGACAAGAACATGGTCATGCAGTACACGTGCTTCTTCTATTGCCACAGTCAACAGGAAAATTCTGTAGTTTTTCTGGGACACACTATTTTGACGAAGAGCCGATATGCTCCAAATGCCAGTTTTGGATACTTTGGTACAATCCTGCTAAAATCAAATACATGACTTGTCGCACTTTAGGCGAGGACGGTACCACGAGTCTATGTATTTTCGACGTAATACCATTGATTAGGCGATTTGTTTCCGGTTTACTTAATTTGAATAATATGTTTTTGGATTCGCCGACATCTATCCTCCTGCATACTATTGTTTTCTTAAAATCAGTGGTATAATAAAAATTTGTTTTTATATGAAACGTTATTACACGAGTAATCTCATCATCAACAAAACATGATGGAAACGGAAATTATGTCGTCAATCATCGAGTTCAAGATTATATTCTTATCTGTTTACACGTACTAAGGACTTAAAATTTATGGCCGCAATATTTTTCGTTTAGAAAGATAAAGTTTTATTCACATCTTTCGCAAATGCTTGTCTTCATTCATTATTATCCATATATAAGATCGGAACTATTACCGATTGCCCTTTAATTAGAAACAGATTGACGCTGCATAAATATTTATTGTTCTTATATCACAAGAAAATATATAATTTAGTTGAACTAGCTTTAAAAACATAAAAAAGCATGTTTCGTAGCGGTAACAATGAAATCTTGTATTTTCCATATATGCGTATGATCCTGCAATTTAACATTTACGCCTTTTTACTTCACAATCGGTGAATTTGTTTTTGAATGAAATTGATATCTCGTTAAAGTAGACTGCGATGAGTTTCCAGACATGGAACTGTGACGAAACAGTTACTTGATTATAACCGCTGGCCTGCCAAAAAAAAAAACTTAACCAAAAACACCAAAAATAGTACACAAGAAACCTATATATTTCCTGTTTTATGTGTACACCCATATTTGAAATTAAGAAAGGTGTATTTCATGATAGTATGATTAAACACCTGAATTTACTTAATGAGGAATGAGTTCACCCCAATGAAAGATCCATCACCAACTGTAAAAGGACTCTCAGTGATGACATTTCTAGTTCATGACGCTTAAATTCGAAAAGTTCTATTTGGTTGTGGTCAATACAGTATACCATATCAATTTCATAATAGCTATGTTTACATATCAGGAACATGTGTAGATCTTCTTTATATATTTACCAACATTAACAGTGTATCATAGCTTTAATACGCATACATATATCAGCTTTACAACACCTTTTCCTATTTCTGTACATTTATAGAAGTGTATAGAAGGCTCAAAATCCTTTTTAAGTGTAAACAAATTTATTTATTTATCTGAAAATGAATGGAAAGAACATTCAAACTATAGACTAAAATTTTGTCGAAAATAAAATTCATCAGTATTTCATTTGTTACGGAGATAATATTGATCAACAAAACACATGAGGTTTGTATTAATAACATTTATGACTTCAGATATAAAATAAGATTTTGTTTTCACATTTTGAAATGACAGCCAGACTGTTTTCAAAGAAATTTCGTTTTAACTTGATCACGAATATTCAATGAAACCTTTGATATGTTTTTTCCACAAGAGACATAAAAGGCTAATTGAATGACTTTTGATATCTTGCGTTTGTCATTAATCCCTCAGAGTAAACGAGTTAAATTGTGGTTTTCTATGGTAAACTGTTATCTGGCTGAGACATTGAAAAAGTACAGCAGTGTAGTTTGTTATACTGAATATATCGATGAGTTTTTAATAAGCATGTTTACCATCTTTTGATATTACAAAGTTCATTCATAATATAATCAGTTGTACATTTTTATTCGAATTTTGAGTAGATCTCTTTTGGAAAATCTGCATATTTGGGATTAATTTTAATACAATCACTTGATAAACGAAAACTAGGAATTTTTGTATCAAATCAGAATCCTTAAAAAGGGAAGCTGTATCTTGGTTATTGCTCATTATTATTCGGTAACCATTTAATCCCTGCTTCACTATAGATTTTTTCAATGATTTCTTTCAACACCAGAAATAAGCTCTTGGATTCTGTGTTAACTTACCATTGTTTATAATAAGCCTATAGCAAGCACAACTTACAACAATCTCAAAACCACACATAACTATTAGGGAATGCATGATGTAAAAGAGGGACGAAAGATACCAGAGGGACAGTCAAACAGATGTAAACTTCTACTACTGATAGTTGACTCAAGTAGGACTGGTGAAAAATGGGTAAAAGTCAAGATTAGGGTGAATGAATTTAATTTCTCATTAACTAAAAATTACATTGTAACAGAGAATATATATAAATATATAATCAATTATATCAAATATAAAAGAAGGGACCGGTCTTGTGACATAATCAGCTAAATAAACGTTATATAACTGGAAAATGATAATTGGCAGTGTTTAAATCAAATCTCGAGCACAAATTAACCTTCATGACCTTCCCAATCACATCTTTTAGTTAGTAATAACATACAAAACAGTGTGTACCCGTGGCATTCTCATCTTATCTATTCATATCATAAATATGTTGTACACTATGTAAGTTTTATTTATATTATTTTGAACACTGGGTGTAAGTCCTTCCTATTGAAATATCGAATAAGAAAACAAAGGCTCTTAACCAGTAGTTTACAATATTTTTCCGAATATTTTAGAATTCTTAAAAACAATCCTATCCATTAGAATTTACAACTTTAATTTACATCAAGGCAGTTACTTTTAAAACCAATATAATTACAATTCAATCTTGCATCGTTTACATAAAATTGTTTAAAACAAGACGGGAAGCTTTGGGTTTGGGAATTCAACTTGTGATATGAGAGGTTATAGTGTGATTTTCCCTTATTCAGTTGACTTGATTAAAACATCATACGAAGATGGGTTACTACCGATACCCTCTCTTCATTATCCTCTAATGCATTTACTTGTTTTTATTATACTATTTCTCTTGCAATATAACTGCGAAATATCGATGCAACTTTATGTTTCGAGGCGACGATGGCATTGGCCTCAGTTCAAAACAAAAATGGGTGTTTTTTTTAAATTTGACCTCATTCAGGATTAATTAAATTTCTATTCTAAAGGAAAAATAAAGGCAACAATAGGATACCGCTGTAAGAAATTCATAAATCGATTGAGGAAAAATAAACCTAGTTTACACACTAAAACTGAGGGAGACACATCAAATATATGAAGAGAACAACGACCCAACGGAAATACTAATATGCAACACACACAGAAACGAACTATATGTAGTATATATTTGTGGAGTTCACCTACCATATGTATTTCTTCTGGATTAATTTGTATTCAATAATTAACTTGTGTTCGTTGTTTATCTTTCACTTTTATTTCTCACTTTTGATTTGTGCGGTATCGTTTATGTATTGTCTCAGATAAAATATCGTTTACAAAAATATATCTCTTTTGGTATATTTCACCAACCTCATACCGGTTTTATGTCGGTTTTTTTTTTTAATATTTTGTGACTTATTGTAAATTAAAATATGCTCAGTTGTGTTATAATACAACAAAATTTACGGCGTCTCCTCACCTATTTAAGATAGACAACTAAATCATGGCATTAGGCAAACGAAATGATTTTCACACGTAGTGGTCATCATCAAATTAAATGTAGATCATCTTTTCTTCAGATCATTCCTGTGTGTAATTGATTGATCGGACTAACCGTTCGCTATTTACATAGATTTAATCAGTTTCTGGTCCACAAATTTTCCATCACTGTCCAGTGTCTTAGTGTAAACCAACGTGACAAAGAAATTAATACGAACATTTCGAGTGTTTTAACGATGTTAAATAGGATTCAATCCAACATTTTCTACATTTGAAAATGCCTGTACCAAGTTAGGAATATGACAGTTGTTGTCCATTCGATGTTTATGTGTTTTGTCATTTGATATTGACATGTGATTAGGGACTTTCTGTTTGCAAATACATCGGAGTTCAGTATTTTTGTGATTTTACCTTTTACCTGGTTAAACTTAAGTGACTCTAAAACAACAAAAATAAAATGCAGTGATATGTCTGAAAAGGAGACATCTTTGAACTTTTCAATTAATTTTGTTTTTGTTTTATTTGGAATTCTAGAGAATGAAGTAAATAAGTCGTTCAATCTAACCAAATCATAATCAACATGCTCAGAATTTAAAAAGATAAAAAGTTATATGAATATTGTGCTAAAAGTTGATTATCTTGATGGAACATAGTTTCTTAAGATAGATAAACACCAACAATTTTGTATTGGTTCAAGGAGACGTGATATCATAAAATAATTGTCATGAATGTTCAGTGGACAGTAAAATCTAAATAACTCCAAAAAGACCTGAAATCCCTGCAGTGAATGAAAACGACAAATGATAAGATGACTATTTAACTGGAAATAACACCTTATTTTACAAATGACAAATGTGGATATAGTTTATAAAGCAAACTTCAAAGTCTTCTTTACAGCTTCATAAGCTTATTAATAAACACAATTCAATATTGGCGTCGGGTATTTAGGGAAAACAGTTTGCCTATATATAGATTGAAACAAAACAAAATAAAAAAAATATTTTTTTGTGTATAGAAATTATTACAATTTTGCATAGGCAGTGAACAAGGTTACAATCCCGACGTATTCAGAACAATCTACTCCTAAGTCATCCTGCAGTGTTGCTATTAAATAACATAATGCTATTTTGTAGCTTAATTGATTAAAGTATAAACAGGGGACAACATAGCTGAAATATGCTATTATGGTCAGAGAAAATGTGTATCACTAGGACAAACAAATTGCATACTTGAAAGTAGGCACTTTTATGCAACAAAAAAAGAAAATGAATATCAGTGTATACAATATAATAATACAATGAGAAAAAAAGATGTAATAATATGAAGAGAACAAATATAACAGTGAGAAGTCCTTCATATAGATAAGGGTTACTGCAAAAAGTTGTCACTGATGAGACTTTTGTCATCGAAACGAGCATCTGGCCCAATACAAAGTTTAAATGCTGGTATCTATTATGAGTTTATTTGCCTGTTGAAGGGCATATTTTCTTTTTGTCAGCTTTATTCAATTAGCCTTTAGTTATTCCATAGATTGGCATTACAATTTTGTAGGTTGATATCGTAAAAAAATCTAAATTAGTCTTGCCCTATATTCATGTGCCTGTCTAAACAAAACAAAGCAAAATGTGAAACATTTCAAATAAATAAAACAACGACCTGGTTGAAACCACAACAATGAACAAACAATAAATATGATACCCTGCAACCATCAACAATCACAGACTTACAGGATATTTTTTGGAAAGGTGCACGCCCAATCATCTCCATTACACTGGACACAAAAACAAATTGTTAAAATCCGTTTGCTTGCTTAATCAATGAACGAAGCACGACGCACATAAAGATCTGACATAAAAAAGACACAAAGTACAAATCTAAACATAATCTCACTACATTAAAAGCTAGTTCAACGCAAAGACAAATATCAATTTAATTATGTTCTCTTATACTCAATCAGTGCACACCCAGGACTTGAGCAATGACCAAATATAAGTTCATAGTATAGACAGGAAGAATTACTTTTAAAGATATAAGTGTATAGTTATTGATCTACCGAATTGAACAGACAAGAACATGCACTGAAAACACCCAAAAAATTGTACAGTCCAAAAATAATTGGATATTCAATGACCAATGGTATTATTCCCTGTGTGTAAGCGTTTGTTTTCCCTCTTATAGTTAATGTGGTTCCTCGGTTTTTGTTTGAGACCCGGATTTATTTACTCTAATCGATTTATGACTTTTGAAAAGCCAAATACTACTGTTGCTTATATTTATAAGATCACTTTTATTAAAATTATTTGACAACTATTTGACGAAAAAATATGTTATAGGATAGAGTTGTAAAGTTCGCCTACCACATGTTACTCTTCAGGATTAGTTTGTATTTAAAAATGGACTCTTGTTCGTTCTTCATCTTTCACTTATATTTCACACAATTTATTTTTGCTATATTTATAGTGTATGTATTGTCTCAGATAAAATATCGTTTATAAAATCATAACTCTTTGATATATTTCACCAACCTCATACCGCTTTTCAAGCCGTTCATTCTTTATTTATATTTTGAAAGACATAAAATGGTCAAGGATGTAATTTATTGTAATTTAAAATATACTCAATTATGTAATAATACAACACAATTTACGGCGTCTATTCACCCATTTAAGATAGATAACTAAATCATGGCATTAGGCAAACGAAATGATTTTCACACGTAGTGGTCATCATCAAATTAAATGTAAATCAATCATCTTTTCTTCAGATCACTCTTGCTTGTAATCGATTGATCGGACTAACCGTCCGCTACTTACATAGATTTAATCAGTTTCTGGTCCACCAATTTTCCATCACTGTCCGGTGTCTTATTGTTAACCAACGTGACAAAGAATTTCATATGAATTTGATACTTCCTAGTAAGCTTAAGTGACTCGAATTTGATATTTCAAAATCATCCCTTTGTAAATTTTACGGACGCCATCACGAGTTGACCGTTTCACGGATGATATCGAATATGTTCCTTACGTCGTAACTACAATTCCCTTCTCCTTTATGAACGTGACCTATCGAATTAGACTATTTACCGGGTTTGTAACAACATGAGCAACACGACTGGTGCCACATATATAGCAGGATTTGCTTACCCTTCCGGAGCACCTGAGATCACCCCAGTTTTTGGTGGGGTTCGTGTTGCTTAGTCATAAGTTTTCTATGTTGTGTCATGTGTACTATTATTTGTCTGTTTGTCTTTTTCATTTCTAGTCATGGTGTTGTCAGTGTATATTTTATTTATGAGTTTGGCAGTCCCTCTGGTATCTTTCGCCCCTCTTTTAAATTTCATTAGCATACCTATGAACGTATTTGATTAACAACCAAAAACAAATGCAGTGATATGTCTGAAAAGTACATCCTTCGAACTTTTCAATTACTTTTGATTTTGTTTGATTTTTTAAATTTTGAGAATAAAGCTGATACATGTTGCTTTTAACCAAATCAAAATTTACATGCTCAGGCTTGACACAATAAAAAAAGTTATATCAATTATTATGCTAAAAGTTGCTTATCGTCGATGGGCTTCTAAAATGTCGTATATGACTGTTTTGGCTAAAAATACTATTTGACACCAATGATCTGGGCGGGAGGAAATCTTTGGTATTACAAAATAGCATACAGTTAGAACAATCAAAATGTGTGAAATAAGACATATTACAAAATTGCCATGTCAGTTTGCTTCTAAAATGTTCATTGAAAACTTGAAAATCGTTGTAAAATGGCTTTGGGAAAAAAATTATTGTACATTTCTGTATTTCCGTGAAAAGAATTTAAGTTCTTGGATAATCCAGAAATGTCAAAGTTTTTATTTCACTGCTATTTACGAAAATGTTCAAGTTCACATACGACATTTTTGAAGCACGCATTTTGCCAAAATCTTCAAAGCTAAGCCTGTTTGTGAGATATTTTTTTCTTGAAAATTTTGTAATTTACAACATTTTAGAAGCCCAGTGACATCATGTTGAAGGAAAACAGCTTCTGAAGATTGAAAAACACCACACTTATTATCTGCAACAGCTTTGTTTTGGCTTCAAGGAGAATTCTGATATCATTAAATAATTGTCATGTATGTTCAGTGGACAGTAAAATCAAAATAACTCGACAAGACCTGAAATCATTACAGTGAATGGAAACGACAAATGGTAAGAGGACAATTCAACTAGAAATAACACCTTATTATACAAATAACAAATGTGGTTATAGTTTATAAGGTAGACTTATAAGCATTCTTTACAGCTCCTCAAGCTTATTGTACACAATTTAATCATGGCGTCTGGTATTTGGGGAATACATATCAAAAGTGGTTATATATAGTTTGAAACAAAAGTAAAATGATTACTTTATTTCATTTTTTTATAGAGATTAATACAAATTTGCGTAGACAGCGAACACGGATATAATCCCTACATATTCATAACAATCTAAACCTTAGACACCCTAAGGGCTGATATTATATAACATAATGATATTTTGTAACTTAATTGACAACACTAGGGATAAGCAGGGGACAAAATAACTGAAATATGTCATTATGGTCAGAGAAGATTTGGATCAGTAGGGCAAAAAATGAAACACGAGAAAGAAGACATTGTAAAGCAACAAAGATAGAAAATGAATAGCAGTGTATACAATATAATGAGAAAGAAAGATTGCATTGATATGATGTGATAAAAATATTAAAGAGAGGAGTCCTTCATATAAATAATGGTTTCTGCAAACACTTGTCATTGATGTGTCTTTTGTAGACGAAACCCACATCGGGCGCAAATGCAAATTTTTAATTATGGTATATATGATGAGTTTATCTGGCTGTTGGAGGGTATGATTTCATAACCAGCTCGGTAAGTACTTCGATTTCATAATCGCCAGAATTCGTTAATACAGTACTAGTAATAATCTTACTCTTTGGTCATGTTCTTGCCGAAATAAAATCAGAACCGTTTAAAGAATATGAACTTTTTTTTTATCCTCATCTTTGCCATAACTTGATATGAGCGTCACTGTTGAGTCTTGTGTAGACAAATCGCGCGTCTGTCGTATTTAATAAACTCATCATAGATACCAGGATTAAAATTATATATACGCCAGACGCGCGTTTCTTCTACAAAAGACTCATCAGTGACGATCGAATAAAAAAATGTTTGAAAGATAAGGTATTCTTTGCCTGAGGTAGAAAAGACTATTTTTTTTCAAAGATTCAAAGTTTTGTTAACAGTTAATTTATAATTATTAACAAATCAATGATAACTCAAGTCAACATTATTAAATTATAATCCTGGTACATTTGATAAATATTGGCTAAAGAAGGCTGTAGAAGTAAACTTGCAGCACATTCATTTACAATTTAGATTTATGAGCTTGATTGTCCCTTTGGTATCTTTCGTCCCTCTTTTACAATCAAAGGAACAAAGGAACATTTAATCAAATTAGATAACATCTGTTTGGTAAGGTTATGAAGAAGTATACTGCAGCGAGTTGTAGTTCATAGTTGTACCGACTAAAAAAGACAGGCAAATGCAGTAATAATACTATTTCTATAACTTTAAAGTGCGTTACCACGATCTTAAGTTTATTTAATGTTTGGTTAACATTTCTTAAAACATATTTAACCTTTTCGTCGTGTATCTTTAATTGCCTTAGCGTTGTTATAATCATTTTTACAAAAGTTAATGACAAGTTCAAATAAATTAATAGAACTGGGTAAAGTCACAGAAAAGTATGAAACAGATTACAAATTGAAGCCGAGGTATGCGTAAATCCAGTAGCTAATACACAATAAATACCTTCAAATGTTCATTGGAAACTTTAAGATGATATATTAAATTCACTATATTACTCTATGGAGCGCACGAATTAGTATGACACAGAACTGTATCCAATAACCTATACATTTTTGTTTGCCATGGCATGACATTTGCAAATCAAGCTCAAATACTAGCTTATTAAGATGGTTTAGATGACTAATCCTTAACCATGTGTTGTCATAGTTGTTTACCCTTTAACCATACATGTTTTAATCGTCATGCCAATACCTTCATATTACACATTTTATTTTCCACTGGGGTCATACACTGTGCCCTTCTGTCGTTACATATCGAATATAACAAAAACTATTCCAATTCCCATTCCTTCAACCATGTATATTATAATCTGACATAACTAGACCTTTTTGAGTTGCTGTTCACATTTAAGTCCATGATGGACGTTGATTTCATAACCCACGCCTCCTTATCAGAAGTTGTTAAATACATTGACACTTGTAAAGGAACCAGACTATAAATCTAATATATAATCTTATTTATTATGGAAACAACTTTTCAGTCTTAAAATATGGCTTTTTTTTACTGGCAAGACTTTTAAAGAAGGTATGGACCATAAGGTTAAGTTCTCTAAACAATTCAATATAGTTTCTATCCTTAATCTCAATTATAAATAATATTTTCTTTTTTTATTGTTTTGCAATTTCATCATTATTAACTACAATTCTATTTGTAACACGAATATCCAAACCAATCTTCGTTCTGTCAATTTTAAATTAACGTTAAAACCAAGAACCCACGGAGAAAGAGGAATTAAAGTGTACCATAATTACATCACTGAGCAAAATACGACTAACTTTTATAGCATTTTAACTTTAGAGGAGAAGACGTTGAGTTAATAATTAGACATGATTGTTATCGAATGTCAAGTAATTTAGTAGCGAAAATCTTATTGTTGTAATGTAAAGCAATTTATTACCCTCTACACAAAATTATCATGAACATGTCAATTGAACGAAAAATATGTAACTAAATTTTTGGAGAAATTATTGAAAAATTATTTTGTATGATGATAAATAGATTATTGCCGCTAGACTGAAAAGTCGAACGTTTTCTCTTTTTGGCATCAACTTATATTTTTTTAATCGTGTCATTTATTTATATTTCTACTAAAAAGGTTTTGAAGTTGAGAAAAAGCGGGTATTTTATTGTACAATAAATTGAAATTTGGATTATCCTTAAAGATTAAATGCCATAGAGTTGATTCTACCGATTATGGTTTTTACACTTATTTAGTGGTATTGTTGACTAGAGAGGATCTCCTTTCACTCCAAATATAAACTGACACAGAAATTAACAACTATCGATAACCGTACGCCCTTCAACAATGAACAAAGCCCATACCGCATATTTAGTTATAAAAGACCCCGAAATGACGATGCAAAACAATTCAAACGAGTAAACTAACAGTCTAATTTATATGTAAAAAAAATGAACGAAAAACAAATATGATACATATAATAAAACGACAACTACTGTCGGTTACGTAATTAATGCAATGTGTCGCCATATTCAGGAATGAAGATCATAGAGAAGTTTTCATACCAATTGTCATTTATAATAAATATTAACTTTCGTTTCTTTTTTTTTTGTGCTAGAATATTTTTTATTGAAATCTCAAATTACAAACCAGTAGCAATGATATTTTAATTATTCCAATGTATATATATATTTATATATATAAATTTGAATTCGAGTAAATATGGTTTATTGAATACCATTATTATGAATTGTGTGCAATTTTCAAGATTTAGAAAGCTAACAAAGAAAAGTATGTGTTTACAGTGTAACTAAAATGCACTAAATGGCTCGATCTGATTGATTTGTAAATCCTTCATTCGACTTTACAAATGATAATCTATGAAATAATTGTTCATCTAAGTACATATACTCAGATTGTTCAGATCACTTTTCCGTTTGCTTGTATGTCCACGATTTTACACCAGATCCAAAATTATGCTTATGCTGTTGGTCTGGATAGAACAAAGGTATTACTTATGCATGATACTATATACTATCATATAGCAAACATGGTATGACATCAATCGTAGTATACCGCTGTTCGAAATAGATTTATGTATCACTCCTTGAATGAGCAAACCCCAAAGGCATGACACCATTTAAAAAACAATTTGTCCATTAACTAATGACCACTAATAAACTCTATTTAGGACTCCATGATTGGCTTAATAAAATATCTATATGTCTATATGTCTGCAGGCCTTGCTAGCTTAAACTTGGAAGTGTGGGAAATATTTGAGTTTCTTGCATATATAATTTAATTTCTTAAAACTTTTATGCACAAACAATTGTAAGTAAATTTTAATTTGTGAGACAATTGCATCTTTTTGAAATACTGTCGAGAAAAAAATCTAAATACAAGAGAAGTATTAAACCGGAAGTAATATACATTTAGATTTCGTCTTACCTTTCGAGGAAATATATAAAACTAGCAAATTTATCACTAGATAATCCGCCACCCGAACCATCTTCGAATAGTTTCCAAATAAGATATCATTCATACATCGTATAGAAACAATCTGAAGCCCACGAGATGGTGAACGTCCACATGAATTTCTCTATCATTGGATAAATGAACAGAAATATGACTACAGATCACATATATATTGAATTAAACAATCAAGTTTATTCCATACTGCAAAGGCATTGAATATATCAATCAGCGACCCGACAAATTATACATTCTGTTTATTAAATGTTTATTTTCTGCTTATGTCTTAAATATATATAGAATGCTTCATAGAAATAGCATTATCACTTGATTGATGCATGTAACGCGTCAATATTTTATAAGTAATGCTGTCTTTTTTTCACATTAGAGAAATGTCTATCGTCGTTTGGTTATTGGTAGTAGACAATCTGAAATATGAGAGACGAGAAGAACATAACAGAAAACATTACAAAATAATTATTTGAAAGCAAAAGACAAAATGCAATCGATTCTTAAAATCAACCAGGTATATAAAAAAGCTTTTGAATTAAAGACACATGGCAAAAGTAAAATAAGAAATACCGAACTACAATTATATTCAAAACGGAAAGTACTTTAGCAAATTAGTGTGTTCAAACCTTTTGTATTTTGTGTGTTCAAATCTCTTGTATTTTGATTTTTTTTCCTCAACAGTATTTCAAAAAGACGAAATTTTCTCCCAAATTGCAAAATCAAAAGCTCAAACACATGATACGAATACAAAAAACCACATACTTTGTTTAAGACTACTTTTGGCTATTGTTTTCTGACCCGACTTACTAATGTATAAAGCTCATCACATATTCGAGCTACTATATATGCATGGTTTTAAATTTGTGAGTTTGAGTGTAAATGTTAAAGGTAAA
This sequence comes from Mytilus trossulus, assembly GCF_036588685.1. NCBI lineage: Eukaryota > Metazoa > Mollusca > Bivalvia > Mytilida > Mytilidae > Mytilus > Mytilus trossulus. Next base: position 73,858,686 of record NC_086379.1, read on the forward strand.
TAATCAAATTAAGAACTTTTTCGATACCGCTGGTGGCAAATTGTATCCGCGAGAATATCATCAGATCGGTATTCACATGATTTATAACGTACATTTCTTGAATTATCCGTGGATATATGATTATAGAAGTAATTGTAAAAAATAAGGTTTTTAAGTATCCATGATGTATAAAAAAAGAAGATGTGGAATGTCCACAAGAGACCAAAATGACACAGACTTTAACAACTATCGGTCATCGTTCGGCCTTCAATAATAAGGAAAGCCCATACCGCCTTGTCAGCTATAAAAGGACCCGATAAGACAATGTAAAACAATTCAAACGAGAAAACAAACTGCCTTATTAATAAAAAAAAATTAACGAAAAACAAATATGTAAAACATAAACAAACGATAACCCCTGAATTACAGGCTCCTGACTTGGGACAGGCACATACTTAAATAATGAACCGGGGTTAAACATGTTAGCGAGATCCCAACCCTCCCCCTAAGCTGGGTATAACAATGGTATAACAGTACAACATAAGAACGAACTGTAAAAATCAATTGAAAAAGGCTTAACTCATTAGATGGACAACAATACAAGTGGACGTGGTCGGGTACTTGTACATCCGACAAAAAAAGACACAAGAAACAGATCTGAGCGTACTCGCAGTTATGTAAATACTAGTTCAATGCCACTAACAACTAATAAAAGCATCATGCATCTAAGACTAAACTATCCATCCGTACACATCCAAAATCTAATGGATTTAGTGTGAAGACGTCATAAACAGCCAGAGAAAAACATGACCTTGTGCAATGCCAAGTTACAGGTATCGACAGATTGTAGATGCATGAATGTGAATTTGTATATAACATATTAGTAATATGAAGTTTGCTTTTAATTTACTGATTACAAAATCAATATTTATACCAATAAAAACAATAATCAATGATCTTATTACAGTGTTGAATAGGTAACCTTTGAGAACAAGTTTATTCAAAGGAGTGATAAGTTTGCATGGATCATTTCTAAATTTCCGTAAAAATGAGGATGTGCTATCCCGTTTGAAATAAGTTTTTTCAGGTACAACCAAACTTCAAAACCAAATCTTTATATCTATGAAAAAAAATGTTAAAGGTTTTAAGTAATGTATGGTAACGATATTCCTGGTTTTAATAATTTACCAGTAATACATAGATTACGTTCGGTATAAAAAAAAACAACGTCACAACATACAAGGGCATAGCGGACGAGCTGTGAAATATGAACACCGTAAGATGGTTCCAAAGGAACATCACCATCTAAAAATGGGAAATTAACAATAGGGAACGAAAAATCCTTTTTCCGTTTAAAACCAAAATATCTAAATCCAGGAAAGGACAGTTATTACCGAATAAATTCGATTTATTTAAAGCAAGTTCCATGAGATAGATTCAGCAGTATATTAACAAAATTCTTGATTATTTAACCAAAAAATATCATCAAAATGACGTTTAGTGTTGTTGAATTTATCAATTAAATGCAATTTCGACGGGTCTGTACTGAGTTTAGTCATAAACTGTGATTCATAACAGTACAAAAACAAGTCTTCTATTATGCTATTATGTGTTCTGTATTTGATTTCCTATTTCCTTCATATGAAGGTTAATTATCATTTTACAATGTATGGCGCTTTCCACTAACAGCATTTCCACTAAAATGCCTGTACCAAGTCAGGAATATGACAGTTGTTATCCATTCGTTTTATGTGTTTGGACTTTTGATTTTGCCTTTTGATTTTTGATTTTCCTTTTTGAATTTTCCTCGGAGTTTAGTATTTTTATGTTTTTTACTTTTTGTAGGGTCAACCGTGAACATCGGGTTATATTTCATTAGTTTTTTGTACTGTCCTTAATTATTCTAGGTATTAGTTTTTATTCTCTGGTTAACATGTCGAAATGTACTATTCGAAATGTACTTACCCTTCCGGAGCACCCGAGATCACCCCTAGTTTTTGGTGGGGTTCGTGTTGTTTATTCTTTAGTTTTCTATGTTGTGTCATGTGTACTATTGTTTTTCTGTTTGTCTTTTTCATTTTTGGCCATGGCGTTGTCAGTTTGTTTTAGATTAACGAGTTTGACTGTCCTTTTGGTATCTTTCGTCCTTTTTTTATATAATTTATTAATATATTTCTCTGTCCTGAGTGTTCTTACATTTATTTGTACTGTATTCCTGTCATGCAATGTTATCATGTTAGCGGTAATTCAACATTGCCATACAGAACAAGGTTAAGCAAGCCACAAAACCAGGTTCAAACCACCATTTTTCTTAAAATGTCCTGTACCAAGTCAAAAATATGATAGTTATCTAATGGCTCGTTTCTATGTATGTTGGGTGTAACATATTTCGTTCATAGTTATATCAGAACCTTTTGGTATGCAAATTGAAAAAGGGGACTATTGTTTGCATCCCTGTCCACGTTGATGAATCAATTTTTAAGTAAGAAGTTTCAACTCCTTAACGCAAAGTTGACCTTGTTGAGTGGTTATCCTTTGTTGATGTAGTTCATAAATGTTCTCGTTTCTCGTTTTTATACAGATTAGAACGTTCGTTTTCCCGTTTGAATGGTTTTATACTAATAATTTTAAAAGCACTTTATAGCCTGCTGTTCGTTGTGAGCCAAGGATCCGTGTTGAAGACCGTATTTGAACTATAATGTTTTTACTTTTACAAAGTGTGACTTGGACGAAGAGTTGTCTCATTTGCACATCTTCCTATATTTATCTTAATATTTACTATTAAAACTCTATTGTCCCTTTTGGTTATAAAGATATTTACATTTCTATGTATTTATAAATTCATTACTTTGGATTGTTAAGTATTGCTTGTATTAAAATGAAAGTAACTTCATAAAAGCGTGTCGGATTAGAAATTCATGAATTGTTATTATGTGTTTATTAAGCTCATCGAGTAAATGAAGATGAGTTGAGTACAGTCAATATTTATGAATTTCAATTATATCATCACTTTGGAGAAGTTTGTACCTTTTAGTCCGCTTGGGTTTATATTTTCAGATACAACAAGACGCAGGATACAACGGGGACATTACCTGATTTTATCGCGCTTCGAACTTGCGTTTCGTAACTTATATTATTAAAAATAACGAAAATAGAAATAATATCAAACATTTTACTACTTCACGATCGGTACCCTGAAGTATTGATATGAATACAATGATACATTTTGTCTGTATCTTTCCAGTTTATTGAATTACGTTAAAGTGTCCAAACCGAGGTTGCAAATCAGGTAACAAATTGAACGTAGACAGTTCTTGTTGTTCTTTTTATACTCTATGGTTACTTTTACTGGAACACATGTACACATTGATTAACAGGCATACATAAACATGTAAAATACAGACTACGTCAAACACTACAAGACAGTTGAATATGTATCTTCCATCCTGGAGAAACCACAATATCATATCATTTATGCATCATTGACAATTATACTAATTAGCATTGCAAGTGTAAGTTCAGTTTCAATTGAGAGTATTGGTACATATTGTTCAACATCAGATGAAATTCATATCTATTCGTCTTGAAGGAATAGAAGACTTTGCAATGACAATTATAAAGATAAAAACAAATAGACAATGGGTGAAAAGTAATCTATAATTTCTTGTAAATAGACTGACGAAAGGAAATCGAACAACAAAACATATCAACTGAACATTACCAATTATATGATTTAGGTTATACATCTTGGGGATATTGTATGATCCTTGAACGGATATTGAAGTGGTATATAATTGTACGTCAATGAGCACAGCTATACATTAGTCTTTCAGCGTTCCAAGAAAGGTTAATATGATGTCTGAAAATAGTCATGAAACGATGGCGAGATGGTCAAACTAATATCCTGACCCTTTCAGAGATATATGGAAAAGACACGCAATCGAACTTACAGTTTATCATATCATTTTGAGAAAATATATCGACCTTACAGTATTTTGATCTTAATATCTTAGACAAGGCAAAAGTAAAGAATGACAATCCAGTTGAAAAAGACGAGATATGATTTTTTGTAATATTACCATTTAAAATTGAATCTTATAAAAACGATAAAAACAAGTATTCCTTAACGATATAAAAACCCGTAAATATCAGCAAACTCTATAAAAAACAGGTAATGCAGGAAGAAAATCATACCAAAAAAATAATTTTCTGTTTTTGGGATTGCTGTCAAAACCCTACCTTTTTCCAATATTTTCATTATTGTATGTGTGGCTTTGTTTTTTAGTCATATATACAAACAAATCAGTTATGCTATTCACAGGGTAATTATAAAATAGCTATACGGGATATATTGAACTCGCTAGAATTTGAAGACATGCGTTTCTGGAACTTGTTGTCTGCACTCTGCAAAACATTCTTGTTTTATGTATGTTTTATGTATGTTTTGCTGCACTATAGCATTCTCCTTCTGAATTGAAATAATGACTATAAAATTCCAACATCAAAAATGATAACTGCGAAGTGTAAGGGGAAGTAAAGTCACCAGTCCAGACTCCATCCATCAAAACACCATTTATTATTCAACAGGTGTATGATAAATCTGTAGTATCCATAATCATTAACCTATATTGAAATGCTAGAAACTTAAATGAGAAGCAATTTCCTTCCCCGTGTAAAACGTTAAAAGCACCAGAAGGAATTGTACTAATAAACAAGCAAGTTCAATGAAAATAGAACATATTATTATTGGTTTCAAAGTACAAGTCACTATATTTAAACGGCTAAAACATGTAAACTATAATATATTTGTTATGGGGCCAGCTGAAGGACGCCTCCGGGTGCGGGAATTTCTCGCTACATTGAAGACCTGTTGGTGACCTTCTGCTGTTGTGTTTTTTTATTTGGTCGGGTTGTTGTCTCTTTGACACATTCCCCATTTCCATTCTCAATTTTATAACTCCATAATTCATTTTTAGAAAATGATTTTTGGAATGGATCCGTCTGACAATCATGTTAATTTTTCTGTAAGATGTATTAGTTAATAAAGATGCGATGATTACCATTTGCCTACATTCAAACATCATTATGCGGCATTAATCTAAAAATATATATCTAAGTGGAGGAACATAGCATAAAAAAGGCAACAGTAGAATACCGCTGTTAAAAAGTCATCAATCGATTGGGAGAAAACAAATCCGTTGTTACAAACTTAAACCAAGAGAAGCAAACTATAAATGGAACAATACGAAACAACAGAAACAGATCGTAACATCACTTAGACACAATTTCTTAGGAAAGAAATTAGCATAGCGGACACTCGATATGATCGTTGCAAAAGAATTTGCATGGTTTATTTTTATTAACTATAGTCGTGATATGTTTTAGCACATCTTGTGTTGATTGGTGATTGCTTCACTCCACATCATCAAAAACAGACTAGTGTAGACGATGCATGTTTAAACACACTCAGCATGAAAATAAATAAGTATGTTGACATAAATCTTAAAATTCTATAAAAAAAAAGTCATAAGTAGCTCACATAAAAAGTTAGAATTTGAGCAAACACTATCAATCACCTGAGAATGCAAAAAAAAAAGACCTGACGCCAGGGAAATTAAATAGAAATGCTGATCACTGGAAAATATAATACACACATATATATATATATATATATATATATGATTTATATAGGGATTAAGATTATAACACAATTTCGACTGCTGTACCCCGACTTGTAATATTTTTACCTATTATGTCTGTTTGTGTTTACACATGTCATTTGATACGACTGTCATACAAATGAGAGGTTTGCCTAGCTATAAAATCAGGATTTTTTTTTTCACCATTTTATACATAAAAGAATGTCTGTACCAAAACATGAATAACAATTGTTAACCATTCGTTTGATTGTTAGAGCTTTTGATTTTGCCATTTGATAAGGAACTTTTTTTTTTAATTCTTCGTAGTACAGTATTTTCGTCAAATATTCAACTTCCGATATTGCCATTCATCACATACAAAGAGAAATATTCCCTTTGATCATTCCAGATGTCTTATGTACTATTGGATTAAACGAATTACTAATCGTAAAGACTAACAGAATAAAATAACTATCTTTGGAAATTATCTTATCAGATTTTCACACTAATGCAGTAAAATTCCACAAATCATCATTGTTATAACAGACTTGAGACTCCCAATATCCTTTGAACAACAATATTAATTAAACAATAATAATTGTGTAGCAATCTGCACGACTAAACGAGCTGATATCGAATAAACAATAGCAAACAGCCGAAGACAACAGCCGAATAGGAAAAGACAGTGTGCCTAATCCTGATTTTCATTTTAGTGATAAAGTGCGAAGGTAAAAGAACCGCTTTAGAAAAAAAGAGAAAAAAACCCAACCCGAAATGTTCGAGAAAGTGCACAAAAACCTACAAAAACAACTAAAGAAAGACGAACTTTATGAACTCAACATTATGTTATTCTTTTTCGTTAATATTTTCAAATATGAAAAGAAATACTTGTAAAAAAATATATATAAACATAAATTTTATTGTCTTAATCAGATTGTAGTTCGAAAATTTTGTGAAGTGAAACTGCATGTTGATGTATTCTTGCCTGCAACATTTTATGACATGATTCAGATGTTCGACGGTATTGATTTTCTGAACAGGAAGAAGTAGTTCAAGCATGTCCATTTGGTGATAAAGCTCACCATGTGTATACGAATTTATGAATCCCTGTCTTTCAAAATATGAAGGTGTCGGTTTTTTTTTGTGGGTTTCCAAAAGGCTCCAAACGCAGGGGTTGTATCCATTGACTAGCACTTAGCTTTGCCACATTGAATGGTGGAGTGGTAGTCCCCGGTGTTATCATCAGTTTTTATCCAATTCTACGGTACTGCCATGATTACTCACTTTTATCAAATTCCTCGTTGATTTAACAACGAATTGAAGAAACAAAGGTTTGAACTCCCTAGACAAAGTTGACCTAGACGAACTGTTTAAATTGTATTTTTAATCATATGGATCCTACATAAGGGGCGAAATCAAAATTAAACTGACAAAGACATGACTGAAATGAAAAATACAAACAGATCAATAATAGTACACAATAAACAACATAAAAAACTTAAGACTGAGCAACACGAACCCCAACAAAAACTGGAGGTGATCTCAGGCGCTCCGGAAGGGTAAGCAGATCCTGCTCCACATGTGGCACCCTTTGTGTTTCTCATTTTATAACAAACACGGTAATGAGTCTCATTCGGTAGGTCCCACTCATGTAAGAAGATGATTGCATTTACGACGTAAGAAACATACCCGATATCATCTGTGAAACGGTTATTCCACAAGAAGGGATAACTTCAACTTCACCATTTGGAACTATTGGTTTAATAGCTTCCTTGTTAGCAGCAACCCTCTATCAAGGAAATCATGATAAGAAATACAAGCGCGGGAATATGGTATCATTGGGGATATATACTAAAGTTTATTATCAAAATACTAATAATATAATAAAAAATCAACCTAAATCTAGGAAAAGACATACGAACGGAAGAACAGAAAAAATGTTGATTTATTTTTGAGACAGGAAGAAAAAGCTAAGTTCCTTAATGCATCAAATATGACAGTGGCAATTTCCTACATTTTATTATTAATGGAATAGATTAAATTCAGGAAATTATCCATACCCAAACTATCAATTGAAAACTCTTTAGAAAAATGAAGTGAAGGCAGAATTGTAATTGCCGTCTGTGTACTTGTTAATTGTAATGTAAGAAGCCTTTTAATTCGAGAATTCCAATCCGAATAAAGAAGCCAATCCAGAAGAAGGCAGATTGGTTTTGAAAGTCGTGGCTTGAACCAGTAAAAATAAACTGTAAATAAATATGTTTAAAATTCTAATAGAAAGCAGGGAGATGTAGTATGAATTCCAAATAGTTTCCATCAGAGTCCAAATGCGTGCATGTAAGCAATTATATGTCACTGTTCGACTTTCAATAATGAATAAAACAAATACCATATAGCCAGCTGTGAATAGCCTCGACATGACAACATGTGATACAATTCAAACGAGAATTCCCAACGACCTCATTTATAACAAAAAATATACGATAACATAATATAACTAACACGAAACAACGGCAACTACTAAATAACAGGCTCATTGGCACCTACATAGTGTGACAGTACGAACAATGTTTGTTAGCGATCAATCATCATCCTATTTTCGGTCAGTAGTGTTATAGCACAACATAGGAATAAACTGTACAAATCAGTTGGAAATGGTTAGACACCCAAAAACAACTAAAATAGAAAGACAAGACAAGGAACCAATTTAATAGTGCCTACTGTGACTGAAAGATCGTTCAAAGCAAATTACAATTAATCAAGATAGAATGATTTAGTTTTGTATGCTGACTTTATTAGTAGAGAATAGTAAGCGAGCACGTTAGGGCGAGATGATATTCGAGCTAAAAAAGTCTTTATCAAAAATTGATATACCTATTTTCTTCTTTTTATCGGCAATTTGTCTTAACTGTATGTAATTTTGATTTAGAATATGAAGTAAAATGAAATAGTAAGTAAAGCTACTTTCATGCGTATAAACCGTTTGATTAGTTGGTCGGTTGTATGAATGCAGTAGCGTGCATTGAATTGATAAATTGCTGCACGTGACTGATACATGACGTCATTGCTTTATATTTTCGAGTTCTATCCATGGTCGTGAACATATAAGGCGGTAAATTGAAGTGAATAAATTCAAATGTTCAACGACGGTAAAATTTACTGTAGGCTTGCATGCACACTTATTGAAAATCTTAAAATCAGATTTCATGATTATCAAATTTTCTTTTATCCGCAATATTTGGGTCCAACAAGAATAATTTAATTCACAGTATCAGTGCTCAATTCTGTGACGGAAAACAGTTTAGTTATGCTTGGTATGATAAAATCAACATCCAAAGATCTTAGAAATAGATTGTCTAAACCTTGTTTGGTAAATCTTTTCGGAATTTCCGATTTTAGGCTCTTCAACTTTGAATTTGATTTGGCCATCTGATTGTTTTTTTTCGAGCGCAACTTATTAGTTTCATCTAGACGAACCGCGCGTCTAGCATAGGAAATGATGATAACTTATCATATTACTAACTTTACATATCATGATCCTTGAAATACTAAACATCAATACAGACACTTGAATAGTGAACGTGGTCGGAAATGTACGTCTCTACACTGACTTCATTGGATGTTGGATGTGTATTGAATGATTATTTAGTCTTAGATGTAAGATTTTTTTTATTAGTTGTTAGTGGCTTTGACCTGGCTGTCAGTAACTGCGAGTACTCTCAGATCTGTACTTACTTAGTGACTCTTTGTTGTTGAGATGTACAAGTGACCGGCCACGTCCACTTGTTTTCGTAGTATTTGTATGTGTATCCATCTGATGTGTTAAGCCTTTTCAAACCGATTTTAAACCATTGTCCCAGGTTAGGATGAGTTGGGATTCCGCTACCATGTTTAACCTTGCCACATTCTATATGTGCCTGTCTCAAGCCAGGAGTCTTATATTCTGTGGTTGAAGTTTGTTTATGTGTTACATATTTGTTTTTCGTTCATTTTTGTACATACATTAGGCCGTTAGATCTCTCGTTTGAATAGTTTTACTTTGTCATTTCGTGGCCTTTTATAACTCACTATGTGGTATGGGCCTTGCTTATTGTTACAGGCCGTATGGTGATCTATATTTGTTAATTCTGTGTAATTTGGTCTTTTGTGGAGAGTTTTCTTATTGGCAATCATATCACATATTCTTTTTATATACACCGTAAAAAGAGAAAAATCTACAAAAAAGAGAGAAAAAGAGAGAAAAATGGTCCCTGTCATCGTATTTTTTTTGGTCTATAGTTTTCTGTGTGAAATGAAATTTCCAAAATATAGAAAAGTATAATTTATTCGGCTGATATGATATTTATTTAATAGGATTGCTCCTGACAAATTTTCGCCGTAAAATTAGTCCTAGCGTATCCTTAAGGTAACAAATTTAGCAATAGAATAAAGTTACAACTGATCTTTACTGAGTTTGACCATCAACTGTGAATAATAACTATACAGGAACAAGTCTTCAATTACAGGGTCGAAATTGATGCCTATAAGAATGCAAATAACCTATCGATTAACTTTTTTAATTTTTCAAAGGACCATTTAATTGAAAAAGGGAAATGTCTGTTGATGGCAAGAATGTGTAATGGAGATAGTTGAAAAGTCATAAAGTTCACCCGAATTGAAAAGACAATAAAAAGACATTATTTATCTAAAGCATTCATCAATTTGGTTAAAAATTTGCTGCCATCGATAACGAGTGCCAAACAGTCCAAGATACAATATTTCATATTCAAACGAAACAGGAACAACATGCTTTATACTTCACAGTGTTATGTATCAGATTTATCAAATAAGTAAATAAACAAAGTTCCTGTTTTTTTTCTGTTTTTCCATTTTCGCCGTCTCGATCTATCGTTGTTCAAGATCTAGACTTAATCCGATCATATCAACATTGCAACGGTTGATGAAGAAGTTTATACATTTAAGTTAAAATTTGAATTGATATATATTTTTCAAATGGTTCGCATATCCATAATACATTTTACAAATGCATGTTATTAAATATAATGATACATATAATGATATACCCTATACGGGAAACACTTTTCTAACAGAAGAAGCTGTTTTTCTATTACTTTACAGGCGATTCAGACTTTTAAATAAAGTCATCATAATTACCAGGATAGAAACGTTGTATATGCGCCAGACGCCCATTTCGTTTACAAAACACTCACAATTGACGCTCGATTTTTTTTTTTTATTAAAAAGGCCAAATAAAGTACCAAAATGAAGAACATCGTGAACAAAACCTCCTAATGTTGGGCCAAATACAGCTTATGTGATCTTGTCTAAGGTAGAACTCCTAAGTGCTGGCTACTAGCCTGGTGCACGTAATACCCTCGATGAATCAATATCCACCAGCAGTGCATCGAGCCAGTGGTTTACATTTGAATTAAGTATACCATTATGACTGTCTTTCTTTTGCTTGTTTATGTTATGGAAAACCAGTTACGAGTAACGATTTTTTTTAAAGCTCAATAAGAACTTCTGTAAAAAATATCAAGGCGAATGACACAATAACCTAGATAGTTTATAGAGAATCTTCATTTTTAAGAATTGTTTAATGTTTCGATTTGCAACAATAAATCATACACTGATTGCAAGATAGAGTAAAGAAAAGTGAATAACCTAGCTCTATACACAATGCATGCAAAAATATCATGTGTGTGATGTTTACATGCTTAAAACAATATACAGATGTTTGGAAATAGGTCATACGATTACGAGGCTGTTTATCGCCTACTTCCAATTACTGTAACTAATGAAGGGACAAAAAAAAACCAAAAAAAAAAGATAAATAAGAACTTGAAAAGATCCGATTACGTCTTGATTTTGAACAACGATATATAGAGACTGAGAAAAAAGAACCACAATGAAAACCAGTGTCCTTGGGAAGTTTAAAAAAAAATACATGAAATATAGTAACGTCGTTTGGTGGTTGCGACAGCTAATTCTTGCATTTAAAAGGCATACATTAAATAGATATAGGAAGAAGTGGTGTGAGTGCCAATGAGACAACTCTCCATCCAAATAACAATTTATAAAAGTAAACTATTATAAATCAATGTTCATCCTTCAATACGGAGCATTGGCTCACACCTAAAAAGAGCTATAAAGGGCCCCAAAATTACTAGTGTAAAACCATTCAAACGGGAAAACAAACGGTCTAATCTATATTTTCATTTAAATAAAAAATAAACTCCGGATACGCCATCAAAGTATATTATGTTTGTTTAGTCTAGATTAAAGAAGGGGGAAGTGAGAATGGAGAACGTCTATAGCCTTTATTGTGTCTAAACTTTGTTTAATAGTTGTCTATGAACAAAAGCGTGAAAAAAACACACCATTTCCTGCGACATTCGACATTAGTCGAATTATCAGTATTTTAACAATATTTTTTTTTAACTCAAGTTGACAGATATTGAAATAATTTCGATTCAAATTTACCAAAGGAACACGATTTGTACTAGCGAAATTCCACATATCAACAACAAAAAAGGGCATAATAGAACGTAAATAAGGTAGTGCAGAATTTCCATTTGCTTTTGATTCTTGCAGTGTTATCCTTTATTTGTAATACCCGTTTTCATTTAATTTTGGTATGTTGTCAATTCTTGTTAATCTGAATTTGTCAGTACATTGCAAAGCAATACGATGAAACGAAAGATTTTGATATAGGATTCATATCATTGATAAAAAAATATGCATACACAATAACAAATTAAAAAGTACAAAAGCGACAAGATATGTGTTTTGAATCATCAAAACGTCACCGTCCCCGCAAAAATGAAACGTAAAAAAAAATCATCATAAATAAGATTGAAACTGATAAAATACAACTCTGGTCAGATGATTACAGGTTTAAAGACGAGATATATGAATTAGAAATAAAAAAAAAGTTAAATGCATGAATATCTAAGTTATCTTTCTTTTGCGCTTTATTTTTTTTAAAGAGATGAATTTCTAAAACGATTAGGAAATATTCTTGTATAAACGTATATTAAGGTTCACTTTTTTTTTTATCCTTCTTTATACTACCCCTACCAACTTCCTCCGTAAATATTCTTGCAGTTAACTATCATCATTTCATTTCCGACAAACTGTGGTGAATATGGACAATTATCTTCCCATCTTCAATGAAACGATAAAATTATTTGAGCAGTATTTGCCAATTGGAAGAGAAAGCCCTTTCAAATAACCTTTTTTAATAATAAAAAAACAAACAAAAAACAAAAACAAAAAACAACAAAGTTTTATGACAAATGCAAAGAAGTAACTTTGTAAATGTTTTCAAATGCAGTTTTCAATAATTGTAGTCTTTTCCTGAGATTCTTGTTTCTTTTTTTAAAAAAAGTTGAAAAATTGATATTTGTTTCATATCCTTGTATTTCTAATGCTGTATTTATATTGACAACATATCTATTAATAATCAGCGTTTATCTACATAAGGGACTCCGTATCTCCCTTTTTTTACAAATAGAAATGTATTTTAAAATGACAAGTCTGATAAGTATTAACTTTTAGCGAAAAGGAAGCCGAACACTTATGCTGCAGTCTAATTTCCTAAGCAATTGTTTCCGATGGTATCTTCAGCCAGAAGACGGTACTTCGATACATGCATACATAACGGTAGTGGTATTTAAAAAAATGATGTTGACAAACTTTTAACTTTAAATCAAGGAATATATTTCTCTTATGCAAAGCTATGATTAATTGTTTAGATTTGGCTATATTCCCTGTCAGTTTTGGTTTAGGAGCTCTTTTTTTTAAGAAGTGTCAGATTTTCAAATATTTAAGTCCCGAGCATCTCTGAAGAGGCAGTTGTTATCGGAATCCGTTTTTTTTTGTAGAAAACTGGTACCGTTAATGTTATTACTATGCAAATGTGAGACTTTAAATAAACGTTTTCCCTGTTTTATTAATGAAAATCAACTGTATAACTATATTTATTGTTTTAACTAAATTATAATCCTGGTACCTTTGATAACTATTAACGTAGCTATTAGAGGACACTAATTTTTTTTTATTTCATATTATTCAAGCCTATTCTTTAAAGGCCAAGGGCTTTAACAAAATTAAAAAAATATATATACCGAATAAGAGTAATGGTTTTGTTTTCATAAATTGATGTACTTAATGACTACTGTCGAATAGTCAGAGATGCACTCATGCATTTCGGAAAAAATGTTGAAGGAAAACAAGCGAACATCATACTTTATACCCTACATTATTGATTATCGGATTTATTGAATAGATATGCAATGTTCGACTGTCTTCTGAGTCACATTCGGTGCAAAATATGAGTGTACTCTTTGAAATAATATATAATACATATAATGATACCCTATTCACAAAATCCTTGTTGTACTGAGAAACAAAACAACTTTCCACACGCTTAATATTTACACTTGATTCGGACATCATTTTAAATAAGTAAAATGTAAAATAACAAAAATACCGAACTCCGAGGAAAATTTTAAAGAAAAAATCCCTAGTAAAACGGCAAATTCAATGGCTCAAAACATCAAACAAATGGATAACAACTGTCATATCTTATCACAGGCATTTTCATATGTAGAAAATGGAGGATTTGAACTGGGGTCGTAGCCAGATAAATGATTTTAACTAAAATATATCATATCTATTTCAGAAAATCCTTTACGACTATTTTTGAAAAACTGATTTGAAAAATGCACAAGAAATGTCAAGGTAAATCACACATTAACCTGAATAGATAACAGAGAAACTTGACTTTTAAGAAATGCTTGATTTCGGGGTTGATTTCGGTATATGACGACAATAAATCTTACAAAATGTTAAATATTTTATGGAAAACTAAATTCTATCGCGTCCACAATGAATGTAATGGGTATACAAGATTTCCCGAAGAAACACGCAATGTTAAAAATGTGGGATTTCAAACGTGAAAAACATCTCGACTACTTCGCAACGATGTGAACAGTTAAGTCTTGGTCACACCTTACCGGATAGCTCGAACGGACGCCTAACGGATCAAAAAAAAGTTATCCGTTGACAAAATTTGTATCCGTTGGGATTCCGTTGGTGTACTAACGTACATGTAACGAATGCCTAACGGACACACAACGGACATTGAACGTACGTGAAACGGATACGTACCGGACAGAACGGACGTCGAACGTACACCCAACGGACCAGTACCGGATAAAACGGACACCTAACGGAAGCGTAACGGATAAAACGGATGAACAAAATAATTTGAAAATTAAAGGCAATAAACCATCTAAAAATTAAAGGCAATAAACCATGAGATATTTCAATTGGCATTTGTCCGTCTTACATCCGGTAGGCATCCGTTTTATCCGTTATCCTTCCGTTAATGTCCGTTTCACATCCGTTTTATCCGTTAGGCGTCCGGTAGGCGTCCGGTAGGCGTCCGGTAGACGTCCTAGGTTGAATTGGTCTACCGGATGCATAACGGACACGTAACGGATACAAAACGGACGAGTACCGTACAAAACGGACGCCTAACGGATGCCTAACGGACGTTCAACGGACATTTTATCCGTTGGACGTCCGTTCAAAGTTTTGAACATGCTCAAAATTTTCCGCCGGACAGAACGGACGTCAACGGATAAAACGGACATACAACGGATATGGACGGACGCCTAACGGATAAGAACAGACGTCTAACGGACATGAACGGATTGAAAAAAGTTATCCGTTAGGCGTCCGTTCGAGCTATCCGGTAAGGTGTGACCGAGGCTTTATGAAAACAAATATCAAATTTGCTTTTGAATTTACCTTCAAACAACAAAACGACGATAACTGGGACCTTCAAACCCAAGCATTTAAAAGCCAGGAAAACTACGCAGAAATATTTGAAGCTGTATGACCAAAATCATTATCTACAATTTGCAAATAAGCCAGTGTTGAGTTTCTGTTTGATAACACTTATCATTCGTGTATTAAAAGTGAAATATATCAATGATTACAGTCCTGTATCTACAATCTTATTCAAAGCGCTTTAAACAATTGGAATAGGCATTTACTGGGTGTCGTTTACTGACAGAGAGAAGATCTTTTAAATAAAGAATGATTCATTATTCGAGTAAAATTAAGATTGGCATTAGTAAAAATTCCAAAACATTGATGGAAGCTACACAGGCAAATTTTGTTCACGTGAAATTAACGTGAAATTAACATAAATTTCACGTGAAAAAAATCACGTGAATTTCACGTTAATCGAGCTTATACGCGTAATTCACGTGAAATATTTCACGTGAATTTCACATGAAAAATTTACGTGAATTTCACGTGAAAGCTTAATTCACGTGAATTTCACGTGAAATATCTGATTCACGTGAAATTCACGTTAAATTTTTCATGTGAAATTCACGTGAATTGAGCCTTCACGTGAAATTCACGTGAACTTTTCACGTGAAATTAACATGAACCGAGCTTCTTCTTTTTAAATGAAATTAAAGTGAATTCAGCCGTAATAACACAAATTTCACAGGATTTGAGCTTCTTCATGCAAGTCAATTCTAATCTAATACAAATTCTGTTTTGATACATATATAAGCATGAAAAATTTTCTTCTTGGTCATGTGTTCATGCTTCCATTCTATTTTATTTTCTTTGTATCCACATTTTTTTTTGTCTAAAACAAAACTGTAAATGATTTATGGATTGTGGCCATTTAAAGAAGATATTTGCACTGATGTACTACATGTACTATAACATTAGAAACGATTTATATCATGTTCAAATGTATACATATATGTAAAGTCATAATATGTGGTCATCAGTTATGATACAAACTAATCATATTCTGGATAAGAACTATTTGCGAAAGATGCCAATTTTTTTATATGGTTTTGAAGAAATAACTAGTTCACCTCACCACAAATTCATGTACCCATTTATAGTCAGAAACCTTTTCAGTGGTTGTCTATACTCTCATATTTATTAAAAGAAAATTATTTAAAGAATTTGGTTTTGATGGCAGCTCTATTTTGACTCATATTGTAATTGTTTATAGTCTCTGGTCAATTCAATATATCATGGCCTATCTTTTAGACACCTGGCTTTTGTTGAGGACTGCATGTTAGCACCTATAGCTAAATGCCTTTCGGGTGTTTTTGTTGTGTTATTGCTGTCTGATAATCAGATTGATAAACACAGCTACTTTTGCATAGGTACTATTTCTGTACTAAAAATATGTAGTACTGGAAATTTACTTTTAAAATTCGGTACTATTTTATTACTTTAAAATTATTATAATATTTACGTACCTGTATTTTACAGTACTTAATTTGTACTGGAAATTTAGGTACTACAGATTTTTGGTTATTACTGTTACATTTTCAGCATTTTGAAAGTTTTTCTATTTCAAATCTCTTAAAATTATGATTTTCAAACATAGAATATTGTATCATGTCTGTACCAAAATATTTAGTACAAATCAAGTACTGTAAAATACAAGTACCCAAATATTACAATAATTTTAAAGTAAAGAAATAGTGCTAAAAATTAAAAGTAAATTTCCAGTACTACATATTTTTAGTACAGAAATAGTACCTATACAAAAGTAGCTGTGTATACCTCATATCTCATTGTACTAATAAACTAAAATAGAAAGTTCTATGAAACAAAGGCTAGCTGATATACAAATGTACCAAATTGAAAGTCTCTAATTTACAACCATCTACTTCTTTTTTCATATATGCAAAATAGTTTTCTCATTTGTCACTGATCTTAAGGTGAAGGCAAAATGTTGACAAATAACAGGCATCTATATACCATTTAAAGATTTCAAAGTTTGGCTGCACAATATAAAGCTAAACATTTTTGTTACTTCATTTTTTATATAAAATTCATTTTCAATACATCGTGTACATGATATATGCATTTTCATTTTTTTTAAATGTAACTTGTACATTTTTGTATGTTCACGCAATAATCTGATTTTGAATTGTATTGTATTCTGAAAGTACTTATGGTTGAAAAAATAAACACAATAGTTAATTCCAGTTGGTAATGGTATAAATTTCTTGACTACCATGTCTGTTAGTAAAGTTTAAGAGTCCACTTCTGCATATAATTGATATTTGTACCCAAGGATTCCTTCATACATTTCCACTTATCCTCCTAAGATGTTGCTCCAATGATAGAATCCTGTAATGCATACTTTGCAATCAGACTTTGGAATACTTCCTACAGTTCCTGTAATATAATAAAATCAGCATGTAATGTTTATTTCTGTATTGTAGTCCAGCAAAAAAGGTAACATCAATTTAATCTCCAATAATTTACCAAACTTATAATCAGGAGAAAACTGTATTGTATTTTAAGCTCTGACATGATAAATTGGTGATTTTATGGTGATTTACCCAGTAAAATTTTGACAGTAAAACCTGGGTTTATCCAGTATTTCCCACAAACTCACAAACCCAGTTTCAGGACATTTTATGGTGCCAGACTACCAATTACTCCCTTCAATTTAGAATGTATGTAAAAGTAGCCCTACTCTGACAAAAAAAATAGCGTGTTTGATGTCCTTGTTTACTTAAACTAATCAACAAATTTGCAGAAATGAAACTTTTGGTGAAAGAGAAATATATCTATACCATTTTGAGCCAAAATTTACTTGTCTATGAGTTTGCAATAACAATTGAGGATTTATAAGCTCCATAGTATACTAATTTAAGATTTCCAGAAAACCAGGGATTATTTTTGGAGTACATGTACCTCTGTTCGAAGGCCAGTTATTTTGTTAGAAGGCTTTTAAGGTATGGTAAAAAATTGGCATGTCAAAAGTTGATACATGTACAAATCAGGATATACCTGGTTTCTATGAAGTTAAACTTAAGGTAAAATATTTCGAAAGCTGTGAAAATTGCAAAATTTGGTTGAACAGATAGGTATTTTTAATTGGTGATCTGACACCTTATAGCTCACTATTCTGTATCAGTTTTCTTATTGGTGAAAGCTGTAAATATGCTCATTTATAGTTAGCAAAATTTAGTCATTTGGACTCTAGTGAATAGTTGTCTTATTGGCAATCGTACCATGTTAAATTTGTATAATAAACTTCTTATGAAAACAAACTCTATTCATGTATTTGTACTACACATAACCTGTACTATGTATATGTAAGTATACTTAGTGCCTATAAAAACACAACTCATCATTTTCAAGCCCCCTTCTTTCATGTCTTAACCCCTTACAATCATTGCTTACACCAACTATAGCTGATATCTTAATTGATTTTATACAGTATACAACAACCAGACTAAAATATGAAACTTGATATTGACCAATGAACCATCACAATGAATATCAGGTCATTGTAAGATGAACCATGCCCAGAAAGACATGTACTTCACCATACAATCAGTTGCAGACGGGACAAAATATACCTACATAACCTAATTCATGATATCAGTAATTGTTTAATCTTGGTCGAGCTATTTTGATAAGTTGTTTTCCTCCAACTACAAGCATAACACATGGGTATATTTATATGTAATAAGAATTGAATCTTAGGAAAATCCAGAATATAAAATTCTATTCTCATAAATTTACAGTGTCTATTCCATACATGTATAGCAGATTAATTTTTCCCTTGATCTGTTGGTTGGTAGTGTTTTTTTTTATTTTGTCAGTTTGAGTTGACTCCTTTTTAAATTTGCAGATTTCATCATTAAAATTTTTTTTAATACCATTTTGACTATAAAAACTACATAACAAAAACTGTACATACCAGTTACATGTACTGTAGATACAGGGTCTCATCTACATGCATTTTTAATCAATTCATTCATGTCATTGTATAACTTTAAATCCTCTTTCATCTTTGGAGCAACAAATGTGTATTTCTGAAAATTTAAATTACATTAATTATTATAAATATAAGCCCTGAACCGGATTAATGTTTTCCAAATAAAACTAGAGGCTCTAAAGAGCTTGTGTCGCTCACCTTGGTTTATGTGAATATTAAACAAAAGACACAGATGGCTTCATGACAAAATTGTGTTTGGTGATAGTGATGTGTTTGCAGATCTTACTTTACTAAACATTCTTGCTGATTACAATTATCTCTATCTATAATGAACTTGGCCCAGTAGTTTCCGTGGAAAATATTAGTGAAAATCTACAAATTTTATTAAAATTGTTAAGAATTGACAATGAAGAGCAATAACTCCTTAGGGGGTCAATTGAGCATTTTGGTCATGTTGACTAATTTAAGGTCTTACTTTGTTGTACATTATTGCTGTGTACAGTTTATCTCTATCCATAATAATATTCAAGATAATAATCAAAAACAGCAAAATTTCCTTAAGATTACCAATTCAGGGACAGCAACCAAACAAGGGGTTGTCCAATTCATCTGAAAATTTCAGGGCAGATAGATCTTGGCCTGGTGAACAATTTAACCATGTCAGATTTGCTTTGGTTTTTGAGTTATAAGCCAAAAACTGCATTTTACCCCCTATGTTCTATTTTTAGCCATGACAGCCATCTTCGTTGGTTGGCCAGGTCACCGGACACATTTTTTAAACTAGATACCCCAATAATTGTTGTCAAGTTTGGTTAAATTTGGCCCAGTAGTTTCAGAGGAGAAGATTTTTGTAAAAGTTAGCAACGACGGACGACAGACGCCAAGTGATGAGAAAAGTCATTAATTCTAACCCAGATACCATTAACATAAAGGCTTAATAAACCTTATCTAGCTTGTCAGCTTTACATGCACTTTAACTCTTTTTGAAAATCAAACTCTTGAATGTTCTTTATTGTATAAGTAAACAAACTGTCAAAGCACAGTTTATAGATTTTTCTAATTTCAAATCTTTCAAGGACCATAATTGTAATTTCTTAAAACATGTATTGAAAATCTTTCTCTGGTTACCAGTCTTCTGAAATGAGGGTAAAATCTCAAACTTTCTGATAAAGATATCTCTTAATTATATCTATTTGACTCTAACTTAAGTAACTGTTTGTTTATTAAATTATTGTCAAATAGATTGCATGGTTAGCTGTTGTTTTTCTTACAGCTATCAATTGTTGCTGGTTGATGTAATCTCTTTTCAGTGGTCTCCTTCCTCTGTTTTAGGTCAAATCGTTTCAATATTAAGTCAGATTTAACAATTTTTTATTATAGCAGAATACCTTTCCCTCTTCATACAAATTGTGACTCCCCATAATACTTGAAATATAATAAAATCTATATTGTGATGTTTACTTACAAGTAGTCCCTGTTCTCCTGATAACCCATGGCCAGGTGGTCCTGTGGAACCAGCTCCTCCCTAAAACATGCACATTTGTATTATTAATTTAAATCAATGAAAAACATACTTTTTACCATTCATTACTTTATACATTTTTTAATCATTAACGATACATAATTTTCTAATTCCTTCATTTTTGTCCTTTGGCATTAATTTCAACCATATATGAATTTGTTTTCGATATTTTCAATATATCTGTTCTCACAACAACATACAACATTCATTAAAATAGATATTATAAGTTATATGGTTCGCTACTGACCCCATACGGATCCATAGAGGGTAAGTAAAATCCATAGGGGGTGAGGCCGGAGGCCGAGTCCCCTATGAGTTTTATTCACCCTCTATGGATCCGTAGGGGGTCAGTAGTTAATAGTATAACGAATTTATCGGACGCTGGACTTTTTCTGCGGTGTTTTGTTAAAAAAAAGAAAAGAAACACAACAACATTAATAGATGACGTTGCCATTAACGCGTCATGAAACCCATATGAAACTTACTAACCCCATACGGTCTCATAGGGGGTCACCACGTGACGGCGTTTAACCAATCACAACGTGATAATTTATCTGTGGTCCGATAAAAGCCTATATATTGTACAAGAGTAATGTTAATTGAGTTGTCTTTTTACTTATTTATAAGTGGTGTATAAGCATACTAATGTGAGCATAACTCAAAC
The DNA here is from genome assembly GCF_036588685.1 of Mytilus trossulus. NCBI lineage: Eukaryota > Metazoa > Mollusca > Bivalvia > Mytilida > Mytilidae > Mytilus > Mytilus trossulus. The sequence goes on from NC_086379.1 coordinate 73,880,291, forward strand.
ACTTATCAATCAATCCTACAATATTTGCTACCAAACAAAGCCTACTTTATACATTAAATCTACATGTGACAAACACTGCTGAATACATACCACAGGGCCTGGATTTCCTCTAGGTCCTGAAGTTCCTTGTACTCCTGGTTGGCCCTAAAGTAAACAAAGTAATCATTTTAATATTGACCTTCCATCAAAAGGTATGCTCAAATAAAAAATCCTTTATAGTAATACTTTGTGATTCTTTGCTTACATTAATGGGGCAGCCCCGTTATTCCGACACCCCATTGGTCCGACACCCCATTATTCCGACACATCATTGGTCCGACACCCCAATAGTCCGACACCCCATTAGTCCGACACGGATATAATTTAACAATATTATAATAAAAAGTAAAATAAGAAAATACCAAACGGAAAGTCTTTAGTCAAATGGAAAAAATCAAAAGCCCAAACTCATCAAATGAATGGATAAAAACTGCCATGTTCCTGACTTCGGTAAAAGCATTTCATTATAAACGGTAGATTAAATCTGGTTTTAAAGATATAGTTTCAAGATTCAAGATTTTCAAGATTTTATTCATAACCACAGACTCATACATGTGTACAAGAGGACAATATATACAAACATGAGATAATACATAGCGAGACAGGACAGACGAAACATAAATACATAGCATACTATATAGGACAATTGATATAATTATTTCATAATTTTTTTCACGAACATTGATAATTTCCTTTGAACTTGTACGTTACATATACAGACAACAAGCCAGTAAATTTGTTCTTGTCTAGATTCCATAATATAATATTCATAACATAATAATTTGGTATAAACGTTGATTTAAGAGCAGTTGGGTCAGTATTTTTACAGAATAATGATGAACAATATATATAACTCATCCCTATTCCCTCATTACATAATGTACATATTCTCTGAATCTCTCTCTTGCATGACAGTCGTATAAAATTCCACTATATTGACAACATTATTTGAACAAATTAAAACAAACATAATAGGTAAAAATGTCAAAAATAGGGGTATAATAGTCAACCATGTCTTGTAATCTCTATAACAACAAACATGTAACAAGGAAACATGTAACTAGAGGCTCCAATGAGCCTGTGTCGCTTTCCTGATATTTTTATTTATAAATGATGCATGTATGAAATAATGCAACCGTTATTCTTATGCTCTAGTTTCAGAAATATAAGTCAAAAACTGCATTTCCCCTCATTGTTATATTTTTAGCCATGTCTGCTATGTTGCTTGGATGGCAGGGTCACCAAACACATTTCTAAAACTAGATACCATAATGCTGATTGCTGCCAAGTTTGGTTTAATTTTCCTCAGTAGTTTCAGAGGAGAAGAAAAATCAAGGGATCAATTGACCATTTTGGTCATGTTTGACTTTGTAGATCATACAGTTTAGCTCTATCTATAATAATATTTAAGATCATAACCTAAAACTGCAAAATGTCCTTAAAATTCACAAATTTCAGTTACAGCTACCCGACAACGGGTTGTACGATTTGTCTGAAAATTATAGATCTTGATTTAGTAAACAATTTAAACCCATTTCAGATTTGCTCTTAATGATTTGGATTTAGAGAGATAAATTCCAGAATCTACATTACCCCTATGTTCTATTTTTAACCGTGCCAGCCACCGCCTTGGTTGATTGACCGGTTCATCGGACACATGTTTTAAACTAGCTGACACCTAAATGATGATTGTGGCCAAATTTGGTTGAATTTGAAATTTGGCCCAGTAGGTTCAGAGGAGAAGGTTTTTGTAAAAGTTAACGGACGACGACGATCGACGGACGCCAAATGATGGGCAAGATGAGCTGAAAAGGCATATAGTAATAGACAAAGCACATCAGGAAAAATGAACGAAGAAATACATTATCTTCATTTCAAGGGAATAATATCATTAGTTAAAACTAATCCTCCTGAGAGTCCTCATAATTATAATAACATAAGTCATGAAGTACTTACTATATTATAATTTTGCTTAATGTCCAATGACAAATATTACATGCGAAAACAATTTAACAATAAATACAATAGGTATGTAATGTAATAGATACGATCCGGGGTAAAAAAAGGGTTAATGCAACTTGGAGTGTTGATGGATGATAAACGTACATTTAATAGGAACACACATTTGCCTTGCAACAGGCTCAGTCAAAAGGCTACCGACGACCCCTCATAGATTTGTTGCAATGTTTCTTAACCTGCAGAGAGCGTGGTACTCTCTACGGGGCGCCGAATGGGACTCTTGTGGTTTTGTACAAAATTCAATTCTGTCATAACAAAGTCATTTTTGCCTTACAAAACTATGTGATACAGACTTTTTTTATGAGAACTTCAATTTTGTGATGACAAAATTCATTTGAGTAGACAAAATTCGACAAAATTCGATTTTGTCATGACAAAATTCATTTTTGTGGACAAAATTCAGTATTGTCAAAAAGGTATGCAAATACAAACTTATTTGCATACAAAATTGACTGTTCTTACCTGATATGGAAATTAAAACACAAAAGTCAATTGTGTGAGACAAAATTGAGTTGTGTGAGACAAAATTGACATTTGTGAGACAAAATTCAATTTTGTCAGTTTTGTTTCACAAAAGTTGATTTCGTCAAGACAAAATTCATTTTTGTGACAACAGAATTCACTTTTGTGAGACAAAATTGACAAAATCGAATTTTGTCTCAATTTTGTTAGACAAAATTCAATTTTGTCGATTTTGTCTCACAAAAGTCAATTTTGTGACGACAGAATTCAATTTTGTAGCGACAAACTTCAATTATGTGACGACAAAATTCAATTTAGTGATGACAAAATTCAATTTTGTGAGAAAAAATTGAGTTTTGTGAGACAAAATTGACTTTTGTGAGACACTCAATTTTGTGAGACACTCAATTTTGTGAGACAAAATTCAATTTTGTCTCATAAAAGTTGATTTCGTGAAGAAAAAATTCAATTTTGTTAGACAAAATTCATTTTTGTGACAACAGAATTAATTTTTGTGACAACAGAATTCACTTTTTGTGAGACAAAATTGACAAAATCGAATTTTTTCTCAATTTTGTGATACAAAATTTAATTTTGTGAATTTTGTCTCAAAAAAGTCAATTTTGTGACGACAGAATTCAATTTTGTAGCGACAAAATTCAATTATGTGACGACAAAATTCAATTTTGTGACGACAAAATTGAGTTTTGTGAGACAAAATTGACAAAATCGAATTTTGTCTCAATTTTGTGAGACAAACAATATTGTCTCACAAAAGTCAATTTTGTGACGACAGAATTCAATTTTGTAGCGACAAAATTGACTTTTGTGAGACAAAATTGACAAAATTCAATTTTGTCTCAATTTTGTTTGTCAATTTTGTCTCACGAAAGTCAATTTTGTCTCACAAAACTCAATTTTGTCTCACAAAACTTTAATTTTGTCTCACAAAACTCAATTTTGTCTCACAAAACTTTAATTTTGTCTCACAAAACTCAATTTTGTCTCACAAAAGTCAATTTTGTGTAACAAAAGTCGATTTTGTATGCAAATTAGTTCACAGAATCCAAACTAAACTAATTTGCATACAAAATTCACTTTTGTCGCCCAATCTCTACACGAGGCATCGGATAAAACGTCACCACTTTGACATCTGTGGAAAATTATATACCTCGAACGGACGTTCAATGCACCCAGTACGGGGCGCCGAATGGGACTCTTGTGGTTTTGTACTCAAAATTCAATTTTGTACGGACAAAAGTGACTTTTGTTCAACAAAAATTAGTTCAGTTTAACAAAATTTGTATCATACTACAAATTTAAAATTTTGTCATACAAAATTATCTATCAGCGGACAAAAGTCACTTTTGTCATGAAAAAATTCATTTTTGTTACACAGACTTGACTTTTGTTACCTAATTTAAAAATTGGGCGACAAAAGTCAACTTTGTATTCAAATTAGTTAAGTTTGGTTTCTGTGAACTAATCTGCATACAAAATCGACTTTTGTTACACAAAATTGACTTTTGTGAGACAAAATTGACAAAATTGACTTTAGTCTCAACAAAATTGACTTTTGTCTAAACAAAATTGACAAAATTGACTTTTGTCTCAACAAAAATTGACAAAATTGACTTTTGTCTCAACAAAATTGACAAAATTGACTTTTGTCTCAACAAAATTGACAAAATTGACTTTTGTCTCACCAAAATTGACAAAATTGAATTTCGTCTCAACAAAATTGATTTTTGTCTCACGAAAGTCAATTTTGTCTCACGAAAGTCAATTTTGTCTCTTAAAAGTTAATTTTGTTGTTACAAAATTGAATTTTGTCTTCACAAAATTGACTTTTGTCTCAACAAAATTGACAAAATTGACTTTTGTCTCAACAAAATTGACAAAATTGACTTTTGTCTCAACAAAATTGACAAAATTCACTTTTGTCTCAACAAAATTGACAAAATTCACTTTTGTCTCAACAAAATTGACTTTTGTCCCAACAAAATTGACAAAATTGATTTTTGTCTCAACAAAATTGACAAAATTCACTTTTGTCTCAACAAAATTAACAAAATTGACTTTTGTCTCAACAAAATTGACAAAATTGAATTTTGTCTCACAAAAGTCAATTTTGTCTCACAAAAGGTAATTTTGTCTCACAAAAGGTCAGACAAAATTGAATCTTACCTCACACAATTGACTTTTGTGATTTAATTTCCATATCAGGTAACAAAAGTCAATTTTGTATGCAAATATATTTATATTTACATACCTTTTAGACAAAATTGACTTTTGTCATGACAAATATGAATTTTGTCTACAAAACTGAATTTTGTCATGACAAAAATGAATTTTGTCTACACAAATGAATTTTGTCATCACAAAATTGAAGTTCTCACAAAACAAGTCTGTAGCACATAGTTTTGTAAGACAAAAATGATTTTGTTATGACAGAATTGAATTTTGTACAAAACCACAAGAGTCCCATTCGGCGCCCCGTACCCAGGGTTTACTGCTAGTTGGAAGAAGGCAAAAGTTATCATAATTCTATTCCCACTTTAATTTTAAATAGATATCAAAACTCATTGACCTTGTCCATCGAATGACTGAGAACTGGTAATGCAACTTAGGAATATCAAGGTTGATGGGTATTCGTGAAAATAATGGCATATATTTACTCAAAACAAATACAGCGGAAAATCTGACTGAGGTGCCGAGTAGCGAACAGTTTGTAAAACTAAATGCACTTTTTGAAGTTTTGTCGAATAACTAACATGGCGATACGCTACTTTGTGTTTCTCCCAAAGGAGGGAAATATAAAAGTTAAGGCTTCATTTGAGCTTTACTGAATAAAAGTTTGTATGTAAGATGCGAAGTTGATTCGGTGTGGTGTACATAATTTGTTTGAGAAGAACATTTAAGGTGGCTCGGGTGTCTTCCTCCATCTTGGATTTTAAATAAGGAGATATCTTTGGTCTATATATTTGATGAAATGTGCAAATTTTGATAGTTGTATGTAAATTATGTAAAAGACTTTTGATATAAATATAGAAAATTGTGTGTTTTAACATAACTTCAGTTGTAATTTTGTAAAAACGCCTTGTTTGTGTTTGATTAGATTTTTTCAAACTTTGCCAAATAAGGGGAGATAACTCCGATAAAGTAAATTTTACAATAGAAAGTGTTATGAATTTACCTATTTTGATATGTAGCAAGAAAACAAGTTCGGTGACCCCATTTTTTCTTTTGTTTATTTGAAAGCATGTTATAAGAGCAATATTCTCACATTTTATCTTAAAGTTCTTATAGTATGTTTTCGTTTTATCACACAAAATTTAATTTTCCATGAATAATCTATACAAAATCTGACAATTTTGCGCAACCTGTAGCGTGAAAAAAAGTCCGGTGACCCATACTTTTTAATACAGTTTTGAAAAAAGCATGATAAAAGCTTTATCTTGACAAGTTATCAAAAAATTCTGTCAGTTCTAATTAAGACACCCTAGCCACCTTAGTTTGTCTTTATGCAACAATGATTGTACTTCTTGAAGAGTGAATTATTTAAAGCAAATACATTACACATAAAATAGGGGTGAACCAAACAGAACTTTGTTAAGTTTGGTGCGTTCTCCGTAAAGAATCAGCCAAAACTGTTCTGGTAAAAAGAAATAATGAAAACAAGTACATTCCTGTAACAGTGTCAATGTCAAGAGAAGTGGAGTTTGTTGCTAGATCTATTTTCATGTCGCATGTTTGCCTGGTTTGTTTATAAGACAACCGATAAGTTGTGTTTTTAAAGATGCAACAAAGAACACACATTAGTCAAATGAAAATAACTAAAATATAATTACAGAAAGTTTGTTGCTTTATGATTATGCAATGACAATTATTGTTGCTTATGTCATCATTCATGGACATGACGGTTTGAATACTTGATTGGTAATTAATTTTTGTCTGATGTCCAGTGGCAAATGTTTCATGTTCATTCTGATAGCACATTTCATCCATTTATATCGAAGTTTCAACCTTAATCAAGTCTTCTTTGTATAGAAAGATAATTACCGATTGGACAATTTCACTATAGATGTTATAAACTTAAACACACTCGCCATGGCTATCAGTGTTCGATAATTAAATTCGTGTACTATATATATATATATATGAATCGAAATAGTACTGGTTGGAAATCAATAGTCCCTATTTATGGTAAAATGACAGTTTTTCCAGTTTTGACTGTATCCGAGACCTTATCACGTGTACACGATTCATTACGATGAGAGACTGCTGATGACATTTTTTTTTAGGGGACGACCATTTGATATTCTGGGGGAGGGGGGGGGGGGGGGGGGGGGGAGCAGGAGGATTTGTTTTTGATTGGTTATTTATTTTTGTAACCTGAGAGGACAGATTATTCATTTTCTGCACTATTGAAGCAAGATTTTTCATTTTCATTAAGGAAAGGGACTGATTATTCATTTTCACAACAATATTAATGATATTCGAAAACATACAATTTTTTAGATATTTGTTAGTTACATGTATGAATACATGTATAGTCAAGTCATAATGTACCATTTAATCAGAAAAGATCATTATCCCCTGCAGAAATTTTAAGATTCAAGATTTCATTCATAACCATGATAACCTCAGACACATACTTGCATGTGTACAAGAGGACAATATAATATACAAACATTTTAAGATAATACATAGCGATACAGGACGAACGAAACATAAATACATAGAAATAATAATATTATAAAAGACAATTGTATAATTAGATTTTATTTAAGTATTTTATAATTTTCTTCACATAATAAATAATAAATCATTTATGTTCCCAAGCAATATACATGTATGTCATACATACATAGTATTAAAGTTGAACTAGTTTTACCTAGCCTCTTTGAAAAGTATTGTTCAACATATTTTGCCGAGCGGAGCGAGACAAACAATTTTTGGAAGGGTTTTGGAACCGCTGAAGGCCCAAGAAGCTATAGACATGCTGAGGTAACTACCACAGAACAAACCATTTATTTTTGTGATTATCAAGGCTGAGTTATTTATTTTCAAAATCCTCCTGCCCCCCCCCCCCCCCCCAGAATATCAAATGGTCGTCCCCTTAGTAGAATGTGTTCCAATCTATAACATATCTTAAATTAGTTTACCAAAACTTGCAAGGACCTTGGTCTTTCTTATATTGACGTAGTCATGGTACTTATTCAATGGTAATATCAAACAGGTGACATGATATTATCTGTTTCTGTGATATACACATAAGCAAGAGTAGTTCAAATATCAAGTTTCTACGAAGGAGTGTAGGGATTTGGGGAGGGGTCGTTTATATAGATATTCTGTAATTGATATGCAATTTTCTCTATTCTTTATATTGTTTGCAATTATTCTCTAACCTTTGTATTTCGGCGGTTACTTACCTTTGTCGGACTATTGGGGTGTCGGACTATTGGGGTGTCGGACCAATGGGGTGTCGGACCTTTGGGGTGTCGGACTAATGGGGTGTCGGACTAACGGGGTGTCGGAATACCGGGGCGACCCCACATTAATCACTAGAAAGTCTTTATAAAAATATAAGGTTATGCACTAATGACTATGCATTCAGATCTACATTAATTTTTTTCATAGCCATCTTTTTTTTGCTTAAGACATAATTTTCCAAATAAAAATTATCAAAGTTTAACAGTTTTTACACAATTTATATTCTTACAAATATTTGCTATCCAACTGTTTTTTATATTTTTTTTTTTTTTTTAGATAGTACATGTACTTACTGGAGGTCCAGTTGGTCCTCTTGGTCCAGAATTTCCTTTCATTCCTTTCATTCCTTTAATTCCAACTTCTCCTATTGCCCCGAGTACACCACAATGCACCAGGTGCTCCCGAGTCTCCCTGAAAATAATATTGTGTAAAATTACACCAATCAACATCAAAAATTACTTCTTCTAAAAGTTTGTAACTTAAGCTATTTTCTACACACATTATCAGAAAAAAAAATTATTGTCTATATTGCAATTTGACAAACACTAATTTTGATCATTGAGAAGCTTAATTTTTCCTCAACAATAGAATATTATTAAATTGTTCAACTGACTTTTACAGAGTTGTCTCCCTGTAATGTAACATACTACCTTAGTTTAATTTTGGACCCTTTGGACCTTAATGTAGACCAATTTAAAAACGGGACCAAAAATTAAGAATCTACATACATAATTAGATTCAGCATATCAAAGATCCCCAATTATTCAGTTTTTGATGAAATCAAACAAAAAGTTTAATTTTGAACCCTTTGGGCCCCTTATTCCTAAACTGTTTGGACCAAAACTCCCAAAATCATTACCAACCTTCCTTTTATGGTTATAAACCTTGTGTTCAAATTTTATAGCTTTCTATTCACTTAAACTGAAGTTATGGTGAGAAAACCAAGAAAAATGCTTATTTGGGCCCCTTTTGGCCCCTAATTCCTAAAATGTTGGGACCTCAACTCCCAAAATCAATACCAACCTTTCTTTTGTGGTCTGACATAAACCTTGTGTTTAAATTTCATTGATTTCTATTAACTTAAACTAAAGTTATTGTGCAAAAACCAAGAATAATGCTTATTGGGCCCTTTTTTTGGCCCCTTATTCACAAACTGTTGGAACTAAACTTCCAAAAATCTATCCCAACCTTCCTTTTGTGGTCATAAACCTTGTGTCAAAATTTCATAGATTTCTATTTACTGAAACTAAAGTTATTGTGCAAAAACCAAGAAAATGCTTATTTTGGCCCTTTTTGGCCCCTAATTCCTAAAATATATATATAACCCCCAAAAAATAAATTAACTGATTATTTGATCGATTTTTTTTGCGCCACTGTCCAAGGACTACATAGCTCTGCAAAAATAAAACATCTGAAGTTATTATTTTCTGAACAGAATATATATTGAGCTTGATCATGTTGATCTGTAAACTTGTTACTGCTTGTCATGATCTAAAATAAATATAACTATAATAAGGGTGAGAGTTGGGATTTTCCTTACATGTCAATGATGTTTAAGCCTGCCCCTTTCTGTACATGTATGTGCCAGTCCCAAGTCCGGAACCTGTAATTTAGTGGTTCTTCTTTGTTGCTTTGTTAGTAACTTAATGATACTTGTTTTTTATCATTGTTCTGTTTATTAATTAGCCATTAGTTTTCTTGTTTTTATGTTTTATATACATTTGTGATTTTGGGGTCTTCCATCATGTCAATGTACAATGTACATGTAAATGTAGCTGAGTAGGTGATATTGGCTTAAACCTTTGCTTATTGTTGAAGGGTGTACGATGACCTTAAGGATGTCTGCTGGTCATGTTTTTGAATTCTTGTCATATTTTCGATTTTCTCAGGTTTTATCCATCCAAATGTATTAAATTTTTTTTTTAACGACACCCCACTTTTGTCTTCATAAATCTGTTCAATAGATCATTTAAGATTTAGTGATCCGGCGGCATGAGATTCTTGTTATTTTTTCTTGGTTTAAAGGGTAAAAAACAATTCCAATGTTAACAAATAGTAAAGTCTGAAGAAAACCCTTTTCCCGCCATTTTCTAAATGTCTCGTATTTTGAAAACTACACACGAGACTAATGATTTTATTACTTTATTTTGTTTAAATATCAAAGTTGTTTTCATTTTAAGCAACCACATGAAATCCTTGTTATTTTAAATTAGAGCAGCAGACATCCTTAAGCTGTTACTTTTCTGTCATTTGGTGTCTTGTGGAGAGTTGTCTCATTGACAATCAATTCCACATCTGTTTTATATTGTATCGTCTTGTTGTAGTTATCGATTCATATATTTTTGCCAGTTCAAGACTTACAAAAATGTATGGGAACATTTCCCTCCCCTAGCTGGAAATTCTCTGGCCCTTGTGGTAGTTTTCTATAAATTGTTATCCAGATATGTTTGAATAAGAGAAATCAACACAGTTGTTTCCTTATGATATGACGTTAAATGATATCTAATGTTAAAAGTGGGGTACAGCCACCTGCAGAAAATTTGAATGGAAGTGGAAAACAATTGTCAAAGAGACAACAACCTGTCCAAATAGCAGACAATAAACAGACTAATAATTTAAGACATTATGTATATTAAAGACCATAAATTTATTCATTATAAATAAAGTTTAAAAAGATAATTAAAAATTTGAAATCAGTTCTGAAGCAGATTGTATGGGAAAGGGGGGGGGGGGGGGTGCGGGGGATTTGATTTACCACATTCCCAAGGTACCTCTTATTTTTACAAGTCTTCTCACACTTTTTCAATATCCTTGACCCATATCCGTCAATTATTGCAACTTTATTTACTTTGCCTTTTTTTTCTGTAACTATTTCCTACATTGATCATGTTGATTGGAAAATAATTCCCATAAGAATGGGGACACTCAAAATTTTACATTAACCTTTTCCAGAGTAATAAGGACAATCCTAAATAAACTACTTAAAATATACCTAATATTTAATACCAAAAAATATAAAAACTAAATAAAGATAAAGCTTTTTACATGTTTTAGTTTAAATTTTCCCCATTGTTTGACAAACCGGATAACTCATCAACTCTTTAGGGAAATTGAGAAATATTTTACAGTATAAAAAACAGTATGGAATATTTGGAAAGGGTACAAACAAATAAATTGCTATCTAGTCAATACACAAACAATCCTTGATATGATATTTTTTCTTCCTTTAAATTTGGTTAAGGGATTAAGTTATTAACATTCGCCACTTTTATAATTCATGTTGAATCAGACATTTTTGATATATATAATTTGTGAAAACATAGCAGTTTTATACTGCACTTTAAATATAGAAACTTCAAAAATTAATATACATTCAAATTAATTTACATTTATTGACAAAGTATAGTACATATAAAACTCTTTTCTTAGTATGCTTACTGTTTTTATTCACATGTACTATTTAATGTTTAACTACTGTGCAGATTGAAATTGCTCACAATTTTTTTTTACCTAAATTTAATAGTTTGAGGAAAAGTTTCATGCACAGTAAAAAAAAGGGAGATAACTCATTTTTCGGAAGTAAATGATCTATTTACAGTAACAGCTAGTATCTATTTCATAAGGTGGAGTTACTTTCATTTTTTAAAAGTTTAAAAGTAAAGAAGATATTAGATGTGTGAAAGTAATTAAATTTACAAATTAATAATTATAGAAACACTACTACTAAATCAATTAGTCCATCACTATAATATATGCATCTATGAATTTGAAATTCAAATGAGAGTTACACATGTGTATACAAAATTCCATTTTTGTGATTCTACTAGAGATAGTTAATATAAACAGTGATAAAAATATATATTTAAAGACCAACATATTTTTGTAGTTGCATTTAATTCACTATCAAGGGAGATAATTCATGCTTAAAAATGATAAATATTAACCATTAACATTGGTTCTATGTCCTTCTTTTATGTACATCTTTAGACACAAAGAATAACAGCTTTGAAATGATTCACTTCTGCAAAATTGAAATGAACAATAGTATGTGTAAATTTCATGTGAATTTGTTTTCATTTATATATTGCAAAAAACTAACTCAATAAATTCAAATTTCTCTTATGAACTCATGGTTTAATTCAGATAAAATGAAACATAAATTTCACAGGGGTTTTGATTCATGTTTATTTCTGATGAAATTGTTCACATGAATTTAATGTGAAATTTTTCACGTGAATTTAACATGATTTTTTTAACGTGAATTTAACGTGAAATATTCACGTGAATTTCACGTGAAAATATAAATTTTTAAATTAAATTGAGATTCCAAGCGAATATATGATACATAAATACAAGGTATGAGATGTTGACAAAATTTTTGATTTTCATTTAATTTTTTATAACTTAGAAACCATTTATATTTTTTCACGTGAAATTCACGTGAAAATTTTACGTGAAATTCATGTGAAATAATTTCACATGAAATTCATGTGAAAATTTAATGTGAATTTCACGTGAAATCTCTTCACATGAAATTCACGTGAAAAGTTAACGTGAATTTCACGTGAAATCACTTCACGTGAAATTCATGTGAAATTCACGTGAAATTAATGTGAAATTCATGTGAAATTCACGTGAAATGAGATTCACGTGAAATTCATGTGAGCAAAATTTGGCTGTGTATACTGTTGTGTATATGTCACCAGTAAACCATCAACCAGAGTAGGTTTATACATCAATGCTTAAACCCCTTACCAAAGAAAAAAATCGCTAAATGTTATCGCCGTGTTTTTTGTCCCTGGCATTTATTAGTACATAAACCAATGAAGCAATATTCTGCAAAAGCCCTTTCAAAACTGTATGTATAATGTAAGATGTCTTATACACGGATGCCAAAAAATGAATAAGATGGTAACATCTCGTGATGTAAGATTGCACATCAAATTGGTTTTTACCTGTTTATCGCATTTATTATAAAAGAAAGGCAAGTTTTGACTAAACGTGTCAATAATGAAATACGACTTACATCGTATTAACATACACAAATGAAATTACTAATATGACAATACTTTTTATAATCATCTTTTCGAAATTAAGATGTGGAGTAATTGTAAAACTCTCATAATGGATACCAGGAAATTAGACCCCTCTCAACCAGAGACCAAATGAAGGAGAAATAACAACACTGATCAAAACCTAATAGGCAAAGTAAGATATATCACGCACATAATTAGCAAGTGTAAAACAATTCAAACGAAACATCTAACCGCTTGATTTTTGTACAAAACAATAAATAAAAAACAAATAGTAAAACAGCAAAAAACGAAAACCACCAAATAACAGTCAAATACAGATGTTAAGTGGTTAAACATATTTGCGGGCATCCAAACATCACCTTATCCAGAACAATAATGATACAACACAACAAAAGAAAATGTTAAAAAGGACAAAATTTATTTATGAACAAAGTTTGTTATAATGATTTATTCAATTGCTATATTCATCAAGTTGAAAGAAGTTTATCAGAGTCAACAGTGGATTATTTATTTTCAAGTTGCATCAATCCATTTAAACTTTACATATCATGGAAAACACGAAAACGGATGAATCACATATCAGTAATGGTGATAAGTTAGACAAACATAGTCAACAACATAGTTAACAACACCAAAGGAAAAATGCATAATTATGCAAATATAAGCCAATCAAAAGGCAAGTAGAAACGAATAATTTCTATCATTTATTTATTAAAATATATCGAAAGAAAATATTTAGAAAATGCAGTGTTAGTTATCTTTCTTTGGATATTTTGTGTTTTTTCTTCATCCGTGACAAAATTCAGAAAACAATTTACAGCTTTGCTTATGCAAACAGATTTCCATATTGTCATTTATAACAAACTGTGTTCAACAAAATTACCATTTGTCATCCTACATTTAACCAAATTGTATCAATATTTAAGTATTCAAGAATTAGTAGTATTTGCTCTTTCAAAGATAATATAAAATTAAACCTTTTCAAACAAAAATAACATCAAGGCTTCATGACAAACACATTAGAATTAAAAAAAGAAAGAAAAAAAAGTCGTTTTGAAATGCAGTGACCTGAAATGATCTTTCTACTTTGAAATAATTTTAAAAACAATGGAACATTTTATCATTTCTATATTCAAATTTTAGTTTCTTGTGTATAATACGGAGTTTAGTGTGACGTCCATTATCACTGTACTAATATGCATATTTTAAGGGGCTAGCTGAAGGACACCTACGGGTGCGGGAATTCTCGCTACATTGAAGACCCATTGGTTGCCTTAGGATGTTGTTTGCTCTATGGTCGGGTGGTTGTCGCTTTGACATATTCACCATTTCCTTTCTCAATTTTAATCATTTTAGAGAGTTTTAAAAGACGTTGTTTAAATAAATTTTCTCCCTTTTTGACTGATGGACATTCAATGTCAAATGGCAAGTTGTATACGTATTTCCCACATCTTATATATTCAAACCTTATATAGTGGTCTTAACTTTCACAAAAAGTGAAAAGAAAACAAAATGATGTAGCTGCTGTCTAATTGCCTTACAGTTATCAAAGGGCTGAGAGAAAAAAGAAGTCTATCCCTTTTTTACCAATGACTTCACTGAAAAACTATTTCTTATATTAACTTGGTCATCACAAGGCACTAGTTACTTCAATTAAAAAGCAATACCTGCAACCAGTTGTTCATGTTCTAACAAGAAAACTAATTTATGAATATTCAAATATGCATATCGAATCGCTATATGGTATAATTAAATAAAGAAATCATATTTTGATATAAAATACACAACCTAATTTCTTTGAACCGAGGAAGAGATTAAGGGAAAATTTAGGGAAGCTGCTGCTGTCTATTTCGCATCAGTTAATCATTAGTCATGATTCAAATGTTGATGAGGAAATCGTTTGAAAAATGTGTAATAATGTGCTAAAACGGGAAAAAAGTCAATTAATAATGCCTTCAATTCAAAGAAAGTTTGCAAAAATAATAAACGAATTACTGCTATATATGGAAAACTAAAAACAGTTGAAAGACATCAAAGGAAGTTACTGGATTTTGTAAATACTAATTCGCCCTTGAATTAAAAAAACTTAAGTATTTAAGATACATAAAGCAAAAATTGTAAGCGTTTTGAAAACTGTTCATTCACTTTCAATCAATCGTCTGCTTGATCATTATCAAAAACTTTATTTTTGAATTAGGAATTTAATATTTACTCTTTTGTTTGAATCTCGAATATTATGTGTCAGACATTTTTGTTGAAATATTTGAACCATGATTAGTTAATGACACCATACTGTCCAAAGTGCCACCAGAAATAACAATTCGTGCACTGAATAACGATACTTTATAATCTACGTCTCATTCATTCGTTCAAATAGTTCACATTATTGATACACCATATATGTTAATTTATATAAAAGCACTACATGTTATTGATGACGTAATGGAAATGCTGAAATTGTATCATTTTATTTCTGTATTCATATTGGTAAAATAAAGGCAACAGTAGTATCCCGCTGTTCAAAACTCATAAATCCATGGACAAAAAACAAATTCGGGGTAACAAACTAAAACCGAGGGAAACGCATTAAATATAAGAGGAGATATAAAACACTTTTGATAGAGTGTAGTTACATACAAAACTCAACGACAGTCGAACAAAACGTCTTTTGAATGTTCTAAACTTTCATTGAAATGAGCAAATCATTAAACAGCAGATTAACTTCCTAAAAATTATTTAAGAGTGAACGTGAAAGTAAAGTGTTTCCCTTTTTGAGAGATAATATTCATTATAAAATGGCGCCAACCTATTACGTTTTATATTCTACGTGATAAACTAGTGTATTCCATCTATTCAACTTTACAATGGTTTTAACTTTTAATCGAGGTAAACTTTAAACCGAATCGTTAAAGTGCAATCGATTTCTTGAAAGCTATTCAATACCTAGAGTGAAAGTGAAAGTAAAACTAAGTTTTTCTATTTTTAAACTGATAAATTATATAGCCTCAAATGTATGGTTAAAATTCAACCATTTATCAAACAAGTATAGTCAAATCAATTGATCATAACATAATAAAAGATAGACACAGTACAGCAATTATCAACTGATTAAAACCTCAAATACAGAACAAATAAAAGTACTTTGATACTCCGATCTTTGGCCGGTTACAAATAACATCATTCACAAAGTAAAAATATTAGCAAGATTTAAACCAAAATGGACAGTGACTTACTATACTGCCAAACGTTATCAAAGGTACCAGGATTATAATTCAATACGCCAGACGCGCGTTTCATTTGCATTAGACTCATCAGTGACGCTTAGTTCAAAATAGTAATAAAGCCAAAAAAGTACAAAGTTGAAGAGCATTGAGGTCCCAAAAAGTGTGCCAAATACGGCTAAGGTAATCTATGACTGGGATAAGAAAATCCATAGTTTTTCGAAACATTCAGTTTTGTAAACATGAAATTGATAAAAATGACTAAATAGTTGATATTCATGTCAACGCCTAAGTGCTAACTACTTAGCTGGTGATTCCTCGTGGACGAAACGTCCACCAGCAATGGCATTGACCCAGTGGTGTAAATAGTTATCAAAGCAACCAGGATTATAATTTAATACGCCAAACGAGCGTTTCGTCTACATAAGACTCATCAGTGACGCTTAGATCAAAATAGTTATAAAACCAAGCAATTACATATTGAAAAACAATGCGGGACCAAAATTCCAAAAATACGGCTAAGGTAATTTACGACTGAAAATCCATAGTTTTTCGAAAAATTCAAAGTTTTGTTAACAGAAATATTATAAAAATGACCACACAGTTGTTATTCATGTCAACACCGAAGTGTTAACTACTGGGCTGTGATACCCTCGTGGACGAAACGTCCACCAGCAGTGGCATCGACCCGGTAATGTAACTAGTTACCAAGGGTATCTGGATTATATTTTAATACGCCAGACACCAAAATTTACTCATAGGAACTAACCTTAGATAAATCAAAAATTTAACACCAATAAGTGCCATCTCCTAGATTTAAAAATTTCAGTTTTGTATCAGAAACTCTAGAAAAAAAGTTTCGACAGAAAAGATTATCTCTTTTTTTGTCAATTGTCGTTTTGTATATGACGGCGATGTGGCTCTAAAACTACCTTACGGTGTTGAGATATTCTAACACGTTCGTTATGCCCGTGCCTGTTGTGAATATTTGATTTCAATAAACGGAATCTATGTATAACTGGTAAATTATCAAGGATTTCGTTACCAGGAGGAGCCAAAAAATACTTGAATTAAACTTTTTTCTTAACCTTGATTTTTGGGTTTATATGACTGTAAGAAACAACTGATGAAGAAAAGAAATCATATGGTTGTGCAATTCTTTTTTTTTTTGCTACGGCCATTTAAAAGTACCTATTTTTTATGATTTTGCTATGAAGTGGACAAATCTTTTAGATTTTGACTTTTTTGTTTTTCTATAACAAAAAGAATATTATTTCAACTTATTTATTAAAAAAGATTGATAAAATAATTAATATAAATTTTGAACAGGAAAAAATTAACATGGAATTTACATATCTTTCGTATAAAAAACTCATCTAAGATACCAGGATTGACGTATTATATTTGTGCCAGACGCGCGTTTATTCTACATAAGACTTATCAGTGACGCTCGAATAAAAAAATGTTAAAAGGCCAAATGCAGTACGAAGTTGAAGAGCATTGAGGACTAAAAATCTCTAAAAGTTTTGCCAAATACAATTAAGTTAACCTTATATACCAGAGGCTTTTGACTAAGATAAAACCATTGCCTTGTCCCCTCACCTATTTTCTCAACATTTTGGCTGATGACACTTTTGAAAATTTTATTACTAAAACTTAATTACACACTTTAGCAAAGGTTTTTTTAACACTTGTATCATATGTTTCGGAAGAAAAAAATCCGGACAATATTACGAGACTGATACCTCAAAGGAATACATCCTTAAGGGCATACGATACAGTTACAGGGGAGGTAATGCATGCTAACGTAAAATGTTATTTTCGAGACGTCAAACTGTGACATATCGGGGAAAGATGCATTTTTCAACTGATTTTTATCATTCAAACTGATTTAATTTGAAAACATGTTCATGGACCCCTATTTTTCAAAACGGCAATTTGTTTAATTTTGCAGGAAGATTATGTAACCCAAATTTTATAAAACTGTAAATTTAATTTTTGAAAAACATGCCGCAAAAATGACGTTTTTTCCTCAATTCATGAACATTTGATAAATATGAGTTATTTCTGAAAAAAAAATGCATATTTTGTTATGATACTTATAAAAAACAGAAATTACCGATTATTTAACAAATAAGGGCAACAGTAGTATACCGCTGTTCAAAACTCATAAATCCAGGGACAAAAACAAAATCGGGGTAACAAACTAAAACCGTGGGAAACGCATTAAATATAAGAGGAGAACAACGACACAACACCGAAACGCAACAGCACACAGAAACGGACCAAACAACAGACAAAACACCACGAGAATAACAAATAAAACAGTTTGCGTTTATCTTTTATAACAAAAAAGTTATGTCTTTCTTTCGAAAAAGAAATTACGGCCACAAATCTGAATTTTGAGCAAATATACGAAATTTCTGCCTCATTTTACTCAAAAAGTAGCACATGAAGATATATTTTTATTACATATTTGATTTAATCAGGTAAAAAATAGCCTATATGCAAATTTCCATGAACTTGTAAATACAGGATCAAATCTGTATCGTATGCCCTTAACACCTTGACTAAATATTTCCATGGATACAAAGATTTGGCTGAACCCGTTACTTCATTTCAAACGAAATAGCATTTGCTGAATTCTCCGGGATTGTAGTTAATTAAAGCTTGTAATTAAGCTACGATCTGGATAAACGTATCAATCCGATCTTTTAAATGTTTGACATAAAGGCATATCTTTTCCAGTCTGTAATCGAATATTTGATTTTTTTTTTTATTAATATAACTTTCAATTTTTGTAGATATTAAATATGCATTTGTACTTTGACAGTACTACATCTGTCGATCCCTATGTTTTGGCAGTGCACACGATCATGATTTTTTCTGTCCGTTAATGACGTATATATATCATTTATCCGTTGTATGTTGGCTGTGTATTTATTAACATTTAGTCTTAGACATAATATGTTTTGTTTAAGTTGTAATTGGCTTTGAACAAGCTGTAAATAAACGCATCATAAAAACCAGGACTAAATTTTGTATACACGCCAGACGCGCGTTTCGTCTGCATAAGACTCATCAGTAACGCTCGAATCCAAAAAAAGTCAAAAAGGACAAATAAAGTACGAAGTTGAAGAGCATTGAGGACCAAAATTCCTAAAAGTTTTACCAATTTTAGGTAATCTATGCCTGAGGTAGAAAAGCCTTAGTATTTCAAAAATTCTAAATTTTGTAAACCGTGAATACAAATACTCTCAGATCTGTACTTAGTATCTTTTTGTTATAAGGAATGAGGGAAGGGTATATATGTTACAGTGAATTTGTATAATCAGTGATTATGTACAATCAGTGAAGGGATTTTCAGGGATTATGTAGAATCACTGGCCAGTTAAGGGATTAGATATAATCACTAAAAATTTCAGGGATTATGTATAATCATTAGAAAAAACGTCAGTGATTATACATAATAACTGAAATGATGAAATAGATTTATATAAAGAAAATGAATAAAAGTCAAAAGATTGTATGAACCGTCTAAGAGAAATAAAAGTAGTGTTCAGTAAAAACATCCAAACTAGAGGCTCTAAAGAGCCTGTGTTGCTCACCTTGGTATATGTGCATATTAAGTAAAGGACACGGATGGATTCATGACAAAATTGTGTTTTGGTGATGATGTGTTTGTAGATCTTACTTTACTGAAAATTCTTGCTGCTTACAATCATCTATATCTATAATAAACTTGGCCCAGTTGTTACAGAGGAAAATATGAAAATTTATAAAAATTGACTATAAAGGGCAATTACTCCTTTTAATAGGTTAATTGGTTAAATTTGACCCAGTAATTTCAGAGGAGAAGATTTTTGTAAAGGTTTACGGACGCCGGACGACGGATGCCAAGTGATGAGAAAAGCTCACGGCCCTTTTGGCCAGGTGAGTTAAAAAGGGAATTATCAACCTAAAACTTCTTCTTTTTTTTTAAAACATGAACAATTACCATTATGTTTTTTGGGATTTCCTTTCTTTTTTTACCCTGTGGAATTGCTATGAAAATACTACACCAAATGCCAACTTCCTCTCATATTTTGTTCTAATTGTTAATCCTTAGTTTTTTCTAAACAAAATTTAGATGTTACATAATCATCTTCACCATTTATTTTACATGTACCACAAACAACATGCTTTGTAGATTTACAAATAGAACACGGATATCCATTTAACCCTTGATTTTAATAAACAAACAGTACATGTAAAGTTATCGCTATAATGAGAATCTTGAAATTATTAATTTTGAAGTCTTCAACTTTATCACGAAACCCTGTGTACGCTATATCTTTAAGAAACCCCTATGTTTGAAAGCAAAATTATTTAATCTGTCAAGGGATATGAAAGTAAAATGATAATTTGTCTATATTGTTTTTCTTTATCAAACAAAGGATCCTTAAATTATTCATAATTCCTAAAATAATATTGGGGAATTTGTAAAATAATATTGGGGAATTTGTAAAATAATTATTGAAATGTTCAGTGATTATGTGAAATCACTGGTAATTTTTAGGGATTATATATAATTACTAATGATTTTAGTGATTCTACATATTCTCATAAAAAATCAGGGATTCGACATAATCCCTGATTATACAAATTCACTGTAACAAATATACCCTGCTACCTCATGTCTGTGTTTTTGTTTCATGTTTTTTTGTTTATTTCCATTTGAAGAGTTAATAGATATAAGAAGATGTGGTTTGAGTGCCAATGAGACAACACTGCATCCAAATAACCATTTATAAAACCAGGTCAGTGTAAAGCCTTCAACACAGAGCACCGAACAACAAGCTATAACGGGCCCAAAAATTACTGGTGTAAAACCATTCAAACGGTAAAACATAACGGTCTAATCCATATAATAAAACGAGAAACAAGAAATTAACACGTATAACTTACATAAACAAACGACAACTACTGTACATCAGATTCCTGACTTAGGACAGGTGCAAACATTTGCCGCGGGATTACACGTTTAAATGGTAACAAATCTTCTCCCTTTTTCTGAAACAATAGTATAACATCAAAACATAGAAAACACACACAATAAAACACCAATTGGAGAGCTTAACTAAATCAAAAAACGTAAATTAACACAATATGGACGAATAAATTTAATCTGCGATACCTGAATGCAAATACATAGTTTATTAAATATTAGGGACAAACATTCAAGGCGAAAAATCAAACAAAGCCATGGCAAGACACCATCGCGAAATACTTAATAACTATTAGAAAATAATCACTTTTGTAAAAAAAAAGGGTTTTCATACTATACACTGTGTATATAAAATTTTCCAACCGACTGCTGTTAAAGATAGCGAAATTTCTTCGTATTCCGAATTTTTAACATTAAATTTTATTGAAGAGGGCTAGTCTCAACTAAGTTTGTGAATTCTTTATGTAGTATACCAGATAAAAAAAAACTATCGAAAAACACATTTAAGGTGGCCCGGGCCTGTTCGAAGTTTTTAACAGAGGTGCCATTTGTTTTGTTATTTTATTCTTTACAGAAAGGGAAACAAATTTGTCGAAAAAAAGGGGTTACGGACCATTTAAGCTCAAAATTTAACTCTTAAACAGGTTGTAAAAGGGACCAGTTTTCAATGAAATGATAGGGAAAATAGAGGTATTAACATATTTTTATCGGACAAAAAACGTTCTATGACACATGGTCCAAAACTGTAAATTAAAAAAGCTGAAATATAGCTTCAAAGAATGAGCAAATAAATCACATAGGTCACCGATAAGGAAAAAATATTATTTTAACCCAAATTTTGCCGAGAAAATGGTGAAAATGGGTGAAATGTCATTTTGAGCTTTTAGCAGATACACGTTATAAGGAATATATTCTTTTAGTGACATAACTACAATGATTTAACGTTTCTAATTAATCAAAATATTAAATTTTTTTTTATTAAATTTACGACAAATACTGTTCGTGTACATTGTAATTCATGCGTGAAATTATGCGCAGTAGAATAGTCCCGCTCTACCTTAAATACCAAAGTTGGTCTACAATCAAACAGAATATGTATATTATAGACTTTAGTAGGACTTGAGCAGTAAGAACTTAAAAATTAACATGGAGTGATATTTACTGATATGTCTTATTAAGGAACACATTATGTAAGATTATATCATGTTCGCGTGGCAATAATGTTTTACACACAAAATCAAGCAGATAAGATTGATTTAAAATAGTTTAATGTATCATATTGCTCATACTATATATGTCACGCACAGGTTTATACAAAACTATACCTGCTGTTAACATTCATTGTTATTTCGACCCGTTACATTCCTGATTATTTGGATTCTGCTGGTTTGAGTGGTTTCCAGTTCGGGCTTGTTTCAGAATAATCAGTCTAATGTCCTTCGTAACAAGGACTGGTTGGACAACAATGGTCAGACTTGGTGTCCTTTCTTGCTCTGCCTTGACATTTTTCCGAACATTTGCTTTCTGTAAAAACGGAGAGGGATTTATATCACACCTTAAAACCTGAGATCACTCATGGTTTTTTGGTGGAGTTCCTGTGTGTTAGTCTTGAGTATTCTTGTTGTGTTTTGTGAACAGTTATTTATCTGTTGCTTTTATTTTCTTATTTTTGACTTATGGGTATGAATTTCACTCAGTTATATTTCGCCTCTCTTCTCATAAGAATATTGTGACTTGGATGGACAGTTGTCACTTTGGTACTCATACCACATCTTCTTATAACTTAGTACTCACAACTGTATAAATAGCAGAGAATAGACATTAATTGGTGTGCAACTAAAGTCAAAAAGAAGGTTCAAATCCAAACATCCATTCTAGCTTCTAACCATCAATATAAATGCAGTTCAACAGGCAATAGACATTAAGTTGTTCGACTAAATAGCATCGTCATTTCTTGCATTGCTGCAAAACAAATTAACATGCCAATTGTTTTTAAGGCAATAACAAAAATACAAGTAAATTAGAATGGGGTGCCTTTAAAAGATTACAAAACCAAACGTTTGACTATATCAAAAAATACAACGACGCAAAACAACTGTTACATACCTGATCTAGTACAGGCATTTTCAGAAACTATAGTAGTAACAAAGAGAATTTAACCTCTATTGATTTGCTGGGTTTTTAATCAATGATATTTTGTAAAAAGTTAAAATTAATTTAGTTTCAAGTTACAATTAATAATGTCACAGTAAACTTAAATAAATCACATGTTGCGTTAACCAATCGCGTAAAATCCATGATATATAGAGGGGTAAAATGTTTAAAATTGTGTTATTTGTAATATCCTCATTTCCCACTGTAATTGCCCAGAATTCTTCAACAGAAATGAGTATTACAGTGCTATTTTTGACTCGCATACATGACACAATTTGGCAATCCCAAATTACATTTTTAAAAGTCATATCCTGAAATACTATAATACGTCGTAACTACAATCCCCTTCCCTTTCATGAATGTGACCTACCGAATTAGACTATTTACCGGATTTGATATCACATAAGCAACACGACGGGTGCCGCATGTGGAGCAGGATCTGCTTACCCTTCCGGAGCACCTGAGATCACCCCTATTTTTTGGTGGGGTTCGTGTTGTTTATTCTTTGGTTTTCTATGTTGTGTAATGTGTACTATTGTTTGTCTGTTTGTCTTTTTCATTTTGAGCCATGGCGTCGTCAGTTTGTTTTAGTTTTATGAGTTTGACTGTCCCTTTGGTATCTTTCGCCCCTCTTTCAGTCTATATCAAAGTAATTCTATGTAGCATTGAATTCTGAGATTCTTTTCATTGATGGATAGTTAATGATGCGGCTATTGTATAAAATAATTCTCAATTTTACCAAATAGTTGTACATACAAATTTTTTTTTTCTTGTTGTAGAAGTGGATAACGGATTCAGTATACTCTGTTATAACGGTGTGCCACCTAGCGCGGTGCGATGTAGATCGATGTTTAATATTTTTGTATTTAGTCGTGTCGTACTATCTAGCAGACATATATAGACAACGACAGTGCAATTGCAGATTTCAGTGTCTAGAAATTAAAGTAGCAATCTATGTTGATTAATGATACCCATAACTTATCTATATTCATTTGAAATCAACCGTGGTAAAATGGCAAAGTTTTTTCGGATGCAACTGTCATACAAGTGAGAGGTTTAACTAGCTATAACACCAGGTTCAATTCACCATTTTCCACATAACAAAATGCCTGTACCAATTCAGGAATATGATAATTGTTATCCATTCGTATGATGTGTTTGAGTTTTGATTCTGCCATTTAATTAGGGGCTTTCTTTTTTGAATTCAGTTTTTTTGTGATTTTACTTCTTTTGGAACATTTGTCAGAAAATCTTTTAAATTTTTAGCAATGTAAGTCGGATCTAGGATTGTCAATACTAAAGATGGTAATCGTTTTTTTTAAAGTTCATATATAAATTCCTGCACTGCTGCCAAAATGGCAAAGTCTCGTCTCAGTTCCTTACGTAGTCAAAAAGGATTGCTATTAGTTATAGACTTTTATATTTGCATTGCAATAGAACTTTGCACTAACATCAATATCATAGAAGATCTAAAGTTCACATCCTTTTTAGCTATTTAACTAACAAGTGTCATGCAGAAATTATGCATAAAGGGAAACTCGTCATACATGTACACGAAACATTTAACTTCTTCCTTCCGTTTATTTTGATAGGCACTGAATTATTAAAAAATCATTTATCACTTTCTTTGAACCTTAACGATATAAATCAAAGACCTTAAACCTCTGTTATTTTTTATATATATTTATTTAATGTACAAACCCCATGTAATCATATTTTACTTTAAACAGCACTATTGCCACAGGGGTTAACGTTCCTCGACAATAAACCGTAAACTATAAACCGAATCGTTAAAGTGCAATCGATTTCTTGAAAGCTATTCAATACCTAGAGTGAAAGTGAAAGTAAAACTAAGTTTTTCTATTTTTAAACTGATAACTTATATAGCCTCAAATGTATGGTTAAAATTCAACCATTTATCAAACAAGTATAGTCAAATCAATTGATCATAACATAATGAAAGATAGACACAGTACCGAAATTATCATCAAATACAGAACAAAAAAAAGTTCTTTGATACTCCGATCTTTGGCCGGTTGCAAATAACATCATTTACAAAGTAAAAATATTAACAAGATTTAAACAAAAAAAACCAGTGACTTAATATACTGCCAAAAGTTATCAAAGGTACCAGGATTATAAATTTATATAGGCCAGGCGAGCGTTTCGTTTGCATTATACCCATCAGTAACGCTCAGTTCAAATTAGTAATAAAGCAAAACAAGTACAAAGTTGAAGAGTATTGAGGATCCAAAATTCCAAAAAGTTAGCCCAATACGGCTAAGGTAATCTATGACTGGGATAAGAAAATCCATAGTTTTTCGAAATATTCAGTTTTGTAAACATGAAATTTATAAAAATGACTATATAGTTGATATTCATGTCAACACCGAAGTGCTAACTACTTAAGTGGTGATATCCTCGTGGACGAAACGTCCACCAGCAATGGCATTGACCCAGTAATGTAAATAGTTATCAAGGGAACCAGGATTATAATTTAATACGCCAAACGAGCGTTTCGTCTACATATAACTCATCAGTGACGCTAAGATCAAAATAGTTATAAAATCAAACAAGTACAAAGTTAAAAAACACTACGGGACCAAAATTCTAAAAATACGGCTAAGGTAATCTACGCCTGAATAAGAAAATCCATAGTTTTTCGAAAAATTCAAAGTTTTTGTTAACAAAAATGTTATAAAAATGACCACATAGTTGTTATTCATGTCAACACCGAAGTGCTAACTACTGGGCTGGTGATATACTCGTGGACGAAACGTCCACCAGCAGTGGCATCGACCAAGTTATGTAACTAGTTATCAAAGGTATCAGGATTATATTATAATACGCCAGACACCAAAATTTACACATAGGAACTAACCTTAGATAATTCAAAAATTTGACACCAATGAGTGCCATCTTCTAGATTTAGAAATTTCAGTTTTACATCAGATATTCTAGCGAAAAAATTGTCGTTTTGTATATGACGGCGATGTGGCTCTAACACTACCTTACGATGTTGAGACAACTCTGCATCCAAATAACCATTTATAAAAAGTTAACCAGGTCAATATACAGCCTTCAACACAGAGCCTTGGCTCACATCATACAACAAGCTATAAAGGACCCACAATTACTAGTGTAAAACCATTCAAACGGGAAAACCAACGGTCGAATCTATATAAAAAAACGAGAAACGAGAAACACGTATAAATTACATAAACATGATAAACAAACGACAACTACTGTATATCAGATTCCTGACTTAGGACAGGTGCAAACATTCGCAGCGGGATTAAATGTTAAAATGGTATCAAATCTTCTCCTTTTTTCTGAAACAATAGTATAACAACACAAAATAGAAAACACACACAATAAAATACCAATTAGAAAGCTTAACTCAATAAAAAACACGTAAATAAACACAATATGAACGTATAAATTTGATCTGCGATACCTGAATGCAAATACATAGATAGTAATTTATTTATAGGGAAAAACATTAAAGGCAAAAAAGCAAACCCAAAGGTCCAAACAAAGCTATGGCAAGACACCACCGCGAAGTTATTTTATTCTTTACAGAAAGGGAATCAGATTGGTCGAAAAAAATAAGGGGTCACGGACTATTTAAGCTAAAATGTTTACTTTTAAACAGGTTTGTAAAAGGGACAATTTTTTCAATGAAATGATAGAGAAAATAGAGGTGTTGACATATTATTATCGGAAAATAAAAAAAAAAACGTTCTATGACACTTGGTCCAAAACTGTAAATTAAAAAAAGCTGTAATATAGCTTCAAAGAATGAGCAAATAAAAAACATAGGTCACCGATAAGGAAAAAATAATATTTTGCCTTATTTTTTTTAACCAAAATTTTGGCGGGAAAATGGTAAAAATGGGTGAAATGTCATTTTGAGCCTTTAACAGATACACGTTATAACGAATATATTCTTTTTGTGACATAACTACAATGATTAAAAATTTATAATTAATCAAAATATTAAAAAAAAAATATCGAATTTATGACAAATACTGTTCGTGTGCATTGAAATTCATGCGTGAAATTATGCGCAGTCGAATAATCCCGATCCACCTTAAATACAAAAGTTGGTCTACAATGAAACAGGATATGCACATTATAGACATAATAGAAGACTATAGTAGGACTTGAGCAGTAAGACCTGAAAAATTAACATGGAGTGATATTTACTGATATGTCTTATTAAGGAACACATTATGTAAGGTTATATCATGTTCGTGTGGCAATGATGTTTAACACACAAAATCAAGCAGAAAAGATTGATTTAAAATAGTTTAATGTATCATATTGCTCATACTATTCATGTCACGCACATGTTTATACAATATTCTACATGCTGTTAACATTCATTGTTGTTTCGACCCCTTACATTCTTGATTATTTGGATTCTGCTGGTTTGAGTGGTTGTCCAGTTCGGGCTTGTTTCAGAATAACCAGTCTAATGTCCTTCGTAACAAGGGCTGGTCGGACAACACTGGCCAGACTTGTTGTCCTTACTTGCTCTGCCTTGACCTTTTTCCGAACATTTTCATTCTGTAAAAACGGAGAGGGATTTATATCACATCTTAAAACCTGAGATCACGCCTCGTGGAGTTCCTGTGTATCAGTGTTGTGTATTCTTGTTGTGTTTTGTGAACAGTTGTTTATCTGTTGTTTTTATTTATTTATTTTCAAGCCGTGTCTTAAAGTTTATTTTTGACTCTTCTCATAAAAATATTGTGACTTGGATGGAGAGTTGCCACTTTGGTACTCATACCATATCTTCTTATAACTTAGTACTCACATCTGTACAAATATCAGAGAATAGAAATAAATTGTTTTGCCACTAAAATCAAAATGAGGTTCTAATTCAAGCATCCAGTCTAGCTTGTAACCATCAACATAAATGCAGTTCAACAGACAATGGACATTCAGTTGTTCGATTAAATAAAATCTTCATTGCTTGCATTGCTGCAAAACAAATTATCATGCTAATTTTTTTTAAAGGTAATAACAAAAATACCGATCTTCAAAGTAAATCAGCAAAGGGTGTCTTTTAAAACCAAACGTTTCACCATACCAAACAATGCAACGACGCAAAAACTGTTACATACCCGATATAATACAGACATTTTCTGAAACTATAGATGTAACAAAGAAATGTTAACCTCTATTGAATTGCTGGGTTTTTAATTAATGATATTTTGTAAAAAGTTCATATTAATTTAGTTTTAAGTTACAATCAATAATGTCACAATAAACTTAAATAAACCACATGTTGCGCTTGTCGATCGCGTAGAATCCTTGATACATAGTTGGGTAAAATGATTTGAAAATTGTGTTATTTTGTTATATCCTCTTTTTCTTTGTATCATTTCCCACTGTTTTTGCTCTAAATTCTTCAAAAGAAATAAGTTTCACAGGGCTTTTTTTTTACTCGCATAAATGACACAATTTAGCAGTCCCAAATTATATTTTCAAAAGTCATATACTTAAATACTATGAAATAAATTTGTATTTGACACTTGTCAAGATCTCTGCTGAGTGCAATTAGAGAGTAGGTCTTATGTACAAGGTATACAAAGAACAAACCGTTTTGATATGCTAATATTTATATAAACACACATCAGTCTATATCAAAGTAATTCTACATAGCATTGAATTCTGATATTACTTTTATTGATGGATAGTTTAAGATGCGACTTTTGTTAAAATGAATTCCGAATTTTATTCAATAGTAGTACATACAAGATTTATTTTTCTTGTCGAAGAAGTGGTTAAAGGATTCAGTATACTCTATTATAGATTTGGTGTGCCACCTAGCGCAGTGTGACGTTGATCAATGTTTAATATTTTTGTATTTAGTCGTGTCGTACAATCTAGCAGCCATGTATAGACAACGGCATTCTAGTGGACATATTATAAACATTGTATTGAATCAATTTTAACATCAAACTGCAAGTGAATTCATTAGTGTCTAGAAAGTAACAACCGATGTTGATTAATGATATCCATAACTTATCTTTATTCTTTTTGAAATCATCCGTGGTAAAATGATAAAGTTCTTTCGGATGCGACTGTCATACAAGTGAGAGGTTTGTCTAGCTATAAAACCAAGTTAATTCACCATTTTCTACATACCAAAATGCCTGTATCAATTCAGGAATATGACATTGGTATCCATTTGTTTGATGTTTTTGAGCTTTTGATTCTGTCATATTCAGTATTTTTGTGATTTAACATTTTTGGAACATTTGTAAGAAAATGTTTTATATGTTTAGCAATAAAAGTCGGATCTAGGATTGTCAATACTAGAGGTGGCAAGCGTCTTTTTGTTTATGGTTCATAGATTCCTACATAAGATGCCAAAATGGCAAAGTCTCGTCTCAGTTTCTTACGCAGTCAAAAAGGGTTACTATTAGTTATAGATTTCTAAATTTGTATTTCAATAGAACTTTGCACCAACATCAATATCATAGAAGATCTAAAGTTCATAACCTTTTTAGCTGTTTCACTAACAGGTGTCATGCAGGAATCATTCACAAAGGGAAACTCGTCATACATGTACACGAAACATTCAATTTCTTCCTTCCGTATATTTAGATAATCACTGAATTATAAAAAAAAACCATTTTCATCCTTGTGTAAACCTTAACGATATAAATCACAGACCTAAAAACTCGGTTGATTTGATATATATTTATTTATGTACATACCCAATGTAATCAGATTTTACTTTTTTAACAAACAGACAGACACCAGGTATGTAAATACTTGAAATAAGTATGCTGTAACAGATGTGTTACGTCTTCATTTCCTTAATTTATTAGGGCCCCGCCTTTAGGCGGATCGCCCTATATTGATCAGTCTGTCCGTCCGTCCGTCCGTTTGTCCGTCTGTCCGTCCATCCGTCCGTCCGTAACACTTTCGTGTCCGCTCCATATCTAGAAAACCATTATGATTTCATACTTAATAATTAAATGATTATTAACCAACACCAGAGGGTGTGTCATGTTGTATGTACAACTTCCTATGTCAAAGGTCAAGGTAAAAAACTTTGGTTTCAGTTGACAACCCCGTGTCATGTGGTGAAGATCGTGTCCGCTCCATATCTAGATAACCATTATGATTTCAAAGTTTATACTTGACATCCATTTTAACAACCACCAGAGGGCGTGTCATGATGTATGAACAACTTCCTAGGTTAAAGGTCAAGGTCAAAAACTTTGGTTTCGAGTTGACAACCCGGTGACCTGTGGTGAAGATCGTGTCCGCTCCATATCTAGATAACCGTAATGATTTCAAAGTTTATACTTGACATCCATTTTAACCACCACCAGAGGGCGTGTCATGATGTATGTACAACTCTCTAGGTCAAAGGTCAACGTCAAAAAAACTTTGGTTTCAGTTGACAACCCTGTGTCCTGTGGTGAAGATTGTGTCCGCTCTATATCTTGAGAACCGTTATGATTTTAAATATTATACTTGACATCCATTTTAACCAACACCAGAGGGTGTGTCATGATGTACGTACCACTTCTTAGGTCAAAGGTCTGTCTGTCTGTTGGTCTGTCCATCGCCAACAAATTTGATCCACACAATATTTTATGAGGACAGCTGTTATTATTTCATACTTTATACCTGACAAACATTTTCAACTTAACATATATATTAACCAACACCAGGGAATGTGTCATAATGTATGCTTCCTAGGTCTAAGGTCAGTCTGTCGGTCTGTCCATCCGTTCGTTGTTCTTAACAAATTGTGTCCGCTCTACCTCTCGAGAACCGTTAATATTTCATACTTTATACTTGGTGGGTCATAATATATTGAAAGCATAATTCTAAAAATATGTGACAAATATCATTTGGGCAGCACCTTTAAACATATTGTTCAAACATCAATCCATATATCCAGAAGTCACCTTAGAGTAGTCAACAATGAGTTCACATCATGCAGTCATATATCACTATTATACTATGAAAGTAAGATGAGAATTTTTATCAGTTTTAACTTAAAATCTTAGATTAAAATCACACATGAGACTATGTAATAACTTCAAATAATAATGCTTCATATCAGATTATCCATACAACTTATTAACCCCACGTAATGAACAGCGGGGCCCACAGAGATGGCTCCCATCTCAATGATATCTAGTTTTTACTATGACGAATATCTTTTTGGTATGCTATTATCTATTTTGTGTTCCTTCATATTGTGTTTGTTACCTTCATTTGTCTTAATCGATTAATGAGATTTTAACGTCAAAAATTACTGTCGGCTCTTATTATTACACTAGTTTACTTCCATTCACATTCATAGTCTAGTCCCTTGAATTGAGTAGTTTGGATCTTTTTTGTTTGACTGCAAGCTTTGACATAATTCTGGTATTGGCATTTGCTGTTGACTGATATTGTCTTTCTTTTTTTTTTATAATGAATTTTCTTTATTGTAACATATAGACTAGCACAACATGTATGAACAAAGGTGTACATAATGGCATTTTAACACAAAAGAAGTATTATATAATAAAACAACAATTGAATATATATGGTGGTGCAATAGTAGCTTGAAAATAAATAAATATCTTATAACATTAAAGTCTTACTTGTTCTTGCGATATGCATAAGTGGTGTTTCAATCAAATTTTAACATTTATTATCTATTCTATGATAGGGGCCCAGGGACTCCAGTATTTGCTATATTCCTCTACAGAGAGGTTTTTAAATGAAATGTATTTTTCTAAATTCAAGTGTTCCTTTAAATAGTTTCTTAAAGCATTTAAATTTGGCAAAACTTCTTGTAGTTTTGTTCGGTAGATGTAGTATTTTGAAAAAAGAATAATCTTATTTTTAACAAAATTCAATTTAACATTTTCTAAGATACCAAATAAAATAATCATAATATTCAAAGGCAGTTTAATATTTGTCATTTCAAAAATCCAAATGTTTAGTGCATGCCAGAGACTGGCGACCATCGGACAGCTCCAAAATAAATGTTCTATGGTCTCTGGTCCTTCTTTACAAAATGTACACATGTTGTTACTATTTATTTTCATCTTGTAAAGTAGTGAATTAGTTCCCAAAATTCTATGGATAATTCTATATTGGAACCAGCTAAGCTTAGTGCTTTTACTATATTTTGTACACGAAGTGTGTATTTTTTTCCAGTTAATACCAGTCATATTAAGATGGTTCTCCCATTTTTCCTTTGCAGCAAATGTAATATATTTTTCATTCAATATGTTGTACATGTCTTTTGAACCTTTTTTTGATTCAAAAAAGATACTTATGTTAAAAGGTATTATTGCATGAATTTTTCTCTCGTTTACTTCAATATTTATCGTGTTTAACCACTCATTAAGCGAGTGTGCTATTCCATAATAATGTAAAATATTTGGCCTAAATTGATATAATTGTTGGAAATTTTGAAATGACATAACTTTGCCCTGGTCATCTAACAAATCTTGCACTGTCCAAATTCCCGCATTTGCCCAGTTTTTATAGTAGACTCTTGAACCACCAATTTTAAAGTTTTCTACCTCCCATAAAGAATAAGATAGAATTTCATCAATACATCTTGGTTTTCTAATTTGATTAAGGGTTTTCCAAGCATCAAAAACTTCTTGCCAAAATTTATTTGATGACCTTTTAATAGGCCCAATATAACTTATTTCAATAAAATTTATTTGCTCCACAATAGAGACTAATCTCACCCACTTTGAATTCGAATTATACAAACGTCTCACCCATGTAAGTTTTAGTCCCTGTATAAATGCTTTTAAATTTAGCATCTTTAAACCACCCTTATAATAATCTTGACATAAAAGATCTCGCTTGACCTTATCTGGTTTATTATCCCAGATAAAAGCATACATTTTATTTGTTAAATTAAGTAACATATTCTCATCTGGACTATGGATAGATAGAAACAGATGATTTAATTTAGCTATGACCAAAGTTTTTAAAATGGTAATCTTTCCAAAGGGGGTGAGATACTGTTTTGACCATTTTTTCAAAGTATTGTCTATATTATCTAAAACTGGCCTATAATTTAAATTAATCATTCTATCTAGGTCGACTGAAAAAGTAATTCCAAGTAGTTTAAATGTACTGGAGCCCCATTTCAATCCCCACTTTACACAAATTTGATCCTGACTATGTTTTTTGCTACCTATCCAAATAACACTTGTTTTTTCTATATTTATCTTAAGTCCCGAGATTTCAGCATACAATTGGAGAACACGAAGAGATGCATCGAGCGATTCTGGCGAGCCATCTAATATCAAGGATGTATCATCTGCATATTGAGAAAGTACAAACTCTGTATCATCTATAGTAATACCCTTTATCTCCCTACTATTTCTTACCAAAATGCCTAATATTTCTGCACATAGCAAGAAAATATAAGGGGATAAAGGATCTCCCTGTCTACAGCCTCTCTCTATAGTGAAGAATTCTGACAGACAGCAGTTTTGTGTCACCGCAGCTGTTATATTGTTATAGAAGGTTTTAATCCAGGATATAACAGATTCACCAAAATTAAAATATCTTAATGTATCATAAAGAAATGACCAAGATATGGAATCAAATGCCTTCTCAAAATCAATCAGCAGGAGAATTCCTGGAATATTATTTTCTTCAGTAAAATGTAGAATATCATATATCAATCGACAATTTTCGCCTATATATCTACCTGGAACAAAACCAGTTTGATCCGAGCTTATTAATTTTGACAAAACAGATTTTATTATCTCTGCTATACAGCTTGATGCCAATTTATATGTAGAATTAAGTAAAGTAATAGGTCTCCAATTTTTAAGAAATTGTTTTGGTTTACCATCTTTTGGAATACATGTAATCACTCCCTGCCTCTGGGTGACAGACATTTGGCCCTTCCCATACCCAAAATTTATAGATCTAAGGACAAATTTACCAATATCAATCCAAAAAAATTAAAAAAATTCTGCAGTGTAACCATCAGATCCAGGACTTTTATTATTTTTCATCCTCTTTAATGCTGCAGTTAATTCAGAAAAAATAATATTTCCCTCCAATAATTGCTTTTCATCCTCGCTAAGCTTTGGTATCTCGTCATAACAACATTCCCGTGTTAAATAAACCTTTTTTAAACAATCTTGTTTTCTATAAAGTTTTTCATAAAACACCTTTGTCTGATTTAAGATTTCTTTTTGTTCCTCCACTATAACACCATTTTCTAAAGTAAGTTTTTGAATAGTCTTATTAATATAATTTCTAGTCTCTAGATTTAAAAAAAAATTAGTAGGTTTTTCTCCTTCTTCAATCCACTGACTTCTTGACCTAACATATTGTCCCTGAACCTTCTTTTGTCTATACATTTTAAGTTCTGCTTTTTTCTGATCAATCTCTTCCAGATTTTCTACTGTTAGAGCATTTTCTTCTAATTGTTTTAATTTTGAAATAATTTCATTTTCAATTTTTATACCCGCCTTTTTTTTATAAGAGGCATATGAAATAGTTTTGCCACGTATTTCTGTGAGTAGAGTTTCTAAAAATAACTGGTCATCAACAGTAAATTCAATTTCAGAGTTGTCAATATTTTGTAAATTTTCATCTCTATATATCTTGACGGCATATTGTTCTTTTACTATATTTATGAGGTTTTTTATCTCTTTAACATAGTCAGTATCATGAAGAAGAGAATTATTAAACTTCCAAAGGCCTCTGCCTTTTATAAATTCATTAATCTTGAAAGAAAAGACCACAGGTGAATGATCAGACCTGTAACTATTATCAATTTTAACATCATTAACAAAGTGAAAAATATTATCAGAAATCAGAAAAAAATCTAAACGAGATTGTTTAAAGGTTTTTTTTTTCCTCCAAGTAAATCTTTTCAGATTGAGGTATAATTCTCTAAATGGATCAACTAGATTAAAGTCTTCCATTAGCTGTAATACTTTTTCTCTAGACTTTGGGTTGTTGATATTACATAATTATGGGTATCAAGATTAAAACTTTGAATGAGGTTAAAATCTCCACAAAGAATACAAGATTGGTTATCAAATTCCTCAATAATGTCAGCCACCTTTTGATAAAAGCAAGGAGTGTCTACATTTGGCCCATAAATATTTACTAAAGTAATTCTTTGTTCTTCAATTGTAATGTCCAATCCAAGAAGATTTCCACCCTCGTCTTTTTTAACTTTGTGAATTTGAAGATCAAAGTTTTCATTAAAAAAGATGGCCACCCCTCTCTGATTGGATGTAAATGAATTGAAAAGGCATTCTCCCTTCCACTGATTTTTAATATTTAATTCATCTTGTTCTGTAAAATGTGTGTCCTGAAGACAATATACATTAAAATTCTTCGACTTTAAATAGTTCAAAACATCTCTCCGTTTCTCCTTTGTATACAGACCTTGACAATTATAAGAAATTATTTTAAGAATATCACCCTTCATGCATGCGTTTAGCTTTATCAATATTTATAACTCTAATGATTAGTGAGTATACATAAATATACCATGAAATTTGTGAAATCAAGTGACTTTTAAAGTTCTTTTCCTTTTAAACTGTATAGTTTTTCCAGATCTGTGAAACCTTAAGACATATTTGTAATTTACAATAAATACATATATAAGAAAACATAAAATACAATAGCAAGACAAAGTCCAACATTAAAATCAAATACTAAATTTGCACTCTGAGACATTCACTGTTGTTGTATAGGATAGTCACTCTAAATGGTCTATGGGAGAAAACTCAGAAGAAATTTCAATAAATACATTGGATTCAGATGGAAATTTAATTTGAGCACCCAACAGTGAATATCTGTATAGTTCATGTTATGTACATATTTTGAAAGATTATTTCATTCCTATAATTTCATATTACATTTAATTTTCTTACTGTCATTCTTTCGAACACACACGGATACTTTTCCATTATATGTGGTTATGGCAAAAAAGAAAAGATCACACAAGAAGCACAAGTATACAAATGTCCATTGTTCTGCCTTCAAATCTGATCCAGTCAGATTTGTCAATAGTTTTATCATAAGATGTTGTCTTTATAACGCTTCATTCATTTTGAAAAACAGTTTTAGTTAAATGAACTATTAGATGCATTCTAAATAAGCCTATTATGTACAATATTTCAAGACTGTCAGAGTTGTTCAATTGACTACATATAGATATTGGAATTTCCATGTTTGTCCTTTGTATTTATGTATTAAAACTCCCAAGTCAAATACACAGATTTATATAATCCTATGTCTATTTAAGAAGGCAGAGATGTTTTATACTCAATATATCTCTGATACATTTGTACCATTAAAGATCAATATTCTTTATGATATTATGAGGTGCAGTTGTAAATATATAAGATTTATCTAAATATTAATATTTCTTGCTTCAAAGAACAGTGCGTAATTGAGAGATGATTTCAAAAAATTAAAAACTCTGACTGACTTCAAATGTAGTGTCACTATATACATGTAGCAAAACTTTTGTATCACAGTGTAAATCAAATTAACGCATGATCAATATATCTTGAAAACTAACAAAACTATCTAACAGTCAAACACAGACTGCACATTCTGAGTGTGTGTATGCATATCTTATTAATGAGTAAGTTTCAGCAAAAATTGTGTAAAACTTACTACAGTAAAGTCATTTCATTATAATGTACATGTACCATAAACACAACCAAGGAAAGATAATTTTAAACAAGCGTCTCATTCTTAAATATGAAATAAACATCACTTTAAAAGTGGTCTGTACTTTACATATTCTAACTTCAACTCATTTGTGTCAGTCTGTATTTGATAAAATAAAGTAAAGCATATAGCAACCACAGCATTAAGCACATTATAGCAGTTCAGAATAAAAGTAAATAACTAGCATAATATTGTCTTTCTTGGTAAAAAAAAAAAGGCAACAGTAGTATACCGCTGTTTGAAATTCATAAATCGATAGAGAAAAAAACAAATCCGGGTAATAAACTAAAACTGAGGGAAACATATCAAATATAAGAGAACTGCGACACAACAGAAACCCAACATTAAAATGAAACACGCACAGAAACGAACTATAGTATAACAATGGCCATTTTCCTGACTTGGTACAGGGCATTAAAATGACAACATTACCTAACAGGGCTACAATAAATAAATAGGAGAAAATATAGGACAGAGAACCAAACGAATGATAGCCAACAAAAGGTACCAGGTTAAAAAAAATACTAGTAAAGACGTGTACCTTGTCTTGGCAGTTACTTAGCGGTATACTACTTTTGCCTTTATTTATTGTTCACTTATTTAAGAACAAATGATAAACTGAGGCAACAGTTTTTCAATTACACAATTATTTTTTTTTCGGAAATGAAAATGACTTAAAATAAGTTTGAAGTTTATACTAAGTTAATAGTTATCCAAACACGTAAAATCAACTCTAAAATACGAAATCTAACATATGTTCAAACAAGATATGTTCAAAACAGACAGTAGAATAGACTTTAGTAGCACTTGGACAGTAAGATCTTACATTACAACACCACGTTGCATCGCAGTGTTTTACACACGAAATCAGGTAGATAAAGTTAATCTAAAATATTTTTATTGAACAAATTCTGAAACAGTACGTGTCTCGCATAGATTTACATAACAAAATGCGTGAAAAAATCAGGTTTTTTTCGATCCCTTATGTTCCTCATTGTTTGGATTCAGTTGCTTTCCATGGTTGTCAAGGTCGGGCTTAGTCCCGGTTCCAGTATAACCAGCCTGATGTCCTTCAAATTTAGTGCTTGTTGGATTACACTGTGCTGACTTGTTGTCGTTACTAGCTTGTTCTTGACCTCTTCCAGACATGTTTCTACTGTAAAAAATAAATACGATTTCAGGTAAGAGACTAGCAGGCACTGGTATTTCGAATTTTCAAATAAGCATAACACAGAAATTTCAATGTTTTGCTTTATACAATCAACGTTTACATTTATGTAAAGCATCAAGTGAAGTTGCATGCCATCAACAAAAATCAATGCAATCCAATGGACAGTATTTAAATGCATTCATTTCATAGCTTAAATACTGTTTTACTTACTACAAATTAACCCTACAATCCATTTGAAAATATGCAAATTATACATTTGTTTTCTTATTGTGTATTAAAAATTGCGGGTATTATGAAAACATGTATTTATAATTTGTACAAAGGATGCAATAGCACATTATTATAAACGCACATACTACGTTAATCGATCGCTTATATTTCATTAAACATGGTGCATTTTCTGAAAATTTGGTTGTACAATGTATATTACATTCTTTTGTATTCAATTTCGTATTTTAAATGTCCCAGATTTATTATTACAATACACTTGATTTTTGTTTCGTTCGGTGTAAAGAACTATATTTTTTTATATCTGTTTCTGACCTTTGAATTGATACAATAACTAAATATGCCAAATGTCTCAGGTTTAAGGATTCGGACTGATGCTTTAAACGAAATTGTGGTCTATTGTATATATCATGTACATAGAACAAATCTTTTAGATATAACTATGTAAAGATAATCAAATGTGAGTCTGTTACCTATGTTAATCTATGCTATTTTAAATTATTATACACGTTTCATGAATATATATTTGAAGACGAGCATATTGTGTAAATGAATAATACAAATATATCCAATAGTACGTACATACCTGATTCTGTCTTGTGGTTGAAAAAGTAGTGAGATATTTCTGTATGCTTGGTTAGAACGTAAGCGTGTCAAATAGTTCAGTGCGACGCAGATATGTCTGTAGTAAGCTTTATAGTCGGGTCGTACTATCTAGAAGATATGTAAACTACGGTTTTTGATTGGACCGTTTACATTTCCTTGCATCAACTTTGACAACCACTTTGTAAGAGGTATTTTTTTTTTCAATTTCTGAAAAACATATGTATTAATATCTAGGAAATTGCATGTCTATAACGATTAATACTGCTATAACTTACCTGTGGTATATTGGATTCCTCCGTTAAATTATGACACAGTTCTATTTTTTATGATTCGGAACCTTTGTCTGAAAATTTTCAATATCTAAAAATAAAATATTTTCATCAATGTGCAAATATGGAAGAGGTGAACGAAGGGTTGTTGTTAGCTTAAGATGACAATCATGTTTCGTAAATACAATTATTACTGATTTTAGCATCATTGCATGGTATAAAAAAATACTTTACACGGCCATTGAGTGTTACTATTTATAACAGTCCTTTCACCATGTTTCTCAAATCAATTTTGTAATAGGTGTAATGCAGAGAAACTGAAATAAATAAGGGAAATCGTCAGACACTATACTTGAAACATTCAACATATTGCCTACGCAAATTTGACCACTTAAATTACGAAAAATTATTTTTCATATATTTTTGTACCTTAACGGAACAAATTAGAGACCTTAAACCTTTGTCATATCTTATGTATGTATTTGTTTTTGGTTGTTTTTTTTTGTTTGTTTTTTTTACAGTTTGCTATATTCAATATCAGTACCAATTCAAGTTCCGCATAAACGATAATGAGGGAAAGGGGTGCTTCGACGATTTCAAGAAAAGAACCCCAATCATTATGATAAATTTAATAAATCGACTTAGACATATTTGATAAAACAAAAGTCTTATAAGTCATTCTCTAGTGGATCATAAGAAATTCTGAAAAGGCAATACATCTTTGCTTTGGTATTCCGAAATCATTTCATTGCATAAAAAACCTTTGATTATGCTCATGTCTTAAAAATATCTATTTTTAAACGCTATTATTAACTTGTTGTTATTGAATAATACGAGAACAGAGGCGAAAACAAAATCTATTTTTGAATATCAAGGTTTACTGTCAAGGTCATAGTAAATAAATAAGTAATACGCAATTTAAAATATCCTCTAAAAATATTAACTTTTTTATTACTTTTGGTAACTCCTAGCTTTTTTTTTAATTACGTTTAAATGAAGTGAGAAATAAATTATATTTAATGCTCATCAAATCGACCTGAAGTTTTGATTAGTTTAGCCGAGTAATATCTTTAATTTTCATTGCAAAATCTTTCTTAGGGGACTAAGTCGTTAGAATCATTGGTCATGGATAAATATTTTGGTTGAATACTTAAGAAGCTTGAAGAGATTACTTTTTAGTGCTTTTCAAAGGAAATGAGAAAGTTGTAAAACTGATATGAAACAAATAAGAATAATACATTTTTTTTGGGCACAATTTAATACTATTTTAAAAGTATTCACATCTTATTGTTAAAATCCTCACATAAATTGATTTAACATTAATAAAATTGATATTTGCTTTGATTTCCAAGATCTGAGATATTTGACATATATTGGGTAAATTATACCATAGCTGCTCATGGCTACAAATAAAAGATTCTAGTTCTAAAAAGTTGAATCCACTCTGAATTCTATTGTTAAATTCTTACTCAGACTATTTTCCTTAGCTGTAGGTAGTGGAAAGGTTAGTTCATGTTAAACATTTTGTAGTTATTTTTTATTTATCTTGTTGGTGATTATAGTTTCAGTACATTGATTTACAGGACATCACATACAATTGTTTCTCACTAAAATGTATCATATATATCAATGTGTACATAACGTCCAAACATAATATGCTTTAATGCATTCTTACAATTTGTTTTTACATTTTTCATCTACTTGCATATTCTCAAACTGTAGTTTTAGAAGACAGTTTAAATGTTCAAAATACAACAGACGGTAGATAAACTGATGAATGAAGCTGTTTCCTGGATAGCTTGCTATGTTGTATGAAACAAATTGCTGCATAGTTGACCAGCTGTATTGACAATACCATTTATTTATACTAAGCAAATTCTACAAATATATACGGAGAATAACGGTCAAGATACAGTAAACAACAACATATCAATTTTAAGGAATAATCTATGCATTGACAATTGAAGATTTGATGATTTTAAGACACATTTAGATAGGTATAGTTTAGCGAGCAACAATTCTACCAAAAACATGGACATGACCAATTTACTGTACTTTGATCTTTAGAATTTTTTGGCTGTAAGTAGACTTCCAAATAATTTTAGAAATAACAAGAATGTATCTTTTTGTACAAAATGAACACGACTTTTTTATTCCTCCAATACCAGAATAGTTGACAGATTGTTTCTTTACACGTGAAGAACATTATTGATTTGTTAGCTATAATTTCGTTTGAACTAGCTTTCGGTAACTGCAAATACTTATATGACATGCCTGTCTTTTGTCTTTTTGAAAGTTTTTTGGGGCTTAATGCTTATCTAATGGACCAAGACATTTTCAAAATTCAAAATTTGGTGACTATGTTGAACGCATCTATCCCATCAAACCAGAGATAAAGGATACAACAGCTGCAGCTAAGTCTGCCTGACATCTTGACTTTCATCTAGAAATTCACAATGAGGGTCAGTTGAAAACAAACCTTTACGAAAAACGAGATGATTTCAGTAGCACCTATATATATAGCTACATACGGATTATATATCTCCCAATTGACACGATATTCCCGAACTTGTATTGCCTATTATGATTGCTGCTCACGAGGAAGCTATTAAACCAATAGTGCCAAATGGTGAAGTTGAAATCATTCCTTTGTAATTTTACGAACGCCATCACGAGTTGGTTGACCGTTATGAAATAACCGTTTCACAGATGACATCGGATCTGTTTCTAACGTCGTTACTACAATTCCCTTTCCTTTTCATGCATGTGATGACTTACCAAATTAGACTATTTACCCGGTTTGTCATAGCACGACCAACACGACGGGTGCCACATGTGGAACAGGATATGATTACCCTTTCGGAGCACCTGAGATCACCCCAGTGTTAAGAAGGTTCGTTTTGCTCAGTCTTTAGTTTTCTATGTTGTGTCTTGTATCCTATTTGTTCGTTTGTCTTTTTCATTTTTAGCCATGGCGTTGTCAGTTTTTTTCTCGATTTATGAGTTTGACTATTCCTCTGGTATCGTTCGCCCTCTTTTTAACGGTTTTGTGGATCTTAATATAGTGCTATTAAACCAATGCCCTATTTTAGGTGAAATAGATGTTTTAGCATGTGCATTCTACCTCCAAAACTAAGCTTCAGTAAAAGAATAGTTGCAATACCGCAAGTTTGTCTGTGGTAACATTTTCTAAAGATCCTCATTGTCTGTTATAATCAATATTGGTTTCTTATCATTATGACGCACCCATTATCATTCCTTTGGTAGTTTATTTGTTACCTTGATTCGTCTCTATTCATTCGAAAGACTGATGTTGTCTTTTATTATTGACATGTTCTCAGTTTCAATACTTTACAACTGCTTATCGTGATCTTCCACAGTAAATTACCAGCATTGACACGTACTTGGTCTTGACATTTACTAAGAGCAGTTTTTTTCTAACCTGTTTGATTACCAGTATTGCTTCTTGTGTGATCTTTCACGAACAAATACCAGTATTGACGTGTCCATTGTTGGGACAAATACTTATGACCGTTATGATCTTAACGGTAAACAAATAAAAAAATATCAAAATGAGACAAAATACATCGAAATGAAATACTTCATCTGCTTTGCATACACCAGACCTTTAAAATAAATGGGCAAAAGATACCAGATGGACAATCAAACTCATAGATCGGGGAAAAAAACCTGACAACGCCTGCTAAAAAATAGAAGACAAAAAGACCAAAAAATGTACACAAGACACAACATAGTAAACTAAAGACTAAGCAACACGAACCCCATCAAAAATTTGAGTGATCGCATGTGCTCCAGAAGGGTAAGCATATTCTGCTCCACATGTGGCACTTGTCGTGTTGCCCATGTTATTACAAACCGAGTAAATAGTCTTATTCTGTCAGTCACATTTATGAAAATGGAATCGGATTGTAGATACGACATAAGGAACATATCCGATATCATCTGTTAACCCAAATTGGGAAAATGGTGAAAATGGATGAAATGTCAATTTGAGCCTTTAACAGATACACGTTATATTGAACATGTTCGTTTAGTGACATAACTATAATGAATAAACATTTCTAATTAATCAAAATATTAAAAAAAAAATCGAATTTATGACAAATACTGTTCGTGTGCATTGTAATTCATGCGTGAAATTATGCGTAGTCAAATAGTCCCGATCCACCTTAAATACAATAGTTGGTCTACAATCAAACAGGATATGTTTATTATAGACGTTAGTGTAGATTATTATACCTCAGTATATTTTTTCTATATAAAAAATAATGAAATAGTTGTGCTATTTCATTCCTCAAAACAATTTGCCAGTCAATAGTTTCAAAGACTATTGCCCCGGTTAATAGTTTCATAATAATATTTCCCGTACTTTTTCATGCTTATTTTTCATTAGATGATAATGATGTCATTGACTACTCTGCTTGGTTACGTATGCTTTGCAACGTCAAACTCTA
The DNA here is from genome assembly GCF_036588685.1 of Mytilus trossulus. Taxonomy (NCBI): domain Eukaryota; kingdom Metazoa; phylum Mollusca; class Bivalvia; order Mytilida; family Mytilidae; genus Mytilus; species Mytilus trossulus. The sequence continues at coordinate 73,924,176 of NC_086379.1, forward strand.
ATATTGTAAACGGTGGAATCTGTTTGTGTCGATTGTAATATCACTTACATGCAAGAAGCAATTATAAAAGAGAAAGAAAATCTTCACGGGAATGTTTTAAAGATCTAAAATATAGTACCTCATTCATAATATAGGATCGCTCTTCGTATATTAAAAGTGAATTTGCGTTTGGTTTACTTTAGCTAGAATTTATTTTAAGCACGGAAAGTTAAACACAAGTATTTCAAGTCTTGATTAAAATTAATGAAACATTCATAAATATAAAACGAATTATAAAAAAAGTATAGTTCATCATGTGCCTGTCAAGTTATGTGACATTTTTTCGTTTCTTAAAGATGATTACTTTTAGAAAATTAATTATTTTGTATACTAGTATAAAAACACTAAATGGCTGTGTTGTTCAGTATAATAAAACACCAAATGACTGGTTGTGCGGGTAATAGCAAGTGTGTTGTCCCTTCTCATACCAACTATTGCTCTCGGCTTTGCCTCGAGCAATAGTTGGTATCTTAGGGACAACAAACTTGCTATTACCCTCACACCCAGTCAATAGGTGTATACTATAGTAGCACTTAAGCAGTAAGAACTGAAAAATTAACATGGAGTGATAGTATAGTTACATAGTGTGCTAGTGACCTAAAATGATATATACAGGGTCAGTAAATTCGCTCGAACCCCATATGGAATTTACTGACCCTGTATATATCGTATTAGGTCACTTGTACACTATGTAACGAATTTATCTTGCCGACTATCTTTATTTGTTGAATTTAGACTCAAGTTGTCTTATTTGCTATCATAACACATCTTCTTATTTCTGTATTAAAGTGTTCAAGTGTTCAAATTTAAGAACCTTCACATTATGTAAGGTTATATCATGTTCGCGTGGCAATAATGTTTTACACACAAAATCAAACAGATAAGATTGATTTAAAATAGTTTAATGTATCATATTGCTCATACTATTCATGTCACGCACAGGTATATACAAGATTATATCTGCTGTTAACATTCATTGTTATTTCGACCCCTTACAATCCTAATTATTTGGATTCTGCTGGTTTGAGTGCTTCTCCAGTTCGGGCTTGTTTCAGAATAACCAGTCTAATGTCCTTCGTAACAAGGGCTGGTTGGACAACACTGGTCAGACTTGTTGTCCTTACTTGCTCTGCCTTGACCTTTTCCGAACATTTTCATTCTGTAAAAACGGAGACAGATGTATATCACACCTTAAAACCTGAGATCACTCTAATTTTTTGGTGGAGTTCCTGTGTATCTGTCTTGAGTATTCTTGTTGTGTTTTGTGAACAGTTGTTTATCTGTTGCTTTTATTTTCTTTTTTTAAGCCGTGGCTTAAATATAAAAAATAAGATGTGGTATGATTGCAAATGAGACAACTATTCACAAAAGACCAAAATGACACAAACATTAACAACTATAGGTAACCGTACGGCCTTTAACAATGAGCAAAGCCCATACCGCATAGTCAGCTGTTAAAGTTTATTTTTGTTTTATAAGTATGAATTTCACTCAGGTATATTTCGCCTCTCATTTCATTAGAATATTGTGACTTGGATGGACAGTTGTCACTTTGGTACTCATACCATATCTTCTTATAACTTAGTACTCACAACTATATAAATAGCAGAGGATAGAAATGAGTGGCTTTGCCACTTAAATCAAAAGGAGGTTCAAATCTTAGCATCCGTTCTAGCTTCTAACCATCAATATAAATGCAGTTCAACAGACAATGGACATTCAGTTGTTCGATTAAATAAAATCTTCATTGCTTGCATTGCTGCAAACCAAGTTAACATGCTAATTTGTTTTAAAGGTAAGAACAAAAATACCGATCTCCAAAGTAAATTAGAAAGGGGTGTCCTTTAAAGATAACAAAACCAAAGGTTTCACTATACCAACCAATGCAACGACGCAAAAACAACTGTAACATACCTCATCTAGTACAGGCATTTTCAGAAACTATAGAAGTAACAAAGAAATGTTAACCTCTATTGATTTGTTGGGTTTTTAATTAATATTTTGTAAAAAGTTAATATTAATTTAGTTTCAAGTTACAATTAATAATGTCACAATAAACTTAAATAAACCACATGTTGCGCTTGTCGATCGCGTAGAATCCTTAATATATAGTTGGGTAAAATGATTTTAAAATTGTGTTATTTGTAATTATCCTCTTTTTCTTTGTATCATTTCCCAGTGTTATTGCCCTAAATTCTTCCAAAGAAAATAAGTCTTAACACCCGATGCAACTGAGGTTATCCTATTAAATAGATCTTATGTTAGTGATGTTACGTTGTTCAATAGAGGGTATGGTATACTATGTTAACACATGTTAGGGGGTTATTCTATTGAAATAGAGCAACACAGTAGTATAACCATGCTAGTATATGGTATGAGGTTATCTTATTCAAGTAAAATAACACAGCAATGATACACATTTTGCAGATGGTATGGAGTTATACTATTCTAATAGGGTAAAACGGTACAACTATGTTGAAGCCAATATTTTTTTTTTATCCTAAATCCGGAAATTAAAACTGCGGCCTAACCACCATATACCATGAGACTAACACTTTATTTGATTTATTATTGTTGACCTTATAAATTATAGATTATAAAGATGGTATGTTTGATTGAACTTCCAGATATACAGCCGAGACCGCATTCGAATAACAATTGTAGATAAAAAGCATAAGACAATATCGAAAATGATTATTTTTTATATAAAGAAGCATCCCTCTGAAATCACCAAATTATGGAAAGTGTGCAATAAAATTACTTAGATTAGTTCACAATAATTTATTCAAAGTAAAAAAGATATGCACTGTTCCCTAATATAATGATATAACAGAAGTACTAATAACCATCATATCCTATAAGTACGGTATAAAAGCTTAAAATATTAATAACAAAGTGTATTTTCCAATCAAAATTCAAGGTGGCTATAGTGACAAAACTAAATCGGTGACCCCCATTTTTTTCATCGTATATTGTTCCTGAAATCATGAAATACCTTCACACAAAATTATTAGGGGGAAATCACTACTCAGTAGAACTGAACGGGCTGTTCGGTCTTTAAAAGCTTTTTCAAAGTTTAGGACTACTTTATCATAGGAAAGGATTTATGTGGATGAAAATATACCAGAGATAAACTTAGAGACCTTGGAAAATAGTTTTATTCCCAGCATTTTCATCGAAGGAGCATTTAGTGTTTCTAAACTAAATAATAATCTCGAGCTGATCTATTAAAGGATGAAGCGGCGCCGGACAGCTTTCTCTATGGAAATTCTCGTCACAAAATCAGAACACTAATTTCATATCATTGTATGTCAGTAATGACAGTATATCGGAAGTATCTCTCTAAGCAAGTAGAAACTTTCAGCGACAATTAAGTTGTTGTCTCTTTCAGATTATCATGAGTTACCTGCCGAAACAGTCAGGTTGTTGAATAATATACTTATGTCGAACCCCGGAACACACAGTTTTTATTTTTTTTTGTATATGTTTCTTGCTTTTTGCTTTTTATCTGAAGCCGAGACTATATTATAACGTGCAGTAGTCTCAGTCTGAAACTGAGGCGAGATGACTCATCGTTGCACACACCTTCACATAGAAGACCTTCAAGTTGAACCATATGTAAAAGACAAAGAAATAGCTCAAACAACATTTAAAGAGGACACAACATGCCTAATATATACACTCAGTAATGATGAAACTCAAACATACTTACACAAATCTAACAATTACTTAATCTAATGTGACTCAAGTTATCTTTAACCCCCCTTTATAGAGGAACCATATTTTCATATGTAGAACAGGTGCTCTCTTTATAAATACATGTAGTACTGCTTCTTCCTTTATCATTGGGCATCTAACCATAGTTACGTCATGCTCAGCTCTGCCCCAAGTGCTCTCTACTTTACTATCCACACCTATATGTGTCCACACTTGTAAAAAAAAAAATCGGAAAAAATTCATTTCTATTCGGAACTTACCACGATGTTGATGAAGAGGCGCCGCCATTATCCTTGGAACGCATTGTAGGTTTTACCTGAGACTATATGTGTTATAGTAGTCTCAGGTTTTACAAAACATTTTTAATCTGTCCTATTCTGAAGATAAATTCCACATTTATAGGTATGGAACTTTTACAAGAAATACAAGTACAGGAGTAATACGGGGTTTCACTATTATATATAGATACTAGCTAGTGGAGAAGAAGAAAAAAAAATGTATAGAAAATCAGATCTATTTTGAAGTTTTGCCCCCTAAAATTTATTTTTCAGTTTTTAACTGTGACCATGATAAGCTATAGTTTAAAAATCAGTTGGAAAATGGAGCAGTATGACAAGATGTATTATTTTTTACTGAAATTTGAAGAAAATCCTGTAAACCTGTTTTGGAGTTATTCCCCCTGAAATAATATAAATTTGTATTTTTTTTGTTTTTTCCATGAAAAAATAGGAGCTCAGGTAAAAATTAAACATTTAAAGAGGTTCAATAACAAGATACATATATCCTAAAAATTAGTGTATATATTTGGTCCCTGTGTAAACATCACTGCGGATCTAGAAACTTTCATAAGTGGGGCCCACTGACTGCCAGCCCCAGTCACGCTTCAGTGATTCTCTTTATAAGCAACCAAATTTTTTCCCAAAAAGGGTCCCCCTCCCCCCCAATCGCCTCTGAACATATAAATGTTTAGCCAAACAGAAGTTCCACTGGAAACTTTGTTTTAAACTGTCATAATATCTATACCTGTAGGAATAAATATTCTATCCCTGGCATTTATTCCAATCCGTGAAAAATGTGTTCCGATAATCGGAACACATTTTTCATGTGTTTTGCTGTAATTTTGAAAACATATTTTGAATATATCCATTTAAAGAGAATATATGGCATACCAATGAGACAACTCTACACATTAAGTGACACAGAAATTAACAACTATAGGTCACTAACACTGTACGGCCTTCAACAATAAGCAAAGTCTTTAAAATTGTTTTGTCTGTTTTTGATTACCATATTTGTATCTTCTCCCTCTTTTTACATCCTGCAATGAATATCATGATTCTTAATGCTTAATTTCTTTCCTTCCATATTTAAATAAGGAGACAACTATCCACGAGAGTTCAGATGAAGGGGATGTTAAACCATATACTGTACATGTTGCCTTCAGTTTTGAGAAAAACTTATACATACATGCAATGTGAAAGAGAAAACTTGTGATCTGAACTGTAATATACAGTTTGACAACCATTTAAAAAATCTGGTTTTATGTTATTATATAAAACATACTAACATGTTAAATGACAGGGACTTGTAAAACAATAAAGGGGCACTAGCTACATGTATCAAATTCATGTTCAACGCTTCTAATCAAATTCTCATATTTGATTTATAACAATGTAAAACATTTATCCAAACTATTATAAGGCTAAAGAAAACAATAAACAAGGCACAGGCATGAAAATACGTAGCTTTATTTCGTGTACGTGTAATTAAGTCTAGACACCTTCTAATTATTTATCTATTTGACATCTATAGCCATCCGATGACCATATAAGCGATGTAAACATAAATATATATATATAATGATAAATAAATTAGTAAACAGGTGCTGTTGAATTATTCTAGGTCTATTTAATTGCATATTACAGATAAAAATTGAATGTTTATTATCGATTTTACCTGTATTAGAATTTTTATTTGTGGATTGAATCAGTCAATCAAATGATTTACTTTTGTTTCACTTTTAATGTTGACATTCTCTTCCTTTAAATAACTTTACACATACAATTAATGTGTTATCCATCTCAAGCTAAGGGGTTAAATTAAAGTTCATATGAATACAATGAGATAGAATTATTCACTTGCAAGTGAATAATTCATAATCAATTTTTTTGTTGTTGCTTATTTTGACAAAATTGAACCTATAATATTGGGTACTAAAAAGGAATTATTATTTCACTATTTGTATTTCATTACTGATTAAGTCAAGAAAAATAATATATTAGGTGTTTCATATATCTTGTGTAGCTAGTGTCCCTTTAAATGAGTGATATGAGTAAATATATAAGTTACAGTAATCCTGTACATTGAACAATATATAGTTCTGTCACCATTCATACATTTGACTGATGAAAAACTTCAGTGAATGATCCCAAAATAAATAATAGGTTTGTTTGCCCAAACGCTACCTACCCAGAAAAAAGCTGCCTACTCAAATTCTTTTATTGTCCTAATTTGAAGAAGTTTTTTTTTAATCAAATAGGCATGAAGACTAATAGACATCTGATACTACAATTTCTTTTAAAAAAGAAAAAAAAAGAAAATGCCTACCTACCTACCCACTGTCTCAACCTTGGGTAGGGTTTGGGCAAATCAAAATATTTTTAAGTGTGGCCTGATATTAGTTCATAACTATGGGTCACTAGATATATAAGAAGATTTTATATGACATGTATGAATGCCAATGAAACAATTCTCCATCCAAGTCACTATTTGTAAATCATTATAGGTCAAAGTACAGTCTTCAACATGGAGCCTTGGCTTTTACCAAACAGCAAGCTATAAAGGGCCCCAAAAATGACAAGTGTGAAACCATTCAAATAGAAAAACCAACAGTCTAATCTATATAAAAACGAAAAGACTTATAAACCTAATCAACAAATGGCAACCACTAAACATCATGTTCCTGACTAATAGGACAGGTGCAAACAAATGCAGCTGGATTGAACGTCAGAATGTTTTGATAGGTACCAACCTTCACTCTTATCTGAAACAACAGTGTAACATTACAACATAAACACACTGTACATATGTATTGTCTTCAACAATGAACAAAACCCATGCATAGTAAAAAAAAAAAACTCAAAAAGGCCCTGAAATAACAAATATAAAACAATTCTAGGGGAAAACTAAGTTACTTGATTTATGTACAAAACAAAGTAAATGAAAGAATAGATATACATGTATAAAAAAGCATTTAAATATTTAACCAGGGTTGTTCTTATGTCCAATATATATTGAATATGATAAAACAAAGATTTTTTACAATACAAACAATCATGTATTTTAGATTTGATGTTGTTTATATCCTACATTTGATGTGATTTCCAAAATTTGATCTTTTCTAGTTTAATTATTGAGAGTTTATTTCCCCCAAACCCAGATACAAAAAGGCTGTTTATCTTAAACTTACATGAAAATCAGTAAAGTCACTTTAAAATCTGCTTTATGATAGAGTGTCAAGTGCGATAAAAGATGTACATGAGTGAACATGGTGAAAATAAATATGAAATTATATTTTTTTTATATATACACTGTGTATTGGTGGATACCCCCCATTTTAAAATGACCTCCCATGAACACCAAGTATGTTTAAATTGATCATCCCTTAGGCCTAAAAAACATCCCTAATAGAAAAAAAGCATACCTTTACTTGTTTCAAGCTTGACCTCAAAGGAAGATATTGTTTTGTAAAAATTTATTCATTCAAGTTTTATGAAAACATTGTGTACATACATTAGTTCCACTACATCTTTTAGGAGTTATCTAAAAATTATAATTTGTATATAGAAATCTTTAATCATACATTTCAGGTCAACCTTCTCATTTATATTGGCAGAATATACAATTACTATTAACTGACGAAAAATTAAGAAACTGTTGAAAATGCATGGAGAAATTTGTTGGGCAAGGCACAGACATTAAGCTTAAGCTTAACATCAGAAAACCTCTGGATTCTTGGAACTGTTTATCACATGCAAATTATCAACATGGGCATGATCAAATCAGAAATGTTTGAAAAAAGTATATATTGTGAAAGACTTTAATTACACCTTTCAGAAAATATCTTACTACATTTGTACTAAAAATGATAGCAAGTATTGAAATGTTCCTGACTCCCAATTATTATCATACCTCGTATCTTGAAAAGATGGGGTATTTATTGATGCACATGATTGTCAGTATATTGCTTGTCCACCATTCAAAATTTTAGTTTTATGATGTTGATTAAATTATCACTTGACCAAATTTGATGAAATCTAAACACATCATTCTAGGACCTTAATAACCTACATGTACAGGTTGATTTTGATATTAATGGTTTTAACATATACTGTTCAAGAGTTTTGTCCCTTGTTTACTACTAGAGGTGGGTTTTGGCATGTTTTTCCTGATGATAATAATTAATGATCACCAAATCTTATTAAAATTTGAACATATTGTCTTGTATAATATTATACTGGTCAAGTTTGATTATGATAACTTTGATGTTTATTGTTATCAAGAGTTATGACTAAATGATAATGCCCCTTATGGCTTATATAATTATCCACCTTGGACAATGTTGGAAGTTTTTTAAAAATCTCTTGCCAACTATTTTTAACTTAAAGAACACAGTGCAAGTTGGTTCATTAATGACAGATCAAGTTTAATTTTGAGTTTTTACCCTTATTTACCTGAAATTTGGATTTATTTTATGTTTCTAGTTGATATTATGCACCATTTGAAAAAATCTATTTCAATTTCATTATAATTTAACACAAGTGAGGAAACTTAAAATACATGTCACCCTCAATTGTAATTTTGGTTTGTGGCAACTACAGTAAGAGTGTTTTTGCAACCAGGGGTACCTGTGATCACTTGATTACCTACATTGTAGACTTACAATTTCAAGTTTCTAGTTAGAACTTTTATGAAATGGATAGAAAGTTTATAGTTTTTTAACACAGTTATATTCATGTACATTTACATTACCTACATTACCTATGAAATGTCAACAAAAAAGAAAACCAACAATATAGCAAAAGTCCTTAATTTAGGTTCATGCATTCCACTTTTATGATATTTGTGTTATATATATATTTATAAAAATTCATACAATTAATCGAACATCTATAAATCCTAGTATCAATTATATATAGAGTATATAAAATGTTATTCTGCAACTAATACACCTGTATTCCAACTTTATTCTAGGCTGAAAGAATTTTCAGTTTCACTTGACAGGAGTGCATGATGATTTCAGCTATGATCACCACACAGTACTGGGAAGAAGTTCAAGACACATCATGTGGTATATGCCTATATTTTGTCTGTCACAGATGAAATAGTGAAGAAAAGACAAGCCTCACTAGTAAATATGATATTGATCCACAAGGATTTCATTTTATTGTCCATTTACCAGCATGTGATTAGATATAGTCTAAACGGTACTTTGCATACCATGCCTTTATGTTTTCCACTACTATTGGGAGCTGTTGGGGGTGTATGATTAATGGAAGAAACCCCTGATCAAACAAAACTAAAATGAAACTTATTTATCTTATTTTTTTTGTGTTTATATATAGATAAATAACTGCATATCTCAAATTTTTAAAGAAAATTGTAATATTTAATCGTTTTCTGAAAGTTGTATGTTTATTGATGGTAACAACTTAACATTATTTATGTAAACCAACTTATTTTTCAGCCGACTTAGCAGCAATTTATTCTTGTGATTTTCAACAAAAATACTATTTATAAAATTAAGAAAGGAAATGGGGAATGTGTCAAAGAGACAACAACCAGACCAAATAAAAAACAACAGCAGAAGGTCACTAACAGGTCTTCAATGTAGCGAGAAATTCCCGCACCCGGAGGCGTCCTTCAGCTGGCCCCTAAACAAATATATACTAGTTCAGTGATAATGAACGCCATACTAATTTCCAAATTGTACACAAGAAACTAATATAAAAATAATACAAGACTAACAAAGGCCAGAGGCTCCTGACTTGGGACAGACGCAAAAATGCGGCGGGGTTAAACATGTTTGTGAGATCTCAGCCCTCCCCCTATACCTCTAACCAATGTAGAAAAATAAACGCATAACAATATGCACATTAAATTTCAGTTCAAGAGAAGTCCGGATAATTAACGATAGGAAATGAAAAATCATCCCTTTTATCATAAATTTTAGTATTCAGCTTTCCGTTAGTGATATAGATATCAAGATCGAGGAAAGGGCAGTGGTCATTATTAGTATTAGCTTTATTTAAAGTAAGTTCAGCAGGATAAATTTCATTAATATACATACTGAAGTCGTCATTATTGAGAGCCAAAATATCATCCAAATATCCTAAAGTATTATTAAATTTGTTTATCAGATGTTGTTTTGATGGGTCTTTGCTTATTTTTGTCATAAATTGTAACTCATAACAATACAAAAAGAGGTCCGCAATAAGTGGTGCACAGTTAGTCCCCATTGGAATTCCGATAATCTGACGATATACGGAATCCCCAAAGCAAACAAAAATGTTATCTAGTAAAAATTCAAGGGCATATATAGTATCAAAGCATGTCCAATTAACATAGTTTTTTTGTTTATTGCTACTAAAAAATGACCTAAAAGAGTTTGAACATATATATTCACATTCTGATTTTTTGAATGCCCATTTAATTAGGTGTGTGAATTTTTTCTTAATGAGAATGTGAGGCAATGTGGTATACAGGGTAGAAAAATCAAAACTTTGAACAGATTCAAAATCACCAATATGAGCATGCAATTTATCAAGTACTTCTTATATCTGTTAGAAAAGACCCCAATTTTAGTTATACCTGACAATTTTCATTTCAATTAAATGCCTTGGGTTGAGCAATATCAAATTACCTAGTAAGACTGGCTTTTTCTCCCCTGCTTCACCTCTAACAAACAAATGTGCCTATTCTTTCTTTTAACTCACAAAAGTTTCAAAAGTAAAAATTCTACAAAAATAATTCAGCTAGTGTACAGTTTTGTAGATTTAGGATATTCTTTAAATTATATATTTATTACACACTTTTTAATTACAGTGAGATAATTTCTATGATGAAAAGTGAGCTGGAAGTAAGGTGCAAACCATGAAAGTACCTGACAAGTGGTTGAAGATCTGGTGTAAGTGAACAATTGTGAATTGTTGAAGAAGCACATTAAAAGAAGTCAGTGAAGTGTTTGAAGATCTTGTTTTCATGTTAATTTCAAGTAAATCCCTTTACACATTCGTTTGCCTTAATTGATATATCCCCATTGATTAACATATATAACCAGTCCAAAAAACTAGTCACCTGAAATTGGATTGCCATCAGATCTTTTAACTTGTTGAAATAGTGTACATGGCTTTGTGCATTGAACATTAAGTCTAATTAAAACTTTCAACAGATTGTCAACTATATTAAGCAAACAAGTGACAAATAACATCAAAATATTTTAACACCCTCAGCACTTTTAGAATACATTTATGAACAATATCAGAATTATTGAAATTTATGTTATTTGTCCAATGATTTAACAAAAAATATAAGGAGGGTCAGTAGTTTGATTGATTTGAAATAAGCTATCAAATATCAGAATGACAACTGAAGAAAATGTAGAGAATGAACAGACTATAAGAAAATGTAGAGAATGCACAGACAATATAAGCAAATATGTTGATTCACAGAAACAATTGTTGTATATCATGTAAATCATGTATATAGGATTAATAGGTCAAATATTAAGACTTCTAATTCTGGATACTATTTTTTCCCCAGAATTCAGAGATGTATTGAATATATTTTAAATGACACTGTTAAATCAATGACACAAAATAATTTAATAGATGTTGTAATTTTTTTTTCAGTAACTGACTTCATTGGAAGATGCAATTGAACAGTTTAATAAACAAGCCCAATCAAATCTAGATCATTGTTCCAGCAAAAAGATTTATCATTAGAATTCCAGGAATTCACAGGAACAGATGTATTTTATGGTTTGATCCTTAACTCTATCATCATTGTTATGGGGTTAATATTATACCAGGCTATTGAGTCTGAGGATGGAAAAGTACTTTTCCTTAGTTTACTGTTAAAATGGATGACCTAAATTATGAAAAGAAGCTTTTTTTCTGGAATGTGATAGTAATTATTTTATTGAAGTTGTATACTGGGTTTACCCTGCATCCATTTTCTCCTTGCCACGCCTTTGGCTAGTGCTTTAAGCTGTTTTCATGAAACTTTAATGAATCATTTATTTGTATTGAAATGAGCTACCTTTTGTTTTATAAAAGAAATTTTAGATTTTCTTTTCCTAGCTATGGGGATTTTTTTTTTTTTAAAAGGGGGATTTTCCTGTTTTTGGACAATAACTCATGAGTGCTTTGAGCAGTTTTCATGGAACTTTGAGGACTGCCTTATTTCTATGGAAGTGAGCTCCTTTTAGCTGCTTTTTTTAAATTTCTGATATGACATATAGACGTTATGGAATGTTATAAATGAGAGGCATATCATATGCTCATTGCACTGCTGTATATTTAATTAGTTCATTGTAAATTCTATTTCTCAAATAAGTTTTGTGTGTAACATCTTTTTGTCGAGCCTTCGACTTTAGTCGAAAAAGCGAGACTAAGCGATCCTACATTCCGTCGGCATCTGCATCCACAAATATTTACTCTGCGGTTAAAGTTTTTGAAATTTTAATAACTTTCTTAAACTAAACTGGATTTCTACCAAGCTTGGACAGAAGCTTGTTTATGATCATAAGATAGTATCCAGAAGTAAATGTTGTAAAAAAAAAATCATTTTTTTCCATATTTTACTTATAAATGGACTTAGATTTTCTTCCAGTTAACATTACATACAGTCTGCAGTTAAAGTTTTTAAAACAATTATTAGATTCAAAAACTTCCCTGGATTTTTACCAAACTTGGACAGAAGCTTCTTACAATCAAAAGATAGTATCAAGAGGAATATTTTTATTGATTTTTGTCCTCACTTTTGTTGAATCTGCAATATACAGCAAAAGTAGGCGAGACACCAGATTCCGTGAAACCCTTACAAATTTTTTCTATTTTGTTTTTTTTTTGTTTTTTTTCTTTTTTAAAGTTCCTCATGCTCATTTTTCTCTTACCTGTTTTATTGTGAACTTTTAAGTTTTTAACCAATTGTAACCTTTTGACTTTTGTTTTTAAACATCAATTATGGCATCAACTATTTATTGTATATTCTAACTATTTGTTGTGATGTTTTTTTGTTGTTGTAAACTTTGATATGTGAGAAACAAAAAAATGTCCCATGTTTCATTGTGAATGTCACATGTTTTGTATCTTGAGTAGCAATCTGGTATTCTTAAAAGGAACATTTATTTAATCTGAACTTCCAACCTCATTTAGAAACCAACTTATACTTTATTTTCTGAAAATATTTAACAATATCTAAATTAATCCTGCAAGTTCCAAGATAGGCTTTAGGATTTTGTGAATGGAAAAGAAAACATTTTCTGGTATTGTAAGGACTTTTATGGGTACAATTTGTTTCCACATTTATGAAATTTATATCAAAGGTTTATACATGTATCAGCAATGTCTCATCCAAATATATCTGTTTTCAGTGATTGTGATGAATTTTATATTATATATCTGTTATCTGTTTTCTTTAAAATATGTATAACTATCTAGTTTTCTTGTATGAAGCAAAATGTTATGTTATGTTAAAAAAAGACTTGACATAATTTTTTTATTTTTTAATGTCAATAAAGTTTATAACAGTTTCTTATTATTACTAATACACTGAGGCACACATTGTGTGCGACAAGAGCAACTCAATATACTATATACAAAATGATAAATTGGTCAATAAATATGACAAGAGAAGAAAAAATGCAACCCTTTTATCACTAGGGGTAAAAAGAGTTTTTATAAGTATTTGTGAAATATGATCAGGGTAGTACTAGCATTGGACAAAATTTTCCAGATACATATTCGATGGGTAAAAACTCAATCAATACTTATAAGTGTCAATTTTTATGCTTCAGTCAAAAATGAGAAATATATTTATTGTTGCTTTAAGGGTATAAAATGTGTTAGAATTATGTTTTCTATTGAAGATTTGGAAGTGATATTAAATGAGTATTTCTTATGGTATATATGCTTTGTAGAAATTAAATTTTTAGTTGCCTTTTTAATAAAACAATCATTTATTATTATGAAATGTTTGTGTTTGTTGCAAATCTCAAATGGTTTTAACAGCAAAAGCAGAACAGTAGACAAAAAAACCAAATTGACCACAGCAAGTCTTTTAGAAATTAAAGTAATAAGTAAAAAGCTGCATTGGTCATGATGTACATAATGTTGTTGATTAAAAAATCTTGTATTTCCTGGATGTCATAAACAGTTTGTGTACAAGTAAAATACAATTTCCAGTTGCATTTACAATCATAAAATGGAATGGCTATTGAAATGGTGTTTAAATGATAAATCAAAGTCTTTGATTCTTGGGATTATGAAAAATGCTGGATCTAACTGCACATCTAGAATTTGGACCCCACTTTAAATTGGTCCATATTAAAGTCCAAAGAATCCAAATTGTTTGATTTCCAACAAATAATTAATATGTGGGGTCCCTTAAGATTCTGAATCTAAAGTGAATTTAGGCATTGATTTTTTGGACCCAATTTTCAAATTAACTGCTCCATCATGTCTAAAGGGTCCAAAATTGAATGCTTGGGATTGTTGGATATATTGAATTAAAACTTGTGTTTTAAATTTGTGATATTGGGTCAAGTTTTCAAAAAAAAATTTGGATATTGGGTCCATTTGATATGTTGAAATTTTTTGTGTAATTAGACTTTATAAACTTTATAAGATATCTTATATAGTTTATAAGATATCTCGTATAATTGATTAGTTATCTAATATAGTTTATAAGATATATTATATAGTTCATAAGATATCTTACCGGGTATAAATTTTATAAGATATATATATATATAAGTGCCTATAAATAGCAGCACATGACATACAAATCTATGGGAGTGTGGATTAATCAGTACAGAGATTAATTCAATTACACAAATAAAATTATAGATTGCCTAACAATGTAATTTTAACACACTATTTAATAGTATGTAAATATAAGAATGTTTAAAATATTTACAAAATGATGAAAATAAACGCAATATTTTGCTAGACCAACTAGCTTTATCAAGCGTGCATCTATCCAGGTGAAATCGGATGTAGATGATAAGAAACTTTTGCAGCTCAATGTATATGTTGAACATAGCTGCCTTGAAAATAGGAAAATTTTGCAGCTCAATGTCTATGTTGAATTTGGATTGAGCAGCCTTAAAAATAAAAAAAATTGCAGCTCCATTTATATGTTGCTCTTGGATTTAGCTGCCTTAAAAATACATAATTGGTAGTAAGCAACGTCCATTGACCCATATTACGGGATAAAAAGGACGATGCTTTGTTTTTAAATTATTCTTTATCTTTCCTGTATCTTTTTTCGTCTTTTTCGTTAAGACCATCGGGTTCTAAAGTGTGGAGTTGGTGGATCCAAAAGTTTTCTCTTCTCCTTCTCGCCGTGGTGTCCCACTCGGTGTTGACTTCTATAATTTGGAAAGTGACCTTTTCAAAAGGATGTTTCGTTGAACGAAGATGTCTTGTGAAAGGACAGTTTTTGTTGGTTTTGTACGATGAACGATGGTTATTAAGCCGAATATTAAATTTGTCCATTGTTTCTCCCACATACTGAATGCCACAAGTGTCGCATGTTAATATATAAATGGAGTTCTCCGTTTTACAGTTGGAATTTGAGTAGATGGTATATTTTTGTTTAGTAACGGAGCTGATGAAAGAACTGCTTGTATTGGCAGCTTTACAACACAAACAATTCCTTATATATATATATATATATATATAAAAGAAGATGTGGTATGATTGCCAATGAGACAACTGTCCACAAGAGACCAAAATGACTCGGACATTAACAACTAGAGGTCACTACGGCCTTCAACAATAAGCAAAGCCCATACCGCATAGTCGGCTATAAAAAGCCCCATATGACAATGTAAAACAATTCAAACAAGAAAACTAACGGCCTTATTTGTATAAAAAATTAACGAAAAAACAAATATGTAACACAAAAACAATCGACAACCACTGAGTTACAGGCTCCTGACTTGGGACAGGCACTTAAATAATTTGGCAGGGTTAAACATGTTACCAGGATTCCAACCATATTTTTTTTATAAGATATCATCTAAAATTTATGAGATATCTTCTATAGTTTACAATGTATATTATAGTTTATTAAATATCTCAAATAAAAATTTTTAAAAGATATCGCATATATTATATAAGTTATCTTATAAACAATCTGAGATATCTCATATTATACTTTAGAAGATATCTTATAAAGTATATTAGATATCTTGTAAACTATATAATATATATTATATGAAATATATTTTATGTATTATATGAGATATTTTAGAAGATATCTTTTAAAATAGTCAAACAGTTTTCAATATATATTGGTCAGTCTTAAGGTCCAACAGGTCCTAAATTAAATTATGTATGATGAATACAAGATGTTTTGTTATATGGTGAATCCAGAGACCTGTATTTTCTGCTGAATCTAATATATATTTATAGATAAATAGAATAACAAGATGTGTTATAATTGCCAGCAAGACAACTCTGATCAAGAGACAAAAATGACAGTCATTTAAAACAACTATAGGTCAATTTGCAGCTTTCAGCAATGTAAAAAAATAACATACTGAATAGTTGTCTATAAAAGGACATCAAATTACAAATGTAAAACAATTCAAACAAGAAAACTTATAGCCAATATATGTTAAAAATAATTAAAGAAAAACAAATATGTAAAAACAGCCACATACAAAATGTGATGGAGATAAATTAGTTGGATGGTGCAAAACCCTCTCCTTACATGGGACAGTGGTACAACAGCACTAAACAATGAATGATAAAATGTGCAACAAACAACAACCATTCAAAGGCTTCTTCCTGGCTTGGAACAGGCACATACTATATTGTGGCGGGGGTTTGAATGCTCCAACATTTCCCCTAACAAACTTTATAAAAATCAGTTGAGAATGTCAACTCATCAGATGGGTCAAAATAAAAATATAGATTATTAACAAAAACAATGTTTCTAAATTCTTGGAACACACTCATTCTGTGTTAGAAACCTATGCTGTGTAGAATATTTCAATCCCAATTCAAATTAAGAGCTGTATCAAGATTAAAGTAATGTGTATATTTTCCCCAACTGTTCAGTGTTCGATAAGGAACATTAATTATTCCATGGTTCAAAGGAGCAAAGTTGTTTGCAAAATATATGAAATAACAAGTTTACTGTTTACTGTTTCTTAACAATTACGTTGTCTTTTCGTGTATCTATTTACCAGCATTACCACCAGTCTAGTATACGCTAGATTAAGTGATTGTTGATTGCTTTAGTCCAGTGGCAAAACATTCATGCATATGAGACATAGTTTGTTGTTTGATTTAGTCCAGTGGCAAATATTTCATATATATTTGAGAAGAGAAAACTGCGTACCATAGGTAGGTCTTATAAATGCTTGATTCCGTCTATCTAAAAGACTGGACAGAAAACTTATTTTTTTGGCATTCTATAAGATGGAATTATCTTGTCCTTTATTGCAACTTCGTAATAACTCAGGTGTATGAAGGTTATATAGGGTCTATACCAATCGAACAACTTTGTCGCATGGAGTCTTTTTTAAAGACTATTATTATCGAATTTATCTGATTCACTGTATGAAAACTATATCCATCGAATAGCTCTGTTTCACTGGTGAACGAATTAAGAAATAATTCATGGGGGCTTGAATATATCGTTATTTTACCACGGGTTGGCCCTTTATGACAAATATTTTACCCTGAGCGATAGCGAGGGGTAAAATATCGGCATAAAGGGACAACCCGTGGTAAAATCTAGATATATTCAAGCCCCCATGAATTATTTCGATTCTAATAGGACAAATACGGCAATTTTTTTGGATCGAAGCGCTCTAGGTGGAGGCCATTATTTGCCGTTCCCATAAATTAACGCACTTTTAGATTGGCGTAAAAGAACGGAGCAAACAGAATAAGTGACATGCTAAAACTATTCACAAAACATATTTAGATAGATTAGGATGAATTCTAATGATAACTCACTTATATGTGATCATATATCGTCTATGTATATAAAAAATGGGCCTATACCACATTTTAGCATCGTTTGTTTACGTTTACTTGTTGTGATGATTTTTGGTATCAAAAGCGTGTATTTTCCCGTAAAATGCTTAAATGATCTCAAATCATAACGTCATCATTCTATGACGTCGGGTACTTCATTCATAAAAAAAACATATGACGTGGGAGTACGATCGGAACAGCGAATGCAATATATTCATATTTTACCACGGGTGTGTACTCAAAGCGTTTGAAGGACGTCATGTTAGAATGTTGTATAGGGCCTATGACCCGGCATCGAAAAACTGTGTTTGATTGGTATAATATGAACGTTATAGAGCTTATAACCATCGAATAACTCATTATCTTTGGTGTATGAATATTATACAGGGTTTATACTTCTCAAATAACTCATTTACCCATCGAATAATTTTGTCTCGTTGGTGTATGAATGTTGTATATAGGCTTAACCTAATGAATATCACATGGTCTCATAGATGTATGAACACTATACAGGGTCCATACTTCTCAAATAAGTGCCTTATTGGTGTATGAACGACGGTTATATTGGGTCTATAGCCATCGAATAACAACCCTGTTTCATTGGTTTATGAACGTTATGTAGAGCCTAAACTTATCGACTATAGGTCACCGTACGGCCTTCAACAATAAGCAAAGCCAATACCGCATGGTCAGCTGCTCTTTGTTGAAGGCAATACGGTGACATCTGGTTGTTAATTTCTGTGTCATTTTGAACTCTTGTTGACAGTTGTGTCATTGGATATCATACCCGGCACATCTTCTTTTTTTATATACACCAATGAGACATAGTTATTCGATATATAAAAACCCTATACAACGTTCATACACCCATGAGACGGTTCTATGGGTATGCATCTAGCATATACTTATCGAATAATAAAAGTAATGACAGTATGCATTTCAATTTAAGTTGTCTTTCAGTGTGTCTTTTTACCTACATTGGCACGGTGTAGTAACCGCTAGATTGATTGATTGCTGTTTGATTTACGTCCAGTAACAAATATTTCATGCATGTTCATATTAACGATCACTACTATAGTAAGGGTAACCGCTAGACTCTGTCCGTCCAACAGGCTATTTACGTTCAATGGCAAGTATTAATTGCATTCATGTTCAAATTAACAGCGAATACAATAGTAAGGCCTCTACTTGACGAAATGTTTTTGGGATTTGGTCTGAAGCTTGGTATTAGTATTGTGGCCAGTTAATAAGTGCAGCCGCCGTGCAGCCGCTTAACTGTCCGCCTGCATACCTTTATATGTGTAAGTAATGTATCCGTATCACCATGTTACAAATATATTATATGAACTATGGTGTCCGCCTGTTTCAATTATTTGTTATATACGAAATTGTGTACGTCCGCCTGTTTCAGTGATATATATGTTATAAGAAACAAATATGTCCGCCTGTATCCCTCGTTGTTTCTTTGTATATATTTTTTTATAAAAGGAAATAGCCATTTGTCCTCCTGTATCCCTCTATTTCAATGATTTTGTTTAAACGGGGTTTTATAAAATTAACCATGTGACACCCCATGTCTGCTTCAATAATTTAAAAAAAAGTAATTGAAGTTACTTGTACAAAATGTATGAATGGTAAGAAATCTACTTATCGGTCCTTGCCAGTACTTTCATACCATATATAAGATTGTATCTAAGAACCACAGACAATACTCACAGACTATTTATATCCATGAATCCCATGCAAACAAAACTTACTGACTATATGAAAGAACCACAGACAATAATTGCAGACTGTACGTAAGTACCACAGACAAAATTTACAGACAGCAAAGACTACACAATACTTGAACTGTATCTATTAAGAACCACTGACAAAACTTACAGACTGTACGTAAGAAATACAGACAAGACTAACAGACAGTATCTATGAACCACCTACATAGCTTACAAACTGTTGTCCCTAATAATTTTATTAACTATGCATTTGCATTCAGGTATCGCAGATCAAATTTATTCGTTCATAGTGTGTTAATATACGTTTTTTTTATGAGTTAAGCCTTCCAATTGATATGTTATCGTGTGTTTTACTATGTTGTGATGTTATACTATTGTTTCAAAGAAGGGAAAAGGTTTGGTACCATTAAAACGTTTAATCCCGCTACAAATGTTTGCACCTGCCCTAAGTCAGGAATCTGTCGTAGAGTAGTTGTAGTTTGTTTATGTCATTTACACGTGTTTTTAGTTTTTCGTTTTATACATAGATATTTTCCCGTTTGAATGGTTTTATCTGATGTACAGTAGTTTTCGTTTGTTTATGTAATATATACGTGTTTCTCGCTTCTCGTTTTTTTTACTATATATAAATTAGACCGTTGGTTTTCCCATTTGAATGGTTTTACACTAGTAATTTTGGAGCCCTTTACAGCTTCTTGTTCGGTGTGAGCCAAGGCTCCGTGTTGAAGGCCGTACATTGACCTTTAATGGTTTACTTTTATAAATTGTTATTTGGATTGAGGGTTGTCTCATTGGCACTCATACCACATCTTCCTATATCTATGTACCTAAGAACCACAGACAATACTTACAGACTGTATATAAGAACCCCAGTCATAACTTACAGACTGTATATAAAAAACACAGACAATACTTACAGACAGTATCTAAGAACCACAGACAATACTTACAGACAGTATCTAAGAACCACAGACATTACATACAGACAATATCTAAGAACCACAGACAATACATACGGACTGTATATAAGAACCATAGACAATACATACGGACTGTATATAAGAACCAAAGACAATACATACGGACTGTATATAAGAACCACAGACAATGCTTACACACAGTATCTAAGAACCACAGACAATACTTACAGACAGTATCTAAGAACCACAGACATTACATACAGACAGTATCTAAGAACCACAGACAATACATACGGACTGTATATAAGAACCACAGACAATACATACGGACTGTATATAAGAACCATAGACAATACTTACAGACAGTATATAAGAACCACATACAATACATACGGACTGTATATAAGAACCACAGACAATACATACGGACTGTATACAAGAACCACAGACAATACATACGGACTGTTTATAAGAACCACATACAATACGTACAGCCTGTATATAAGAACCCCAGTCATAACTTACAGACTGTATATAAAAAACACAGACAATACTTACAGACAGTATCTAAGAACCACAGACAATACTTACAGACAGTATCTAAGAACCACATCTTCCTATATCTATGTACCTAAGAACCACAGACAATACTTACAGACTGTATATAAGAACCCCAGTCATAACTTACAGACTGTATATAAAAAACACAGACAATACTTACAGACAGTATCTAAGAACCACAGACAATACTTACAGACAGTATATAAGAACCACAGACATTACATACAGACAGTATCTAAGAACCACAGACAATACATACGGACTGTATATAAGAACCACAGACAATACATACGGACTGTATATAAGAACCATAGACAATACTTACAGACAGTATATAAGAACCACATACAATACATACGGACTGTATATAAGAACCACAGACAATACATACGGACTGTATACAAGAACCACAGACAATACATACGGACTGTTTATAAGAACCACATACAATACGTACAGCCTGTTTCTAAGAACCACGGACATTGATTACAGACTGTATACAAGAACCACAGTCATTTCTTACAGATTGGCATATTACAATAATACATACGGACTGTATATAAGAACCATAGACAATACATAAGAACTGTATATAAGAACCAAAGACAATACATACGGACTGTATATAAGAACCACAGACAATACTTACACACAGTATCTAAGAACCACAGACAATACTTACAGACAGTATCTAAGAACCACAGACATTACATACAGACAGTATCTAAGAACCACAGACAATACATACGGACTGTATATAAGAACCACAGACAATACATACGGACTGTATATAAGAACCATAGACAATACTTACAGACAGTATATAAGAACCACATACAATACATACGGACTGTATATAAGAACCACAGACAATACATACGGACTGTATACAAGAACCACAGACAATACATACGGACTGTTTATAAGAACCACATACAATACGTACAGCCTGTTTCTAAGAACCACGGACATTGATTACAGACTGTATACAAGAACCACAGTCATTTCTTACAGATTGGCATATTAGAACCACAGACAATACATACGGACTGTATTTAAGAACCACAGACGATACTTACAGACAGTATCTAAGAACCAGAGACATTACTTACAGACAGTATACTGTATCTAAGAAACACAGACAATACGTATACAGCATGTATCTAAGAACCACAAACATTACTTACAGACTGTATATATAAGAAGAACCACAGACAATACATACGGACTGTATTTAAGAACCACAGACAATACTTACAGACAGTATCTAAGAACCACAGACAATACTTACAGACAGTATCTAAGAACCACAGACAATACTTACAGACAGTATCTAAGAACCACAGACAATACTTACAGACAGTATCTAAGAACCACAGACAATACTTACAGACAGTATCTAAGAACCACAGACAATACTTACAGACAGTATCTAAGAACCACAGACAATACTTACAGACAGTATCTAAGAACCACAGACAATACTTACAGACAGTATCTAAGAACCACAGACAATACTTACAGACAGTATCTAAGAACCACAGACAATACTTACAGACAGTATCTAAGAACCACAGACAATACTTACAGACAGTATCTAAGAACCACAGACAATACTTACAGACAGTATCTAAGAACCACAGACAATACTTACAGACAGTATCTAAGAACCGCAGACATAACATAGAGACAGTATCTAAGAACCACAGAAATACATACGGACTGTATAACATATTGCATAGACTGTATCTAAGAACCACAGAAACAGCATACATGCTGTTACATTTAAATATTGGAAAATACTTTTAGACTAGATCTTTGAACCAGACATAATATACTGACAATATCTTAAATTCAAAGACAATTCATACATGTATATAAGAAGACTCTATCGAAGAAAACCATATAATTCAGTTTTACTTGGTGAAAATAGTAAAGTCATCATTTAATAAACAAGAATGTGTTCCAAGTACACGGATGACCCATCTGCACTATCAATTTCTATGTTCAGTGGACCATTAAAATGGAATAAAATCACTAATTTGGCATTTAAATTAGAAAGATCATATCAAAGGGAACATGCTTACTAAGTTTCAAGTTGATTGGACTTTAACTTTATCTATCAAAAACCATCTCAACCAAAAACTCGAACCTGAAGCGGGACGGATGAACGACTAACAGACAGATGAACAAACTTGAAGCGGGACGAAAAAATGAACATACAAACGAACGCACTAACAAACGGATGAACAAACCAATGAACGAACAAACGGACGCTCTGACCAGAAAACAAATTGCCCATAAATCGGGCATAAAAAGAATTTCACACATGCTTAGCTACAATGCCAAGTTCAACTGAGGCTTTATGTTGCACTCAATTCCTTCCGTAAACAGGAAATGATCTTCAAATATGATAATACAACCCTGTTGAAGCAATTTTTTCTCTGTTTTCTATCTTTTGCTGTTTGATTTTCTATATGATGCAAGTTGTATTTAAACTCTATATATATTACTGGAACAGCCTTCCTTTCAATATACATATTGGATAAAATCAAATCAATCAAACCTGTTTAATTAATTTTATTCTTTATTGTAAAACTTTAAATTTTCTAAATTTATCTATACATTAGTGACATGCATAAAGCACAATTGATATTTTTCATGCATAATATTATGGTACAAAATAAAATAGACAAACAAGTTACCTATCTAAAAATTGTGAGCATTTATAGAGGGCACAAAGTGTTTTTGAGAGATTTTTTTTAATAGGAAGACGATTTCAATAGATATCTTTAGATATATATTTTAATCTATTATAGACCAAACAAATTTATCAACAAATTTACCAGTTTCAAAAATTAATAATGAACAACCAATTAATCTTACAAAAAGACAATGTTGTAACTTTTTGACTGAGGCTTGTTACTCTTAGTCCTAGGACTCTTTTTGTTTTTCAACACGTAATGTCAACAATCAACAAGCATAAATATGAATAGTCAATCCAGTTTATATATTCATCATAATTTAAAATAAAATTATTTGCAATAATGAAGTATTAGCATATCATAATCATTTATATGTATGTTTTTTTGTACATGTATTTACGACATATAAAAATCACATCTTGAGGTATTCGTCACCTGCGTTTTTTGCTATTATTTCATACAAAAACACATTTTTTCCAAAAAAATATTTTTAGGGCATTTATGGTTGGATTTTAATCAACAAGGCCTTAAAAGATGTAGAATTGTCTGAAGTTTGTTTGTTTATTTGGTTTTAGTTTTGTCTTGATATGAACACATACAATACATTTTTATAATTTAATTTGGTTGAATACATAGCAAATTTCTGAACAGAAAATAATATTTGTGTTTATCTTGTGAAAAAATGAAAATTATCCACTAAGACAATGTATCCAATAAAAAAATAAACCTGTGACAATTCTGCTTCTATTGGTACCAAGTTGCTTAAAATCAAAACAAAAATGTCCCTAAAACATATTTTTGAAAAAATATGTTTTTATATGAAATAATAGCAAAAAAAAATGCAGGTGACGAATACTTTTGGCCAGGTACTGTATATCAATTTTATAAGATAAACACATCCTCTATGCAATGAAGAAAATCCCAATAAAAAAATAAGATTCAGAACTAACCTAAATTATACTCTAATTTTTTTTACTGTTGTGACACTTTCCAAAGTTTTTTTGTATGGAGTCTTCATAATTTAGTTATATTTTAATAATTTATATTTATTTATTCCAAGCTTCACTAATCTTTTCAGAGAGGCATTCATTATAAGTGGACAGTCCTTATGGTATATATTTTTTCATAACTAAATATAATTGGGGTGGATTAATACTACACACATTAAGATATAAAAAAACACAGTTCATACTAACAAGGTTTTCAAGAATGACATCTTAATCCTATGAAATAAAAAACCAAAGTAACATAAGGCTTAATAAAAACCTTTTATAGTAGGAAAAGGTATAAAAACAATAACAACATATTTAAAAAGGAGTAATTACAAAACAGATTGATACATTAGAACAATACATAAAATAAATTTACATAACTCTATCGTAGTGGTAAAATATCAAACAGAAGCTTAAAACTAAGTGCAATAAAACATGTCTTCTCCGTTCTTTAAAGCCATTCTTGCCATTCACTCTTTGACACTTGTTTGGCAAGCACTGAGAAGTCTTGATAAACCTAAAATAGAATTGCTTTCATATAAAATTCACAAAAAAATGGTTCAATTATCGAAATAGACATTCATTATTAAATGGAAAGAAAAGTGTGAACTGTTCAGATCACATTCCAGATAACTGGTTATTCCAAAGAATATATTAAAGTCATGTTGGAATGATGTCTTCTTCTCTTTAAGTATAATGCAACATTATACCACTGGAACATCTTAAGCTTGAAAACTAGATCAAGCTATCAAAAAATTAAAGTCATATGAAACGAGTAAGTGGTGAAAAATAATTTTTATCCAATTCTTGAACCCATGCATGTATATATCATAAACTAAGTCCTCTGTGCACGATTTTATCATTTTTTACGCAAATGTATGGTTTTATCGTCATTTTTTCTTCTCTTTGTCTGTTATGATTTAACAAATATGGCTGCTCATTAAATGCCGTGTTTTAAAGTCGAAGTTTACCGATTGTCACCTTATAGTAAATAAATAACAAAAAGCATGCGTATTGAGCACGTGTTTAACATGTACAATCACATAATTGTTTACTTTAGTGACAGATTCATGCGTATTGCGATCACCCGATTTTTACGAGGAGGGTTATGCTCAGGTCACTATGCATACGGAAAATATTTTGATGAATTGCTTGCTGGAAGCAAGCAAATAAAAATAAGTAAACTTCATCTAAATGTGGACAAATTAAAGAATTGTCATCAGAAAAAAGTATATGTACATAAAGTGTATAATGAAAACTATCCATTTAGTTATAAAAAACATATGCATCATTTTTTTTAATTTGAGGTTTCTTATGACTTTAAGTGTGATTAAGCATATTTAAATTAAAAATATTATATCCTAATAAAATCAAGGGCAGATAATTACATAGATTTTTATAGGACAACTTGTGTTTTGTATTTATTTTTAAAGAACATATGGCTGTGGCCTCCTTTTTTTATTTGATGTTTCAAATGTTCTTATAAAAAGTAATTCTCTAATTAAATTCAAATGTAATGCTACCGGGCCAGTATCGCAATAATAAAAACTTGTATTCTAGTTACTAAAACATTAAGATATGTTAGACTCCTAATTTATCTGTACTTTTGTGGATCACTGGATATCTTATTAAACTTCGTAACATATGTAAATAAAAATAATATTAACAAGGACTTTCGTGATTCTAGTTTGAAACAACAGTAAGCACAGAACAGCATGGATAGTATTTAGCATTCTGAGAGTATTGCATAAAACTTTAAGTAAACCCACTAAAGGAAACCCCACCCCCTATTCCAATTCATCCTCTGAAATATTTCAGACCAATATGATTTTCCTTCATACACATTCCCAGGCGGTGTACTGCAACTGTATTAAATTTCAACAATATCGATAAAGCAGATAAGGAGAACGTCCACTTATCTTAATAGACACTGTTGCAATAGAAAACAATTAAGATATATTTCCCCCTTAAAATATTTCAGACCAGGGTTATTTCCTTCATATACACTCTCTGGTGGTGTCAGTCAACTGTAAATTTTCATCAATATCCATCAAGCTAATTAAACATAGTTGCACTTACAGGTCCTGTTGCCACTTATTGCAAATTTAAACTAAGTAGGTTCAATTATCTCCCTTGAAAATTATTGGATCTGGACTATTTTCCTACATGCTCAGTCTAAGGTTGTGTACTGCAACAGTGTTAAGTTTCAAAATCAATCAATGGGAATAATGGGACTAGGTGAGTATTTGAGTTGCACTTACAATACCTGTTGCCATATGTTGCAATATTAAACTAAGTCAATTTCAATATTAAACTAAGTAAATTCAATTATCTCCCTTGAAATATTTCAGACTGTGTAAAGTTTCATCTTTTTGGTACATACATTACAGATAGTAAAGTTACAAGACATATGGACAGACAGACAGACAGAGTGATATTAAACTAAGTAAATTGCAATATTAAACTTATAAATTCAATTATCTCCCTTGAAATATTTCAGACTGTGTAAAGTTTCATCTTTTTGGTACATACATTACTGAGAGTTAAGTTTACAAGACATATGGACAGACAGACAGACAGAGTGATATAAAACTAAGTAAATTGCAATATTAAACTAAGTAAATTCAATTATCTCCCTTGAAATATGTCAGACTGCGTAAAGTTTCATCTTTTTGGTACATACATTACAGATAGTTAAGTTTACAAGACATATGGACAGATAAACAGACAGATATTAAACTAAGTAAATTGCAATATTAAACTAAGTAAATTCAATTATCTCCCTTGAAATATTTCAGACTGCGTAAAGTTTCATCTTTTTGGTACATACATTACAGATAGTTAAGTTACAAGACATATGGACAGACAAACAGACAGATATTAAACTAAGTAAATTGCAATATTAAACTTATAAATTCAATTATCTCCCTTGAAATATGTCAGACTGCGTAAAGTTTCATCTTTTTGGTACATACATTACAGATAGTTAAGTTTACAAGACATATGGACAGACAGACAGACAGAGTGATATTAAACTAAGTAAATTGCAATATTAAACTAAGTAAATTCAATTATCTCCCTTGAAATATGTCAGACTGCGTAACGTTTCATCTTTTTGGTACATACATTACAGATAGTTAAGTTTACAAGACATATGGACAGATAAACAGACAGATATTAAACTAAGTAAATTGCAATATTAAACTAAGTAAATTCAATTATCTCCCTTGAAATATGTCAGACTGCGTAAAGTTTCATCTTTTTGGTACATACATTACTGAGAGTTAAGTTTACAAGACATATGGACAGACAGACAGACAGAGTGATTCATATATTCACTCCAAAAACTTTGTGGCTTTTTTAAAACAAGATTATATCATGTCAGGAGTCAATTTAAACAATTATCTTCAATAGATTTAGCATACAGTACAGAGAAAGAATTATATCAGAATTATTTCATTTTTTTTTTTTTTTGGATCCAGAAAAATAAAACACTACTAGTAAGAGCTCTTCACCAAAGTTTCATGAGAATTGCTGAAAGCTTTTTTGGGTTATTGTCCAAAAACTGGAAAATTCCCCCTTTTGTAATGAATTAAACCCAATAACTCTGAACTATAAAATCTAAAATTTATAAAATTCTAAAGGGAGCTTACATCAATATTTATAATTCACCAAAGTTTCATGAGAACTGCTGAAAGCATTTTTGAGTTATTGTTTAAAAACTAGAAAATTCCCTTTTTTTATGAATAAAACCCTGTAACTGGGAAACATATAATTTAAAATTCACAAAAATCGAAAGGGAGCTTATGTCAAAGTTTCATGAGAACTGCTGAAAGCATTTTTGAGTTATTGTCAGGAAACTGAAAATCCCCCTTTTTTAAATGAAAAATACCCCATAACTCAGAATTAAAATCTAAAAATTATAAAAAAAAAAAGGGAGCTCACGTCAATTGATATAAACTATTTACCAAAGAATTATGCAAATTGGTTTAAGCGTTTTTGAGTAAATGTCCACCATGTTAACGACGAACGGACAGACAACAGTTTACCATAATACGTCCCATAACCTGGTCTATAACAAGAACTGTGAGAAGACAATTATTTGTACATGCATTTAAATTGTGTCATTTCTGAGTTTATTAAATGTTTCATAAGTTATTCCATGGAAACTGTTTGTAGCACCAGTCTGCCTTACTTGACCAAAGTACTAACCAGTTTTCTATTGGTCAATAAAACATAAATTTTCAATGAAATATGCCTTAATTGAATGGATTTAAATTAAGTTGTTAAATTAAAGTATTTGTTTTTCAGAGCAACTAATCCTAAAGATACTTCAAACATAGCATTTTTTTAAATTTTTTTTTTGGGGGGGGGGGGGATTGATACCATTGTAGGTTCTGGATGTCTTTCAACATCACCAGAAAGTTGTAATATTAACCTTTTGAAGTTCTTACAGCACCTGCTTGCTAAAACCTTCTCTGTTGTTACTTTATTACACCCTGAAACAATAAACATATAGAAATATATTTTTATCATGTATGTAAAAGTAAATACAGTAGTCTTGAATATTTTATAAGATATCTCATATAGTTTATAAGATGTCTCATATAGTTTATAAGATATCTCATATAGTTTATAAGATATCTCATATAGTTTATAAGATATCTCATATAGTTTTAGAGAAACTTGATTGAGAAAGATACATTAGTTGTTAATATGATAAAATTGAGAATGGAAATGTGGAATGTGTCAAAGAGATAACAACCCGGCCATAGAACAAACAACAGCAGAAGGTCATTTACACATCAGACTGTGCTGGTTACCCAAACTTTAGATACACCAAACCAGACCCTTCTGAGAAACATGCAATATGTGCTCCCAATTTTAGAATTCATTTGTACATTTCAATGTGTTCTACAAGGATCACCAGTCCTATACCCACCTTTCAAATAAAACTCAATTACCATATATTTTGATATTTACACCTTATTAGGCCTACAAACTATTTTGTTTAAATACTTTCTACTTTGAAGTATATTTATTTGTCTGGCCCAATTTGGTGGTGGTACATGTTTATACAAATATAAAAAAGAAGATGTGGTATGATTGCCAATGAGACAACTATCCACAAAAGACCAAAATGACACAGACATTAACAACTATAGGTCACCGTACAGCCTTCAACAATGAGCAAAGTCTATCTGATTTTTTTAGCCAAATTTCTGCTCAAACCAATGCTCAGGGCTGTCTTATACTTGCAGTGATTTTTTTTT
Source organism: Mytilus trossulus (assembly GCF_036588685.1). Taxonomy (NCBI): domain Eukaryota; kingdom Metazoa; phylum Mollusca; class Bivalvia; order Mytilida; family Mytilidae; genus Mytilus; species Mytilus trossulus. The sequence continues at coordinate 73,954,398 of NC_086379.1, forward strand.
TGCTCTGTGTTGATAGCCTTACTGCACATGTGACTTTAAGTTCTGAAAAAATGCAATAAAGCCCTGATCCTTTGATGTTTGTGTGTGCTTATAGATCCAAAATTACTTTATTTTTGAAAAAAAATAAAAATCCTGTGGACATGCATACTCTTATTATGTGAAGAAACATCCTACTATTTGAGTTGTATCTCAAACACTGTAGTAGGAGAAAGCCGAGAAAAACAATGTATTCTTATAGGGAAAAACAGACAGTGGGACAGACAGGTTTAATCAATATGGCCCTTTACATTTTTCAACATTTAGTTAGCCTAAAAAATAATGAGACAAATGTCAACAAACTATAATAGGCAAAACAACTGTGCAAAATGCCATTGGCCTAAGTGTTTTGGGGCTTAAACAAAACAAATCTCAACAACAAAAAATGTGCCAAATTTCACATTAATATAAACATACACATTGCACTCCTTCCTAAACTTTGGGAGTTTTTGAACATTTGGGATTTTTAAAGAATCACATTAAATTCCTTACAATACCAAATCCTTATAAATAAGTTTTTCTCAGAGGATTTGCATTTATATGATGTCAATATTTACTTTTAGAAATTGTAGACTACAGTACATTTGGCCGTAAATTGAGAGTTGTCTCTTTGATAACCAAACCACATCTTCTTTTTTTTTTATAAAGTATCATTCCTCCCTTTACGATTATAATTTAATATGAATGGTGATATGATGTTGTCAACTACATTATATGGTAAACAGACTTTTTCTACTTTTCTATAAAACTGGAAAAGTCTCACCCATAATTATAAAGACTGTATTATCCTCTGAAAGTTTTACTACATATAATACCATCAATTAACAGGCTATTATTTGAACTTGGAATTATTTTTGATTATGGAATTTGCTTGATTTCTTGTTATTGAATTTTTTAATAAATCCCATGATTATTCTGTAGAGGGTGGTAGAGGGTTATTTCCGTGCAACGTTTTGGGCCTTTTAATTACACGTGTTTTCGTGTTTTAACGTTTTATTCTCGTTTTCTCATGTTTGGTTCAACATGCGTGCCTCGTGTTTTCCTTTATTTATTTTCCGTGTTTCGTGTTGGTACTCTTAATTTCTCGTGCTTTTCTCACATTTGATTAAAAGTAAACCAGGACTAAATTCAAAGTCAGTCCGCAGATTGTTTTAAATTATGAGTTTCCAGAATATTTCAAACGGCTACCAAATTAATTATTATGAATAATATTTTTCTCTCAAATCAGTTGCAACTATAGCGGACGCTAAAAGGTGACTGCAGGGTCATAATATCCATTATATAATGACTAGATGATCTCAAAGAAGGGCTGATTAATAAATAACTTAACTTTTTACATTAATATTTACTATTTTATTTCTTGTGCTTCGTTTTTTCAGATTTTTATTTTCCGTGCAACGTGTTTGCGATGTTTATTTCATGTGTTTCCGTGTTCAATGCCCCCCTTTACCACCCTCTCTGTACTTTCTATTACAAAGAAAATAGTTTATTTTCAATTGAATGTACTGTGCCGTGCACACAACACTATCTAACCAAAATACATTATATGGAAAGGGTTATTTAAACTGCTCAAAAGATTATACATGTAATACCAAATAAACATGGAATTTATCAAAAATATTTAAACACAAGAAATTACACAAATTCCATAATTAAAAATAATTCCAAGTTCAAATAATAGCCTGTTAATTGTTCTTTTAAGTAAGAACTTTCTGTGCTTCACAATAAGCATGATTAAAAATTTGTTAATGTAGCCAGAAAAATTACGTTAGTCATCACAAGAGAAAAGCATACCTTTCATATCAACATCAGAAATAGGACTGAAAAAAGCTTGATCACAATCTTTGTCTTTTCTTTTGAGCACATAGACTAACTCTTCTGGTATATAGATCCCTATAAAAAGAAAGTTAAAATGGAGATTTTAGTTATCACATAAATTAACTATAAGTGAAAACAAATACCTAATTTAACTACAGTATGTAGAAAACCCTACATTAAACTTGCGCTACAAAACACAGTGTCAAGAATATTATTTTGTCTAGAACATTATAAGTTATTCTCTAACTCTATGGAAATTTATCCCTTTCCGAACCCATTGTATAAAAAAATTTAATCAACGTGTGGTTGCTGGTGATCTCAAAAGATCATTGGATTATTTTGAGGGTCATTTTCTTTTAAGCTAACTGAATGAATCAAAATATGATAACAGGTGTTAATGAAGTTGACAACTTCGTGCAATGTGAAAGGCACTCGAAGGGGATTTTCGGTTACCAAAAAAAGAAAATGTCTTTTTAATCATTAGAGAAACAGATTCTTACATAGTTACTCGTGGATTATCGGATTTAATCTTCCTTTATAACTTTATATGGTTAATTGCCATATAAGGCGGCTCGGACTTTAAAATTGATAATTTAATTATCTCGATTGGATAAATCCGATAATCCACTGGTATCAATGTAAGAATCTATATTTCCATGTGAAGGACACATTTTTTTTCAAAATCATATTGTTATACTATACTCTAGTAAGGCTGAAGGATACACATGAAATTAAAAGGTAAATTGGGAATCTGCATATTGAGTATTAACCTTTTTAATCAATTGTTAAGAACAGTACAATAAAACAAAAATGTCTTTTATAATAAGTTAATATCCTGAATCAACTAAACCCCTTCCTATTATGTCAGCAGAAAATAATTCAATTCTTGATATAGCTATTCACATTCAAATCATGAAAAAACTGTATATATGGTACATGTGAACCAGTAATTCCATAGATTGAAATTGCCTTTGTACATCAGTATACATGTATGTTCTAAAAATGTAAAAAAAGGTGAACATAGTTCCCCATGTTAACGTAAACTGGTGATTCAGTAAAAAAAATAATCAATTATTTAAGCAAGGATATACCTGTAACCTGTCTCAAACATACTTATAACAATGTATAATCAATTTTGCTTAAGAGTATTATTAACATCTCATATAACCTTGTAAGGAAAAAGTAGGTGTGTGTATTGAAACTGAATCAATGCCATTTTCCTCTTTTTACTGGATGTTGAATCTTCCAGTCTAGTATGTGGTCTGTTTCGGGCATAAACTATCTGATCTTTGGTGGCTTTTTAGTTGAGCAGATTCTTTTCATTCTACAATAAATAAAGAAATTTCAATATATCTTCTATTTGTTTTACATGCAAAGTATCAAGTTTCATTAAAACCCATTAACATTGGGAGTTTTGCTTAATAGATACTACAATGAGTCTCCAATTATCCCCCCTTAATAAATTATATTCAGACTTACTTGAACTGAATTTTACTGTGCTTATTGTTATGCGTTTACTTTTCTACATTGGCTAGAGGTATAGGGGAGGGTTAAGATATAAAAAAAACATGTTTAACCCTGCCACATTTTTGCGCCTGTCCCAAGTCAGGAGCCTCTGGCCTTTGTTAGTCTTGTATGCTTTTTAATTTTAGTTTCTTGTGTATAATTTAGAGTTAAGTATGCCGTCCATTATCACATAACTAGTATATATATTTGTTTAGGGGCCAGCTGAAGGACGCCTCTGTGAGCAGCAGTTTCTCGCTGCATTGAAGACCTACCTATTGGTGATCTTCTGCTGTTGTCTGTTCTATGGTCGAATTGTTGTCTCTTCGGCACTTTCCCCATTTCCATTATCAATTTTATTGTTCTTACAGAAAGTTTCAATTACAGGAGCATCCATAACTAGAGCAATCATTCCAGTATAAAATCATTAGTGTAATAATTCCTGGTTCCAAAACACTAGTGTGAACATTCCTTGGATTGGATGAAAACATAGTTGTTTACATCAATCAACAATGCAGGTTTCAAATACACCAAAAAATATCAAGCCCCATTTTATATATATATTTCCCTTTAAAAAAGAACACATTTTAGAACCTTATAATGTCAATGACCCTGGTGGATGTTTTTCGCTGGATCTGGATAAAAAAAAAACTAGTGAATGTTTGTTGGTGGATAAAAATCACTAGGAAATTTCTTCCTCCGGATAAAGTACACTGGTGGAATCAAACCACTATTATATAACCATTACCTTGCATTATAGGACTAGTCGCATGGTGTACAGTAAGGGATTCAACCTAGTCCAAATAATTATGACGTTTGGCAAGGCTATTTTTTTTTCTTTCTGGGACGCCTTCCTACAACCGTCCCAGAAAAAAATTAAAATAGCCTTGCCAGACGTCATAATTATTTGGACTAGGATTCAACCCAGATGAACACTAATTATATAAAATTAAGTTTTAATGCCAATAATGGCAACTATTCATGCAACATAATTCTGCAAGTGTTGATGCAACAAAATCTATATTAACAACATTTCCGTATGTGATAAACCTCATGAGAGCAGGGTCTGTCTCCTGTTATGAACTGTGCCACTTGCTAGGCCAGAATCTTTACGAGTCAAAGGGAAAGTGAAAGTGAAAGTGACTAAACGGTAAATAAATTTCACAACTTCCGGTCCAAACGTATGAAACAATTCCGGACTGTACTACTGTGGCTGACCGAGAGGTTGCGTGTTTTTCTCGAGCGTGTTTTGCAGTTGAAAACTACTTCTTTAATCAATATAAACGTTTGACAAGTATTTATGTTTATCAAATGTAACACAATTTTTCATGACATCGACGGACAATACTGGCATAATATGCGAATGGGTTTTGGTTCATATAGTTCTTCATAAAATTTTAATTGTAGGGCAATTAAATGTGTCCCAGGCAGTTTAAATTTAAAGACACTCGTTTAATATTCTATAATAAAATGTGTTATATGTCTCAACAAGGGACGAGGCGAGGGATGGGAATTATTGGGGAAAAAATCGTAGACGGTAATTTCAAGAAATGTATAATTCAGTGTTTACAAGTATCGGCTTTAATTCTCAACTTACTTGAATCTTTATTTTACATGATGCAGCATGATTAGTCATATCATGACAAAATATAATAGTTTGGTCAATAAATATATAACAATTACCTCTAGGCTCTCTGTGTACATGTGGCTTTTGAACGTTTTGGGTAATGAGTTTTTTTTATAAATGATTATACAAGAAAGACAATGATTGGCCAATAGTCAGCCTCTGTGTCATGCCAAAATATCCGTGTAATTTACTTTCAATAAGATAACCCCATACTATATCCTATATATGCTAACATTGTATAATTTCTGTGTTACCCTAATTGAATAGTATAACTCCATACTATATGCTAAATTTGTATCATTGCTGTGTTATTTTACTTGAATAAGATAACCTCATACCATATACTACCATGGTTATAACACTATGTTACCGGCTCTACTTCAATAGAATAACCCCATAACATGTGTTAACATGGTATACCATACCCTCTATTGAACAACGTAACCCCACTAACATAAGATCTATTTAATAGGATGACATGGGTTGCATCGGGTGGTCTTAAGGTAAGGTTTGCGTACACAGGGAGATAACTCGAATTCAAATAATTGAAAAAAGGAGGGACCCGCCATTTTGAATTGCTTTGATTAACCAATGTTTGATAACTACAATATTATCGAAAATAAAACAACACCTACCTCAAAATTGTCGTTTTGATGAAATTTTATCAAAATTTGAATCATACAAGTAACGTTATGACCGTCAGTTTGTTAGTTTTCATTTATATGACGTCACGTTCAGCCATAACGGTCTTGTGCAAAAACAATTCATGAAGTTTCGCGGAGTTTTATTTTATTTCATAAATGTACATTTTTATGCCCCCGCCGTAGCAAAGGGGCATTAAGTTATATCCTTGTCTGTTTGTACGTTGATCCAAATGTACGTACATGTATCATAGTGTACGTCCGTTTTTACAAAATTGGTTTCCATACTCTAACTTTAGTCTTTCTCAACCAACTGATATATAAAACTTATGCACAATGCTTTTTGCCACAAAAACCACAGAATAGATTTGAATTTTGATGTCGTCACCTTTACAGTTCTAGTTGAAAACAAAAACTAATGTATGGAAAGATGATTTCAATATAAATCGGTTTAATATATTGTGTTTTATGGCTTGTCCCCGTCTTGTCCTTTCACAATATAGAAGTGTTGTTTATTCTGCTTCAAGAACCCCGATAACTTTTTCACTGACTGTTAAGCTGTCTTTTTATTGAATTTGTAAGTCTGATGCACGCCGTTTCCGATTTTTTTATAGCATGAATACAAATTATAGAAACGCAGACTTGAATGAAAAATGGCACATTTTTATGACACTTTTAGTCAATTTAGTTAATAAATTTACATAATGCGCCATGTGTTTTACTTATAGAGGATTCATATATAAATTTTCAGTTATTTTTATTGCATAATTTTTACGAATGACAGAATGTTGAACTTGGTCTTTTCCTCAAATATGCACAGAACCCACACGTTTACATCATTCGAAATGTATTTTATTTTTATCAATCACTTTTACAACTGACGGAGTGTTTTAATAATAATTTTTTATGGATGCATTAAGACACAACTATTGTATTGTGTCGTCCTGAACATGCCTGAAGTATTTGCCACTGGACATTTTACAAACTCTAATAAAAAAAACTTCTATGCATATCAGTCAACCGTTGAATCAATTTATCTAAAACAAGGATAGTAATATGTGTCTACACATGCACGGACTCACTATAAAATTCGGGAAATTGTTAGTTTTTTAGTCTTTCTCCGTATATAAGAGATCATAATAAAGTAGTGACGACGCTCGAAGTTACTTCATGAGGTCGTTTTCTGAATTTTTCGTTTCTGTTCTTCAACTTTAGTTTGCTTTTACCAAATGGTATAAAATTAATACGGAATGCTTTATGTTTCGTGTTTATGTAAGAGGGGGCATCATCAGTGTCCCATGGACGCATTATCCATTTATTCCAAGCTCTAACATCTCATCCAATTGCTGCAAACAAACAATTTACCAAACATTGTGCAATGAAGCAATTTTCATTACTTTAATGGCAATTTGAATGCTTTTCTAAGATTTAAAATATTACTGTTTGAATATAAAAAAGAAGATGTGGTATGATTGCCAATGAGACATAAACAACTATAGGTAACCGTACGGCCTTCAACAATGAGCAAAGCTCATACCGCACAGTAGCTATAAATAGCCCCGATAAGACAATGTAAAACAATTCAAACGAGAAAACTAACGGAAGTACGGAAAGTATATATTAAGTGTTTCCTTCAAAATCAGAGTCTTGTACATGAAGTAATGCACAAGTATGACACCTCCCCTTTCGACTGATAGTTGTGGGCATAAAAAGTAAGAGACCACATCAAAAGTTTAATGTAGGATAAAAAAAAAATAACTTAATTCACAAAGTTAGTTCACTGACCCCTCGTAACTTAATTTGGGAACATTGATTAACCGATATGGACATATGTAAAATCGATGTCAAATTAACAAAACTTGCAGCAACTTGTATCCCCCCACCCCCAAACTATTTGAAATAAGTTGTTTATCCTTCTTTTGATGTCATTTCTAAGTTAATCACTGTTTTCTCTTATTGATTATGGTCAATCCCAAAGTGTTACAAGACAAAATGATCCTTTTTAAAAAGATGTTATTAAAGATCACTTTGTTCTTTGCAGAGCAACACAAATTTTTTTTTGGTGTTTTACAGAAATGACAAGATATACACATATAACGGCCATTTCCGTAAAACGAGTTCGGGGACATACCAATTTTATTACCTCATTATAATGAAAATAGGTAATTCCTTAAGATCGCAGTTTTTTACAAAAACGGTGGACCCAGAAAAGAGATATTTTTGGCTTTTTGATGCCATGGCAACGGGATTTTTTAAACCCAAAAATACAAAAATCTTGTTTTTAAGAATTTTTCAATGATATCTTTAATTAAAATTTATTATTAATGAATGGACCACAATTATTTATACATGCTTTACAAGATTGATCGTTTATACAAATATACAGTGTTAATTTCCTTTGTTTAACCCAAGCGTACATTTCAGATAAATAAATTGAATGAAAACTACGGTTCCTAATTTGTGCATTGGGATTAAAAATTCGATATGTATCATTACTTATTTTTGTTTACAACTCTGTCTTGTATTGTTCTGGTCGTACTATTTCAAATATTCAATTTCATGACTGTATCATGTTTTTCAATAAGTTAATTTACCTTAGTACTATCATATGGTTGGGTTAAAAATTAATGGTAAACCCTAGTTTTTAATGTCTAATCTTACCGTTTTAATTTATTGACATAACTGCACGACTCGATTCTCAGTTTTATGTGGTAAGATAATCAATGCAAAGAATCGTGCTCAAACTTTGGTGAAAGACGGGTTTAACTTTGCATTGTTGCGCGAGTTTTTATTCTTTGTTGAAGGCAATTGTAGTGACCTGCAATACAAGTACCATTCATTTGAGTTTAGTTATATGTTCTTGTGTTTCTGTCTCTGGCCTAGGTTTTCTATATTTTGCATGTGTAGTGCATCATGACATAAGACATTGTTTCGTGTACCATGATGAGCTTTCGTGCAAGACTGCTGTGTGTATTTTTTACATGGATCATTTGATCAGACTTTGACTTTTTGAATCCTGACCTACATGTATGCACGTTGGGTGTGTCATCATATTGCAATGTGTTCCTCGGTATATTACCTTGACTTCAAAAATAATTTTCAATTGACCTTGCTTCTGAATATGTGAATATGTGGCATGTAGATGTATTGTCATAAGATGATAAGTCTATTGGCACGAGAAACTTCATGTGAGCTTGACATTTGCCCTCAATGTAAAACTTGTATATTTTGTTTGAATTAAATGGAGAATTAACTGTATGATTGGCACTCGTACCTCATCTTCTAAGATATATTGTTAGTTTTGTGTACCACGATGACCCTTTTCTCAAAATCCGCTTTGTGGTTTTTTTTGACACGGATCTTTTGACCAGACTATGACTTTTTGACTCTTGACCTTTGCAAATTGGATGTGTCTTTTGGTATGATTTCCTTGACGTCAAGTCAGGAGTCTCTGGTTTTTTGTTAGTCTTGTATGTTTTTAATTGTAAGTTTATTTTATGATTTGGAGTTTAAACTGGTACACATTTTGTCAAGGGCCATCTGAAGCCCGCCTCTAGGCGAGGGATTTTCTCGCTTTGTTGAAGATATAAAAAAGAAGATGTGATATGATTGCCAATGAGACAACTATCCACAAAAGACCAAAATGACACAGACATTAACAACTTAAGGTCACCGTACGGCCTTCAACAATGAGCAAATTCAATACCGCATAGTCAGCTATGAGTACCATTTAGTGGCCTTTGACTGTTTTCTGCTTTTTTGAAATGATTATTGTCTCTTTTACACATTCCACATATCCATTCTCAATTTTTAAGATTGTTTGGTACAGATGAAACTAAATCCTTTAATTTCCGTGAATATCAAGTAAGAACATTTACTGCTTCAGTAGCATCGTGTGCTGCCAGTTGTGATAGATCAAGCAAAATGTTTCAATCATTTTACCTTATATTTCATTTCATGGACATGTAGGTATGGATAGTCTGCTTTTACATCATAAAAATTCACACAGAAGGTATACGCATATCAATAAACTGAACTCAATGCTAAGAACCTTTTAAGTACACTTAGACAGAGAGCTCAATCTAGTGAAACACTTTGTTAAGTTGATCACATTTAACTTGACATATCACTGTCTGTTACCAAACTGCACCGAGATCCTGAAAAAAAATGTGTAAGTTCAGTCTATTTTAAGAAGAATTCAAAGGAAGTAAATAAGCTGATTACTGAAATAAATGTAGAATATGTCTATTAACCACAGATGCCCCTGCTTGTGAAAAAAGTGAGTAAGCTTCCACATATAGATGCAGGATTCGCGTAATTTTGACCGTTTTGTGACCATGAGCATTGTGAATAAGTTTCAAAACATTTGGTTGAGGCATATTAAAGTTAAAGAACGGACAATAGATTTAGCAGTTTTCCTATCTCAAGGCTCCGGGTTGACATTTGTATCATTGGTACTCGTACCACAACTTTTTACATCTAAAACTCATGAACAGTGACGCCATCGGGACCCAATATGATGCCTAGTGGGATGTGTATCACCAGCACAATAGTCAGAACTTCTGTGTTGGCGCCATGATTTAGGGGCATAAAGAGTTACACTAGTCCGTCTGTCCGGAACGTCCCATAAAAACGGGTTTCGCTCCCCTAACTTTAGTTTGCCTCAACCAAATACTACAAAACTTATACACAATATATAAAAGAAGCTGGTGCATGAGTGCCAATGAGAACTCTCCACAAGAGACTAAATGACACAGAAATAAACAATTATTCAATGTAGCCTAGGTCCCCACACGGTCTTCAACAATGAGCAAGGTTCATACCGCAAAGTCAGCTATGAAAGGCACCGGCATGAGAATGTAAAACAATTCAAACGAGAAAACAAACGGTATAATTTATGTACAAAAAAAATAAACGAAAAACAAGATAGGCACGTGCATATAAAATAAGGCGGGGTTAAACATGTTAGCTGGATCCCAACCCTCCCCCTTATGTGGCATGAGTGCCAATGAGAACTCTCCACAAAAGACCAGATGATACAAACAATAACAACTATAGGTCATGAACAGCTTTCAACAATGAGCAAAGTCAATACTGCATATAGTCAGCAATAAAAGGCACTGAAATGACATTGTAAAACAATATTCAAACGAGAAAATAAACGAACAAATTTATGTACAAAAAATGAACGAAAAACAAGTATGTAACACATAAATACGACATTCAATGAATTACAGGCTCTTGACTTACCACAGGCACATACATACCAAATAAGGCGAGGTTGAACATGTAAGCGAGATCCCCACCTCAACACAAAATCAAATTTGAAATTTTTAAGTGTCACTTTTACCGTTCAAGAGTTATCATGTCCCTTTAAAAACATAAGAAGTGCTGACTCTGTCGTGTCCTTTCTCTTAAATAAGTCTGACTCAATCAAATGTTAGGAACCTTATATGCGATTCACATTACCCTATACTGTATACACAGATCTCTCAAGTTCGATAAGCCGCAGCACTGTCATTTACACATGTACACATGATTTTATTATACCAATATTCAATCTTAATTTTGATTTCTTTATTTTTGGCCGAATGATTATATGCATGTCCTTCACAATGACTATGAATGAGTATCAAATTTGACAAATTTATTGTACATAATTATACATTTTATTATATTTTATAACTTTTTTTCCAACTAATTAAAGCTTACAAACTTATTGGTCATCAGTTTCCTTTATATGTCTTTAAACATTCTGTTTTGAACAAAAAGATTTGCTTCACATGTATTTCTTTCATATCTGACATTATTAAAAAGCCATTAAATATTATAGTTCAGTCGAACTTGATAATTAATATGTGCAATCAAATATATATGCAAGTCGTCAACTGGTCAAGTGGCTAGATGCACATATCGTTAGCCATATAAACAACATGTCCTAATTGGATGGTTTTAAAACTTCTAGCACAGGCGCCCCCCCCCCCTTTTTCGTGGGAAAAATTTGGTTGATTATATAGGGAATCATTGAAGCATGACTGGAGCGGGCCCCCCTTAGGAAAAGTATTGGATCCGCCACTGTTTAGACATATTTACGTAAATAAGGGATGAGTAAAGGGAAAAAAAACAAAAAAACGACTGAATTAAATAAATTAAAGAATGTTCGATGTACTGTATACTTCGGTTTGTTTTAAAAATATATACGATGCTTTAGTTTTATCTAGTTTCCTTATCAAAATAATTAAAACGAGAAGATAAATACCTTAATTATAGCTTCCGTTACCGTCGATGCTAAAATGTTTTATGTTATAAAATAATTTTAGCGTCTTTCACCTACTTTACCTTTTTATTCGGATACTTGCGGTTATCATCTGTTATGTTCAACGGGAACATTAGAATGATCTAGAATAGAACCCAGATGGAACCAAGAAGTTGGGTTGCCTTAACCAAACAACCCGGATGTTGAACCAGTTACCATGGTTTCGAACCAAAGAACCAAGGTTCAGAACCAGAAAACCCAGATGGAACCAAGGTTTGGAACCAGAGTGCCCGGATATAACCTAATTGCATTCGGAATTCTCATGACTTTTTATACCTTCAATGTATTTTCCAAATCATTTATTTATTTAGTATATTTATATATAATTTAGTTTTATTTTTTAATAGTCACTCGCATACATTATTTTTTCAGAAGATTTCAAATAGAATTTTCCCTAAAAATCGTAAAAAATCGGAATTTTGAGCTTTTCACCAGAAAAAACGGGACGGGCGATTTTCGATTTTTTTTCTTTAAATGATTGGGTAGTCCTTCCTGAACAAAATGATGTATCATATTGATATAATACCACTAAGAAAAAAATCCAGGTTTTATGCAAACCTTACCTTAAAGGGCTTTTTTTTTACTCGCATAAATGACACAATTTAGCAGTCCAAAATTACATTTTCAAAAGTCATATACTGAAATACTATAAAATGAATTTGTATTAGACATCAACTGACATGGTAAAAACATATGTCAGACATTAAAAGTGTTGCAAGTCAAAAGATTTTGAACTAGCACTTGTCAAGATCTCTGCTGAGTGCAATTAGAGAGTAGGTCTTATGTACCAGGTATACAAAGAACCAACCGTTTTGATATGCTAATATTAATATAAACACACATTAGTCTATATCAAAGTAATTCTACATAGTATTAAATTCTGAGACTATTTTTATTGATGGATAGTTTAAGATGCGGCTATTGTATAAGTTAATTCTCAATTTTACTCAATAGTTGTACATACAAGATTATTTTTCTTGTTGTGGAAGTGGTTAAAGGATTATGTATACTCTGTTATAAATTTGGTGCAGTGCGACGTAGATCAATGTTTAATATGTTTGTATTTAGTCGTGTCGTACTATCTAGCAGCCATATATAGACAACGGCATTCTAGTGGACATAAACATTGTATTGAATCAAGTTTAACATCAAATTGCAAGAACATGTATCAGTGTAATGAAATTAACAATCGATGTTGATTAATAATACCCATAACTTATCTTTATTCTTTTTTTGAAATCATTCGTGGTAAAATGGCAAAGTTCTTTCGGATGTGAGTGTCTCTCAAGTGAGAGGTTTATCTAGCTATAAAACCAATTTACAATTTTCTACATACCAAAATGCCTGTACCAATTCAGGAACATGAGCTTTGGATTCTGCCATTTGATAAGGGACTTTCTTTTTTGAATTCAGTATTTTTGTGATTTTACTTTTTTGGAACATTTGTCAGAAAATGTTTTATATTTTTAGCAATAAAAGTCGGATCTAGGATTTTCAACAATAAAGATGGCAAGCGAGTTTTTTTAAGGTTCATATATAAATTTCTACATAAGATACCAAAATGGCAAAGTCTCGACTCAGTTCCTTGCGCAGTCAAAAAGGGTTGCTACATGATTATGACATAGAACCTTCGTGTGTGCTATGATCTGTATTGTTTTGCTTCAAATTTTGTTTGTGACCTTCATTTGTCTTAACAAATCAATGAGAGTTTAACATCGAAAACTAATGTTGCCTTTTGTCATATACATGTTTATGCAATTTCATTACGAGCATTGAAACATTCAGTCATGTCCCTTAAATAGAGTAGTTAGGGTTTTTCTTGTTTGACTGCCAGCTTTGACATATTCCTAGTATTGACACTTTCTGCAGACTGCTATTATTTTTCTTTGAAAAATACGAGTATAGACATGTTCCTTATCTTGGCAATTACTTCTGATGATTTTTAATTTGATGTGTTTCCCTCAGTTTTACTTTGTAATCTGGATTAGTTTTTTTCTCAATCGATTTATGATTTCAAATAGCGGTAAACTACTGTTGCCTTTATTTATTCGATATAGTGTTAATTGACATAGTAACAAAATAGATGTCATGAAACTTGTTGACATAAAGGGAATAAAAACGTTGTATTCTCAATTTCACAATTACATTTTGCCGGAAATGAAAATGACTTAAAATAAGTTTGAAGTCTATATTAAATAAAAGATTATCCAAACACGAAAAATCAAATACAAAATACAAAATCTAACAGACATTTAAACAGGATATGTTACAACAGACAGTAGTATTAACTTAAGTATTATTTGGACAGTAGGAACTTACATTAAAACACCCCGTTGGCATGGCAGTGATGTTTTAAACACAAATGTAGGTAGTAAAGTTTAATTTAGAATATTTTAATTTACCAAAATACTGAAACAGAAAATGTCTTGCACAGGTTTAAATAACCAGATGCGTGAAAAAGTTCAGTTTTATTTTGATCCTTTATATTCCTGGTTGTTTGGATTCAGTTGGCTGGAGTGGTTGTCCAGGTCTGGCTTAGTCCCGGTTCCAGAATATCCAGACTGATGTCCTTCATATTTAGTGCTTGTTGGATTACACTGGGCAGACTTGTTGTCGTTACTTGCTTGACCTTGACCTCTTCCAGACATGTTTCTACTGTAAAAGATTAGAGATAAGTATGAACTGGTATCCAGAATTTCCAAATAAGCAAACAAAAATGAAAATTCAATGTTTTGCTTATACAATTAATTATAACATTTATTTAAAGCATCAAGTGAAGTTTCATAATATCAACAAGAATCAATGCAATCCAATAGACAGTATTTAAATGCATTCATTTCATAACTTAAATAATGTTTTACTTTTCTACAAATTAACAACAAATCAATTTGAAAATATGCAAATTAGACCTTGGTTTTCTTATTGTTTTACTGTGTATTAAATATTGCTGGTATTATGAAACCATGTATTTAAAGTGTGTACGAAGAATGCAATAATACATTATTTTAACGCTCATACTTCGTTTATCGATCGCTTATATTTCATTTGACATGATGCATTTTCTGAAAATTCTGTTGTTTATTACATTCTTGTGTATTCAGTTTCGTATTTTAAATGGCCCAGATTTATGACAACAATACACTTGATTTTTTTTTGGTCCGGAATAAAAACCCATAATTTCTTATAGCTAGTTCATTCAAACTCTAGGTGATAGTTGTTTCATTTACAAACATACCAACTCTACTTAATTTTATTCAGTTTTGAAAATTTCACAGTCCAATTATCATACTTTTTTTAAATGATCACTAATTAGTTTCTGACCTTTGAACGGATAGAATAACTAAATATGCCAACATTTTCAGGTTTAATGATTCGGACTGACGCATTAAAAGAAACTGTGGTCTTAGATTATTGTATATCTCATAAACAGAGAACAATTCTTTAAGGTACAACTTTGTAAAGATAACCAAATGTTAGTCTGTTTACTATGTTAATATAAACCATGTTAAATTTTAAGAAACGTTTATGAATATATCTTTAAAGACGAGCTTATTGTGTAATGAATAATAAAAACATATTTTATAGTACGTACATACCTGATTCTGTTTTGTGGTAGAAAAAGTAATAAGAGATGTCTGTATGCTTGGTTAGAACGTAAGTGATCCAACTAGCGCAGTGCGACGCAGAAGGATCTGAGTATGCTTTTATAGTCGGGTTATGCTATTTTGAAGCTAAATATAAATAACGGTATTCGATTGGATCGTTAAAATTTCTTTGAATATATTTTGACTCCACTTGGTTAGAGGTATATTTTTGTTTCAATTTCTGAAAATGCATGTACTAATATCTAGGAAATCGAATGTATATAACGGTTAATACTACTATTACTTACCTGTGGAATATTAGATTCCACCATACAATTACGACGCAGTTATATTTGTTACCATTTGTCTGAAAATTTTCAATATCTAAAAATAAAACATTTTCATTAATGTACAAATGAGGTGAAATAAGGGTTGTCGTTGGCCTAAGGTGACAAGTGGGTTTTATACATACAATGATTACTGATGTAAGCATCATTTAATGGTCTAGCAGAACTTCTCCACAAAGCTGTTTAGTGTTGCTATTTATAACAGTACGTCCATCTAGTTTTCAGAATAATTTTGTACCAGGTGTAATGCAGAAAAGCTGAAAAATAAGGGAGCTCGTCAGTCACTATACTAAAAAAATTCAACATGTTCCGTACGCAAATTTGACGCAAGATTATCTTTCACACATATTTGTACATTAACTGAACATATTGTTTTCTATATTCAATAACAGATTCAAGTTTCATACAAGTGACAATTAAAGATAACGAAGAAAAGAGGTGCTTCAACGATTTCAAGAAAAAGTACCCCAACTATTATGATAAATCGAATAAATTGCTTTGAACATATTAATAAAATAACAGATCAATGACTTTCGAACAGCGGTATACTATTGTTGCCTTTATTTATAAGTCATTCTTTAGAGGATCAAACGAAATTCTTATACAGCAAGTCATCTTTACTTTGGTATTCCGAAATTATTTCTTTGCATAAAAGAAACCTGAAATTATGTGCATGTCATTTAAATTATCTATTTTTAAACGCTATTATCAATGTGTTGTTATTGAATAATACAAGAACTGAGGCGAAAACAAGGTCATTAATTGTAAATAAATAATCTATACGTAAGTATTAGTATAGAATAACTTCTAGAAATAAGTACTTTATTTTATTAACTTTGGCGAATCATAGTTTATTATTAATTCAGTTAATATATAGTGAGAAATCACTTGATTTGATACTCATCATTTCAACTTGAAGTTTTTTCCCACTGAATGTCTTTATTATTTCATTGCACAATCTTTTTTAATTTCTTAGGTTAGTAAATAGTTATCAAAGGTACCAGGATTATTATTTAATACGTCAGTCTTGCGTTTCGTCTATCTTAGTGACGCTCAGATCAAAGTATTTAGAAATATATGTTAAAAGTTGAAGAGCATTGAGGACACAAAATTCAAAAACGTTGTGCCAAATACGGCTAAGGTAATATATGCCTGGGATAAGAAAACTATGAGTTTTTCGAATAATTTATAATTTTGCAAACATTTTATTTATATTAAAACTAGAGGCTCTAAAGAGCCTAAGTCGCTCACTTTGGTGTATTGTGCATATCATAAACGAAGCACACAGATGGATTCACGACAAAATTGTGTTTTGGTGATGATTATGTGTTTGTCTATCTTACTTTGTTGAACATTCTTGCTGCTTACAATTATATCTATCTATAATGAACTTATGAATCTATCCCAGAAGGTAAAATATTTTGTAAAAATTTACAAAATTTATGAAAATTGTTAAAAGTTGAATATAAAGGGCAATAACACCTTATGGGGTCAATTGACCATTTTTATCATGTCGACTTATTTGTATGTCTTATTTTACTGTACGTTATTGATGTTTAAAGCTTTTCTCTATCTATAATCATATCCAAGATAATAACCACAAAACTGCAAACTTTCTTAAAATTACCAATTCAGGGGTTGTCCGATTCATCTAAAAATTCCAGGGCGGATAGATCATGTCCTAATAAACTATTCTTGTAAGAATTGCTTTAAATGCTTTAGTTTCAGAGATATAAGCCCGAATCTACTTTGTATCCCTATGTTCTATTTTTAGTCATGGCGGCCATCTTGGTAAGTTGGCCAGGTCACCGGACACATTTTTAAAACTAGATACCCCAATGATGATTTTGGCCATGTTTGGTTAAATTGGTTTCAGAGGAGAAGATTTTTGTAAAAGTTGCGACGACAGACGACGACGACAACGACGGGCGACGGACACCAAGTGATGAGAAAAGCTCACTTGGTCCTTTGGGCCAGGTGAGCTAAAAATGTGACCATACAATTTAACACCGAAGTGCTCACTACTGAGTTAGTGATAGCCTCGTGGACAAAACATCCACCATCTAAGATATACGACAATTTGGAATAATATTACCTTTTATTTTAAGGTAAATCTTTGAACCAATGAGCATAAGTGTTACTCACTAAAAATGTATCTCTCATATATTTACATTTACAAACATGGCGTCGAAGCATTGTATATATTAATGAATACTTTCAAACTGTTTTTACAATATTCATCAAATTAGTTGCATGATCTCAAATCTATACTATTAAACGAGAAGACCTCATTTTGGGTGTCGCTTCTCTTCCTTCCACAATAAATCAATCATCATGCCTCTGTGTCCTATAGGTAACATGCATAGACGCATTTGTCATCTATTCTTATGAGTATTCAGATTGAGTTATTTTGGGAGAAAAACGACAAAAAGGAGTCCGGATATGATTCCGTCATCAGACTGACTTTTAGTCAAAGATACGAATTCCTGTTTGAAACATGCACAAATACAACCAATCGTATGATAGATAACAAAAATGAAAAATAGATAAGCCAATCAGAGCGTTCTCCATATCATGGTGTTTAGATCGCAAGAACAACAACTATTATACCTCCTTAGAGAGGACAATCATTTTTCGCGTTTACCTACATGTAAACTACGATTATACTACTTTAATATATAGAGACTCTCTGTATTCTGTCCACTTTTTTTTTTAAATGTTTACTATTTAAGGGGTCATACCAGTTGCATTTATATTAAAAAAAGTAAAACATATGACACAAGTACAATCAATCGTAGAACGTTCTCCATATCATGGTGTTTAGATCGCAAAATCACAACTATTATACTTCCTGAGAGAGGACAAATATTTTTCGCGTTTATTTACATGTAAACTACGATTATACTACTTTAATATATAGAGCCTCTCTGTATTCTGTCAGGGAATTTCTATGTTAGTATAGAATGTCCCTATAATTCTGTTTACTGTTTTCTTTATAATGTTTACTATTTAAGGGGTCATACCACTTGCATATATATTGAAATAAATACAACATGCTCAACTTTATCTAAAACTACCTCGACCAAAAACTTTTACCTGAAGTGGGACAGACGGACGAGACGGACGGACGGACGACCGAACAAACGGGGATTGATTCTGACGAGATCCGGGAATATATTTTTCGATTTCGGGATATTAATTTCTTTAAATTATGCATCTCGGGATTTCATGGTTTTAAGCCCGGGATTTCGGGATCAGGACCCTTCCGATCGACAACCCCTCAAATTAGCCTTAGTCGGTATAAGTCATTTATATATGATTCAAATCCTACCATTGGCATGTTAATAAATAAACTCATCATAGATATCAGGACTAAATTAAGTATACGCCAGACGCGCTTTTCGTCTACAAAAGACTCATCAGTGACGCTCGAATCCAAAAAAGTTAAAAAGGCCAAACAAAGTACGAAGTTGAAGAGCATTGATGACCAAAATTCCTAAAAGTTTTGCCAAATACAGCTAAGGTAATCTATGCCTGAGGTAGAAAAGCCTAAGTATTTCAAAAAATTCAAAAATTTGTAAACAGTAAATTTATAAATATAACAATATCAATGGCAATTCATGTCAGCACAAAAAAAAAGGCTCTCAAAAAAAGTACTGATGGATTGTCATAGAAGCATATTTTTTTAGACTAATAAATGTATATATATATAAGCAGTTACATTTATTTCATGTTTGAAACGGTGCAAATTTTTAATTTGATTTGACTTTTACCAAAAGAAGCATTGTTGCAAATGAGAAGAATTGTGGTCGTAGGCCAGAAGCACGAATATAATTGAATTTAACAGAAAGGATAAAAATATTGGACTTTGGAAAAAGGGAGATACCTTTTATACATAATATCTTTTACAAAAAACCATCCTACAACATTTCACAAGCTGTATATGCCCGCGATTTCGCGGGTGTGTTCTAGTTGTATTTAAAACTGAAAAATGTATTAATGCTCAAAATACAACAGACGGCAGTTAAACTGACCAACGCTGCTGTTTGCAAAGAGATCTCGACATGATGTAGGTAAAAAAATGCCACAGGATTAACCAACTTCTTTGAAAATCATCACTTACTCGTGTTTATCAAGTTCTACATAAGATAAATGTACAGTGAATATGCCACATGTGAAGCAGGATCTCCTTACCCTTCCGGAGCACCTGTGATCACCCTAAGTTTTTGGTTGAGTTCGTGTTGCTTAAGATTTCTATGTTGTGTCTTGTGAACTATTATTTGTCTGATTGATTTTTTTATTTTCTAGCCACGGCGTTGTCAGTTTATTTTCGATATATGAGTTTCACTGTCCCTTTGGTATCTTTTGCCCCTCTCAAATAAACTGTCATGTATCAATTACGCATATTTTTTGGAAAATAATTAATGAATTGGCAAATGAAGATTTGATTATTTTAAACCACACTTTAGACTATTTACCAGATTTGTAAAAACATAAGCAACACCACGGGAGTCACATGTGGAGCGGGATGTGCTTACCCTTCCGCAGCATCTTAGATAAACCCTAGTTTTAGTGGGATTCGTGTTGTTTAGTCTTTAGTTTTATTTGTTATGTCTTTTTTACCATTATCTGTCTGTTTGTCTTTTTATTTTCACCCATGGCGTTGTCAGTTTATTTTCTATCTATGAGTTTGACTCTCCCTCTTGTATATTTCGTCCCTCTTTCAGAAGGCTTTAATTCGTTTTTGAGTGATTTCTACACAAATGTGCATTTATCATCAAAGTATTTATTAAGTTATATTTCAGAAATATAAAATCCATATTAATTTTCGATTTCCTGTTAAAGTTTAACGAATCTAAAATTGTAACACATTCTGGTACATTTTTTTTACCTTTACCATGAAAAGTTTGTTGGTTATCAATGTTTCACCCGTAATCTGAACCGTATGTAATTGTACAGATTACACAAGACTTGCATCAATTTGTATTTTTCCAATTTTTAAATATTCCACTGATTATTGTTTTTGTCTGGGAGAACGTATTTTCAAGTTGTTATTTATTTGAACTAGCTTTCAGTTAACTCGAATAATTCAAGCCCTTTCCGTGTCCGATTTTCTCCCACACGAGGGCTTGAACTCCTTATGATCATTGGCCGCGTCGCCTGCTCTCTGTGAGAGAGAGCCAATCGGCGGCGATCAGGATAATGAGTCTGCGCAACTGTCTTGTAATTGTCTTACCGAACACATGTGTTCAATTAACACAAATCCGATAATAATTAATTAACATCAATTAACATTAGTTAACATCATTTAACATCAATTAACATCTGGAACTCCTCCTTCCTTAGCTGCCAATTTAAATCAAAATTCCCATATTGCATAGCGGTGTGAATTTTCCGGTTGACGGTCTTGATCGAGGAAGACGCTCAGGCGTTAATGTAGCCTTCGTAGATCAGCGGAATATAACGACTGAATTATTCGGGTTAGCTTTCAGTTACTGTATTCCTAACTCGTGTCAGTGTTTTGTCTTTATGTAAGGTACATGGCAATCTAATGGATAAATTTCAAGTTTTATCTCACCGCCGGTTTAGCACCGTCACGTTGTTACCCCTATGTATACCTAGGGGGTTACTAAATTTCATAGGGATTCATGATGTCACGTCTACTACTAATGGTGACGTCGTCTTTTAATGTTTTTCATTGGGTTTTTTTTCTCTACTAAACGCAGCAGGAAAAGTACTACGTGCGATAAATTTGTTAAACTGTTCACTACTGACCCCCTATGAATCCATAGAGGATGAGTAAAATTCACAGGGGACTCAGCCTAATTTGTATTTTATCAACCCTCATTGGATCCGTACGGGGTCAGTATTAAAACCATATAGATTATAATATTGCTCGTTACTGAGCCCATACAGATCCATATAGACTAGTAAAATTTTACATTTTAAAGATTTTATTCACCCTCTATGGTCCGTAGGAGGTCAGTAGTGAACCGTAGAACGAATTTATCGCACCGCGGAACATTTCTGAAAATACACAATCGCAAACACAACAAAACTAATAATTTACGTCACCATTTACAGAAAACGTGCCTTTATGACACCCCCCCCCCCCCCCGCCCCAAATGGAATTAACTCCCCCTACAGATCCATAGGGGGTCACTACGTGACGACGTTGAACCTATCACAACTTGATAATTCCACCTATTCACAAGAGAAGAACTAACAAAGAAATTAACTAGTCAGCTATAAAAGACCCGGAAATGACAAAATCATTTTCAACTGTTTAATCTAGTTTGCTCTAGTGTGTTATGAAACCAATGTCCCTTGTCTCATGTTATGTATAACAGAGTGTTTTTCGTTATGTTCACTTTAACCACAAGATAATACAGTCAAATTAATGAAAGCATTATATAAGTTGATCTGTTGTGACAGTGGTGTTTTTGTTTTGATTACTGTGGCGCCTCGTAATTTCGAGAATACATGTTAACTCTGTCAAAGACTTTACGTGTCTTTTATGATATGTCTTGTTTTTTATCATTATGACGCACCCATTATCGCTCCTCCTGCGAATTCGTTTTACGGGAAATTGATTGGTTCAACTATTGATGATTTTGTCATAACTTTTACTAATATGACAGTTATCTAAACATTGAAAAACAAATTAAAAACATAGAAATCTAGTAAAAAATCAGCCAAAATATAATATTGAAAACAGACGGTAGAGTAGCCTGAATAAGCACTTGAGCACTAAGAACTCATATAAGGGTAAAATAACTTTGCATGGCAGTGATGTGTTACACACAGAATAAGGCACATAAGTTAAATTTGGAATAATTTAGTTGATCACAATGTTCATACAGCAAATTTCATTGACATATATTAATACATGGTTTAATTATTCATTGTTTTTCCGATCCCTTATATTCTGGATTGTTTGAATTCTTTTGGTTGGAGTGGTTGTTCAGGTCTGGCTTAGTCCCGGTTCCAGTGTAACCAGGCTGATGTCCTTCATATTTAGTGCTTGTTGGATTACCCTGGGCAGACTTGTTGTCGTTACTAGCTTGGCCTTCACCTTTTCCAGACATAATACTTCTATAAAAGAAAAAGGAGTCATATGTTTTATTAGAGCTCAGCAGAACCGCTTACCCCGAAGTAAGCATAAAATTCGTTTGTTTTTTCTTCTAAAGGTACGTCATATTAAAGCAATGAGTGCAGCTTCCGACAATCCGCATAACTCAGTCCAATTCAACATATAGCAGGGAAATCAAGTCATTCAATAATTTTTCATCGCTAAAACTAAGAATAATTTGTGCGACAAAGTAACACAATCATATTTAATATATGCAGTTAACGTATTAATTTTCCAATTATGTTTACCCTTATTATTGTTTTGAACCAAAATTATTTTGGTCTTAATTATTTCCTAACAATCTTAGATTTTTCCATATACAAATCATATTTGTATCTAATCAGAAATTGACAAAGGTAAATCTTTATCAAATTTTTGTTCGAGAATATATAAAAAGTTACAACGAAAACAGAACAATGAAACTTAATCCATTACTAAAGTCACTAAAAAGACGTCTAGACGATTGATAGAATAAAACATAATGTATTAAAATGTTGTATAATTGTATTTCACTAAATTTATACATATTATTATAATATATAGATATAGGAAGATGTGGTGTGTATACATATATACAAGCAGCTGATTGCTAACCTGTGCAATCAGTGGAATATTACAGGATGCATCAATAAAAGCTAGGTTTCTTGGTTTTCCAATGTAACAAGCATATTTGATGAATAGATATATAATGTTGTTAAAAAAAAATGTTTTGAACCAGAGTCGTGTTTTGTTAGGATCAGATGTGCAACATTTATTAGTCCATTTTTATTAAATTAATTGAATAATTCACTAATGTATCAGTCAAATGATTAGAATAGGTATAACAAAAGAAACTTGATTAAATAGTTTTAAAAAGGAAAAAGGGGACTGACACTTTATAGGAATTATTCTCAAACAATATTTCATACATCATTGTTAATATAATGAACTTTTATTTAACCGTCAAACAAGTGAGAGGTTAAGCTAGCTTTATAACCAAGTTTTATCCACCATTTCCTACATAAAAAAAATCCTGAGCCTAGTCATGGATGTTGCAGTTGTTGTTCATTCGTTTTATGTGTTTGAACTTGTGTTTGATATTGGCATTTGAAAAGGAACTATCCGTTATGAATTTCTTCACCGTTCAGTATTTTTGTGATTTTCATTTTTCCCGTCTCTTAAACATGACATCACTAAAAAATACAACAATTTGTGAAATGATAATGTGCAGATAACCAAGGTTAGCCACGCTATTCAATATCATGTTAAATTCCGAGAGTTTTTTTCATAGATATATATTTTTTTATGGCGAGCTTATTGTGCAAATGATTTTTAAATATATTTTACAGTTGTACTTACCCGATTTCTGTTTTCTGGTTGAAAAAATAGTAAGAGATTTCTGTAATCGTTAGTAAGAACGTTAGTGAGCCAACTCGAGCAGTGCGACGCAGATCAATCTGTAATCGTCTTTTATAGTGGGGTCGTACTATCTTTAAAATGTATGCAGATAACAACATACGGTTGGACCTTAAACATTTCTTTGCATCAACTTTGACATATAATCGGTAAGGGAATGATTTAATCAATGTTTTCATTTTCTGAAAATGCATGTTTATTAATATCTAGCAAACAACATGTCAATGACGGCTTATGCTACAATCACTTATCTAAACTACATTGGATTCTTCTGTACAAATACAACAGTTCTTTTTGTAATCTTTTGGAACGTTCGTCTGAAATTTTGCAGAAATCTATAAATGAACAATTTTCTTTAATAATAGTTGCACTTGACTAAGTGTAATCGTAGGACTAGCTGGCAAGTGATTTTTTTCATTCATACATAAGCAGGTAAAAAGGTATGTTTCATCGTAAACAACATATTCTTTTGAAGTCATAAACAGTTGCCATAAATTACATATCTTTTAACTTGTATTTTATTTAAACTTTGCAACAACATCAGAATCTTTGATGTTGTGAAAATCATATCCCTTTTAAACTCATTAAATGGCAGGTGTCATGCAGAAATTAACAAAAAAAGAGAAACACGTTGGCTGTTGTACATTAATTTATTTATTTCCAAAGTATTCCTTTAGTAGATTTGAAAAAAAATAATGGATGATAAAATTATTTTTTCCGCCAAGTTCGTTCCTTAACTACAGAAATTACAGACGTAAAACTCTGTCGTGTTTGATATGTGAACAAGAATGTGTCCAAAGTACACGGATGCCCAATCGCACTATCCTTTTTCATGTTCCATGGACCGTGAAATTGGGAAATAATTTAATTTGGCATTTACTTTAGAAAGATTATACTATTAAAGGTACTAAGTTTCAAGTTAATTGGACTTCAATTTCATCAAAAAATACCTTGACCAAAAGCTTTAAATTGAAACTCCCACTTTCATTTTCTATGTACAGTGGACCGTGAAATTCGGGTCAAAAGTCTATTTTGGCTTTGAATTAGACAGATCATATCATAAGCAACAAGTGTACTAAGTTTCAAGTTGATTGGACTTCAACTTCATCAAAAACTACCTTGACCAAAAACTTTAACCCTGAACGTACTCACAGACGAACGGACGGAAAGACGAACGGAGCCACATACCAGAAAACATAATGCCCCTCTACTATAGTAGGTGGGCATAAAAATATAAAACAGCTGTTCATGAGCTTGGTTTTGGTTATTTTTTTTATGGCATAAAAACTCTTTAAATTAAAAAAACAATGTCTTTGAAACCCCATTTATGTCAGACTTGAATGATTCGAGGAATATAGCGAAAACAAACAAAGGTTGAATTAAAAGATTCCAGGTCAAGGTATTTAGGCAAATAAATAATCTTATGTAATAATTATGTAACAATAATAAACTTTTGTCCTTTTGGTATCTCGTAGGTTATCATCAATTCAGTTTAATCACTATGAGAAATACTATAACTTTATTTTCATCGTTCCGAACAGGGTGGTTTTTTTTTTTTTGAAGTTTTGTTTAAGAAATAAAGGCACCAGTAGTATACCGGTGTTAAAAAGTCATCAATCGATTAAGAGAAAACAAATTCGGGTTACTAATTAAAACCGAGTGAAACATATAAGCTATAAGAAAATAAGAATATACACAATGTTTGGCAGTAGTTACAAAAACACGACAACGTTCGACACCGAGTTAAAGTATGCAACGTTTGCTGTTACCACTGACACTTATTGTCTGTTCCTTAAGCATAAAAAGGAAATTATGCTACTTTTCATCATAGCTTCACTTTTTCTGTAGTACCCTAGACCCCCTTATGTATTTTTGAAATTGCATCTATTAAATTCGTTATTCTTTCATTTTTTTTTTTTTATTTCATTTATACACGTTATCTTGCCATTTGTTGAATTGCATAGATCATTTACTTTCAATACAAATAATATTACGTACAATATTATTTTTGGTTGTGAAAAAATTCATGTTGGTCCGATGCTTTTTTCCAAGATGTACTTCTTCGTCTTTTTCATTAAACACACTAAATTGTTAGCGTTGTTTATTTATTGATATAAGCGTTTGTGTGTGCATAGGTGTAATAAATGGCTACTAAGATAGTTGGATAGCCCAGTTTCTGATACAACAAAAACAATAGTTTGTTTTACTTAACTTTTTATTTTATTTATTGATTGATACATCATTAATCAAATTCATTGTTTGCTAAGATTTCCAAGATTCAAAAAATGTAATGAGATAGGGTAGCTGCTCACAGAAATTATATACTTTTGCAATCTTTACATTTTATAAATCGAATTCAGATTTTTCTTTAGTGGTCAGAAGTATACTAGTCAACAAAAGAAACGATACAAGACTTTTTTCAAATTAAAAATAAAGTTTTCCGTTCATTGGACCAATATTGAAGAAAGTTATATTTAATCGTTATGGAAATATAAATCCGTTAATTTTGTTTTATTTTTTTTGCTTTTGTGACGTTTTTCGCGATTTTTTTTTTTTTTTACAAAATTTACATAAAACGACAATTTTAAAAGCAGAAGTTCCAACTAATGATGCCAACCCCTCATTTAAAGGTAAAGACAGTGTTTGCCATCAATTTGTTTTTAAAAATCATGCAGTTTCTTCGTTTATTTGTGAAGCAAAGTTCTGACCCACGAGAAATCGTAAAAATGTATATGTCGTGTACAAGTTGCGATTTTGTACAGGTTATAACCTGTACAAAAATATTGTACATGTTATAACTTGTATAATGCAAAAATACAAGTTATAACATGTACAAAAGTGCCTCATACATGTTATAACCTGTACAAAATATTGCTTAAAAATGGTTTTAACTTGTACAAAATTTAAGATAAATCTTATTGAAGTAAAATATACATTAAAATTCACCAATGGATAAAGAACAACAATAAATAGGCCAGACCTTGTTTTTTTTCTGTAGAGGACAATGATCACAAAGTTTAAGAAATATATGTTTCATGACTTATGTTGGCAAAATGTGTTTTCACGTAAATGTATGTTTTATGCAGCCTATCATGGCTTAAATAAGTGTGACACTATTTACTAAAAGCTTGCATTTCCTCAATGACAATTACAACTTCTCTTCAACATGTTTGGCCTTATGTAAATTTACAAACTATAAGATCATTGCACAAGGCGAATTTCATTTTGATGTTTTAAATATATATCCTCTACTTTGAAAGCATGTATTTGTGGCCTCTGGATGTTGTCTGCTGCATTGGCGGGTTGTTGTCTTTTAGACACATACCCCATTTCCATACCCAATTTTATTTGTAGACACATCTATCCTGGCCATCCTCTTATGTCTTTTAGTGTCAACTAGAATAAAAGTATTTTACTATTGCTTTCAAAGTGGACACCAGGGGCGTAGCTAGGTATTCAGCCAACTGTAGGCACCAATCGGCAGGAGGTCTGGGGGCCGCTCAAAGCCCCCAGTAGGTCCGCCCTGGTAGGGGATCAGGGGGGGGGGTAAAGCTCCCCGACGGAAAACGGTTTTCAGCATTTAAGCTGCATAATATTATGTACAAAAATATTAAATTTACTGGTTACATATTCATGATAAAAATTAAAATATACATGATGAAAAGTTCACTAACAGCAGCTACGCCCCTGGACACTCACAATTATAATTCATCAAATAAAAATATGTCCATAGATAGTCATAAGAGGATCATAAAAAATATCGAATGACAGGTCTGAGGAATGCTTCGTAATACCGACCCCTGGACATTAACTGTTTCAAAAAAGGACAAAACACACAAACATGTAGGAATAATAAAAAAGTTATAAAAATAGTATTGAGGCTAATAACATCTATTGCGATAATAGAAACATATCCTTTTTTTTCGATTTTGTACAAGTTAAAACCATTTTTAAGCAATATTTTGTACAGGCTATAACATGTATGAGGTACTTTTGTACATGTTATAACTTGTTTTTTTGCATTATACAAGTTATAACATGTACGATATTTTTGTACAGGTTTTAAGCTGTACAAAATCGCAACTTGTACACGACATATACATTATCAACTGATTTACCTTAGACAGTATCTGTAGAGCGATATTCAAAAAGCGTTAACAATCTTAAAACTAATCCGAAAGGTTTCAAATTTACTGTGTGTTGTTTTCATATCTAAAGCATTGATTTGAGACGAAAATTAAAAAAAAAAATGCATTTTTTGAGATTTCAAAAACACTTTTTTCCCCAAAAAATTTGAAAAAACAATATTTCAACCCATTAGTTACAACATGAACATAACTTGATTAGCATATTGAATATTTTTAAACAAATTTGAAATTTTATTCAGTACTTAGAAAATTATGTGTCGATTTTTTATTTAACTTTCCGCAAAACTAATTTGCACCCTATGATCGTTTACACGGAATTTAGATACTTTCCGACAAGTTTTGATTTTCATTATCACATGTGCATACATTGCAAATGAAAGCTTTTTAAAATAGTGTATCTCATTTTGTTTTATATTTAATACTTTTTGATAAATTTTATTTCAAAGTCGTGTATCGTTTCTTTTGTTGACTAGTATATATTCATGTTAACCCTTTGTTGTTTATTTTCCCTATTAGTATTTGTACTTACGGTACATTATTTTTTGTAGAATAAATAGAACTGTCAAAAAGAGTTAACATGATGAGGTATAAGATTTGATAATTTAAAAAAAAAAACATGATCATCTTGCCGATTTTATGTCCTTTATATATAAATATGCATCTATTTTACAAGAATGAATTCGGTAATATTTTAGAAAAAAAAACCACTGAAGTAAATTGCGTTATTTTTCTTATGCTAAAGGTCTACGAGTCATGATGAATGCAAAATTTAAAACAAATCAGTAATATATGCAATCTTCTGTATCGTTACCTAAAGTAAGTTTTTGAATTGACAGCGCAGTTTTATGATAGAAAAAAGGCAACAGTAGTATACCGCTGTTCAAAACTCATAACTCCATGGACAAATAACAATATCGGGGTAACAAACTAAAACTGAGGGAAACGCATTAAATATAGGAGAACAACGACACAACATAAAAATTTAACACATACAGAAACGGACTAAGCATTAGACAAAATCCTATAAGAATAACAAATATAACATCAAAACCCAATACATGAATTTGGGATAGATAAGTACCGTGAAACGTCTTATAGCAATGTCAATTCACACTCAAAAATAAGAGAAAACAAACGACACAACGGAAACACAACGTTAAAATGTAACACACACAGGAACGAACTATAATATAACAATGGCCATATTCCTGACTTGGCACAGGACATTTAAAAAAAAACTTTTAAAAAAATGTAAACGTGTGTAAATTGACAGATTAAGCTTTCAAATTCTTCCAATTTTAGGATTAACAGGTTATTACTTTGGTCTTGAAGAACATTATTTATAACTTGTAAATTCATAAAACTATCTTTTTGTAAATACAAGTATTTATATGTCATGGCTGACTTTTGTCTTTCTTATCATGATTTTTTGGGCTTTTTGCTAATCTAATGGATCAAATCATTTTTAACTCTTTTTTAGTTTATTATCATATGCTTTTAAACCACTGTCTAAAGTTATATATGTGCTCACGAAAACGTTTAACCCCGCAACCTTTCTTGATATGTCTGTTCTGAGTAAGAAATCTGTAATTATATGGTTGTTGATTAATGCTGTTCTGTCATATTTTTATTTTGTTTATTCTGCTTTCAATACTGAGGCCGAATATTTTGCAAATGTTTCACAACAAATTCTTTTCTGTATTATAGTTTTCCTTTTTTTTTTAGATTCCCTGTTTGATTGAGATTTCATGATAAATAGAAAGTAGTTTTTCGCTCAAAGTAGTAATTTCTTGTTATGAAATTATTTCAATTTCCGTGATACATTTGGAAAATTTTCCTGTTTCATATTCTTTTTATGATAAAATCTTATTTTTTTCTCCAAAGCTTATTTCTGGTTAAGTTTTTTTTTTAATTTCCTTATACAATCCAGTTTATGATGTTTGCTACTCTGTTTAAGAATAAAACTTTTTTTTAAAACTGTTATAAATTAACAGTATATAAATAAAGAAATAAAAAAAGCAGGCAGAAATGTAAGGTCTTTGCGCTTGTTAAATATATTAAGCCATTGCAACTTTTTGCGGGTTAGCGGACATAGCTTGAATATAATTACATTGATAAAACCAGAGGATTTCTAATATCTGGCAACTTTCAAATAAATGTAATAGAATATGCTGGTTCACCATAACATATAGTATAAGTAATATAGTTTCTAAATTTTTATTGATTTTTTTTTTGGAAAAAATACGATGTATTTCACCAAACCACATGTATTTCCACCTCTTTTAGCTTGTTTGATTTTTATGGCACTCAAGTAATTTTGTAAATTAACCGGTTCTACAAAGATAGACTGCATTTATATCAGCCACCAAAATTTAAAAGAAAATCAAATACAAATAAACGGGGATTAATTGGAAAGTAACAATAACAGTATTAAAACTGTTGACATGAAAATATGTTTTAGTAAGTTTTATATTGTAATGCAAATGTTGAAATTGAAATGATTGTTGCATGTAAACTATGAAAAACATTCAAAGCTTATTCACAATTCATTAAGGAGTACCACAAACTCTCTATATGTAAATGAGATATCAAACTTAAACGTTTAAACACAGCAAGAAATGCAGTCTACAGACAATGAATAAGGGTGCAAAGTCAAATAATCTCCATGGAACTGAGATGTGCTAATCCAATTCCAATGCATATCAACTACCAAGAAAATGTTAACTCGTACAGGTCATCATATGACGGCGTGCATTAAGCTGAGTCCACAAACAAAAACATCATTTACGACGTCGGCATTTCTCCCAAGAAAACGTAAGCGTAACAAAAACCCTGGACAATATGCGAAGAGCAGTGTAATGGAAATAGTAAGTGACTCTGCCGTGGACGAAAATTAAGAAGATTCAGAGTTAAAACGTCCTTCCTTTAAACTGTAACATCATAGCTGGACATTTGTAAAAATCAGGTATTCAGCCTGGACAATCGAATCATTCATCATTTGCAGATTTTTTTAAAACCCTTATAATGCACATTTTGAATACCAAGTCATTTCGAAATAGCAAAATAGCAAGTACATATTTTTTTACTTCCATTTTTTAATATTAATCGTTCCAAATTACTACTTCTTATGCCGGAGTTTGAGACAGGTTTAGGACACGTTGTATACGCTTCAAGGTCGTTCGACTTTACCTTAAGCGTATGCGAGTCTGTTTGTTACAAACACCCCATAATAGAACGTCCAAGATACGACCAGAACGCGTCTCAAATACTTTCAAGAAACTTTTTTCCTTCGTAGCGTGCATTACATCTACGTTTGACAAACACCAACAAACGTAATGCCCGATACACGCTTAGGTACACTTCTCGTACGCCAAATACACGCTTAGAGATCGTTGTGCACACGTTACAGGTATGATTGACAGGTTGAATGCATCAAATATTACTAGCGTGTTGGCAGCGTACATGATTTTATAACACGCCCGGCGTACATCGGAGTTTTTTTTAAATTTTTTGGTGAAGTTCATATGACGTCATAGTCCGAATCCGAAAATTTCTATTGTACGATCTATGTACAAAAAAATAAAAGACAATGAAAAATGATATATAGCCAAAAAAAAACGTGTAATTTCAATTTAAAATTATATGGAACAGAACATACAGAATGTAATGGGTTTAACATGTTTGTCTCGGCCAAACTCTTTCCTTAACGTATATAAGTCTTATATGCGCTCTGGTTGTTTAAAACTTGAACGAATGCAATCGTTTTTTAATTTATTATTTTATGTGTGTATTTTGTACGGGCTATGGGTAATATTCTACTGTTGGGTTAATTTCTTAGACTAATTAAATCCTTCTCTGGTAAAAAGTAAAAACACAATAATACTGAACTCCGAGGAAAATTCAAAAAGGAAAATCCTAAATCAAAAGGCAAAACCAAAAGTCCAAACACATCAAACGAATGGATAACAACTGTCATATTCCTGACTTGTTACACGAGAGATAATCCAATTTGAATCACGTATCATCATTCATTAAATGATTAATACGTTACTTACATGTGTTAGGTATCACTTATGTTGTCTCGCTTCTCTAAATGGAGATATATAAAGGCAACAGTAGTATACCGCTGTTCAAAACTCATAAATCCATGAACAAAAAACAAAATCGGGGTAACAAACTAAAACCGAGGAAAACGCATTAAATATAACAGAAGAACAACGACATAACACTAAAATGTAACACACATAGACAAAATCCCACGAGAATAACAAATATAACATATTTATAACATCAAAACCAAATACATGAATTTGGGATAGACAAGTATCGTGACACGTCTTATCGCAATGTGAATTTTCACTAAAAAAATAAGAGAAAACACACGACACAACGTTATAATGTAATAAACACAGAAACGATGACCATATTCCTGACTTGGTACAGGGGCATTTTGTATTTTGATATATTCAGTGTATCCAAAGCGTTTGTCTGCATGGAAGCGAAGCACTGACTACTGTGTCGTTGAAAGCCACGGAAACAACCATTCCAACAGCAGTGGTATCGACTATGACCCAGATGAGGAACAACAAAATTCATCTCTAAAGTCAACTATTTCTAACGGGGTTGGAATCTTATTTGAATACCCCACCCAATTGATTGTACCGGTTATAATGTGTTACATACTATGAAGATGTGCATATCGACATGAATTTGTATTTCCATTTTTTTCTAGGAGTTATGACCCTCTGCTTTGAACTTTGATCGAGACTTTTAAGTTTGAGTTTTTCGTTTCGGACTCAGAATGTTTGCCATAATAAACTAAACAGCCCCTTTGAAACCACACTATCATGAGATCGAGACTTTTAAGTGAGTG
Organism: Mytilus trossulus; assembly: GCF_036588685.1. Taxonomy (NCBI): domain Eukaryota; kingdom Metazoa; phylum Mollusca; class Bivalvia; order Mytilida; family Mytilidae; genus Mytilus; species Mytilus trossulus. The sequence goes on from NC_086379.1 coordinate 73,987,818, forward strand.
TTGTTCAGCAGATTCTGATTATGTAAGTACATATTGTAATGAAATCCTAGTCGGATAAAGAGAACCTGATTTTCCGATTAGAAATTGTTTTGACAGTGCACAACCAGATATTGTAAATAGATCTAGTGTAGACAAGGAACTTTTAGCAAAAACGATAGGTTTTTTTGTAAGTATAACTTTTAAGATAATTGTCATGCTGTATTTCATATATAGTCATGTGTTATATTGTTTGCACATACAAATTGTGAAAGAAACAACAGACATGTTACTATAAACGGTGAAGTTTATCAATTTATCAGATATGAAATTCTCATGGTCCACTTCTTCATAGAAGTGCCATACTTTCTACATTCATACTTAAAAGTTCTGTAAACAGATGTTTAATTATTTTTGTTTTAAAAAAATTACATAATTCAGACTTTTAGGAGTCTCTTGTTCTGTATGTTTAGCTTGATAATTAAAAAAAAAGGATGTTTACAGTATAAAACATATCAATCCTTAATGATATGTCTCACTAGTTCTTGTTCACATTTTATCACAGCAAATATATCAGTATGTAATAGTGTCCAATTATCAACATGTCTCTAACAGAGTTTTTGAATGAAGAATGACTGAAGGATCATACATTTGCTCCCAGATGACTGGTACGGCCACGAAGCTGGCTTAACATTTGGTTTATTTGACTAAATATTTCTTAATATATGTTGCAATCTGTTAATATCGACAATGCAATTTCCCATAGAAACTCTATTCACGACTAAAACTGTAACACTTTTACTAAGAAGTTGTGAAGCAAATTATATTCTAGGATTGAAAGTACATATGCACTTCTTTTTTTTTTCAAAGGTCAAAATATAGTTCTGTGCGGTATATTTTCAACGTGTATATGCCCGGAAGACAAAAACAATCAAAACCAATGAGTAAACAAAGACTCACAAAACCAAAGGACATTTACATCAACAGTTATAATTAATTAATTAATAAACAACACGAACTCCATAAAACAACCGGGAGTGAAATCAGGTGCTCCGGAAAGGGAAGCATGTCCTGCACCGTATACGGCACCGTCGTGTTACTTCTTTGTTCTGTTCGGTAATGATGGAAGGTTATTATGACTGAAAAAGAATATCAGATATGACTTCTGACACACTTTTGACATAATGGCCTATCAGCTCATGATAGCGACCATAAGATTTCTTCAGTGATGACCTTAATTTGATTGATTCATAGCCCTGCCTAAGCAACTTTTGAGAAAGCAGTATTCCTCGTTCAACAACGTCAACGTACTTTGAGCTAGCTCTAGAGTAACGTTTCAATTGTGACACATATACTCCATATGCCGGTGCCGCTGAAATTTTGATACACAGAAATGGAAAGTTGACTTTAGAAAAATTAAGAACATCGCATTTGTTATAAATTTTGGAATTCACCTATCATCAGTAGTCATTTCGAGAAAAAGGTATAAATATGAAGCAGATTTATCTGTGTCGGTAGTATCTTTAATTTCAAGTTCACTTGGATATATTAAATGTAAGTGATCATTGAATATATTATTATTAAGAGGCATTATATCATCAATATACCGAAAGGTACAAGTAAAAGACTGGGCTAATTTCTTTTCTCCTTTCTGTACGAGCCCTTGGATAAATTCTGCTTCATAGGAATATAAAACAAATCTGCAAGTAGAGGAGCGCATTTGATAACCATTGGGAGTCCAATAGTCTGTTGGAAGACCAAACCTTCAAATTCCACAAGTATGTTGTTTATTAAAAAGTTCAGCATGGCAGTGATATGCTCGTCCGTATATTTTTTTAATCTTGACTCACAGGGTAGGCTCAATTCCAGCCCAAAACTAGATATTTAAAACGTATAGTGCCCTTTTTGTTAAAGAAACATAAGATGACGAGTTCTTTCAGTCGAGCTTTAAGTTTAGTATGTGGAATAGTGGATAAAGAGTTGAAAAATCTAAGGTTTTAATGTTGGTACAATGTTTTAATGATTGAAATTGTAAATTCACCAATAATATTTCTGAAGTCCTTCTTTGACTGCAGTCAGAACTTTAGAAAGGGGTTTAGTAGAACATTTGGAAGAACCTGCAATATACCTTTCCTTATAAGGATTATTGTGAAGCTTAGGAATCCAATATCAGGATGGAAGATCATGGTCTTCATTTTTTGTATTATCCCCAAAGGAGATGAGAACCGATTTGTGGTTTATCAGGATATCCTACCTTGTTAGCGGACTTAGTCTATATGTAGGATTTCCAAGTGTGTTATTTATCCCCAGTTCCTTAATCAGGCAGTAAACGTAGTGTTTCTTGCAAACAAAAACAATATTGTGTAATGCTATGTCAGCTGGAACGACAAGATATGTGTCATGGAGGCAAGACAACTCCTTTATCACATGAGGGTCTCTAAAGATGGAAGGAGCTTTGGTGTTCATTGACCCTTTAAGTTTACTTACTGTTATCTGAATCAATGACTTCACTGATTTTATACACTCCGAAAGAGTTTCAACCTCAACCTTTTCTCTTTTTGCCCAGTCTTTTGCATAACCCTCAACATAATCCCTTAGTACTTTGAAGTTATGCTTCCAATTAATTGGCTGTGGCTCTCTGTATTTCGGACCCTTGTACAAAAGTTGTCTCAACTATTTTAGATATTGACTATGTTTAGGTCTCCAGAAATTACATGGCCAGCAGGATTATACTCGAAATGGGAATGTGAACAGGCACAATCAGGTGGTTTAGCTTTGAGGTCATCAATATTTAGATTTTGCAACACTTTTTTGTGATTAATTTATTTAGATGCAACAGAGTTTGTGTAGAAATATGATACTATAGGAGAAGATTGATCCTTAAAGTAAGAAGTAATGTTGCTTTTTACTCTTTTATGGTGAAGAATATTTCTTATATTTGTGAACTTCAAATGGAAGAATGAACGTTTTTGCAGTTCCTCCGAATGTCCAAAAACGCTCTGAATTATCTATGGTTAGCAATATCCATCACCATGACAACTATTTTATACTTCGTAGATCGACTATCTGTAGTGTGGCATTCTTCACATGCTTTCAATATAGAGTTCAGTCTGAAAATCGGAGGTGAGTACAGTTTAGAGCGAATGTGATGAATTCCAAAAGGTTTATTGATATGTTCGACAAGGCAATCAATAGAAACATTATGCATATAAGGTGGATTATAGCGACGATGTCCATGGCTCCTTGGCCAACCAGGGACCTATTGAATAAATCCATCGCATTCACTGAACTACAGATAGGGCTACCCAAGTTACCTACCGTATCTATTTTATCGTTATATCCATAAGGTGTTGTAGTACGTAATTCTCTGATACAGCATTCTTCTCTTTGTCTGCGAAACGGTGTACTTAATGTTCGATAATTGGTGTGGTGATAATTTTTTTTCTAAAATGCGAACTTTAATGGAATTTCCTGAATGGTCAATTTGGTTGAAATGTTAGAAACTATTTGTTGGTTATGAATATCGTTCACACCCGAACTATTCAGAGTTTAAACTAACACTAAATGTATTAGCTACCCCTACATGGGCTGTTGGATTACCACATATATTTTAATATAAACAATATGCATATGTAAATTTACTAGTACGTGCCCAAGTTATGTCTCTATGAGATGAACCAAAGAGTTATTTCATAACTGGGAACCAGTACGTAAACAAAATAAATTATATATGAATATTCTATTTCTCCCCCAAAAAGGAGTGGATTTAGCTTTATCTAGAAAATGGAACCTTGAATTAAAAGAAGATTTTTAAAGTACTGTTCCATAGTTATTGGGAAAGAAAATATCCAATTCTGAATTTATGCTAATTATTCATGCAATCATGGTTAAGACCATTTAATGGAATGGAGCATATATGAGAATTTTATCAGGGTTATAGTCATTCGATGCCAAATATATCACAACAGGTGTAGCGAAAGTTAAATATTGGCTTAAATCCAATACCCTTGGTAAGATTGAGATATATTTACTCTAAAGTGAATAATGCTGATTCCAATATGACATTTTTTTGGAATTTTTTTATACATTAAAGGGAGGTAAGGTTTTGTATATTTTTGACTGTTTCATTCACTAGAAAGACATCATTTTTATATTTTATAAAGATAATTTATGCAGATAAGGCCACACCAATTTGATTCCTTGTTCGACGGACCCGCCCGCACCTATTTTTTTTCAAAACAGAATTTTTTTATTTTTATTATATTCCCGCTTCCCGCATCCGGAAATGAAATCATGTCCATTTCCCGCACCGTTTTTTTGTAAATATTATAAAAAGATCGCAACATTTGTTTATAAAATCACAGTCTAGCCTTTATTTAACGATTTTAAACCTATCAGTACCCCCACAACACTGTAAATATCTGCGAGAATATTTGTTTCAGCATGAAACCAATTTATTTCACCTGGGAGTGCTCCGATATAAATATATAACCGGAAATACCAGTACAGAACAAAACGTTAGTTTCTTTCCCCCTAACTTGTATTCCCTATAAAAAATGTTCGTTGTTAAAATACCTATAAAAAATGTTCGTTGTTAAAATAAAGTACAAAGAACTTCTGAAAGATTTGCCTTCAACTGCAATTATAATGTATGGTGACGATCATACCCGCTGCAGGTTTGTGCACCTGTCCAGGTTTATTCAAGGACCTGTCGTTCAGCCGTTATCGTTTGTTGATGTGGTTCATTGGTATTTTACCGTTTGGTAATATAAATTAGATCGTTGGTTTTCCTGTTCGAATTGTGTACAAAACTAAGTTGTGGTCCCTTAAAGGTTGCTGGTTGGTCGGGATAAAAGCTCTGTGTAAATGGCCGTACTTTGACATATGTTTGTTATTATTGTAATAGATGTGCTTTGATGTGCCTGATTAATTCCCTTTAATTTGGACAGATTAATTATTTAGTATTTAAATGTTTATTTTAAGTTAAATTTGATTTAAATATAGTAGGATAAAAGTAATGAATGTTAATTTAACTGTTTTAATATTTAACTTTTGATGTTTTTATAATGTTTTAAGAATATTCATTTATTTAACTTTTCTTCAGTACCTTTTATGTTAAAGTTAGCCTGTTTAATGACAAGTTTAGGATATCATTTGATATTCAGTCGGAGTCGGCCTTGCACAGGCCTCCAAATACTCGCCGGAACTAATATTAGTACTAATCGAGTCTAGAGTTAGCCACCACTTCGGTGCAGTTCGCCAGAGTTAGTCACCCCTTTTTGGTGCAATTTTACCACTTTAAAACACAACGCGAAGCAAATTTACCTTATTTTATTTAAAAGACTAACTCTGGGAACACTCTATTTTTCATTTTACATTTGAAATTACTTTATTTTTGAACTCCGCTTAAGAAAGTTTTCTGACTCCTGTTTTATCCGACTTTGTTTAATATTCATGCATTTACTGTACATTTGTGAATAAAATTATAGTTTCATTTGATTCATTGTCTGTTGTTCAGCCATAATCTGATATCAGGTATCCCAATGGTCGAATAGGGGCGAAGTACTGGCCGCTACACGTCCCGGGAGGTGTCGTCACCGACCCCCTCCGTTACAAATGGTGCCGTGACCAGGATACCTGATTCCTCAGTTTTGGTTTGAATATTTTTTATTACATTTATTTTGATTTTGTTCAATTTTTGATTTTAAAAATGATAAAGTTTGAACAGAAACCTTGTACTTTTGACGGTGTTAGTGCCGATGTACAAGATTATTTTATTCAATTTGAAGCAGTTAGTCTTTGGAATAACTGGAATTTATCTGAAATGGCTCTTCAGTTAGTAATAAACTTAAGAGAAGAAGGACGAACTATTTTATGTCTTCTTACTCCAACTCAGTTGCAAAGCTATGATTTTTTGAAAAGTTTACTTTTTCGACGCTTTAATCCTAAGGAAAGGATAGCATTTTATAAATTTCAGCTGAATAGTTGTTTAATTTTGTCAGATGAATCTGTGTTCGATTTTGGACATAGATTCAAACTTTTATGTCATCGTGCATATCCAGATAATTTTCAAAGTATGCAAACTTATTTTATGGATCTTTTTATTGGAAAGTTAGAGAAGGAAATGGGAAAGTTTGTCCATTTTAAGCATCCTGCAACTTTTGACGATGCTATATTTTTGGCTACAGAGTTTGAGTCTTTTAATTTGACAGTTGAAACTGTTGAATGTGGAATTAAGGAAAGTGAAGAAAGTTTAGATTTTAGTTGTTTTAAGTCTGGTTTTGATCAAATTGTCAAAGTTCTTAAAAAGCTGGTTTATATGAAGTTTAAAGTTAAAACATGTTTCAATTGTTCGGTAGTTGGACATGTCAGAGCTAATTGTCCCAATAAGATTAGTAAAAGTGTCAATTCTGTTCATGTTGTTGAACCAGAAAAAACAGTTTCTACTTTAGTTAATGAGAAAGTAAAAAAATCATGCAAAGTTGTCAGCAGAGTTCAGAATTTATTTCCATCTGACTTGGTTAGATTTTCATCTGTTTATTTTGAGGATGATAATGTGCAAACTTCTTGTTGCAAGACAGGAAAAGTTAAACTTTTGATATAGAATGTTTTATGAGTTTTAGTTTGTATATTTAGTATTTTACTTATTTTGTCAGTTTATATTATTGTTTAGTAGGTATTGTTTCAAAGTTTTCATTGGATTTGTTGTTTTTCTTGGTCACGTTAATGAGCCGGTTTTGCCATCAAAACAACCCTCAAAAACGTTGTTTGATTTGATTGTGTTTTTCTTTTGATGTTGGTTTGTTTAGCTTGTGGCTAAGTTTCTTGTTTGAATAGGTTTATTTATGAGTTTGCTCATTTATTTGGATTTTTAACCTTTCTGAACAAGTTTTATTGTTTTAAATTTGTTTAGTTTGGTTATGGTGTTCCTTTTGTGACTTTTATAAGTCATGGCAGAAAGCTATTGAGTGGCAGTTAGTTTATGTGTGAAGACAACCAGCTGATAAAGTAAGCAGTTCTTGTTTTCAAGAACACCTTTCTTACTTTTTGTACAACGTTTGAACTTTGATCATCTTGAACCCGGAATCACATGTTATACCTGATCCCGTGAGATCTACAATGGTGGACTTAACCTGGTACAACGATGGACATTTTAGAACCCGAAAACACACGTTTAAAGTGTTTTCGTGAGAACAACAATTGGTGGACTATACCTGGTACAACTTGGACAATGCAGATTATCCGTATTAACATTCCGTTTCCGTTTGAATCTAGAACTGTGTTTTATTGACTGCTGTATAACTATGTCCGTTTACATTTATATTCTATGGACCATACTTTATAATTTGTGTTTACCGCCTATTCCTGGACATTTATACCGTGTGGAACTTTTCCGATGGTTGGACCGTGTGTTTATATGACATTTTTGTGACATTTATTGACATTTTATGTGCATTGATTTATATTGTTAATTGTTTTCAACACATCTATTTTAAATAGTTCTTTTCCCAAATATAAATTTCTTTAATATTTGTCCTAAGGGGGGAGGATTGTAATAGATGTGCTTTGATGTGCCTGATTAATTCCCTTTAATTTGGACAGATTAATTATTTAGTATTTAAATGTTTATTTTAAGTTAAATTTGATTTAAATATAGTAGGATAAAAGTAATGAATGTTAATTTAACTGTTTTAATATTTAACTTTTGATGTTTTTATAATGTTTTAAGAATATTCATTTATTTAACTTTTCTTCAGTACCTTTTATGTTAAAGTTAGCCTGTTTAATGACAAGTTTAGGATATCATTTGATATTCAGTCGGAGTCGGCCTTGCACAGGCCTCCAAATACTCGCCGGAACTAATATTAGTACTAATCGAGTCTAGAGTTAGCCACCACTTCGGTGCAGTTCGCCAGAGTTAGTCACCCCTTTTTGGTGCAATTTTACCACTTTAAAACACAACGCGAAGCAAATTTACCTTATTTTATTTAAAAGACTAACTCTGGGAACACTCTATTTTTCATTTTACATTTGAAATTACTTTATTTTTGAACTCCGCTTAAGAAAGTTTTCTGACTCCTGTTTTATCCGACTTTGTTTAATATTCATGCATTTACTGTACATTTGTGAATAAAATTATAGTTTCATTTGATTCATTGTCTGTTGTTCAGCCATAATCTGATATCAGGTATCCCAATGGTCGAATAGGGGCGAAGTACTGGCCGCTACACGTCCCGGGAGGTGTCGTCACCGACCCCCTCCGTTACATTATCAAGTTGGGAACAACCTTCCCTCAGACAAGGGGCCTTGAAGGGGTAATTTTACCATGTTTACTGAAGAAGAAAAGAAAATAGAAATACTAAGGATTTGTATAGTGCTACTATACAAAACCTTTGACAACTTAGAATGTTTTACTCAAAAAGAGGAGAAATACATTATATTTTAAACAACTTTTCTAAAAGAGGGATGGGTCCACATATTTTGAATAATATTAAACTGTTAAAGTAAATGTGTTAACATGGTGAAAGTCCAGGAATAATACAAAATTCTTGGGCACGTTTTGACCATTTAATACCAAATATTATAGTTCTTTGGGGAAATATTAGCCCTTTTGTACTTAAAGTGTTTTTACAAAAAAATATATTATAACTTATATAATGACCCCTCATAAAAGGGATATTCATAACATTAAGGGGTTGTTCTGAACCTGATTATGACTTGGATGGAGAATTGTCTCATTGTCAGTCACACATACATAGACCAGATTTAATTATTCAATTATTTCTTGTTGAACAGCATGAACAGGGGAAAAATATTTCATAAATTAAAGAAATGTCAAGGTACAAGTGATAAATCAAGTTTTAATATAGTCAAAACCCTCTATTTTATGTTTACAAAAAAAAAATATAATCGCTCGCCTCTACTTTTTAAGCTTCGCCTCAAAAATTTGCAAATTAAATATTTTTTTATTAAGATTTTCAAATCGCTCGCTCGCCCCAATTTTTGAAGTCCAAAAATCCGTAGAACAAGAAATTAAATTGATGTGGCCTTAAAGGATTACTTGAAATAAGTGTTGCTTTCCGAACAGCATAGAATTATGACGTGTGCGTTATAATCACCTGATTAATAATCTTCCCACAGATTTGTTCACAAAATGTTTCAGGATGTCACATCATGAATACTAAAGTTATAATATTAATGAATTTTACCAACAAGTACTAGTAATTGCATCTACCAAGGAAATGGCATCCCCAGGCCCAGTAAATAAACGTCAAGTGGATATATGAACAGACTTTGTTATTACTACTGGGGAAGACCAAGATACCCAGATTACTTTATGCTTGTATCATCTTGGCAAAAAAATGTTCATCAAGCTACATCCAGTCTGGAAAGGATAAGAGGATTTACGAAAGATTACTATGCTAAATATGCTTTGCAAATTAAAAGAGATAAACATCGAGATTTACGTACAAAAGCATCAGATGGATGGATTACAGAAACGGGAAAAGTTCAAATCAAGGCAAATAGCAACCCCTCAGAGCAAAGTTTACTATTTTAAAAGTTCCTTTAGGATTGTCATCAGGATGAGCTATTTGATACATCCCATGGATCCCAAGACTCGTAGAACTAATCATTCCAAGAATCCTAAGAACTCAATACTCCAAGGACTGCAACAGAATGCATCACCCAAAGGACAGCAAGACTCACAGAACGTATAACTCCCAAGAATTCAAGACTCACAGAATGTATCACTCCCAGGAATCCAAGACTCACAGAACGTATCACTCCCAGGAATCCAAGACTCACAGAACGTATCACTCCCAGGAATTCAAGACTCACAGAACGTATCACTCCCAGGAATCCAAGACTCACAGAACGTATCACTCCCAGGAATCCAAGACTCACAGAACGTATCACTCCCAGGAATCCAAGACTCACAGAACGTATCACTCCCAGGAATCCAAGACTCACAGAACGTATCACTCCCAGGAATCCAAGACTCACAGAACGTATCACTCCCAGGAATCCAAGACTCACAGAACGTATCACTGCCAGGAATCCAAGACTCAAAGAACGCATCTCTTGAATGACTCTAAGACTCACAGAACGCATCCCTCCAAGGACTTCAAGACTCACAGAACGCATCTCGCCAAGGACTCCAAGACTTACCAAACGCAGCACATCTAGGACTACAAGACTCACGAAACTCCTTGCGGCTCCTGAGACTTTCACTCAGGCAGAGATGCTCTAATTTAAAAATATTTATAATGATACAAATAATGTTGTGACTCTTGTAACTGTTATAAATTATCATACTTATGCAAGAATTGTTATGTTTGCAGGAAGGAAAATATACTACTTCCATGGCTATTTTGCCATGTTTACACTGAGATTCTTATTACAAGCCTAATTTTTTGTTGTATAGGATCTTGCGAAAATGTATATATGGTTTACTGATACAATGTTATGTTACTCAAATGTATGTGATTTGAATGAAGCAGATACAAAGTAAAAACAAACAGAACACAAAAAGATATAGAGAAATAAAATCATTTTGTAACTCACGTTTGTTCAATAGGCATATCCCCAACAGTTTTAATAGATGGGAACATGAAATCATTAAAAAGTTAGGCAAAACAATATTTTGTGGTTTTTCTTCAAAATTACAATTAGTTTGATGAAATTTAAAAGACCTTTCAAAATTTCAAAGGATATAATTTTTAAGCACACTAGTTAGATGTGACATGTATACTCTACTGGAATGTGAGACCAATTTTAAAGACTTTGCCAAAGTCAGAAATTCTTTTTGGTTGTATATTAGTTATTGTTATTGCTTGAAGACCTTGATCAACCTACAGAAAGATGACATAAAATTTGGTAACCTCTTAAGTCGCATCAGAACTAAAGGGCACATCAAAGATGACATTGAAGTCCTAAAGACTAGACAGGGTACAAATGATGACCAACAGTTTCCTACAAATTTCCTCCATGTTTCACAACTACCAGTAAAGTGGACCAACACAATGAAAAGCATTTTGCCTCTACTAGTCACCCTGTGTACACCATTGAAGATGAGGACATATATGTAGAGCATGATACTGGCCAGTTCAAATTTCAAATGCCAGAAAATCAAAGTCGCATTGGAGGTTTACGTCAGAACAATCAGTTATCTTCTGATGCCCGTGTTATGCTAACCAAGATCATTGATGCTGCCGATGCTATGGTGAACGGAGCTCAAGGCATTTTTGTTGGCTTCTATCCTCCTCCTCCAGACAATTCAGTAATCTACATTCCAGTGTTTGTGTTAGTTGAAATAGACGACTCAACTGCTCCAATGCCAGAGATACCTTTAAGATTCGACAGGGATGATGGACGTAAATTCTATACTGACAATAGGACCGAAATTAGCATTGCAACAGGTCACACGTAGAACTTTTCAGGAAGTAGTTGTAAGAATTTTATACAGCGAAAAGAGTGTAACACTAAACCTTGTATGAAGCTGCTTATACTAGGCACTTGATGAATGGAATGATCCCTTTCAGTCTGGACGCGAATGCGTATTTCCATATCCAAACAGACAACATAACAATCCTCTGCGATAATCACTTGTCACCAGTTTAGAGAAATCAATCTAACCGGTTGACCAGAATTAACCATCAATGTCAATAAGCCGAAAAATAAAATGCCATTTTGAAAATAAAAACTAACACTGATGAGCTAAAGAAATTAAAACGTGCATCAAAAAACCTAAACATATTTAACCCTTTATTGAAATATATTGACAGAGAAGCGAAGAAAACTGTTACAGTTCGATTACAAAATCATTGGAAAAACATTTTTTTTCCTTTTTAAAACATAATCATTGGGGTTTTCCTGACTTCGAATTTAGGCCTTTTGGATACTTTTTTGTATATGTATCCCTCTTAAATTAATTAATTGTACGCCCATACACTTCACATATTATTGAAAAACAACACTTGAATTATATAAGCCATCTGGGATTATTTGAAAAACTCCTAGAAATGACTGATACAAAACTTTCTATATTACCGTTGAATATTGAGTATATTGACTTAAACAATTAGCCAACATAAAAGCGACAGCTATATTTTATTGGTTGCATAGGAACCCGATAAAAGCATTTTATTAATGAAATTGTTTATTTTTAATATGTTGTTGTTATTTTGATAAAAATTCAAAATTGTTAACCATTGCCGAACTGACTCATAAGCTTCTCTGGGTTAGTCTTTTGATTGTCATTCGGAAAGCAGTTTATGCTGGATATCCAAGTTTGAAAATATTAAGATGCAGTCTAATGATTTACAAGTTACTCCAACCATTTCACATATTACATTATCAACCCTGCGACATGATAGTGCTGCAACAAGTCTGGTTGGTTACAGAACTACAACCGGTGCACAGGAAAAGGTTGTTAGTTTTGTTATTCCTGCAGACCGTTTACTTCCAGAGCCTCATCCAAAATATCTGACCGACATCTTTTTTGTCCTTTTTGTTGTGATAATTTTCTTTTCTGTTGTTGGAAACAGTTTGGTAATCGCCGTATCTGTGAAAAGTCGAAAACTGAAAACAGTGACGGACATTTACATAATGTCCCTTGCCATTAGCGATTTACTTATAGCTACGTTAAATATGCCGTTTCAGCTATACTTTACCGTGGTTAATGAATGGATGACGGGTGGTAAGACAGGAGAAGCTTTGTGCAAGTTTACTAATTATATACAAGGATGTACTGTTATTTCAAGCATCTTTACTTTATTAGCTATTGCAATAGACAGGTAAGTCACCAAAACAAATAACTGCATTAGTTTTGATGACAATACTTGAACAGTATCAATGTTTAAGAAATTTACCTTTGATGTCACTCTTGTGACGTTGACCCAGTCGTGTAAAAGACAGTTCGTGGTTCTGTTGTGCTGTTTTGTGGGCTGTCCTGTGTTGTTTTATTGTTCTTTTTTATTCTGTGGTTAGCATGTCGAAATGTACTATTGTATTGTTTATTTGTGTATGTATCTGTCTTGGGTGTTCTTTCATTTATATTTGTAAAGTATTCCTGTCATCTAATTGTGACATGTTATAATTTTCGACATTGTCATAAAAGTGCGAGGTTTAGCTAACCAGGTTCAACCCACCATGTTTTTCTTAATATGTCCTGTACCAATCAGGAAAATGGCAGTTGTTATCTTATAGTTAGTTTCTGTGTGTGTGTTTTTTTTTTTTTTTTTTTTTTGTTCAATTCAATGTTTCTGATGTATCGGTGTTTTTCCACTCATAGCTGATTTGTTTCCCTCGGTTTGGAATGTTACCCGGATATGTTTTTGTCTCGATCGATTTATGACTTTCGAACAGCGGTAAAGTACGAATGCCTTTATTTACTTCTAAAGACTTGAAGTCGTGTTACCCTCTAGGAAAGTTTACATAAATATAAGAAGATGAGGCTTTTTTTACTCTTTTGTCGGGTTGTTGTCTCTGTCGACTGTCATACAAGTGAGAGGTTTAACTGACTATTAAACCAGGATTAATCCACAATTTTATACATAAGAAAATATATGTACCAAGTCGGGAATATGACAGTTGTTATCCACTCGTTTGGTGTGTTTGAGCTTTAGGGACTTTCCGTTTTGAATTTTCTTCGGAGTTTACTATGTTTGTGATTTTACTTTTTTTTTTACTCATTCCTGATTTCTAATCTCAATTTTAGTATGGTCGATGAGACAACAATCCCATGTATGACGATTTAGTGTTTCAAAGAAAGAACAGAAAGTTATCATTTTGATATAAAATTGAGAATGGAAATGGGGAATGTGTCAAAGAGACAACAACCCGACCAAAATAAAAAAACACAACAGCAGAAGGTCACCAACAGGTCTTCAATGTAGCGAGAAATTCCCGCACCCGGAGGCGTCCTTCAGCTGGCCCCTAAACAAATATATACTAGTTCAGTGATAATGAACGCCATACTAATTTCCAAATTGTACACAAGAAACTAAAATTTAAATAATACAAGACTAACAAAGGCCAGAGGCTCCTGACTTGGGACAGGCGCAAAAATGCGGCGGGGTTAAACATGTTTGTGAGATCTCAACCCTCCCCCTATACCTCTAACCAGTGTAGAAAAGTAAAAGCATAACAATACGCACATTAAAATTCAGTTCAAGAGAAGTCCGAGTCTGATGTCAGAAGATGTAACCAAAGAAAATAAACAAAATGACAATAATACATAAATAACAACAGACTACTAGCAGTTAACTGACATGCCAGCTCCAGACTTCAATTAAACTGACTGAAAGATTATGATTTCATCATATGAACATCAGGCACAATCCTTCCCGTAAGGGGTTTAGTATCATACCATCATAACATATATGAGAAGAACATAACCCGTGTCATGCCAACAACTGTTTTTAGAATAAATGTGTTTAGTTCCGACGCAAAGACCTTATCAGTGACTCAATATTAACGCCAAAATATGCAATCTTTAATGACTTGACAACAGTATCGTAATTATATCCCTTCTTAATAAGTCTATTCAAAGGGTTTGTAAGTTTATGAGGTGAATACTGACACCTTTGTGCTTTATAAAGAATATTTCCATAAAAAATTGGATGTGAAATACCTGAACGTATAAAAAGTCTGCATGTTGAGCTATATTTACGAATGATGTCTGTATACCGATGATAAAATTTAGTAAATGTTTTGACTAGTTTGTGATATCGAAAACCCTGGTGTAATAATTTTTCAGTAATACATAAATTTCTCTCGTTAAAATCTAAAACATTGTTACATACACGAGCGAATCGTACAAGTTGAGATATATAAACACCGTAAGATGGTGACAAGGGAACGTCACCATCTAAAAACGGATAATTAACGATAGGAAATGAAAAATCATCCCTTTTATCATAAATTTTAGTATTCAGCTTTCCGTTAGTGATATAGATATCAAGATCGAGGAAAGGGCAGTGGTCATTGTTAGTATTAGCTTTATTTAAAGTGAGTTCACCAGGATAAATTTCATTAATATACATACTGAAGTCGTCATTATTGAGAGCCAAAATATCATCCAAATATCTAAAAGTATTATTAAATTTGTTTATCAGATGTTGTTTTGAAGGGTCTTTGCTTATTTTTGTCATAAATTGTAACTCGTAACAATACAAAAAGAGGTCCGCAATAAGTGGTGCACAGTTAGTCCCCATTGGAATTCCGATAATCTGACGATATACGGAATCCCCAAAGCGAACAAAAATGTTATCTAGTAAAAATTCAAGGGCATATATAGTATCAAAGCATGTCCAATTAACATAGTTTTTTTGTTTATTGCTACTAAAAAATGACCTAAAAGAGTTTGAACATATATATTCACATTCTGATTTTTTGAATGCCCATTTAATTAGGTGTGTGAATTTTTTCTTAATGAGAATGTGAGGCAATGTAGTATACAGGGTAGAAAAATCAAAACTTTGAACAGATTCAAAATCACCAATATAAGCATGCAATTTATCAAGTACTTCCAACGAGTTCTTGACACTCCAAAAGTAATTTATTCCACTATTTTCGAAGGCCTTATTTGAAAAATTTATTATAAGGTTTTTAATTGTACCAAGTGTGCTGGTAAGAATAATAGACAATTTAGTAGTTGAACAATGACTTGAAGACGAAATAAATCTATATTTGTAAGGGGTTTTGTGTAGCTTCGGAAGCCAATACATAGTTGGAACTTTCATTGTATTTGGCTCTGCTTGTAAAGCGGAGGCTAAAAGTTTATGTTTGTTACAGATTTCGTTTTCTGAAAATGGAGTCAGTTGGAATGTTGGTGAATTGGTGATTTCCTTTTTCAGAACCTCGATGTAAAATTTACGTCAAACAATAATAATATTATTAGCAGCTTTATCGGCCGGGACAAAAACAAATTCCTTGGCTAGTTCTTTTAGTTTATGTTTGATACGAGAAATAGGTTTATTGTGGTTATTGTTAATAGTAAAATGTTCTTTAAAATGTTGAATACGTATATCAACTATCTTCATTACTGAATTAAAAAAAGAGTCCAAAGATTTTTTGTCAGCTTTTTCCCGTTTTATCCATTTCATACAGTAAGTATGGAGTGAGTCGTGGATGATATTACGACACTCATTCCAATTAATAATTGACGGGGGACGATATTTAGGTCCTTTACTGAGAAATGATTTTAACTCTCGGTCTTGAACGATGTTAAGATCTCCTGTTATAACATGGGAAATGGGTCCATAAATATATTCGGAATTACTGCAATTACATGAAGTAGGTGTATTTTCACTGATATTAACATCTTTACACAATTGACTATAATTAAACACAAATTTCCGGGTAGATTTCTTGTAAATATAACAAATAAGAGGTAGCTCAGTATTGTCAAAATATCCAGGAATTTGTTCTTTAACAGAATGGTCGTTAAATATACCGGCAATATTTACAAAATCAAAGCCTTTATTGACATACTTAATTTTAATAAAATGTTTTTTATGATCTTCAGGGCGATCAATTTTGGGAAATAATTTAGAATAACAATATGCCATAATAATTTGAACAATTTCATACTTAGGACTGCTATATGAAATTGTGTTGCAATCCTCCAAAATTTTATTTAACTTATTAACCGGTAACGAACAGAGTTTTGTTAACAGATAATGTCTGCCGTTGTTTTTTGAAATAGAAATTAGGTCCGAAATATTGGTATGATTGGCCCGAAATTTTCTTTGATTGCGATTTGTTCTACAACCATGAGAACGGTTTTTACGAACAGTTTTAGAAACAATATCCAAAATGTTAACGGAATTGATTCTAGATATATTACCAATTCCCATGATATTATCATTTAGACCGAGAGGGTAAACTGTCTGTAATTTTTTAATCCAATTTAATTCAATTATTTTCCGTGATCGTACAAACTTTGAATGCGATTCACCAGGCTGCTTATTTACTACTTCTAAAGGTTGAACTGCTAAATATTTAAAAGGATGGTTGTGCTTCTTAAGGTGTTGGTAAATGATACTTTTGAATTTATTAGGTCTTTTAAAACGATACAGATGTTCTTGAGTGCGTTTTGATAAATATCTTCCAGTTTCACCTACGTACTGAATACCACATCCCGGTTTGTTTCATGTGAGTAAATAAATAATACTGTTTGTTTTTCAAGTAATATCAGTTTCAAAATTTAAAGAAAATGTGCGACCATTAAACGTGGACCTTACCGTATTGTTGGTGGAAAGACGGGGACATGTAAGTCATTTTTTGGCATGACACTTCTCGATAGAAGGGTAACCACGATTTTTATTGTTAAAAATGTTAGCGATGGTAGTATTTTTAGATAACCGATTTTGAAAATTGAGACGTGTAGATACCCTTTGAACAAGTTTAGTGCATTATATCACCTACTTAAGACATTGTTTCTATCGATAAAGTAGTAAAGTTAACAAACAAAAACAAATGGATCTGAGTTTCGTGTCTTCCCAAGATTAACATCGATACGTTGATAGCATCACTGAGATTGACTATGCTTCCCATTTTCATATCATAAGTTAATATGATATGTTTACCAAACCGTTAAGTTATTCATAGGTGTCGTAACAAGAGACGCTTTTTTTTCTCCAGATTTTATTTAGTTTAAATTTTCATTTTATGTTTGTGTCAAAAATTAATAAAGATAAGTTAATATGCCGTGAAATCTTTCTGGAATAAAGTTTATCTATCAATTATCTAGCTTTTGAAGCGGAACTTCACAGTATTATTTGAACAGTTATACTGTGTTACAATCAAAATTTGGATGAGGTATTGTTGCTTACTAAAGTAAAATGAGAAACTGTATATTAAACATGAGATGACAATTTGAAAAACAATCACGATTTTTTCCGAAATTATTTCAAATTAATTCTTTATTGTCATATAAGTAAAATGATACTTGTGACATAAAAAAAAACAAAAAACAATAACAGGTTACTATTGCAGAAAATACGGTGTAACGTCTTTAATTTTGACTAATTATTAAATTATTGAATGTTTTGAAGTCCAATGTTACATGTAAAAGTCTTTTAGAGACAAACATATACCATACGTTAAGGCATGCTACTGCTTATCATATACGTACACAAATGTATAAAACCAGTAAGTTATTATAAAATAGTGGAGCCAGGAATTTAAATATTAACTGACCATTATAGCTTAAAATTTTGGTAATCTTTTTATTATTTTGTAGGTATGTCGTCATTTGCCGAGCGAATATTTCTCAACAGAGACACAGACAGAAAACCGCTATTATCGCCGTAATTTCGGTTTGGATTGTATCAACGTTGATAGTCATACCACATCTTTTATACCAAAAGCTTCAAATCAGGCTAACAATTTCAACTATAAATGGTTTACTATTTTTTGACGGTATACGATATATATGTGTGGAGGAATTCCCATCGTACCCTGTAATTAACGCACAACGGCTTTATTCACTGATCCAATACATCGGTTGTTATCTGATACCTGTCGTCATCATGGCGTTCACGTACGGTCGAATAGGTTATCGGCTCTGGATTCATCAACCCATCGGAGATATTCTGGCCAATCCAAGAAACCATGGTCTCATCATCAAACAAAAGAGACGCGTAATTCGGATGCTGATGCTACTGTTCTTATCTTTCACGTTGCTTTGGTTTCCGTTTTTCACCTTTGCACTGTATTCGGAGTATGTTGCCATAGATAAATCTTATCGTGTTAAGTTAACCGCTCTAAAGTTAGTCGGGTATAGTAATTGCTGTGCGAATCCAATCATATACACATTCCTAAACAAAAATTTTAGACAAGATTTGTCGAAGTTGTTCTGCAGGGAAACAATTGCACCATCTAACCCAAGACGTATTTGCGAAACAGGCAATCAAACTGGGAATAGTCGGTTTTAACTTGTGTTTTCTGACACGAATATGCAGACGCATAATACATATCAAATTGCCGTAATCTTGTATATTACGTACGCTAGTATTTTCTGAATAATTTCTTATTATTAACATACAATGCATCGTTATAGTGTACTTTATCAGTATGTATTTGAAGACTATTATCACACACAAAAACTTAATAAAAAAGTTGAGATACAATTAAGTATAGAAACTTAGGATTAGACACAAGAAAAACATACTTGTAGACACAAGTAGACGCCATTACAATCAAGCACATAATAAATGAAAAAAAAATCAAAAATATTTAAAACCAGACCAAATAAGCAACGAATCCAAGTGTTGGATATTTTAAGGTGGACACAACGGAACATAATTGACAAAGAAACACACGAATAAAAGCTTACAAAAGGCAACACATTTAAAATTTTAATACGCCAGAAGTGCATTTTGTCCACACAAGATTTACTAGAAACTCCCAGATACAAAAGTTTGAAAGCCGAAACAAGTACAAAATTGAACAGCATCGAGGACCAAAAGTTCAAAAAAGTTATGCCAAAAACGGCCAGGGTTTTCTGTTAGGTACCAGAACATCCCTATTATTTAGAATAATTTATACTATTGCAAACAGTAAATTTTATTAAATGACTGTACAAAAGATATATATGATAAAACTGAAGTATTAACTAATTACAGGAACCAACCGAAATACATTACATAACCCGACGAAATGCAACACATCCGAATAAGTTTAAACCTCAACGCCAAGTAACGTCATACATATAGAGATACCCTAAAATTGATAGAGGCTAAATATGGTTCAATACATGCCCTGTAAGTAATCAAAAGCAGAAGAATGATCTAAAATTTACAGTAACCACCATCCACTAATATTAACCACGTTAATGCTATGTTTGGTTTTTAAAAAAAAGTTAAATCACAATAAAACTCAAAAAAAATCAATTCGGAAAGTCCATAACCACATTGCAAAATCAAATAACAAAACACATCAAAAACGAATGGACAAGAACTGTCATATTACTGACTTGGTACAGGAATCCAAAGGTTTTTCAAAATAAGACATGGTAAAAATTGAGAATGGAAATGAGGAAAATGTCAAAGAGATAACAACTCTTCCAAAAAAGGAGATAACATCCGAAGGCCACCAAGGTGTCTTCAACGCAGCGAGAAAATCACACACCCGGAGATGGGCCTTGGTTAAATATTTCCCAACTGTGTTATATGTTAAACTTAAAAGTAAGATCACCAAAATACTGAACTCCGAAGAAATTTCAAAACGAAAAGTCCTAAATCACATGTCAAAATCAAAAGCTCAAACACATCAAACAAATGGATAACAACTGTCATGTTCCTGACTTGGTACAGTCATAGATACTTTTTATATAGAAAATGACGGATAAAACCTGATTTTATAGCTGTATAAACCTCTCACTTGAATGACAGTCTCATCAATTTCCAGTATGTTAACAACTATGTGCGAAAAAAACCAAACAGACATAATCTAATTAAAATATTGATCTCTGATTGCGTTATAATGGGTAAACATGTCCAAAATATGGGTACAGCAGTCAATATTGTGTTACAACCTTAATCATTATAAAAAACAAACAAATATTTAACAAAGAAGCACATAAAGGCATATGGTCGAAGCACAATTTAAAAAATGAAAGACGAGAATAACAAAACATGCAATAGCACAATAACGGGATGTATAAGTACATAGCCACGTCATATGTATCAAAGAAACATAAAAGGGCATACAGAAAATGCACATCAGCCAAAATGAAAGACAAGAATACAACAATTATCTAAGAACAATAACAATGACGGAATGTATACGAATACAACCAATTCATTTGTTACAAAGAAACACAAAAAGATAATACTTTTACCTATAATGGTTTACTTTTACAAATTGTGACTTGGAAGGAGAGTTGTCTCATTGGCACTCATACAACATTTTCTTATAAATATTTGGACAAGACACCACATTAACAAAAATAAAAAGCAAGAATACAAACATTATCATAGAAAAATAATTTAATTTTGGATGTAACGCGTCTTTTGATTGGCTGACGTTATTTTGTTATCAGCCCATAGACATACTTTAGTCATGTGAACGTGGTGTCATCAACGTTTTTTCATGGTTTTCTACGGTTTAAAACGGAATTTAAAAGAAATTACATAAAAAATATGGTGCACACTGTTAAATAACACGCTACGCGCGAATAACAGTAACTCCTTAAATAACAAAATGACGGGATGAACAAGTACATAGTCACCAGTGACGTCAAATCGATATCACCAAAAACAGAATAAGCAGTAAATGTAAAAAATTGGAAACAACACGTTTCATAATTACATGCGTCCGAAGCACTTTTCTTCAGGAACGCTAAAACCAAACATTTGAAATCCGAGGAGATCACCAATGGGTCTTCAACATAGCGAGAGAAAGTCCCGCATCCGGAGGCGTGAACAGCTGGCCCTTAAACAAAAATGTGTACTAGTTCAGTGATAATGGACATCATACTAAACTCCATAGCATATAAATGAACTAAAATTAATAATCATATATAAGACCAACATAGACCAGAGGCTCCTAAAATAATGAGGAGGTTAAACATGTTTTAATACATCTCAACCCCCCTTCCCCCCCCCCCTTATACCTCTAGCCAAAGTAGACTTGAAAACAAACACACAGCAATACGCACAGTAAAACTCAGTTTAAAAGAAGTCCGAGACCAATGTCAGAATAGGAAACAAAACAAACTAATCAAAATGAAAATGAATGTTTATACTCAACAGCTACTTTTCCATAGGTACTATTTATGTACCACGCATCTGTAGTACTGGAAATCTACTTTAAATATTCAGTACTATTGTGTTACTTACGAATTAATGTAATATTTAAGTACCTGTATTTCAAAGTACTTGATTTGTACTTGAAATTTAAATACTACAAATCTTTGGTTGCACGCTTACATTTTCAGCATTTTGAACGTTTGTCTTTTTCAAATCTCATGGAATACTGTGTGTGATCATTGTTGGTATCATTTTTGTACGGTACCAATATTTTTAGTACAAAATCAAGTACTGGAAAATACAAGTACCTAAATATTACAATAATTTTAAAGTAAAGAAATAGTACTAAATATTATAAGTAAATTTCCAGTACTACACATTTTAAGTACAGAAATAGTACCTATGCAAAAGTAGCTGTGTATATAGGGTCCTATATTAAACATAATTCCCAAGCTGGCGGCCATATTGGATGATGAATCAGCTCCAAATAACAACACTTGGTCAGCAACTGATAAGGATATTAATGCAATTTTTTGTTTCATTCTATTCGGTGGTTTTCTAGAAAAAGTAATGTAAAAACTTAACAATGACGACGACGACGGACGACGCACGCAAAGTGATAAGAAAAGCCCACTCATCTTTTAAGGCCAGGTGAGGTAAAAAAAAAAAACAGTTGAAAGGACTTGACTCATGAGGTAGACACAAAGAATAAAAAGCACTAAAGACACTCGGTGCCGATCTTGTCTTTTGTCTTATTTATAAACATCTGAAGGGTGCAATTTGATAAATCATTAATATTAAAATTTTGATTATTTTCAAATTTATATATATGTTGTTATATTTATAATATGCTTTTAATCTGAAGAGGTTTTTTTTTTTAAAAGTATGTGCACAATGTCAAGAATAAATACAAACACTTTATGGGTTAAACCATTCGATCAATAATTTTCAATATATGTGATGTCAACTCGACTTTTTGCATTAATAAAATACAACTTCAACCATGAAAGCTGAAAAAACCCACGAGGGTTACTGTTTTTCGACGGAAGACATGCTACTTTATATACAATCAATCCTCAACATTGCCAATAATTTCCGCCCTTAGTTATCTTTGTTCGGGGATGTGGTCTGTTCCGGGATGTGGGTGTTTTGTGGTGAATCATATATGCATGTCTATCCTGCAATCAGTCAACTATTGTAAAAACAAAAGTTTTGATGTTTTGAGCGAATGGTTATGTTAAAACTATTGTTTTAGTCAGTAGTGACTTAAATGAAGAATATAGTTACTTGAAATGAAGATCAAGTTATCTTCTCTTTACGTTTTTCAATAGTGAGAGTAGATTACTGCACCTTCTGATTATTATTTAGTATAAAACTTAAAACGCAAATGCATAATTAAATAATGGTATCTATTTGCACTTTTTAACTCCCACACTTATCACACTTTAATATGTAGATGATTTAAGACTAATAACTAAATAGTCGATATGGAATGATAAACCGGGCGGTGTCCTTGTAGAGCCGTGTGCTTGTAGAGCCGTGTGCAAAATGAAATATATGTAAACATCATCCATAAACGGAAGAAGGCCATTTGAAGAAGTCGTCAGTAATAGAAAATATTTTAAACATGGGAAAGTGCCCTAACTGTGGGAAAGAAGTCTATTTCGGTGAGCATTATTAGTATTTAAAAACTTATGAACAACTCTTAGCCAGGATGTATACGCGATTTGCTATAATATAACACCAGTTAGTCATAAACCGAGCCGCTAAATGCAACAATAATGCTATAAACTGAATGACTAATGTCATAGATATGATCAGCTATTGTATAATATCGTATTAATAGTATAAAAGTAACTTCATGCTGATTTTTTCAATTATATATATATTTATAAATATACTGAATGTGAATTTATTGTAAAAGTATTACTTTCAAATCGCACTGTGGTTATTAATAGACACTAGACTTGTATAATTATAATTGAGTGACAATGGCTTTCATGAGAATTTTTTTAAAGGAAATAAAATGACAACAAATATAAGTGTATTTTTGAATTACAACTAATTTCCATGTTCAAAGTTGTTAGCATACCAAAATTAAGACTCTTGGTACTTTTTAAAATTAAATTTTGCAGCGATTTTGATAATGAATGGCGAATTGCCGATACATATAACCCAGTGATAATACTGTGCAATTAAAAAATGCAATTATCATATGTGTTTCTTTTTTAAGTTAACTTTTAAAAGCTTTGAGTGAAAATATGTTAATAGCGAAAACATTATAATAAATCGCGATAACATTTATATTGTCTTAATATTGATCCCAATTTATAGTTCTTTTTAAAATTAAAGACCGTCAGTTATCAAGCATTAATGTTATCAGGTAAAGGGGCCACGTATGAGGAGACGATCGTATTACACCGCCCAATATTTTATTACCAATTTGAGATCATCTTCCAGAAATCGTTGTTTGCCCATTGCGAACGACAGGTGTTGAAGCCAAGTTCAATAGTTGAATACGGCCGAATGCAGGGAAGCATTCTGTCGACGTCAACCAATCACAATAGTTTTGGCAATTTGTCGCATTAAAGAAATAGTTTTTAGTGGTGGTGTCAGTAGTTATAACATTAAAGTTAAAACGGTGTTGGGTTGTACAGATGTATGTTAAGTTGAAAAATGAAAATTTTGTAAAAGGCCACATTCCGAAGCCTCATAGAGTTGTTGCAAAAGTTCATCAAATTCGACACTTTCCTTACCCGAGTCAATCAATTAAGCATCCCCATTCCGACCAGACATGACTGTCCATTTAAACAACCCGCTCAGACAAACGGACGTTCCTGATGAATTAAAATGAATTAAAGATGTCAATGACCACTCTTTACTTATAAATATTTTTTTTACATATGTAAAGCCTTTCATCGGATTAAGGGTGTCAACGATTTAAAAGAATGTTCTACATTTTAAATATTTATAATGTACCCAAATGATAAGTATGACCAAATATTCATGACCAAGATAAATCTTATAAATAGCTACTGCCCCCACCCATATTTACTCTACAATGTATTTGTAGTATCTCCCTGGCTACGTCAATAAAAATACGTAACCTTCATTAAAGTTCAGGTAGATAATTTTATATTTCATAAATCATGTTTATTCATAAGATCTGTTGCGTGGCGTGAGTTAGTGTGGAGGAAACGATCCTTAAGCAGTATGGCCCATTGAAAATACGAGGAAGACGATTTTAGATTACATATTTGACACAAATGTTTGAGTAAAAATTGAATGCACCATTGAACAAAAATAACAAAAAATAATGTGTTGAAATATTTCAAAAGGGGATACGATACATTAAGAGTGAATGACCTGAATTGATATTCAAGCAACTTCCTTAAAAGGAATGATTTTATTATTTTTCAAATTTTCAAGCAAAACTGTAATCATCCCCATTTTCTCCCCAAACACACAGATGTACATTTATTACAAATATTTAATCCATCATATGTTTCATAAGATCGATACTTTTATAAAACGTTAACTTTCGTCGCATATAATAGTTTTACCTGTAATGAGAATTCATTTTCAGGTGTAAAATACCTGGGAATGCGAAACAGGATAACTCTATCCTATGTATCTGTATGTATAAGACCAATAATCCATGTTTAGTTTTAAAATAGGGTTTCCTACAGCATATACGACACAACAAACGAGGTTGATGCGAGACAGCAATACTTTATCTTTCGTTCTATTAGGGGCGTTAGCTGTCAATTTCATATTCAACAATTTGACTCAAATTTAATATTTGATTTTTAACATACTAAAACGTATATATCCAAATAATAAAAGTATAGAATAAGAAATTTCTGATGCCTGTTGCTGTAAAATATTTAACAATATTTCGGCGTGTATTTAGTATGGGTACCATCTAATTTACCATCGAAGTGACCACCGAAGACTGTCGACCCGATATAAACATGAATACATATATAGATATAGGAAGATGTGGTGTGATTGCCAATGAGGCAACTCTCCATCCAAATAATAAATAGATAGTGAACACGAGGATTTGGATTTGTTTAAGGTTTGTTTGATTTCATATTATAGATTTGAAAAATATGCTAATCGTCGTCTACCTGTACAAGGAGGAGCTTTTGTGCATCGGATCAGTCAACCGAATGATTTATCATTTTTTTTTCAATGTTGACATTATTTTCCTTCTAATAGCTAATCACGCGTAATGCATGCGTATCCCATCTCTAGCTAAGTGGTTAAATTAAATGAGGTCGAATTATTCACTTGCAAGTGATATCGTCCAATGGTATACGGAACTTAAGGCTTTTCGTGATAATTATATTAATTATTCAAAAAAAATCAAAAGCGATAAGGGTTCAAATAAATGAAAGAAAAAATACGATATACAGCAACAAACGACAACCACTGAAGTACAGACTAATTTTTTTCGGGAGCCACTACTCCCCCTCTCCCTTTTATACTGTGGTGTGGTAGTACAACATAAGAACAAGCTATTAAGATCTGTTGGTGAGGGCTTAAAGTATGAGATCGATTGAAATCACACAAAAAACATAAAAGACACAATAGATGCAATGTTCAGATCCGAGGGCTGCTCCAATATGTGTTTCTTTTGAAACTGGGAAATCACGTTTAACATTCTTGTTATATAATCGGTATAAATCCTCTAGAAATATCATGTTGATGTGGACCTGATCCGCATCGCAAAACATTTAAAATCCAGATGTAAATTCGGCATTTTTAATAATGATATCTATTACAATATCTGTCACAGTATATTATACTGTATATTGGTATCTATAATTGACAACATCGCGCCATTGTTATATTATCCGGTTACGGCTTTTTAAAGTATTTAAATGAAGAAAAAAATATCAAAGAACCAAATTCTACCATTGTCATCTTGTGACTTACATTTGTTTTCTGAAACCGGCTTTTTATTATGTAAATTTTAACATGACTATCATAACTCGCATATGAAAATCTTAAATTTATTCCGGAGTGGAGAAATGTCGTTACCACTCGCAACAGAAGGATACTCTTCCTTTACATCTGGTCGTTGACTGGTCTATAACAATTGAATGGAAAACACACAAGAACCAGTTCAAAGATTTGATCCCATACATTTCTGCAGCTAGTGGTAAAAATAATAGTTCAAATACATCTAATTTCAGCTGAAAAAGTGACCTCATTAGGAAAAGAGTGGCACCGTCCTTGTTTGAGATGTGAAAAATGTAAAAAGACATTGGCATCTGGAAGTCATGCAGAGGTGTGTATTCTAAATATTATTCTTTAAAGTCATCTCCAACTCCAATGATATTATAATTTGTACATAGTTTATAGTAAAATGTATGACCAAATACAACTGTAGAAAGAAGCTGAATCGGTAAAACAAACTGATCAAACTCGAGCACACATACACACAAACTCGAGCACACATACACACTCAAACTCGAGCACACATACACAATCAAACTCGAGCACACATACACAATCAAACTCGAGCACACATACACAATCAAACTCGAGCACACATACACAATCAAACTCGAGCACACATACACACACATACACAATCAAACTGAAGCTCACATACACAATCAAACTCGAGCACACATACACACACAAACTAGAGCACACATACACAATCAAACTGGAGCACACATACACAATCAAACTCGAGCACACATATACACACAAACTCGAGCACACATACACACTCAAACTCGAGCACACATACACAATCAAACTGGAGCACACATACACAATCAAACTCGAGCACACATATACACCCAAACTCGAGCACACATAACTACCAATTTTATTTCGTCAAATATATCCTCGAGCCTTATAAAATAGTTTAAGGGGTGAATAGAATTATAAGGTTCGCGCCTGAACAACAAATCGTAGTACCGTACCTGACATGCATGTCTCCTTTGTTGTATATGTGAGGAAGATATAGAATATTGCCAAAGTATTCAAGATTACAATTTTAAAAAATGTTCGTTATATGGTTTTCCATGAGGGGAAAGGGTTGAATAAAGCTTTCTGACAAAGTTTACCAAATTTTAAACCAAACCCTTCGTTTTATTTTTTTCCCCCTATTTTCTTTCCATTATATAAGTAATTATCGAGATTGTTCCACTGAATACATACATGTGAACATGTACAAAAAAAATGTATGAATAGAAAGCAGTCGAATTAACAATTTTGTTAAAAATAGGTAAAGCAGAACGTGTGTTGGTGGGGTTTGTGTTGCATAGTCTTTAGTTCTCTATGTTGTGTCCTCTGTGCTATAATTTATCTGCTTGTTAGTTTATTTTCAATTTATGAGTTTGATTGTCCCTCTAGTATCTTTCGTCCCTCTTTTAAAATAAACAATTAACCTGATTGCAATCAAACTGTATATATGTCGTACTTGACTTTCCGTCTATGTCGTCTGGACTTTAGCTGGCCTGGTAAAAACGAAGAATTTTAAAATAACTAGATGTTATTATAACTGAAATATCAGTGCCAATGAAACCGCAACACTTTTGTTTTTCAAAAAAATCTCATAATTTTTATTTTATTTATATTAGAACTTTGTATAGTTGGTTTACAATGACTTTTAAGACAATTAACGACAACTTTACGGTTGAGTTATTTTTGGAACAAATGCGAAGTAAGGGTTATTTTGATCGGACATAAACCGAGTTAACCGCTTTTCAACATACGCACCATTTTCACAATTTTGTCATTTAAAGCTTGGCGAATGTCATGAATTATCCCGCCTTTATTGTTAGGAAACTGCAATAAACATCTGAGTAAATGCCAGGACTTTCTGACAATCAGCGACATGCAGTTTTGGGCATGATCAAATGACGCCTTTCACAGCATACAATTACGAGAAGACTGAAGTTTTAGCCTCTACAATAACCAAAATCATTCACAAATTCAACCAAAATGGATCATTTAATGATAATCCACATCCCAGGGTACAAAAAGCAAGAAACGCCCAGCCAGACTGATACATTTGGTCTTAAACATATTCGATTTTGACTCTGATGGCTGTACAAAGGTCACGAGAGTTCAGTGGTGGTCACGGTAGATCCTTTGCAGCAATTTCAGTAAAGCACCATTTGCGCAGAAATTGTTAAAGAGCACCAAAGTCTTACCCTAGTCACATCTAAACGGCCGTCAGGTGTAAATATCGAATGTTCTAGACCAAAAATCTTTCATTATGTACCAAAAACCGTCAGTGGTGGGTACATAGACATTTGGAACCCATCTTGGCCAAAATTCATGTGTTTCGCCCGATTTTGGTCCGATCGAGCAAATGTTGCATCAAATTGGACATGGTTTAGACAATGAAAACCACCAACAATATCATAAAGTCAGCTTGATTTTGATTTGCGGGACAAGTGGAATAACATTCCTCGAGATCACATTAAACGTCCGGGATGATCAATTCCACAGCGCTGTCGAGATTGCGCTGCACAACGAGGTTGTAACATGTTTTGTAAGGACTGTGAGTTGTTGATTCGACATTGGATGTTTCGTTTACTTATAGCGTCTGAAAGATGACAATGAACCATTTTTGTTTGACATCGGTCTATTGTTAGAATTGTTAATTTTCAAGAACAATTTATTTTGAAAGATTATCATTTCTAATATAAATTTTATTTTTGAAAAAACAAGTTTTGCGTTTTCATTGGCACTCAGTACAATACAATTTCAAATAAATGCATACAATATATTTCACAATATATAGTTCATCATACATAGACAATATTGTCGAGCTGTAATATATTAAATGTTTCTTGCTTTAACATAATACGCAAATATTTCTGTTCTGGAGATCAATCCTGCAACGGTACGATTTCAATATACATGAAACAACAAATATTTTCAAGATAAACCAAAAAAAAAAATCCGAATTTGCAAAATAGGAAATATAACATATATGACAGCTGATTCAATATCTTCAGTAATGATACACTAGCCAACTTAGTCGTACTTCCCCTTACTTCTCATGTCAAGATGAGTATACACAATGAAATTCAAAATGGGATATCTTTTTGAACTTTAATATTTATAAGTCTTTAGTTTTCCATTTTCTTGCTATTTTGTAAATTTTTGTTACATAGGTCATAAAGTTAGTGATCCATTACAATGTAGATTACAATCTGTTTTGTTGAACAAACAATTGCTTTCAATTTGAAACTCTTCCTTGTCAACGTCAATTTTAAATGACTAAACTGCATATAATACTTTGTAGCAACACAATTATTATAAGATTACTTCTGGACTATGTAAATGAACAGATGCATTTATAATTTTATATAAAACTGTGAACAAGATTTGAGAAAGATCTATTCCAAATCTTCATTAATTATAGATGTTTTGATAGTTAACAAGCAGCTTGTTTCCTTTGCCAAACAGCTTGTCTTAATACGCATTTATCCTTGGTTAGTTAACAAGCAGCTTGTTTCCTTTGCCAAACAGCTTGTCTTAATACGCATTTATCCTTGGTTAGTTAACAAGCAGCTTGTTTCCTTTGCCAAACAGCTTGTCTTAATACGCATTTATCCTTGGTTAGTTAACAAGCAGCTTGTTTCCTTTGCCAAACAGCTTGTCTTAATGCGCATTTATCCTTGGTTAGTTAACAAGCAGCTTGTTTCCTTTGCCAAACAGCTTGTCTTAATACGCATTTATCCTTGGTTAGTTAACAAGCAGCTTGTTTCCTTTGCCAAACAGCTTGTCTTAATACGCATTTATCCTTGGTTAGTTAACAAGCAGCTTGTTTCCTTTGCCAAACAGCTTGTCTTAATACGCCTTTATCCTTGGTTTTGTGCACTACAGCTACATGCATTCAACTATTCCAATTTTAAAGTTTAAACCCTGTGCAAAGGGAAATAACCTAAAGTTTTCTAGGGTTTCAAAAATTGTTGTTGTATTTTTGCCATGTTGTAATCATGCCTTCAGATCTTGCAGCGATATAGCTATTCAGAGCCGATGTGACATAATGTAAACTCCCTACATCAATGTAATGGCCATTGGTTCTGTATCGACATGGATAGATTACGCGGAATACTGTTCTATCATTTTATAAATATGATATAAACATGTATCCAAAATATGATTATTCATAAAAAAATGTTTCATTTTTCAGCATGAAGGAAAGCCATATTGTCATAAACCTTGCTACGCTGCCATGTTTGGACCCGGTGGTAAGTTTCTTCAGCTTATCATATTGCAGAACGTCATAAAGAAATTACTAGTACCCGTTTTTGGTTTTCTCGTTTGAATGGTTTTACACTAGTAATTTTTGGACCCTTTATAGCTTGTTGCTCGGTGTGAGCCAAGGATCCGTGTTGAAGGCCGTACCTTCACCTATAATGGTTTACTTTTATAAATTGTTATTTGGATGGAGAGTTGTCTCATTGGCACTCATACCACATCTTCCTATTCTTCTAATTACATAAAAAAAAAAGAGGCTAGTTTTACTATAAATACGGATTTTTTTAATGGTGTGCTTAAAAATTGTAAATATAGTTCCCAAGTATTTGCGTATTTTGCTTTCAAGCAATCTGTTTACCTTCAATGCCAGTCTAACTGTTTTATAATGTTGCATATGATTTTGATTGTTTCCCTTTATATTTTATATATCTGGGTTTTTTTTCTGACAATCAAAATAGAAGAAAACAAAAAGAAATTTCTCTCATTTTTGTGCTTTTTTTCACATTTTCTGACCGGTGTGAGAAATGTATTTCTCTTCATTAGTGATTTTTTTTTTCGGCAAATGATTAGT
This sequence comes from Mytilus trossulus, assembly GCF_036588685.1. Classification (NCBI taxonomy): domain Eukaryota; kingdom Metazoa; phylum Mollusca; class Bivalvia; order Mytilida; family Mytilidae; genus Mytilus; species Mytilus trossulus. The sequence goes on from NC_086379.1 coordinate 74,019,375, forward strand.
CGAAATTTCTCATCGACTTCCTTAAACTGAATATTCCATACTGATATAACACAATCAAAGATAAAAATGAACAGACACATCGTCATACCCTTAGCAAGATTAATCGGATATTGCTTCAGCTAGGGAAAAAAGTTAAATCGATTGAACAATGATCCATTTTAGTCTTTGTAAAACATACCAAAAAAAACCAAAAACTAGAAATTTTATCCATGTTGGTTTTTTATGATACATTTTTTGTCGTTTGTTTTAATTCTGAAATGAATAAATATAATATAAGGCCTACCTTTATATTGTTATTGAATTAAAAAATCTTCTACCATTTGAATGTTCATACAAGTACGTGCTCATTATTGTTTCTCTTTTTTAGGGTATGGACATGGTGGAACAGAGAGTCACAAATATTGATTGTATATTTCATATGTTGAGTTAGTCTTCCGCAATATTGTTGTTTTTTATTTACTATATCAGCAATATATCTGCTTTATTAGATTTTATTTTATATTAAACATTAAAATGATATATGCATCTTTTTTTGTCAAGAACCTCCTTTCAAACTTATTTGTATGTTGTTTTTTTCCTCGGGACGAATAAGAGCTTCAGGGTATTTTTTTAAGCAAGACATATGTCCATTGTTGGAGACAGTATTTTGCCCTCTATGTGTGATTTGTCAAGGATTTCTGTCTTATTGGCGTTTACCCAACATCCAGCATGAGAGTTGGATAACACGTATATTTGTAATACATAAATTAATGGCAATTATCAGCAACACCACCTAGCTAGATGTTATTGAATGAACAATAAAACAATTGTAACAAAACATTAAAAAAACTGATTGTAGAAAATTGACGAATTTTAAAAAGCTTATTAGCTAAGCACATATAAAAATACAGCATTTGTATTGAAGCTACTCTTAATAGATGACCATGAGTTAAATTTTGTAAAAGCTACACCTAAAGCAGCATATATATGTAAAAATACTGTTGATATAAAAGCTATGCATACAAAGACATATTCATCTGAAATTGTGATTAAAGCATGATGATTAAGATTGTTAAATATAATGTACCTATGTATATGTATAAAACAGTTGACATAAAAGCTACTTATAAAGCTGATGTAGATATAAAGCTCATGTTAAATTACGGTTGCTGTAAGAGATAAGCACGATATGAAGCTGACACAATACACATAGTATGAATAAACAAAAAATGGAAATGACCTATGCAAGACAAAATAACAAAATATAAATCTGTACAAAGTTATCTCCATTTCACACTTAAAAAACTATATGAAACTGGCACATACAAATTTAAGAAAATTTAAGAAAAAGCAGGCGAAGTTGAGCGGATATAAGACCGACCTACATTCGACGTTAGCGACTCGGGTAAAAGGGATAACAGGAATTACTAGTACCGACAAAAGGGACTTATCCAATGATCAAACCGCCCAACTCCTCCTAATAAATCAGACATACAAACAGATAAAACAGTTGGTTCAAATAGCCTGACTTGGTACATGCACAAACTGTATTGGGTTGAATAATAAATGCGTCTGTTTTATTGTAAGTTTTACATGCGCATCGCCCATTTTGGCATGGAAAGACTATTTGTCGTATAGTTAATAATACGCAATATAAAAACTAGCAGTTCAGCTACCAAACGGATGATCACTAACTTGAACAAAGCTCTATATTTAAGACGACACATAATTTGGAAAGCAGGCCAGTTGAATTCGTTCGTAACTGGGGGTGGGGGTGGGGGGAGTACCAGAACAGAACCAACAATCCTGAAAGGTTTCATGAAGTTTCATTGTCAAATTTTAAATGATAAAGTCATTATTTATGAGGGGCAAGTAATTCTGTTATCATATAATATTGACTACTGAGCTGATGATACCCTCGGGGACTTATAGTCCACCAGCAGAAGTATCAACCCAGTGCTGTTAAAAATGAAAACACGTTATAAATTATATGCACCCGAATCTGTATTTACCTTCATCATGATCGTCTAAAGCATAATTTGTGAAAGCCTAGGATGAAAAATAACAGAAATAAAACCAAGAAGGACATAAAAAACACAAATCTATTTATAACTATCTATCACAAACCTATCTATGTGCGAATCAAAGCAAGGTGTTTTGTTCCTGTTTTGGGATTTGGTATGTGTTGTCCAAAGAAAACTGTGACTTAATGATAATTTTTTGTTGTTATCTCTCTGTAGTTTGAATTGTATAGTATACAGTAACTTACATCATGTCGTTGTTATCTACTCATCAGACAGGATGTTGCTCAATTGTTTTTCCCTAGAATTTCGAAGATTTGGTTCAACATATTATTTTCCTGATGCCTTTTATACTGACCTTTACAACTGTTATTCTTCGGTGGTTCTCGGGATACAATTACTCATTATGTATACCAGTTTTGCATGCAGGTGTTTTAACTCTTTATTCGACAGCTTAACTTCTAAAACACTTTTTGCAATATCAATCAGTAAAGGTTAAAGCTCATGTAGCATGTATATATCATGCTCCGTCAAAAACACATAAGATCCTTTGCGTTGTCCTTATTTTGATTTTCTCAGAATACCTTGTTGCTGGGGAAAATATCATCAAAGGTTCCAGGCCGAACCTTTTTGAATTAATCATTTCTGTTTTTAATTTTTGCAACAATGTCATTTTGTAAAGTCACAAAGTTTATTAGTTTTCACAATATAATTATAAGGGCTGGCATGTTCTTTAAAATGATATATTGAATACTAGTACTAAAGTCCAATAATAGATCTTTGGGGCTATCGACGATTGAGAAAGTATAAAGCTGTTAGAAAGTATTCCAGGGCATAATATTCATTTAAGCATATTACCCCAACTGCCGAGTACTTCTTAAAATGTAGTTTGTCCAAATAATTTCACTGATTTTTAAGAGACCATACATTATTTGTAAACATGAAGATTTATTTTTGAGTGCAATCTGTTTCGTGTGAAATCATTTTAACAAAAGCGGACTGAAGCTGTTTGGTAAGAAGCCAAATCTTGAAGGATTGCAATCGACCACAAGCGTCTAAAAGCTTAATCTATTGGATAGAGTTTGGAGGAGTGATGGTGATTCGAGGTAACAATGACATTGCCATCGTTCATGACAGTTTTGTTTAAGAAGAACACGTCTTACAAATTTCTAATGATTGTGGCATGATACTAAATGAATTTTGAAAACAATACAGAAATAAAATTCCAAACTAAATAAATCCAAAATTTAGAAACACAACGCAATGTTCTTAAGTAAACATAAGGTTGGACTGCAACCAACAAATGTGAGTCTTCGAAAAAAAACCGGTAAAACATTTGAAGTAACATACTTTTACAGTTCCCGGATGGATAGTTGTATCCTTGACTCCTTAAACTATGTGATAATGCAGTTAAAAGTAAATTCACAAAAATACTGAACTCAGAGGAAAATCTAATCGGAAAAAACATAATTACATGACAATGGCAAAATCAAATGACAAAACACATCAAAAAACGTCTTTATATATAGTAACAATTGGGTAGGCTATGATAACATGTTTTCGGGTACTGATAAACAAGAAAATTAGTTTACTTATTACCTAGGATATTATCATTTTAATAACCTAAATATATGCGATTAAATGAAACCCAACATTATATTGAATTGAACTGATCGATGATTACTTCATAATTATTAAAAGAGGGACGAAAGATACCAAAGGGACAGTCAAACTCATAAATTTAAAACAAACTGACAACGCCATGGCTAAAAATGTTAAAGACAAACAGAAAAAAACAATATTACATATGACACACCATAGAAAACTAAAGAATAAACAACACGAACCCCATTAAAAACTAGGGGTGATCTCAGGTGCTCCGAAAGGGTAAGAAGATTCTGCTTCACATGTCGCACCCGTCGTGTTGCTTATGCAATTACAAATCCGGTAAATAGTCTAGTTCGGTAGGTCACAAAATTATTAAGTTTTTGCTGAACACTACACATAGCATGAAACGTGGTATGCATCCATGAAATTTTCATAGACCTATCGACGATTTGATAGAATAAAGATGTTTGAAAGTATTACGGGGCATGGTGACAAATTACACAAATACAGTTTGCAAACCAGAAAGAACATTTCAAAGGGAAAGGCTATTTGGTTTAATAATTTGTTGCTGTCGAGAGAAGTGATATATCGGACAAACTTTCCATTTGCTTGTTGTACAAATAGCATACGGACAAAATCGTATGACGTCATTAATTCAAGAAAGCTAATTATCACATGTTTATGAAGAGTTCATACGTGCAGATATATTATAAAATACCAAAAATAAAAATTGGTTTCGCAGACATCAGATCAGATAATAAAAGATTGAATTATTGTTTAATGTGAGCAGGCATTTTTTATCAGAATACTTTATAGATATTTCATAAACAATAATAGCATATTAGTTTGATGTGGATTGTATTCTCGGTAGCTTTTTACATATGGAACTGAATCAACTATAAAACTGAAGATGTTTGGATTGATAGAGTAATTAATATCTCGATTAACAGAATAAAACTATTTATTTTTCCTGGTACAAAGTCAGTATGGTTTCTTTAATAAAATCAAAGATCAGGTAAATAATTATCAAGTGCTATTACTTTGGCAATGAATATGTATCATCATCTTAAATACCGCTATGCAGAATTTTGAACTTGCGTCGTGTGGATTTCACGGCAACAATGAGTAACAATACACCAAGTGAGGAAGAGTTATGGGAATGGTTACGGAATAACACAGATCCTGACGATATCCTGCCGGACGATTTGGAACAAAACTGGAAAACAGCCTTGATAATTACATACAGTCTTATTATTATAGGTGGCATCATAGGGAATGTACTAGTTGTTGCAGTAATCCTGTTAAATAAATCCATGAGATCAGTGACCAACGTACTTTTAGTTTCCCTTGCTGGTAGTGACACACTCATAGCGTCTTGGAATATTCCTATACAGCTCGTGTATTATGTTAAAAATGAATGGACAATGGGAGAAACGTTGTGTAAAGGTGCTAGTTACTTACAAAATGTTAGCGTTGTCGCTAGTATTACCACTCTGATGGTAGTATCAATAGAAAGGTAAGCCTATTCTTAATAAGAACAATTGTTAAAGTGTTTTGCTTTTTTCACTTCTCTAACGGTAATATTAGTAGAAAGTTAAGCTTATTATTAATTAGAAAAAAGTAATGTGCTTTCAGTGTTTAGGTATCCTACTCGTAAAAAAGGAACATAAAGGTATACACTGTGTGTTAGTGAGCCTGCTTTATTATCTCAACAATATGTTAAAAGTATAATTTATATTAGTGTTTGTATAGTGTGCTTCTTACTTGTATAAGACTTTCAAATATTTTGGTCTGAAGCATCACTTCGGAGACGTTTGTTGAAATACGCACCTGGTGCAAGAAAAGTGGTACCGCTGTTTGATATTCCTATCAATATTTATCTTATCAAACATGCAACTCTTTTGACTGAAGCTGCGAAAAGCTTTTTTTAGATTATTGCTTGCTTACATCATTTTAAAGTATTTTCGTAAATATAAAAAAAAGATGTGGTATGATTGCCAATGAGACATTTGTCCACAGTAGTCCAAAATGACACAGACAACTATAGGTCACCGTACGGCCTTCAACAATGAGCAAAGGGATTATAAAAATACTGAACTTCGAGGAAAATTCAAAACGGAAAGTCTCTAATCAAATGGCAAAATCAAATGATATAAAACATCAAACAAATGGACAACACCTTTCATATTCCTGACTTGGTATTTTGAAATGTAGAAAATGGTGGATTTAACCTTTTTTAGTGCTAAACCTCTCACTTGTATGAAAGTCGCACTACAAAAGGGAGAATTGGAGGACATAGTTGAAACATATTGAGTTTGTACATTGCATCGGGTATCTGTACAGTTAATATGTATAAAAGCAGAATTGGTTATCTTTAATATCTGTCCAAGTATTAATTTTTAAGTATTAAGACTAAAATTGAGAATGGAAATGGGGAATGTGTCAAAGAGACAACAACCCGACCAAATAAAAAACAACAACAGAAGGTCACCAACAGGTCTTCAATGTAGCGAGAAATTCCCGCACCCGGAGGCGTCCTTCAGCTGGCCCCTAAACAAATATATACTAGTTCAGTGATAATGAACGCCATACTAATTTCCAAATTGTACACAAGAAACTAAAATTAAAATAATACAAGACTAACAAAGGCCAGAGGCTCCTGACTTGGGACAGGCGCAAAAATGCGGCGGGCTTAAACATGTTTGTGAGATCTCAACCCTCCCCCTATACCTCTAACCAATGTAGAAAAGTAAACGCATAACAATACGCACATTAAAATTCAGTTCAAGAGAAGTCCGAGTCTGATGTCAGAAGATGTAACCAAAGAAAATAAACAAAATGACAATAATACATAAATAACAACAGACCACTAGCAGTTAACTGACATGCCAGCTCCAGACTTCAATTAAACTGACTGACAGATTATGATTTCATCATATGTACATCAGGCACAATCCTTCCCGTTAGGGGTTTAGTATCATACCATCATAACATATATAAGAAGAACATAACCCGTGTCATGCCAACAACTGTTTTTAGAATAAATGTGTTTAGTTCCGACGCAAAGACCTTATCAGTGACTCAATATTAACGCCAAAATATGCAATCTTTAATGACTTGACAACAGTATCGTAATTATATCCCTTCTTAATAAGTCTATTCAAAGGTTTTTTAAGTTTCTGAGGTGAATACTGACACCTTTGTGCTTTATAAAGAATATTTCCATAAAAAATTGGATGTGAAATACCTGAACGTATAAGAAGTCTGCATGTTGAGCTATATTTACGAATGATGTCTTTATACCGATGATAAAATTTAGTAAATGTTTTGACTAGTTTGTGATATCGAAAACCCTGGTGTAATAATTTTTCAGTAATACATAAATTTCTCTCGTTAAAATCTAAAACATTGTTACATACACGAGCGAATCGTACAAGTTGAGATATATAAACACCGTAAGATGGGGACAAGGGAACGTCACCATCTAAAAACGGATAATTAACGATAGGAAATCAAAAATCATTTTTTTTTGCTATCACAAATTTATGAAAATGGTAGAATTGCAAATTAATCATTTTTTTCTTCTAGATAGTTAAGTGAGAGGTTCAGCTAGCTATCAAACCAGGTTCAATTCACCATTTTATACAAACGGAAATGCCTGTACCATATTTGACAGTTGTTTTCGACTCGTTAGATATGTTTTAGCTTTTGATTTTGCCCTTTTATAAAGGACTTCCTGTCCTGAATTTCAGTATTTTTGATGCTTTAACTTTTACTTGCAAAATTTTGTTGGAAAAAAAACTTCTATGTAATGTCAAGTCACAAAGTAAGAAACAATTATAAAGTTATATTACAGGTGTTACATGTTAAATATGTAGTGTATCTATAATAGTGCTTGTCTTTCATTATCACATTGTCTGGATTTGTTTGAATAGCAGAGCTAATTTCCGCTGTATAAAGTTGGTTTGTAAACAGAATTAACGTTAATATACGTCTTGTCCAAATTCCAGAACTCAATTTTACTGGTAAAAATTTAGAAAAACAAAACAACAATATTTAAAAAAAAAAAGGTTTTTGTTATTATTAAAAACATTTTTTTGAAAAGAGTAGGTCCGGTAAGGACCGATTTTGCCGGACTCAAATTTCAGGATCATCATTACATTCATCAGTCACGTCTCAGTCATTACAGCTGAACGGACGTGCTGGGTCAGCTCTCCTTTACCCGCTATCTTCGATGAGGGTTTATTGTTAGATGGTCAACGACATACTACTTAAGATGACAGAAACCAATCCATGCCGTACAGAGAGACGTGGTAGTGGCGTACCCGCGTTAACATACACTCCAAAACCATTGTATCATGGGGAGTGTTATGCCGATTAACGTCCGAGGGCTGTATCCTAGGCGTTGGGTGATACGACCTTTATTTCACTGCCTAACGGCTTTGGTCCTGATAACGCTTCCTGTCATCCTTAGAACTACGTCCACGATTCATCTACCAGTACTCCATCATCGAGGCTAGCGGGCTGCCAAGCTGACCAAACTGGCCCTGAAAGCAGCCGTTGTGAAGAATAAAGACCAAAATAGTAAAAAAACAAAATCTACTCACCAAAACCAAGATGGCGGCCTCCATATTGCGACCTCCACTACTTGTTCCTGACCCATGGCACCAGAATATTTAAAGCCCACCAAACGCCTTCGGGCACCGAGCCGACCGTGCGAGGGCTGAAAAGCCAGTCAAGGTCGTTAAACACTTCCATATATATAATTTCAGGTTCATCTGACAAAAGATTTTTACCACTTTTTAAACACTTAAGTGTCTATTTAATTTGAATCAATTAGTTTATGTGTAAGATTTGAACTGATTAAGTCATTAAAAACGATCCGATTCAAGCTCAAGTATGAAAAATCAACCAAATATGCCGGAAAATGTCACTTTTCGGATGTTTTTTGTCAAAATTGAAAGTGGCCGCATCCGTGTTCATCCTCAACCTTTATGTTATGTATTATCACAAAATACAACTTCTATTTCAATATTAAGGATGATCACAAATGCAGCCACTTTCGTTTTACACGAAAACCGCCTAAAATTTAACTAAAATGCTAGAATTGTGAAAAACTCAGAAATTTAGAATGACTTTAAGGTGTCAGTACCCGATATATATTCATTGTATAATCAAAAATAGCGCATATTTATGTAGCTGAAGCACTCTACTGTTCAATTGATAACTATTAAAGAGTTTGCATTTTATCAATTTTGTAAAACTGCTACATTTTGAGGCCAAAATTGGCTCTTACTGGACCTACTCCTTTTGGAAACTGGATAAGGTGATTTGAGAAAAAGGACAAATAATCAGAAAAGAAAATAGAAATATACGATCGTATACTAAGACAAATTTGAATGTATAAATATTTTACAAACTATCTTCTGATTGAAAAAAAAGACATTTCATCATTCGCTGAACCAATCACTTCTAGCGCCAAAAAATGTTGTGTAAGATTTATAAATACTCTGTAATGACCGAAATTAATGAATACATTGGCATGTCAGTCTGAACAATGCTCTTAGCATATAACCAAAGTAATAGTATATCAGATGAATCCGTAGATGACCAGGTGCAAGACTATAATATTTCTGGTACTACCTAATACACCCTATCTTTGCAATAATAGTGACGGTTCTCTGTGCTGTTTTCTTGGCTGTCCTTGCTTCAAATTCAACCAATGGATATATCGTTTCTGAGGAGAATTGAATAGATTTATAAATATTGAAAACGCTCTATGAAGTTACAGAAAAATGTGTTTCTTTGTGTTCTTATTAAATTGGTTTTAACTCCAATGCTTTGTGGTCATGTTCTGGTTTCGCCAGTATCGAATCATTATTCAGTATGTTAGCTATAGCTATAATATGTACATATCATTGACAAATTATTTATTACTAGTACTACACCAATAGATTTAGAATAATTGCAGGCCAAATTAATTGTATTTTATCTATTTTGTAGGTACTACGCCATTTGTCATCCTTTAAAGGCACGCTATATAAGAACACCACAGAGAGCTGGGGTCCTCATTGCCATAATTTGGATATTTTCCTTGACAGTTTCCACACCAATGTTAGTGATACAAAGACTAGAAATACGACTTAAAGTAGAATTTGTGTACATCAAATTAGCTTATGTCTGCGCAGAATACTATTCGGAACACGTGTATGATGTTGTACACACACTATTTATGTTTTTAGTTTTTTACACAGTTCCAATGGTAGTTATGTTTTGTGCTTATGGTAGAATAGCATATCAACTTTGGATACGAAAACCTATAGGCGACTCTCTAGGTTCTCCACAATATCTTATGAAAACACGACGACAGAAGAGAAAAATAATCCGAATGCTCATAACAGTTGTTGTTCTGTTCGGATTATGTTGGCTTCCGTTTTTTGCCATACAACTGCATCGTTTAGAAAATGATATTGACAAGTCTTTTAGGTCTGCTCAAACTATCGTTCACATACTTGGTTATTTGAATTGCGTTTTAAATCCTATTGTTTATGGCTTTATGAATGAGAACTTTAAACAATGTTTAAAATCGTCATTTTTAAAATGTCGAGGCATTTTTAAGACGACAAAGAGACGGTCAATACACACAGTCAGTATTACTGTAGAGAGTGCTGTCTAGGAGGTACTTCATGAACAGCTATGATAGAGGAATGTCGTTATCTTTAATTATCAAATTGGATTGTAGTTAAATGGCATCATATTACTGTGTGCGACTGTAGGGAGCTGTTCTTTGAAACAATATGTAATGCAAGAAGATCATGTTATTTGACTAAAATCGTCAAAATGTCTTCATGAAATTACATATTTTCGAACGCAGATATAACAGCTGATTGAAATACGGTCTATTTTCATCAAACAGATTTTCAGATAAGCTGTTCCCGATTAATTAAATTTGATTAACTATATAAAATCACCATATTTTGTCTTCTCTATTATGTTTTCATTACATATGTCCAAGTTTCAGTCAGTAAATATGATAAAGGAGAAAAGTGCTTGAAATTTTCCATTGGAAAAGATGTTGTAAATGAGTAAGATAAAATCTCGAACCTCTTTTAAACTGAGTTTTACTGTGCGTATTGCGGCATGTTTTTGTATTCTACATTGGCTAGAGGTATAGAGTGAGAGTTGAGATCTCATGTTTAACTCCGCGGTATTTTGCGCCTGTCAGGAGACTCTGGTATTTGTTCGTCTTGAAAGTTTTAACATTAAATGTATATGTTTTGGAGTTTAGTACTACGTCCGACTTTACTTAACTATTACACATATTTATTTAGAAACCAGCTGAGGACCGCCCCAGGTTGCGGAATTTTCTCGCTGCGTTGAAGACCCACTGGTTGCCTTCGACTGTTTTCTGCTCTTTGGTCGAGTTGTTGTCTTTTTGACATATTCCCCATTTTCATTCTCAATTTTAAATATAGATCTACATTCTGTCAAAAACAGAAAACAAAATAAGTCTATATGCATTCAAAAGTCATCGTATATACTGGAAATAGCAAGAAAACTTTACAAATATTTTATCCCAGTCGAACAAGAAATAAACATACAGACAAAAATGGTCAACCCACCGCATTGAGTTTAATCCTTGAACATCATGAGATTCTGACATATTTCAGATGCAGCAATATATTAAAATGTTGGTGGTAATGAATTTATATATAACACTTATTAGCCTCTACACAATGAAGAGTACAAACTGCGAGCATGTATTTGTTTATCTTTCACTTGTACTGGTGTCTTGGTTGTTTATTGTATCGGTTAAACGCTTTCTTCAATTTATTTGTGTCGCACTTCCCTTTTTTTTTTTTGGTAAAAATTTAAGATTTCTAATTTTATGATTTACAATTCTATTGGCGTGTCAAGAAGGTGTTGACCAAAAGACACTTTTTATCAACCCTATATAACTATTAAAAAAAACCATTCAATTCTTATAATTCCCGTTTGAAGCTTTAACATTGAAAACACGATTAAATTCAAGCCCTTTTCTATACGTAAATACAATTCAGCTTTAGAATGTCATATAGCATATCAAAACATAGGAATCATATGAAACTTCTGTGTCGTTTTTTTTTAAAATATATATATTATCTGTAAGACAGTGTTTATGTTGGTTCTTTTTTTTTTGCGGTGCGGAAGAAGAAAGAAGATTTGTTTCTGTATAGTTTCCGCACTGTACACACATTTTCTTTTCATATTGCATAATTCAATTTGATATAGACAGTTTTCTAAAATTGTGATCAATGGGTATTATTAGTTACGCTAAAATAGAATAATTACGTGTTGACTTGAGGAAACCAACTATCAACTTTATAGTGTTGTGTCTCTCTATATTCTTAGCTGCTATATAATTTCAATGAAAATAGCTTATGGGTTTTTTTGCACCTAACATGATTTCTTCGATAAGTTTGGATGTGATTGCATCTTTTCAGCGATTATTTGATCGATTTTGAATTTTCAGTATTGATTTTCATTCTAGTTTATCAATAATAAATGATAACATATTAAAGAAAATATGAAATATAGATCGTTTAAAGAAAGATCAAAATCATATTTTATCTTCAACACAATTGGATACTTACAAACTGGTAAGATTTTTAGTCTTTCTAAATTTTTTTCACATCAGTTAAACGTTACCAATTTTAAAATGTGTTTAACATTTTTTTTATATTATCATCTCAAGTTGCTCTCAAGAGTTTGGTCTCAAGGGATAGAAAATACAAATTAAATCATAACGATTCAGAGAAGTTGCTGTGCCTGTGATAGTTCCTCATCATTTTATTTGATAGGCATAAAAAAAAAAAGCAACGATGCTGCTTTGATTGTCTCATCATCATAGTATGCCATTCTGAAGGCACTGCATGGTGATTATTGCGATTGAAGCTTTGTGAGTTACTCTCGCTTCTCTTCTGTAGAGATCATGAAAGTCTTAAAAGAAAATGTCCTGATGTTGGCCTTTTATATGTCCACGTTCTATGACACATGTTATTTAAACGCTCAATAGCTCCTGAATTCGTCTGTATTCGCCAACACCGCGGTTCCAACTCGATGGTATCGTACTGTGTGCAATACAATTACCGCAGTCGTGCGGCCTTCTTAAAACATCAGGTAACTTCTTGGTTCCTGTGCATGGTCTTCGTGTTGCGAAAAATGCCCAAAGGCATCAATGTGCACATGAAGAAAAGACGAAATTGACACGATTTAGAAGAATGGAAATACGAATCCATCACGAAAACGATTTTTCGCAAGGTCTTTTTGAAATTTTTGGCATGTCAAAGATTTGCCAACGCTTAATAATTTGCAGCAGAGGCCAAACATTTCAAAAAGACCTTGCGAAAATCGTTTTCGTGATGGATTCGTATTCGAATACTCGGACAAAAGGCAAAACGGACAAAAAGCAAAAGTGCCGGACAAAAAGCAAAATTATCGGACAAAAAGCAAAACGGACAAAAAGCAACGGACAAAAAGCAAAAGTGTTGGACAAAAAGCAAAATTATCGGACAAAAAGCAAAAGCGGACCAGAAGCAAAATGCGGACAAAAAGCATCGTATCAGACGTCAAAACACGTTAGCCAAGTAAGAAACAAAACGACCAAAAGTGACATAAAAGAAAACCGTCAAATAAAACAATGGTCATTTTTTCTTGAGGCTGTTGGAATTTCAATTTCTAAAGATTGTCTTGTTTTTTCAACATTTTGAAAGGTGTTTTAAATCATTGTTAGGACCCGTTCTATTTTATAATTGAATGTTTGAAAAGAACGCAATATTCCTGCTTAGAATTTATATTCAAACAATGATTCAATGCATTGCAACATAAATAAACAAACTGTATACTTATTGTAAAGAATTGTGATCAATGAAAATAACGATACTTTATTAATTTCCGAAAATAGTTATTGAAAATGTCTCAATTTTTATTTCAAAAGTTTTCATGTTTTTTGCATGTGTACTTACCTCATAGTTTTAAATATTTATTTGAACATTTCAAGTATGTCTGGTAAAAGATCGGTTCATTGCCTAAAATAGACAGATGATGTGGAGAAAGTGGAAACTAGTATCTATATTGTTGTTGTGTACATATCTTGTTATGGCGATTGGATATGTCTTATTGTATATCACCAGAACCAGCGAAGGTAAATAATCTAAAAATTGATCTTTCTTGCAATCGTATTAAGCAATGACGAAAGTTGACATGTTGGGTGTTTCAAAGACAAACTATTTTTTAGATGTTTTTTCCATATAATGATTTGGAAACTTGAGGTTACATGGTTACAATAAACTCATCATAGAAAAGATACCAGGACAAATTTTTGTATATACGCCAGACGCGCGTTTCGTCTACAAAAGACTCACCAGTAACGCTCGAATCCAAAAAAAGTTAAAAAAATAAAAAAAAAAAAAAAAAAAAAGCCAAATAAAGTATGAAGTTGAAGAGCATTGAGGACCAAAATTCCTAAAACTCTTGTAAAAAAAAGTAAAAATTTGTCTGTATTACCGTACAGGATGAAACTTTACTCATGTGAAGTATTTCTTTATTTGAACCAAAATAAAAATGTGTACAAGTTTTTGAAAGTGCAAATTTAACAAAGACTAATAGGAACAAATCAATTGTGGTATTTATTGTTTTCTTTAGAAAGTCGAAGTCATAGAAAGCAAGAAAATGTCGAAAAGAAACTCCAATACAATTTACGATACACCAGGGGAGAAATGGTCATTAAAAAAATATAAGGGAATTGTAAAGGATATCAAATTCAATAAACAGAATTATAAATCATCATACATGAGGAGTGATATTGCATTTCGTTCAAAAATGGTTGTAATGATTTTGTTCTGTTTAACTTAAGCGACCGAAATGAAAATTAGAAATGGTTCAAAAATATGCAGGATTTATTTAAAAATTTAAATCACAAAAGGAGCTTTTTACTACAAAAATTCATATCTCCTCGAATAGATGAAAAATTTCCAACGCTTTCGGCATCTGTAATTACAGTTCTCCTGAATAATCTAATCATCTTCAATGGAACGGAAATAACATATCAGCAAAGCAATGAGGAAAGAAGACGACAAGAAATACATACATATAATGCAACTTGTAATGTTTATATATAACATCTTTTGGGGGATGATGATTACCCTGTCGATACACCTGGGTTTTCTCTGTGCAAAGTTCATTCTACTTTTACTTTAATGTTTGTAAAACTTGATCTTCAAATTTTCATTCCTTTTTTTTTAATAAATATTAACTAGCTCTGGAGCGGCAATAGCTTTAATTTATTACCACTCATTCAGAATTAAAACGATTATTTTTCTTAATATGTTATAAAGATGCCTAATCTCAAAGACGGGTGCGAATGTTTGGTCTTTTGTCCTGATCTGATCAAAATTCATCAATTTAATTTCTATGTTTCTAGTGAAAGAGTTACAAGAGTTTTCCAATTTACGCAGCTGTGTTAATGGGAACAGAAACAACAACTCAAGAATACAGTCACCAAATGTAATTAATTTGTAGAATTTCAAGATTAATAGAAAATGCATTCGTTCAGTCTCGGGTTGTACCCGAGACAGACGTTTCTGTCTACATGAAACTCACCCGTGTCGCTCGAATAAACACAGTTTTTAAAAGGTGAAAACCAAGAAATGGCGGGTTATCCTGTTATGGCAAGCTAAACCTTCATCTTGTATGACAATCGTTTATAGTTCCGTTATATTGACAAAATTAGCTGAACAAGAAAACAAACACACCGGTTAATGATTCTGCAAATAGGAAACAAAACTGTGTCAAAATGAGCAAGAAAACAAACACACCGGTTAATGATTCTGCAAATAGGAAACAAAACTGTGTCAAAATGAGCAAGAAAACAAACACATCCGGTTAATGATTCAGCAAAAAGCAAACCACTCTGTGTCAAAATGAGCAAGAAAACAAACACATCCGGTTAATGAATCAGCAAAAAGCAAACAAAACTGTGTCAAAATGAGCAAGAAAACAAACACATCCGGTTAATGATTCAGCAAATAGCAAACAAAACTGTGTCAAAATGAGCAAGAAAACAAACACATCCGGTTAATGATTCAGCAAAAAGCAAACAAAACTGTGTCAAAATGAGCAAGAAAACAAACACATCCGGTTAATGATTCAGCAAATAGCAAACAAAACTGTGTCAAAATGAGCAAGAAAACAAACACATCCGGTTAATTATTCAGCAAAAAGCAAACAAAACTGTGTCAAAATGAGCAAGAAAACAAACACATCCGGTTAATGATTCAGCAAAAAGCAAACAAAACTGTGTCAAAATGAGCAAGAAAACAAACACATCCGGTTAATTATTCAGCAAAAAGCAAACAAAACTGTGTCAAAATGAGCAAGAAAACAAACACATCCGGTTAATGATTCAGCAAAAAGCAAACAAAACTGTGTCAAAATGAGCAAGAAAACAAACACATCCGGTTAATGATTCAGCAAAAGCAAACAAAACTGTGTCAAAATGAGCAAGAACACAAACACATCCGGTTAATTATTCAGCAAAAAGCAAACAAAACTGTGTCAAAATGAGCAAGAAAACAAACACATCCGGTTTATGATTCAGCAAAAAGCAAACAAAACTGTGTCAAAATGAGCAAGAAAACAAACACATCCGGTTAATTATTCAGCAAAAAGAAAACAAAACTGTGTCAAAATGAGCAAGAAAACAAACACATCCGGTTAATTATTCAGAAAAAAGCAAACAAAACTGTGTCAAAATGAGCAAGAAAACAAACACATCCGGTTAATTATTCAGAAAAAAGCAAACAAAACTGTGTCAAAATGAGCAAGAAAACAAACACATCCGGTTAATGATACATCCGGTTAATGATTCAGAAAAAAGCAAACAAAACTGTGTCAAAATGAGCAAGAAAACAAACACATCCGGTTAATTATTCAGCAAAAAGCAAACAAAACTGTGTCAAAATGAGCAAGAAAACAAACACATCCGGTTAATTATTCAGAAAAAAGCAAACAAAACTGTGTCAAAATGAGCAAGAAAACAAACACATCCGGTTAATTATTCAGAAAAAAGCAAACAAAACTGTGTCAAAATGAGCAAGAAAACAAACACATCCGGTTAATGATACATCCGGTTAATGATTCAGAAAAAAGCAAACAAAACTGTGTCAAAATGAGCAAGAAAACAAACACATCCGGTTAATTATTCAGCAAAAAGCAAACAAAACTGTGTCAAAATGAGCAAGAAAACAAACACATCCGGTTTATGATTCTGCAAATAGGAAACAAAACTGTGTCAAAATGAGCAAGAAAACAAACACATCCGGTTAATGATTCAGCAAAAAGCAAACCACTCTGTGTCAAAATGAGCAAGAAAACAAACACATCCGGTTAATGATTCAGCAAAAAGCAAACAAAACTGTGTCAAAATGAGCAAGAAAACAAACACATCCGGTTAATGATTCAGCAAATAGCAAACAAAACTGTGTCAAAATGAGCAAGAAAACAAACACATCCGGTTAATGATTCAGCAAAAAGCAAACAAAACTGTGTCAAAATGAGCAAGAAAACAAACACATCCGGTTAATGATTCAGCAAATAGCAAACAAAACTGTGTCAAAATGAGCAAGAAAACAAACACATCCGGTTAATTATTCAGCAAAAAGCAAACAAAACTGTGTCAAAATGAGCAAGAAAACAAACACATCCGGTTAATGATTCAGCAAAAAGCAAACAAAACTGTGTCAAAATGAGCAAGAAAACAAACACATCCGGTTAATTATTCAGCAAAAAGCAAACAAAACTGCGTCAAAATGAGCAAGAAAACAAACACATCCGGTTAATGATTCAGCAAAAAGCAAACAAAACTGTGTCAAAATGAGCAAGAAAACAAACACATCCGGTTAATGATTCAGCAAAAAGCAAACAAAACTGTGTCAAAATGAGCAAGAAAACAAACACATCCGGTTAATTATTCAGAAAAAAGCAAACAAAACTGTGTCAAAATGAGCAAGAAAACAAACACATCCGGTTAATTATTCAGAAAAAAGCAAACAAAACTGTGTCAAAATGAGCAAGAAAACAAACACATCCGGTTAATGATACATCCGGTTAATGATTCAGAAAAAAGCAAACAAAACTGTGTCAAAATGAGCAAGAAAACAAACACATCCGGTTAATTATTCAGCAAAAAGCAAACAAAACTGTGTCAAAATGAGCAAGAAAACAAACACATCCGGTTAATTATTCAGAAAAAAGCAAACAAAACTGTGTCAAAATGAGCAAGAAAACAAACACATCCGGTTAATTATTCAGAAAAAAGCAAACAAAACTGTGTCAAAATGAGCAAGAAAACAAACACATCCGGTTAATGATACATCCGGTTAATGATTCAGAAAAAAGCAAACAAAACTGTGTCAAAATGAGCAAGAAAACAAACACATCCGGTTAATTATTCAGCAAAAAGCAAACAAAACTGTGTCAAAATGAGCAAGAAAACAAACACATCCGGTTTATGATTCTGCAAATAGGAAACAAAACTGTGTCAAAATGAGCAAGAAAACAAACACATCCGGTTAATGATTCAGCAAAAAGCAAACCACTCTGTGTCAAAATGAGCAAGAAAACAAACACATCCGGTTAATGATTCAGCAAAAAGCAAACAAAACTGTGTCAAAATGAGCAAGAAAACAAACACATCCGGTTAATGATTCAGCAAATAGCAAACAAAACTGTGTCAAAATGAGCAAGAAAACAAACACATCCGGTTAATGATTCAGCAAAAAGCAAACAAAACTGTGTCAAAATGAGCAAGAAAACAAACACATCCGGTTAATGATTCAGCAAATAGCAAACAAAACTGTGTCAAAATGAGCAAGAAAACAAACACATCCGGTTAATTATTCAGCAAAAAGCAAACAAAACTGTGTCAAAATGAGCAAGAAAACAAACACATCCGGTTAATGATTCAGCAAAAAGCAAACAAAACTGTGTCAAAATGAGCAAGAAAACAAACACATCCGGTTAATTATTCAGCAAAAAGCAAACAAAACTGCGTCAAAATGAGCAAGAAAACAAACACATCCGGTTAATGATTCAGCAAAAAGCAAACAAAACTGTGTCAAAATGAGCAAGAAAACAAACACATCCGGTTAATGATTCAGCAAAAAGCAAACAAAACTGTGTCAAAATGAGCAAGAAAACAAACACATCCGGTTAATTATTCAGCAAAAAGCAAACAAAACTGTGTCAAAATGAGCAAGAAAACAAACACATCCGGTTTATGATTCAGCAAAAAGCAAACAAAACTGTGTCAAAATGAGCAAGAAAACAAACACATCCGGTTAATGATTCAGCAAAAAGCAAACAAAACTGTGTCAAAATGAGCAAGAAAACAAACACATCCGGTTAATTATTCAGAAAAAAGCAAACAAAACTGTGTCAAAATGAGCAAGAAAACAAACACATCCGGTTAATTATTCAGAAAAAAGCAAACAAAACTGTGTCAAAATGAGCAAGAAAACAAACACATCCGGTTAATGATTCAGAAAAAAGCAAACAAAACTGTGTCAAAATGAGCAAGAAAACAAACACATCCGGTTAATTATTCAGCAAAAAGCAAACAAAACTGTGTCAAAATGAGCAAGAAAACAAACACATCCGGTTTATGATTCAGCAAAAAGCAAACAAAACTGTGTCAAAATGAGCAAGAAAACAAACACATCCGGTTAATGATTCAGCAAATAGCAAACAAAACTGTGTCAAAATGAGCAAGAAAACAAACACATCCGGTTAATGATTCAGCAAAAAGCAAACAAAACTGTGTCAAAATGAGCAAGAAAACAAACACATCCGGTTAATGATTCAGCAAATAGCAAACAAAACTGTGTCAAAATGAGCAAGAAAACAAACACATCCGGTTAATGATTCAGCAAAAAGCAAACAAAACTGTGTCAAAATGAGCAAGAAAACAAACACATCCGGTTAATGATTCAGCAAAAAGCAAACAAAACTGTGTCAAAATGAGCAAGAAAACAAACACATCCGGTTAATGATTCAGCAAAAAGCAAACAAAACTGTGTCAACATGCATCACAGACATACAACACAACTGAACAAACACACAAAAAAAATTTTAAAAAGAAGAAAAAAAGACGCCACTAAAAAAATTACTGTAGTTGATAGTAACTCTAACAAATTGTGTTTTGTAGTTTATAGTACATACAGTATAAGTTGTATACACTTTCTCGATAAAGTACAAATTATGCGAAATATTTATAAAAGCTTGCTTGTAAAAAAAAATAAAAAAAAAATGTTAAAACATCTGAATCTCACTTCTGTCCTCACTTGCAACAAGCACACCCCAAGCTAAACCCCGATTGCTGGATGTATAAAAACTACCGAGTCACGTCAAGCGTCATACAACCAATATAAAAAAAATTAGCGCAAATGTTAAACAAATAAAGAAAAAAATGGTAATAAAAAGATACACAACTCCAGCACCTAGAATCTATAACCATCATTTATTATTTGTGAAGAAGACATTGAATATTTATCTACTAGGTCTTGGTACTTTCCAATTAACCAATCGAGAAAAATTACGAGACGTTCTTTGGCAAAACTCTTGGCTCCTTAATTTTTTTGCTCAGACACGGATGACCTTTTACAAAGTCTCAGTAGCAGCTGCAAGCTCTTGAACACCGTATGAGTTGATCTGCAATACAGGTGAAGTTGGTTTTTTTTGCTGCTTTTTTTTTTGTAATTTTAAAAATTGAAATCGTCTTGTTTGTCATAGACACAGGTCCTGAGGTGACTGATGTTGTAAGTTTCGAGGTATATGTCGTCAACAAATGAGGCGGAGGCAGCCGTATCGTTGCTTCCATTAATTTCTTGTTAGGGAAGATAATTATATTGAAAGTATCCGATCTTTATATTGATTGATTGTTGGTTGCTTAACGTCCAGTGGCAAATAATTCATGCATATTCAAGACGAGAACAAGTTCACAATAAATACTAAAGGTAGGTCTTAAGATAATAGAGGCCATCTGGTATGATGGTCGGGGAAATTTGGACTGCCACTGGAAAAAGAGGGTACTAAAATATATTGGATAGGGACGGAAATTTTGCCTTGCAACAGGCCACCTACGGACCATCAAAGAGTTGTTGCAAGGGTTCTTAACGTGCAAAGAGCGTGGCACTCTCCTTACACGAGGCATCGGATTTAACGTCCCTAATCTGACCGGACGTGACTGCGAACTTGATACATTCCGCACAGCCAAATTATACGTTTTACTGCCGGTCGGAAGAAGAGCAAAAAGTTAAATCACAAAAATACTGAACTCAGAGGAAAATCAATTAGGAAAGTCCAAAATCACATGGCAAAATCAAATAACAAAACGCATCAAAAACGAATGGACAAGAACTGTCATATTCCTGACTTGGTACAGGCGTTTTCAGTGACCATATTTCTATTCCCCAGTCACCCTTAGAGGTCTGATCATTATAGTTTGGATCGTTAATCAAAAGAGCAAATACAATATATCAGTATGTGGAATTGGATTATTCAATTTCCTTGGTCTTCTTGTTTTAACAAGTGCATGAAAGGTGCACAGTCAGTTACCCTGGGAATGCCGACAACCTGCTGGAAATTCAACCTCTAAATACAACAAATGTATTGTCATTGAGAAACTCAATCATTTTGATCAAATGTTCTTTGTTTAGCATGTTTTATTTTTTAATTCATCTTGAACCAAATATGCCAAATTGTATTAAAGAATAATAATAAATGTGTGGCGTATGAAACAATTTTTATGGAAAGGACACATTGTTGGTTATTTCTTTTATATAGGTTTTCAAGAACGGAAGTGTAAAGGGTGGTTCAATCGAAGGTTTTGATAGAATTTAGATCAGAAAACGACCTAGAATTAGATATTTTTTTAGATCTTTTGAGTTTACAAGAATTTACATATTGTCTCATTTAAAACCATTATGGTAATGACAGAGAAACAATTGAGTTTGAAATTCAAACGACAAAACGTACGGCATAATTTGTGTCCAAAATAATGAGCGATCAACAAAAAATCTTGCCGTGACAGCAACAAACGAAAACCACTAGGCTACATTGTAGCAGAGATATACTAGTTTGTTGGTGCCAACTAACCAACCTAACGTGGACAATGGCAACGGCACTACACAAGAACAAACTTAAAAAAAAAAAAAAAAAGTGAAGCAAATATGCCAAACAGCAATAAACAAATATGAGAAACGGCAATAAACAAATATGAGACAAAGAAACTAACAAATATGAAGAACAGCAATAAATGGCAACCACTGAATTACAGACTCCTGACTTGAGATGTGCATATATAAAATGTGGTGGGTTTAAATTCATACAACCCTCCCCTAACATGGGACAGTGGTGTAACAGTACAACATATCCGTACGCAATCTGTACACATCCAACATCCAATGTATTTTGTGTAAATTGTCACAAAAAAAAGGAAAAAATAAATGTCTTGTGAACACCTAATGTAACTAATTTGACAGATTTAGAAACGATCCTGGTAAGCTTATCGCTCTTTTAAAAACTTAATTTTCTAAAAGGTTGACATCTCAACACTGTCATAAAATCTTTGAATATTGTTTTTATTGGTATTTATGTTGATTTTGCTATCAGTAAATTAAAAGCAAACTAAGCTTTATTGTTTTATACATATGCACTTCCATGGATCTACAATCTGTCGATTCCTGTATCTTGGCATTGCTCAATGTCATTTTTTTCTATGACTGTTTATGACGTCTGAACACTAAAGTCATTGGATGTTGGATGTGTATTGATTGATAATTAAGTCTTAGATGCATGATTGTTTTCATTAATTATTATTGGCTTTGAACTAGCTGTTAGTAAATGCGAGTACTCTTGGATCTGCCCGTTTTGCTGTTGTGATGTACAAGTACCGGACCACGTCGCCTCTATGTAATTGGCTTGCTCATTGTTGAAGGCCTTACGGTAGCCTATGGCTGTAAATTTCTGTGTAATTTTCTTTTCTTGTGGAGAGTTGTCTCATTGGCAATTATACCACATCTTCTTTTTTTAACAATAACTTGTGAAACAGGCCTTAAGTTACTTTTACTCTTTAATTCTCTTTTATTTCTGTTATACAGACTAACAACGTTGATTACTCCACCAGTAAAGTTATGACGAATAGATATCTGCACCAGCTTTCACAGTGTAAAAGTTTGGGAGATATGGAGATTAAAACATCAGAGAGAATGTTTCGTCGCCAACTACAACCAAACAAAGCTTATAAATTCATTTACTGTGGAATAGAAAAGGCTGGATCAACATTCTGGAGACGTTTACTTCAATATGTACAGCTAGGCAAAATACAAACACCTTATCGAATAAGACCAGAACTAGCGAATTCTTACTATGTGGATTTATCTAAAACAACGTTATTGGAAGTGCTAGGTTTACTGAAGTCATTTACAAAATTTATATTTGTGAGAAATCCCTATACAAGATTACTTTCTGGTTTTATTGACAAATTATACTCTCCTAATCCGTATTACTGGAACAAAATAGGCATTCCTGCTACCAGGTTAGCAAGGGAGATAACAAATACATGTGGACATGATGTATCTTTTAAAGAGTTTGTAGAGTACATTATTCATTCTAATAATAATCCAAAGATCAAACGTGACGTTCATTTTATTCCAGCTTATCAATTGTGCCTTCCTTGTCACATACAATATGATTTCATTGGTAAAATAGAATCATTTGAAAACGACGTTATGTTCATACTGGAAAAACTAAATTTAACACAATATATACCGGTTTTACAGAATTTTAAAAATCAATCAGTCGTTGATGCTATTTATGATGTTAGTCACACTTTTATAGAATTCAGAAAAGAAGCTTCAAAATGTTTAAGCTTTGAAGAGAGTCTCAAAAGGACGTGGCGAAAGCTTCAGTTAAGGGGAATAATAGCGGATGAAATTAACTTGCCTTTTTCATATACAGAGGCAGAAAATATTACAGAAGAGAAATTATTGTCAACCTTTATCAAATCTTTTAAGCAATCACAAAAATTTGACTTGCGATCACAAAAACGAAAACATCTTATTTATGCTTATAGCACTATTTCTTTACAGACTTTAGAGAAATTAGCAAAGGTATTTATTATAGATTTTAAAATATTTGATTACAATATGTACCCTGCATCTATATTCCAGAACAAAAATATTTCAGAACACAGTGTAGCTCAATGGTAAAAATAAAATACTTCAACTAGGCGTTTAGCTTATTGTCTTTATATCTTTATATATATGTTGAAAACGGACGATAGAATTTGCAAATGTATAAACAATACAAAATATATGTAAGTCCAATGAAATTACGTACTTTTGTCTACTTTCAAAATTTAATAGTGCATTTAAGATTGATTATATTTTTGTTATATTTCCAGAATTGGAGGGACCGTCACATATTCTTATATATTTAAGCTAGTTAATGATGTATTTAGGTGAGGTTTTTGAATTTATGTTAGATGTTCAGACTCCTTGGTGTTTTTCCATACGATACAAGGTCAAATATCTTGCACCATCACAGCCGTTTATTTTTTCATATAAGACATAGCGCATAAAAGGTCATTTAACAAAATTTAAGCATATTCTTGATTTTCTTTCTTTTCATTTTAGATCCAAATAATACCAATGGATAAGAAAAAGTCCGAGTCAGCCTTTTCCCGCCATAATTAATACATCAAATATCTCGAAACGAAGCGCTATGACCTATCAATATTTTAGCTTATTATGATCGACCTTAAATAATACTCTTCCAGCTTAAAGCATCAAATTTTAAGTTCTTCAACGATTTATTTAATTTTACCCAAGATCACCTAAGTACATCCTTAAACTTGAGGGTTTTTGTTTGCATCTTGTAAAAATCCCTAGCATTCACAAAACAACCTAGTACGATCAAATTCTTTAATAATCATAAGTTCCACAAAATATATTGTAGATCCCAAACTGTAGTCTATAATTGCATTTTGGTGACTAACATAACATGAGAACAGCTTTAATTCGTTATATGATAATTTGTCTTTGACAATTCAAAATGAACTATTCAAACTCTTCTCCATCCTCATATTAGTTACTTTACCATAGACCAGATGTTACGGTTGAATTGTTTTGCATTTGTCGAATCAGGGGACTTTTATAGTTTTCGATGCAGTTTCATTTTGCTCGTAGTTAATGACTGTATCAATATGGTGACCTTTATAATAGATACTAACTCCTACGTCATCATGGTCTCTGGTGAAAGTTGATCCACTACAAATAATAAAAATAATATTTTATAGGGAGCACGTAAACCCAAATTGAAAAATATATAATTTCACTGAAAACAGTTTTACGTAACTAGATGTATATTCAAAAACTCACTCGAGGAAAAGAAATACTCTGTTTAAAATTAAGAAAAGAAAAATAAAGAGGTTGCTGGAGAAAATCTGGTTGGTTTTTTTTTGCACAGGAAAGTGCACGAGCAATTCGGGCGAGAATTTAGGAATTCTAGAGTTCAAGGGCGTACCAGTCTACTTTCGTCTATCCTTTAATACGGATTAAGTTATAGTTATTGACCAAGCAAGTCGGTATATGGAATTTAATCTGCACAGCACGAGATGACTCAATAACCCGAACGACGTAGGAGTTCGGGTTATTGTGTCATCTCGTGCTGTGCAGATTAAATTCCATATACCGATTTGATTGGCCAATAACTGTTTTAACACATGACGCAATCAATTTACGCGAACGTTTTAGAAATGTTGACGTCATTCCGCAATCCACGGATCCTAGGAAAGTTTCTTGTAGGTTAAAGCAAGGCGAAAATACGACTTTGGTAAGTTTAAAATTAATATTTTTTTTCATATTTAGACTCATTCTAAAATTGCGATTTAATGGTATATTTTTTTTTTTTTATCTTTTCCGTTAAATCTATTCCCAATTTTTATTTAATTGGTGACGATTAAGACTTTCACAAACTGTGTACTTTCGAATCGGTGTATGAATTAAAAACATAACTGCAAGGGTTATTGAGTTTAAGGGAGCTACCATTTGATTTTTATGGGGGGTGGGGCTAGGATGAAATTTCAAATAAAATAGGCAGGACAGTTTTGAGTAAAAAAAAAGGCAGGATGAGACACTTGCAAAAAAAGTCAGGACGACAATTTAGGTAAAAAAAAAAGTCAGGATAAACTAAAAAAAAAGGCAGGACCGAACAGAGTGAAAAATAAAAAGGCAGGACAGAGATTACAGCTAAAATGCAGGAAAAACTTTATCATCCTAGCCCCCCTAAAAATCAAATGGTAGCTCCCTAAATCAGAATACTATGATTGCTTTTGAATTTCTTTCCCTCAATGGTATGCTTAGAGAGAAAAGGAACCGAGGAAGATATTACCGGTATATTACCTAAATTTAAAATGTTAAATAAACAGAAAATACGTTTCTCTTTCAAAACCTTTTACTCCCCGCAACCCCCCCCCCCCCCTTCCCAATTTCTTTTTATCTTCTGTATTACTTTTTAAGACACCTCCATCTAAATGAAGTCTGATTGATCTCCATCTAATCCCCCTGTTTTAAAACAAACTTAAATATGGTCCTCATTAAATTCAATCCTAAAATAGTTCCTTTATATTCGGATATTCAAAAAGTCGTTATAAATTCCATTGAATCTGAAACTAATCTAAATCATTATATTCGGATATTCTTAGATACAATTCTTTTTGGGCAGAAATTAACAAAAAAAAATAACTTTAAAACACTGATTTAGATTTACGTTGTCCACAAAATATAATAAAATAGTTTATGTACCAGCTTAGATAAAAAGAAATGAAGGAATGAGAAACCTTTCTTTTTCCTATTTTGAAACTACGATGTTTGTACGAAGTTTAACTTTGTCGTAATTTCAAGGGGTGGGGGCGAAAAGGTCGTTAACCCTTGGATTTGACAAAGTATCGTGTTTTAGCTTTAAATCGTCAATATTGTCTTTAGTCTCGCTACACTCGGGGATTTTTTTTTATTTGATAGAATAACGCCCCTTTCAAAATCCAAGAACCGCCCCTAAAGGTAAAAATAGATTTGAACTGTGCAGTTTATCTGAGGTAGTTAATGCACACCTTAGCTGTGCATTATCCATATTATACCACAGTAAGAACAAAGAGATTTTACTCTTGCCATGTGTTAAAAGAGAAGTTAAATGCCGTTGCCCATTCCCCTTGATCAAACAATGGAGTTACAAAGGAGAGATAAACATCAAGTTAAAACAGGATGAATACATATTTCTTCATTGTTCTTACATTCTCACTGATGCATCAGTTGCGGTTTGAAATAGTTGAGGTGAATCAAATGGCATCACTCGAATTTTTTAGCATACCAGTTTCAATTGAGAAAGCTTCCATGTGCATTGATCATGACTGAAAACAGAGAGATACCCTTTGTGCAAAACACAATTAGATTCGACAGGATCATGTCTTGCTGAGTGAAATTAACTTTATTATTGGACTGAAACTACAAATTGTACACACTTCACAGATTTTTTTTTAATATTGTGAACAATCGTTGCGACTGGCGCACACCCCAGTTTATCCTAGAGCAATAACTTTGTATTAAAATAACGGACTCGGTGTCGCAGAAGTAACATGTAGCTCTATGACACCCTTTAATAGAAACAGAAATCATTGTTGTCAAGTTGTTAGAATGACACTTGGGAAACATTTCAAATACTATTGAGAGAAATAAACATATTGACTGTAAAAATTGCCCCTGAAATTAAAAGTCAATGTCTGAATCACAGTTCAAATTGGATTTCTTTTTCTACAATTCAATATTTTCAATATTTTGAAGAAACCAAAATCCTTCAAATGTATATTCTATGACAAACTTAATGCATTATCTAAAGCATACAGATATATACCACAAATGCCGAAATAGTTTTATTTAAATGAGTCGTCATTCTTCAGAGAGAGAAAAAGTAACAGAGATGACCAATAAGGATGCCAATGACGGCAATGAATGCAATATATAAGTGACAATCCTACATATATGACCGCAAATAATTAACTTAAAACGTAAAAAAAAACAGGTTTGTCTCTTTGATGTGTTTTTGTACAAAATATGTTCATGTGATATTACGTCAGATTTAGTTATGAAAAATTAATAATACATGGAATAACTAATTAATTTTTATGTTTATTGGACATTTTGCCCTTTTAATGTCATTCATATCTATAATCACAATTTCGGTTTAAATTCACACTTTTGGTGATAGACCGATACGTAACTTCAAAAGAATTATTGTAAATATTTGTAAATTTTTTTGTTATCTAATATAATATAGATTTTTATCATTACCTGAAGGAGTTATAAATTTTAAACCTCCCCCAGGTAAGTGACGTTCTTATCTCATCAAAACTATCTGTTCACTATTCTTCTGCTAAATTGGACCAATATAAAAAATAATTAGTCAATTACTATTTTTAAAAGTGCATAATATTTTAAAATACCGTTTTCATTCATATATTCTCTAAAGAATTGACTTAATATCCTTTTTTCACTGACACGTTGATATTATAATTGTTGATATATTTATTACTTAAAGTATTAAATTATTGTAAGATTCACATTAAACAAATTATTTTGGAAATATTGAAATAGCACCTGCATTGACAATTATTGCAATACATGTCAGTCAGTGCTTCGGTATAAACGTTTTATCCAATGTTTACGTCATAACATCGGAAATTACCACTGTGTTCTAAAGTTCCTCTAGTCGGTATTCAAGAAAGATCAGTGAAAGTTGAGTTTACTTGTATGAATGCAAGACAAAGCTGAGATCGATGGTTAAAACTCTATTTTTTTTATTTTAAGTACGAACAGCAAACAAAATAAAACAAAACAAAACAAACAACATGCGTATGAAAATAAAATATAGTAAATAAGAAAACAAAAATGCTATAAAACAAACAATTACATCACAACCAATTGATACAATATCGACAACCTGATAATTTGACATTAAAGCTAACAGACAAACTCAAAATTATTGTAAAAAGGAAATAGATAATTTTTTTTCGATTTCGTATAACAGGCCATATAATTTTGTATTGCTGACGAAAGTCGTACCTATGATCAATGCAAACATGGCAAACGTATATTGTTGTTATGAAATTCAAATAATGAACCATGAACTAATTGACACAATATTAACGGATTGTGTTAACTTTTCTTCTGTGGTCCACTTGTATTGTTTTCTGAAGAGAAACCGACACCATTACACCTGCCTTGGGTCAATTATAAGGTATTGTTTTATATGCATATAATTGACATTGAAATTAAAATAAAACTGCCAGTGTTAAATTTGTACATCATTATCAATTAAAGTGACATCAATCTTTACAAGTTCTATACCCCATCGGACAGGATAAATTTCATAGACATTTTAACTGCTCGTTCAAACGACACATTTTATGAATGAGCTGTTATACGATATGATTTGAATAAAGCAAGGATTTTAAACTGCATTGAATCTTTAGCTTCTTCGATTGTCATAATTTAACCCTTGTGTTTCCGGAGGGCAAATCTTCATTTGTCCTAATAAAGCGCGATACGGAACTACAACTAATTATTACGGATTTTTTTCGCTCAAGATAAAACATCAAATCTGAACTGCTCGTAAAGATGATTCGTTCATATTCATATTCGTGGATATGTTTATTTATTGTGTGCTCTTTTAATATTTATACATCCAAATCATGGTAAGTCAATTTGATCGATTTTTTATTTTCTTTATTTGGCATTTGTGATCATTTCATGATAAACATCTGAATTGTTATATATTTTTTTAATTTTCTATCTTAAACTTTAGATATTGATATATCATTTTAATTAATCTTTTATTCTTTATATTTCTTCATTGGAACTAAATCAATGTAATGAAACTTTATTGATATATATTTTTCCTGTCTTTTAGGTTTAGGTTTAGATTTTGCTTTTTAATATTTTATTTAAGTTTTGTCTTCAACTGGAGCATATAGTAAGATAGTTTTTATTCGAGCCTTATGTTAAATTACAGAGAATATCTGTAACAGACAAGATCAGCCAGTCTACGTTATGGCTTCCCCCTAAACAAATCAGCCTTTTTTCTTTAATCTAGCCTGTCTTTGATACCACTGATTTTCCTTTGGTACTTTTCTTTCAACATTCATAGTTTTATATCAAACATTGTGCACAATTCAACAGCTATTGTTGGTAGTAGTGTGAATCTTGGTTTTTATGTATTGTTGGCTTTGCATTATTGTGCAAAAACACGGGTTTATTTGTTATATTGAAAATTTCAGCATTATTGTGCAAAAATCGGGTTCATTTGTTATATTGAGGATTACAGCATTATTGTGCAAAAACACGGGTTTATTTGTTATACTGAAAATTTCAGCATTATTGTGCAAAAATCGGGTTCATTTGTTATATTGAGGATTACAGCATTATTGTGCAAAAACACGGGTTTATTTGTTATATTGAAAATTTCAGCATTATTGTGCAAAAATCGGGTTCATTTGTTATATTGAGGATTTCAGCATTATTGTGAATAAATCGGGTTCATTTGTTATATTGAGGATTTCAGCAATATTGTCCAAAAATCGGGTTCATTTGTTATATTGAGGATTTCAGCATTATTGTGCAAAAATCGGGTTCATTTGTTATATTGAGGATTTCAGCATTATTGTGCAA
This sequence comes from Mytilus trossulus, assembly GCF_036588685.1. Taxonomy (NCBI): domain Eukaryota; kingdom Metazoa; phylum Mollusca; class Bivalvia; order Mytilida; family Mytilidae; genus Mytilus; species Mytilus trossulus. The sequence goes on from NC_086379.1 coordinate 74,049,799, forward strand.
AAATCGGGTTTATTTGTTATATTGAGGATTTCAGCATTTTTGTACAAAAATCGGGTTCATTTGTTATAATGAGGATTTCAGCATTATTGTGCAACATTGTTTAATACAATGACTGAACATGACTGATTGCTGCATTCTAAAAATGCTGTAGCTTGTTGATTTATATTTGATTTTTTTCATGCCAAATAATGCACTCCAAGGTTAATTCGTCGATAATCTACACAAAAGTATATAAGGTTGTGGATTATACCAATATAAAACTTAAAACATATAATGACAGTTCTTCATGCAAATATTGGTTTTTAGCATTTTACACTTTTGTACGGATTTCAACAGAGTAAGAATTAATTTTTGTTTTGCCACCAATGAAGTTTTATCGTATGAAATCAGATTGAAATAAAACAATCTAGAATAGATTAAAAAATGACCCACATTATTATTGATTTTTTTCCCCATAAAATATGTTTCGAAGTTGGATTTAATTTATTTAATTTTATTATTATTATCAATCATATCACTCACCTTCTCCAAAAAAAAGTAACTGTCAGCGCTTATAGTTCTCCATTTTGAAAGGAAATTGCAGGGCAAAACTTTTAACAAACAGAGGTTGCACTTTATTTTAATCAATACGTGTTAACTTTTTACATATTGTGACTTGGATGGAGAGTTGTCTCATTGGCACTCATACCCCATCTATGGATTTATGTATATCATTTATATGCTCAGTTTACGATTGCTCATAACTTTTGATTTTGAATAAATTTGTATTCTATAAAGTTACATTATATCATTTTGTCATTGTTCATAGAAAGGCAATTCAGAATTTCATCGTTTAATGTTGATGTCCAAAATAAAGTGTTGTTGCGTCAAGTGTCTTTTCATGGCTGATATTCAGCCAACTGTCATTGTCTGCACTTGTTTTGTCATAAAGCCAAATAAGAGGTTGGCAGTATATTATTAATGTCGACTGAAAAAGATAGACGATAACAAAAGAGTAACAAAAACCATTGGTCGAATAAAAGCACAAAACGAGGAGACAAATTTTACATAAACACAAAACACAGGTCAAAGATTGAGCAACACGACACCCCCCCCCCCCCCCAAAAAAAAACCGGCGGCTCACCCATGTGCTCTGGAAGTAAACAGTATTTCCTGCTCCATTTATTGAACTTGACTTGCTGACTAAGCTTAAACATTTATAGTTTTCTAATGTTTGCAGTGTGCTCAACCTTTTACTGGCTTTTGGTTTTGGTTGTATTTGTCATGTTTTTTCTCCAAGGGTTTTTTAGTTGCTGTTTTCAGGAAATTTGCTTAGAGATTTAGTGGTCAAGGAATGTCCAATACATTTTTGAGTTGCCTTTGTCAGTTATTGGCCTATTTTTGTTGTTGTATAAACTACATGTATGTATTGTTCTATGCATTGTTAAGTTGCCTTAGTCATGACTGTTCTATGGAATTTTGCGTTGCCTTTGTCATGTATTGCCTTAAAAAAAAATCTATATAAATGATAGCAGTTACTGTTTTTGAGTTTGTCGGTGTGGTTGTTATTGAATTGTAGAAGAGCGTTAGTAATTTGAAAGCTAACGCTCTTCTACAATTCAATAACAACCACACCGACAAACTCAAAAACAGTAACTGCTATCATTTATATAGATTCACAAAGTTTTAACATATAGAGATAAATTCAATTCGACAAAACAAAATATTACAACAATGCCAAAATAATCTATTGAAAGAGTAACCGATGTTGACACAATGCCCATCGTGGGACGGACACTTAGGCAGTAACCTTTTTTAAATGTTGCTCAACTCCCTTGAGTCTTGACCATTGGCATGATATATGTTCAACTGTCTGGTGATTTTTTTTATTTATTGTGATTCAGTAAAATTTGATAAGACTTTAAAAAAAAATCAGCATTACATTTATTTTATATGAGAACTATTCTGCTGTAGTTTATTGATGTTTTTTTCTGATATTAATTACAATGTTAGGAACAATCTATTATAAAAAGCTGATATGAACATAGTAACATAATGCCAAACTTTAAATAATAGGAAGCTTCGCGTGCCTAAAACATTTTAATTATTTAGAGAATTTGTTAGTAACACCAATCTTAGATTTTATCGCGACAAACTTGCAACATTTTTTTTCTAGCTTTATTTGTAACAACTGCTGCATTTTTGTGGATTGTAAATCATTAATAGTAATATTCACGCAAATGGGTCTATGGAATGAGGGAATGACATGACTTTACAAGCAAGGGCCATCTATCTGATCTAAACACAGTTACATGACACGTTTGTTAAATAACTTTTATGTTAAACGAAGACAATAACAAACAGATAACATCACATACATGCGTGCCAACAAATCTACATATTGAATAAAATATAATATAACCTATTTCAAATGTGCACGATATTACATCGTCCATTTTGTCACATAGTTGCCCTTGAATAAGATAGCATTTCATCCCTGATCAAATATTTTGGTTTGTGAACAATCGGACTTGTCTTTATAACAATATGCATATAACATCGTATAACGTACCAGGTTGAACTAAAAATTATCGACAATGGTGACAATAGAATTAAAACGTCTTTATTTAATCTTGAAGTTAAGAGATATAGACTTCCTATATCCCATTGATCTTTAACAATTTATTTCGCTGCAGGTCATTAAATGAGATTCTAATAGCAGGACCAAAGGTCGGACTAACATCAACCAACTATACCAGGAATCCTGACTTGTTCACCCGTCACCCGGTAAGCATTGTTCTCCGTAAACTGTTAATCTGCTTTTTCTTTATAGATCTCGTAAAATCCATTATGACTATTTGTATTGGGACAAATAGAATATTTAGGGATTGGGACTGTTATGCTTAAGAAAACGGACATTGTGAAAACACACAATTGTATTCTTTAAACTGTTTTCTATCGTATCAATACTAAATTTAAGACTGACAGGAGATTGGTACTCCTTTTTCCGGATTCCGACTGTCTGTTTCTGGGTGTACATAGTGCGAAGAATCCACCGATTCCTGACTTGTTTTGAAAAATGACACATTTTGTCTTTTTATTCATACAAAAGCAAAAAAATGTCGCCAATTTATTAAATTTATGAAAATATAAGAATTTGAAAAATATTTACTCCATTAAAAGTTACCAATCTTACAATATAATCACATTGACTGCGAAAAGTATAACAACAGCTTTTGTTTACCTTTCCCCTAGTTATTTTGTTCTCTCAAATATTTATAAGATATTACCAACTTACTATGTTTTACACTTTCTGCACTCTGCATGACCTAGCTGACAGTCAAATAGGAAATAGTATTTATGATATTTAAGACCAGAGGCTGTCCAACTCGAAATTTAAAAGAGGTTAATTATGCACCAGTAATTTTTATCAATTTTGAATAAGAACAAAAACAACTTTTCCTTTGCAAGTAAATCCGTCCATTCTTTAACTTTTTGATCTAAGTGAATAAATTGAGCATAACATGTGTCAATATGGTAAGACTTTGTATCTGTAGGTTGAGGCAAAAATTTTGGACAGTGTCAGAAAAGGAACATTAAAAGCACAAGAAGAATGTCAACACCAGTTTAAATGGGAAAGATGGAATTGCCCTGCAGACACAGCACCCTTTGATCAAGATTTTGGTGAGTTTTGTAATAACACTGTAGATTTTTATATGCATTGAATAAACACAGATAATAATAGTATCATATACTAGAAAATGATATATTGATTGATTGTTGATTGTTTAACGTCTAGTGGCAAATATTACATGCCTGTTCCGGAAGATGAAAATGATTTACATGTAAGTCCAAACAATGGGTTATGTAGAGGAATGCAATACTAACAGTTTTTATGCTAGAAAAATGAAACAATTTGCTCGCTTCTTATTTGAAATCAATTGAATGTCTTCATCATAAATTTTTGCTACTTGCACCTCACAACAAAATAAAGGTTGTACTGATCACCAATTTTAACATAAATATATGCCGACACCTGCTATATAAAAATATTGTAAACTCAACTAATAATGATTTATACAAAATGCCAAAACGAACTTAAGCAGATTGTAATAATTATAGTTTACACAAGATACGGATGAAGTAGTCTTACATATAATAATATTTGATGCTTGTCTATGAACATTATTTGAATAGCTTGAGTGAATATTCACATGTAAAAGAGAAGTGGTACTTCCATTTGAATCGCAAAGATCCAGCCGATATATCGATACTCCATATTTCAAATGCTTGTACCTTTCACTATATGTAAAACATATTTTATCGTATTTATCCTTTGTTCTCACTAACTTTTATCTTGTAAACCCCATCAGGATGTGAACAAAACTGCCAAATACATCGCAAGTTTTTGATATGTTGACAAAACGCGCACAATACATCTGCCATACCGGAAGTTGCTGTTAGTCCAAACTCGGCTTGTTGTTTGCCCTTTACCTTGCCCGTACATGGGTCTCTTGTTTCTGCAATGGATTAAAACAAATAGGGTTATAAACTTAAACAGTTGTATTGTGGAATAAAAGATTTCACTCAATACTATTTCATGCTGCCAACATTCTTTTTTTGTTAAATGATAAAAATAAATTGGAGAATATTCTCAAAGATTTAGAATGATGTAGAATGAGTTATAAAAAACGACAACTATATCGACTGTTTGGGAGACAATGGTACCGCGGTATTGGGAATTAGATATTTTAAATTCCTTTACACGGTAATGTTTAAATAGTACAAGAATAATATATTGAAAAAATCCAGACATTTCTGAATTAGCATCTAATATTGCAAAACATTTTAAACTGAAAATGTTTAAATCCTTTAAAGAAGCTCCAACAACTGAGAGAAAAAACCGAGTTGAGCAAGTTACATTTGGTAGTGGATTGTAGTGAGTAAACGCCGATTTCGAATAGGCTCTGTAACAATGGTTAAAATTGTCAACAATTAAAAAGTAATAATAATTAAAACACGTTTGCAATATATTTACCTCCTCCGTCATCAAAGGACAACATAGGGTTTACAGTAGGGTCACATTCCACATTCGGGTGACGATTTCGCCGTAAAAGATACCCTTCTTTGGGGACCAGAAATTGTAGTCTTGGGCGAGACGGATGGCTTGTTAGATACCCAGTAACTCTGTCGTAATACATAATAGGAATAGCTTGTACGTCATGCTTAACATGATTGTGCTGAAGAACTGGAATGGCTCCAGATCTAGGATCCCATAAAAATTGGCGCCCATACTGGTCTCTAAATAGGCGTTTCTTGTTTAGTATTTGTTCTCTACTATCCTCTATACCCTGAATGATTGCCTCCGGATTCTGCTCAAAGGCTTTTGCTAATCCATTCCAATACACATCGTTACTCTTGCTGTGTGTGGTGGCTCCTATCAAAAAGATGTAAAGTTTAATGGTTCATTCAAATTTTGGAAAGAATACATGGCACTTAAAATCATTTCCGACACATTACTATAATAAAAAGGTTAGAAGAAAAACCCTGACTCACCGCTCGGTACATTTCTGTTATAAATTCCATAAACAGGTAGATCGAAGGTTGATGCTGTCCAATGTTGTGCGAAGGAAATGGCAACACTATGAGAAAATAATAAGATATAACAGAAACATCCAATTTTTAGTCCAAAACACATTTTAAAATCCATTTAATATAAATGTGGTAACTATTGAGGGGATTACCGGGTAGAACATGTCTTCAGAAATGTGTCACACATCGTGTTTACAAGACATAGAATATGACAAATTACTAATTCCTTAGGGGTATTTTAGTCCAATAGTTTATAGTTAGGATGTTACTTGGGATGAAATAATATTAACGCATTTCAATATTCGAACATTGATCTTAAAGTTTGAAACATACTTTAGTATAGTGTACATTAATATTCAACAAGCAAAAAATATGAGAGTTTTTAAACATACATCTGCTAAAATTTCAATGAAATCAACCGGACATTTAAAGACATAAATTATATATCACAAAATTAAATGAAAATGTTATTCTTTTTACACACATCAGTGTTTTTATAATGAAAAAAATCGTTTCTATTTCAGCTACCAGAGAAGCTGCTTTTGTTCAATCTATCAACGCAGCTGGAATAATGCACGTGGTTACACAACAGTGTAGCTCTGGACAGGAAACATTCTGCACCTGTGATAATTCCAGAAATGGACAAACTGGTAAGTTCCGGTTACAGTATTGTGAAATATATGTATTCATCACAGGACCTGCCCTCTCTGGAGGTTGATGGAAGTGTATTTTGTCCGATACCATCTGTGTTATGAATAAGAGGCATGGCTAATAAAAGAAGATTTGGATCAACGTCATTATGTTTATACAATTAAGAAGATGTGGTATGGTTGCTAATGATACATATCTCTACCAGAGTCCAAATGACATATCACTCACCGTACGACCTCCAACAATGAGCAAAAAAAATCCCGCTAAGCTATGAAATACCACGAAATCAAATCTGCAAAATAATTCGAACGAAAAAACTGACGGCCTGATTTATGTTTGTTTGTGCTGTTTATTATATTATATTAAAGCTGGTAAATCCATTTAAAATATTCCATATTTATGTTTGCGTATAGTTTGGTCTCGTTTGTTTTTGTGTTCAACAACTATTGAAGTATCGAAAATGAATCAAAGTTTCCCATTCGTTTTTCACATTCGCAACATCTCAAAATATTGAGTGAAACCGACATTTTTACTTTCATTTATTAGGTTCTCAATATTTCAGAATGATTTCTATTGATTTCTACAGCAAAACTATCAACTCTTCAGTATTTAAGCGAAGTTTCTTATTGCATTTAACGTCTTGAATAAGTAGGACTAAAACGATATAGCCGTTATAATCATATCTATGAATAACCAATGTTCCTGAAAGAGAATTAACGTATGTTTTTTTTTGACAGGCGGCTTTAATTGGAAGTGGGGAGGATGTAGTGATAACATCAAGTTTGGAGACGAATTAACATACAAGTTTCTGAAAGGGTTGACCTCTGGAAAGAATGAAAATGCTGCAATGCAGCTACAAAACTATGGCGCAGGACGTCAGGTAAGTGTTAATATAGATACTCTATGAAATCCTCGTTATGTATTGCATGGTTTTTATTCAATTTCATCTTATTTTTTACAAGTCATGGGTTTGAACCATTCATGCAGTCTTACTTTAAAAATTTGTATTTTAACCCTAGTTTTCTGCTTCAAGTTTTTAACAAGGTCTTGATTTACTTTTTGCTTGTAGATGCTATGAACTTAGTCTCTTGTTTGACTATGCAAAATAGTTTAATCAACTGTTTGACTACCAGAAGTTCATAAAAAAATCTTTTTTTTATATTTATAGTAAAACAAATTCATTGGTGCTGCACAACACAGAGTGTTGGAGTTATTCAGTACAAGTATTAAGTTTTGCGTGCTTCTAGTATCGCAAGTTGGTGTTTATGTTGAATTTTGCTTATTTTTCATTACATTCATTTTATTGTTGTAGGCTGTTGGAAGGAATACTAAAATGGTGTGTAAATGTCATGGGTTATCGGGAGATTGTTCGATCAGAACATGCTGGCAACAAGTCGCGACCTTCCGTGAAATTGGACAGTTTTTAAAACAACGTTACAAGAAGGCTAAATTTGTCAATTATTATGACGGCCAACTACGTCAGGGTAATGACGCGAGAACTCGCGAATTGGCCGTTTTTTCAAAAAAACAACTAGCATTTTTACAGAAATCTCCAAACTACTGTAAAGAAGACCATGTAATGAACATAAAAGGAACAAAAGGTCGACAGTGTATGCGTAGTAAAAATAAAAATGCGATGACAACTTCAGAAAGAAAAAGTTGTCGAACTTTATGTAAATCTTGTGGATATAAAGTGAAGAAAGTGACAGTGGACGTTAGCAACACATGCAATTGTAAATTTCGATGGTGTTGTAAGGTGAAATGTGACAAATGTGTGACAAGGGAAAATAATTATTATTGTGTAAGATAGGACTATTTCTTGACGATTTATCATCTGATCTCTTATTCGTTAACTGAGAACTGCTATTCCAGCATAACGATAAAATTGTTCTATAACTAATGCCACCTCATACAGTGAGGTATGATGTATATTTTTAAAAAAACCTGACAAACATGACAATGCCATTTTGTTGTTAATTATATTTGTTGTTGTTGTTTTATATTTATATATTTTATTATTTCTATAAATAGACATAAATCATTCTTAGTTTTTATTTTCATTAATGCCATATACATGTAGCAACTATTTGGTCCGAAACTAATTCATAGTATCAACTCCTATCTCAGTTATTATTCTAGATCCATGAAACCTTAAAAAACGATTGAATACTTGTTAGATTTGCATACCTGCTATTATATTAATTTTGGGGAATTTTCCACTGTTTTTCAAGACTTTGGAACTTTTGAGATTTATTTGCACGAAAGATAGTACCAGTTGTGTGTAAACTTCTACTCTTACAGTTTTCAATGCACGTCCGTGAAACATCATAGAAATTTTACACACATGTTAAAGTTGTAAACCTGCTATTATGGAATTGTTTGACGATTTTTTCATTATTTATCTTACTTGGAAACTTAATCATTTTTTATCACAATTTATAAAAGACGGGTAATTTTTTGTAATCAGCTCCTCCAATAGTTTTCAATCAATCGACACTTTAAAAAAAACATTAAAATTTATCGTAAGTTATACTGAAAATTGTACTTTTACTCTTAAAATGTTGTGTTAAGGCAAGAGTAGTATTCCGATGTCTAAAAGTCATAAATCGATTGAGAGAAAACAAATCCGGGTTACAAACTAAAATTGAGGTAAACACATCATCCACAAGAGGAAAACAACAAAACAACAGAAACACAGAAGTGCAACAAAAAACAAAATGACAATGCAACACACACAGACAAAAACTATAAAATAACAACTGCTTTTATCCCGACTAGGTATAGGGCATTAAAAAAATGTGGGTGTAACCTTGTTTTACGGCTAGACAAACCTCGCGCTTTTAAGGCAATGTTAAATATAACACTTAAATAACAACATTACATGATATGACTACAGTACAAATAAATGGAAGAACATTCAGGACAGACAGATACCCAAATAAAAGTTATAATTTGACATCGAGGTTGTGCATTTTCCATCATTGTATTATTTAAAGATTTTTAACCATTTTATATTTACTTATGTTTTAATATTCAATATAGATAATTTTCAATTATTTAACTCTGCGATTGAGTCTTTGCTCTAATTTTGTATTAAGGGTTAAGTTTTGAAATCAAAAAGTGGGAGAAACTTTTTTTATTTTTAAAGATGTGATAAATCATTATTCTGGCTCTAGTATTTGCCCAATAAGATTCATTAAAAATTCAAGAAATCAAAATATGGTTCAAATTAGAGGCGAAAGACAACAAAAAGGATATTCAATAATATAGATAAAGGAAGATGGGATGTGAGTGCCAATGAGACAACTCTCCATCCAAATAATAATTTATAAGCATTATAGGTCAATGTACGGCCTTCAACACGGAGCCTTGGCTCACACCGAACAACAAGCTATAAAGGGCCCTAACATTACTAGTGTAAACCCATTCAAACGGGGAAACCAACGGTCTAATCTATATAAAAAACGAGAAACACGTATAAATTGCATAAACAAACGACAACTACTGTACATCAGATTCCTGACTTAGGACAGGTGCAAACATTTGCAGTCGAAAATAAACTGACAGTGCCATGGCTAAAGACTAAAGAGACCATCAGACAATCAACAGTACACAAAACACAACATAGAAAACAAAAAAACTGAGCAAAACGAACCTCACCAAAAGCTGGAGGTGATTTCAGGTTCCCCGGAAGGATAAGCAGTGATTGTGTGTTACTGGTATGAGTACAAACCGGTTGATATTGTTAATTCGATAGATCACATATGTGGAAAAGGGGACGGGGCGTAGTTACGACAATTGTAACATATCCGTCGTCATCTGTAAAATACATATCCAATACGGTCAAACAACTCGTGATGGCGTCCGTAAAATTTACGAAAGGATGATTGCAACTTCGCTACTTGGAACTCGTCCAAAAAGAAGATAATTTTTATGTTTCATTTTGTTTTGCATGAAGAACAAACTGTTTCAGAGTATTTGATTAAACATAAATTGTTGCAACAAGAAACCACTCTAATTGAAGTTGTTCTTTTTTCCAAATAATTTTGCTATATATTATACCGTTTACACTTTTAGGAAAATTTTATTGAATTTTGTAGCATCAGTTTTAATACAGATTTATTCAGACGCTATAAGAGTAAAGAAAGGTATAAAAAGTACAAGATGTAATTGAAACCAATTGCTCTACACGCTGAAATTTCACCAGATGTAAACATCATGATCATTTCGCAATTCAAGTTGTATTACGGAAAACCCAAAATAATGCTTATAATATAATTAAGATAAAAACAAAACTAAGAGATAAAATTAGAATTGGAACAGTTTCATTTACCAGGATTGGTGATTCACAACGTTCTATGATAATGAATGGAATAAATAGTTACTGGCTTATTTTATCTATTCTTTTGTTAGTCACTAAAAGGTAGAGAAAATGTTCAACTAAAATTTTCGATTGAAACTAATAAATAGTACAGTACACAATATGCTTCTAAATATTTTAAAATTAGTTTCATAAGTAAAACCACCCTCTGAACTCTTTATTGTACTTTCACGAGCAACACGACGGGTGCAACATTAGAAGCAGGTTTTGCTAACCCTTCCGGTGCACATGAGATCACCCACAGTTTTGGTGGGGTTCTTGGTGCAAATTTTTTTACCATGGAAACTGTCAGATAATTTTCAACCTTTAACTTGAATTTTCCCTTTGATATATTTTACCTCTCAATTAGAATTCACATATATCCAAGGACATTATATGATTTTTGTACAGTTTGGAATAAAAGTAATGTCGTTCAACGTTTCAAATTTGGAGAATCTTTTATATAAAAAAAATGATAAATTTTCTACACTTTTCTTGTTTGAAGAAATAAAATTCGGCAGACCAGTTGCACATTATAAAATCTACAAAAAATAAATTTTCAGTATGAAATAAAATATCACCTCTCAAAAAAATCTTTAAAACTGACATAATCACGATGCTTGATTTCTTCATTGACAACATATTTGTTACGTTCGGAGGACGTGTTTTTCAACAGACCGTCGGCATTCAAATCGAAACCAATTGCGCCTTCTTCTTGTCCACTTATTTCTTTATTATTATGAGGCTGACTTCATACAGGAACTTACTTAGGAAGAAAGATAAGAAGCTAGCAATATCCTTTAACTCTACTTTCCGCTATATAGATTACGTTCTTTTACAAAATAATTCAAAATTTGGTGACTGTGTCGAACGCATCTATCCCATCGAACTAAAAATATAAAAGATACAACAGATACAGGTAAGTCGGCCTCATATTTTTAATTACATCTATACCATGACTATGAGGGTAGGTTGAAAACAAAACAAATCGACAAAAGAGATGATTTCAGCTTTCCAATTGTGAACTTACCATATCTAAGTAGCAACATTCCAGCAGCACCTGCATACGGGGTATATATCTCAGTCCCAATTGATACGATATTCTCGTGCTTGCATTTTCTATCATGATTTTCTTGATAGAGGGTTGCTGCTCACAAGGAAGCTATTAAACCAAGAGTGTCAATTGGTGAAGTTGAAATCATCCCTTTGTAAATTTTAAGGACGACATCACGAGTTGGTTGACCGTTATGGAATAACCGTTTCACAAATGATATCGGATATGTTCCTTACGTCGTAACTACAATCCCCTTCCCTTTCATGAATGTGACCTACCGAATTAGACTATTTACCGGATTTGTTATAACATAAGCAACACGACGGGCGCCAAATGTTATCTACTTTCCCTTCAGGAGCACCTGAGATCACCCCTAGTTTTTGGTGGGGTTTGTGTTGCTTATTCTTTAGTTTTCTATGTTGTGTCATGTATTCTATTGTTTGTCGGTTTGTCTTTTATTTTTTTCAGTTGTCAGTTTATTTTCGATTTATAAGGTCGACTTTCCCTCTGGTATCTTTCGTCCCTCTTTTATTGATGTATAACATGTATAAGTTAACTTTAATATAAAGTGCAGGTTTAGCTAGGCCAAATAACTGAAAATTGTAAACACGAAAATAAACCCATATGCCCATAGACTATACAAATTTGACATTCTATTCGATTATTTATATTGTAATGTAATTTTTTTTTAACGATAGGTAATACTTTTTACTTTACCTATGAATTCGACTGAAAAGCGTCATATGAGGTAGGGAAAATGCACCACTCTTAGCTTGGCTAGCAATAAAACCAGGTTAAACCCACCATTGTTTCTTAAAGTTCCCTGTTCATAGACAGTAATGTTATACTCAAATTGTTCATTTCTATGTATGATGGCGTTTGTTTTTGTAGCAGTACAGTGTTTCTGTTGTTCCGTTATTTTCCTCTTAACGTCGTGGTGTTTCCCGCGGTTTTGGTTTGTTACCCAGATTTGTTTTCGCTTAATCGATGTATGACTATTGAACGGCGGTATATAACTGTTGCCTCTGTTAATGCATCAAGTAATATTCATTAATTTGAAATCCCGTTTTTTTGGGAGGCAAATCAAAATAAGAAATGTCTCTGGGTCCTACTAGTTTTTACGGTATGCTCTTATAGTAAACGTTTAATTCATTGAAAAAGATAATCAGAAAACTTGGAGAAAAAATTAAGGTTTAAATTAAAAAGTTTTCAAATTATGTCAATAATGTTTTAACGATACAATTTGAGATTTGCCGTCAGACTACTACAGACTAAATACTTGTTCGCAGTTGGAGCATTTACAATACTACATTGATGCATTTAGGGATTAATCACATTTTACATTAAAAATTGTAAAATGCCTCTACCGAGTTAGATATATGACAGTTCGTTTGATTTTGTTAGTTTTTATTGACTCCCCCTTTCTAAAATTCCTTGTAGTTCTGTATTTTGGTACACTTTTTTTGGTTGCATGTCTTGTACCTGTCAGTCCGATTTATAGTAAGTAAATGGCGACTACAGAAAAATATCATCCGTCAGTAATAATTTGAGCTATTTATTAGTAACCAATAATATAAATGATTTATATTTGTATATCTTTTTTTCTCATCCAATTCTGTAACAGTTGTTAGGGAATTTCCAAGACGTCACTAGTATTTAATTTCTTTTCGATTTGTGAGTTTGGGTTTTCCAGTGTTACTAACTATATATATAAATCCGCATATAACTTCGGTATTCTCGAAAAACATAACTTAACTGAAACTGATTTTTAGACATGACGATTTTTTATCAATTAAACATGTGTGCAAAATAAAATTTCATGTAATGGCAAAGTATGAATAAATACAGACACAGCTTTAACGTGGTAATCATCAGTCAATTTGATAGATGTCAAGATGCATTTAAGCATTTCAGTGATAAAACGATTAGTTTTACAATATTCTCAACCTTGATAAAAATAAGATGCTTTATTTATTTAAAGAAGGTTTTTATTAATCTTACTTAGGGATATCGTTTCTAATTGTTGAAGTGTTTGTTACTAGATCATGTAGATGTACTACAAGAAAGTGCTGTTCCAATACTTTTCACCGAATGTAGGGTCGGTTGTCTCATTCTATCTTTTCCTTAAAATCAAAACAAAATGGGTGTTATACACTTTTTTCACTATGATTTCTCTACTGTTGAAGCATATGACAAAAAGATCATAACATGACATTTTTCATATCGCATGTATTATCAGCTCTAGGTTCAATATCAGCGCAAGAGACGCATGTTATTATACACGTATGTTTTACGTACATTTTGAAATAACAAGGATAATTTTTAAAGTTCATAGACTTTCTTTTTAGCTGCTGGTCCCAGAGTGAAATTTCGAAGAGCTCTAATAAGAGAGGACAGATATTCAATAACTATACTGAGAATGCGGATTTCATTGATTTACTCAACCAACATTCGGTATGGTCTATTTTTCTTTCGTTTGTAAACGATAATTTTTTTGGCATCTTAACTAATCCGGCATACATGGACTTTTTTTCAAAGAATAACATAAACTTTGAAATTAGATTCAAAAGATTTCTATTTTAATAATTAATTAAAAGCTGTTCTTTTTTAACAATAATTTTTAAGAAGACGTTTACATTTTCTTGTTCGGAGCTTATCATTACTTAACTATTATGCTGTATGTTTAATGTCATAATATTTCAACGTAAAATTGATGTACCATGTGTGCATGTTTGTTTCTTGTCAGTGATGATCGCTGGCAGATATGAGAATCCGAAATGATTCAATTTTCAAGAAAAGTAATTAAGAATGCATTTCTGCTTGTTGTTTATACGTTAAATTTTACGAAAAAATAATTTAAAGCTCGTAGAACACACTGTTTCTTAAATTTCATATTTATTCTACACATTGCAAATCATTTGTTATTAAGCCGTTTATTTCATTACGATATGTGTTTTCTTTTATGCAGGTTAATGGAGAAATTTTACATGTCATAGCCAATGGAACTTCAATAGCACAAGAAGAATGTCAATATCAGTTCGAATTCAGTACCTGGAATTGTCCAGTAAATATAGCATTGCTCGACAAAAATGATTGTGAGTTAATACAAAATTGTAAAATGTAAAATCACAAAAAAATCCGCGTAAAAAAAAAACGGAAAATCCCTTTTCAAATGGAAAAATCAAAAGCTCAAATACATCAAACGAATTGATTACAACTTTCATACTCCTGACTTGGTACAGGAATTAATTAATGTAATAATGGTGGGTTTAACCTGGTTATCTAGCTACCTAGGCATCTCACTTGTATAACAGTTGCAACAAATTTCATTATATTGTCAACGTTTTGTGAACAAAATAAACAGACATAATAGGTAAACATTGTCAAAAATAGGGCTACAACAGTCGACGTTTTGTAATAATCTTAATGACTAAAAATGTATGTCACAAATCTCATACACAATTCAAACCTAAAATAAACAATGCGTATCGAACTGTTTAATACAGTGTGGAACTTTTGTAAAGCACAACAAGATTTGATGTTCACTTATGCCAACAGCTTAAAGGACTATTTGATAGGTTCTAACACTTTTGTGTTCATTAGATATATGTAGATTATGGGCTGCTGTTTCGTTTAAAAAATACATTACATCTCATTTTAAATATTTTTATATTTGACTGTAATACATTATCAATAAGTTCACACCCAAAAGCAAGGATATAATAAAATGAAACGGAACAAGAAGATAACAGAGTGAAACCTATATGATGTTATGTTTTGCTGATTTATAGTTTTTAATCATTATAATTTTCACTTGTTTAACTGTTGTTTGAAATTAAACATTCGGTAGGTGAAACACGAAAAGAATTTGAATATTTTCAATGTTTCAAAATATAATAGACACATTTATTATTTTAACTATTACTATCCAGTCAATAATGGAGGACCGAATGACCGAATGTTGATCTCTGAGTTTCTTTTTGTTTCATGGTGTTGGTTTACTTTCTCATTGATGTAAACCACGTACAAGATTTTATCATAAACTTTTTCTCAAAATATTGAATTATTGAGTCTGTATATATTCAAATATCTTTTTTTTTCCTTTACCCATATTCATATTCGGAATGTTCGGGTACCATCTTAAACATTCATTGGTGTTCTAGTGATATATGCAAACCGTGTGCTTGAGAGGATTGTTGTCCATGAAAAAAAATGTGTCATGATTTTGAGCTAAACAAAAACCTTGAATGATTGATTGACAGGTTGTTTGTTTTTGTGTTGACAACTTTTCGTTGGTGGAGGGAGGCGGAGTACCGTTTCCCAAATGTAATGTTCTCATATATTAAAGTTATATACTTATATGTGTGATAATAATGTTTTCTAGATATAATAATCCAGATATAAAACATAACACCATTGGAACACTAACATATACATCACCACTTTAAACCCGGTCTGCTCATATAAGACCCGGCTTATGATTTATTCTCTAGACGCGGATTAATTGTACACAATACATTTTTATTACAGCTAGGAGGGAGGCGTCTTTTGTCCAAGCAATCACGGCAGCTGGACTCGTGTATGCCGTGACGATGTATTGTAGGTCAGAGGATCAGACATTATGTACATGTGATCATACAAAACGGGGTAAGATAGTTGTAAAGAAAAAAAGATACCAAAGGGACATTCAAACTCAAAAATAAACTGACAACGCCATTGCTACAAAAAGAAACAGACAAAAAAAACAGTACAAAAACACAACGGAGAAAACTTAAGACTAGGCAATACGAACTCTTCCAAAAACTGGAGATGATATTAGGTGCCCGGAAGGGTAAGCAGATCCTGATCAATATCTGGCACTCGTTGTGTTGTTCATGTTAATACAAATCCTGTAATAATTCGAATTCAGTAGGTCACATTTGGGGGAGGGGACTGGATCGTAGTTACGACAATTGGAACATATCCGATATTCTATGTGACACATGTGACATGGATATTCCATAACTGTCAACCAACTCGAGTCGTGATGGCGATCGTGAAATTTACGCTGCAAAATTTACGTAAAATTGTAAGTGCTTCCAAATCTTAACTAAAAAAAAACACACCTTGATGTTTTTAAGTATGGGTTCCATCACAGCGCAACGAAAGAATAAATCTTATTTTATCACAATAAAGCTTTTTTTACAAAAAGCAACCCATGTTCATACTCTATTTTATTACAATGAAGCTTTGACTATGAGAAAGTATATTTCTATAGGAGAACAATCGGGAATGGTTTGGGGAAGATGTAGTGATAACATAAATTTCGGGATGAAGTTTTCAGAGCGGTTACTGAACAAGTTGGACCCTGGAAATGATGCAAATTCAGCTATGCGACGGCATAATTATAAAGTCGGACTACGGGTGAGTAAAACTATATATATCGAAAACCGAATCGACGGTTGAAAGCGCTAATAGTTATTTTGTAATTCTTTGTGTTTCCGTAGTTGAAGAAAACCAACGTCAACACATACAACCAAAAGTATCGACATAATTTTTTTAAATCGTTTAAAGTAGTTAGCTATTAACACAATGATATAAAACAAGATAATGGTAAAGGGACTGAAGCTCAATAATAAAACAATATATTTCGTTGACTTTAATAATTGATATGAGTATATTCATGTATCATTAAATTTGCTGTCTATATTTTTTTTAAACAATTTACCAACATCTTATATATCATTGATATTCATTAGGCAGTGTTACGGGGTGCAAAATTGGACTGTGTATGCCCTGGTATTAATAAAAGCTGTGCAACCATGAGAGTATGCTGGAAACAAGTTTCCACTTTCCGTGAAATT
Organism: Mytilus trossulus; assembly: GCF_036588685.1. NCBI lineage: Eukaryota > Metazoa > Mollusca > Bivalvia > Mytilida > Mytilidae > Mytilus > Mytilus trossulus. Next base: position 74,067,278 of record NC_086379.1, read on the forward strand.
GGAACTTTCTTGAAAAAACTTTATGGACATGCACAATATGTTAAATATATGGACAAACAGCTTTGGTTTGAATATTTTGGAGTAACTCGTGAATTGGTTTTAAGGAAAGAATTAGCATACTTACAGATTTCAACTGATAGTATTTACATACCACCAATCTACAAAAACAAAGGTAAGCAGTGGATAATGTATTATAAGTAATCTCCAAAAATCATTTTAAGATCACATTCCATTTTCTTTTAATCTGTTTTCTTCTTAATAAATTTCCACCAGGTTAATTAGATTTTAATGGCAAGCTTAATTCATTTATTACGTTCATAAGGTAAATCCATCGATAGTTAGTTTAAAAATTACATCTTGTTTTGTACTTGTTCTCCTTCTATTTTATCATTTTTCTATTGCAGCAATGTTAAAGATATACCAAAATCTTGTAAAGATGTTGAGGATTGTTAAGTTGACAGATCACTGGTAAATTACCCTATATATATATTCCTGATACATATGATGATCAAATTCACATGTAAATTATCCGATTTATATTTAAGTGTCACGGTACTTTTCTATCCCAACTTCATGTATTTGGTTTTGGTGTTATAGTTGTTATTCTTATCGGATTTGTCTATTGCTTATTCCGTCTCTGTGTGTGTTCCATTTTAATGTTGTGTCGTTGTTTTCCTCTTATATTTAATACGTCTCCCTCAGTTTTAGTTTGTTACCCCGATTTTGTATTTTGTCCATATATTTATGTTTTGAACAGCGGTATACTACTGTTGCCTTTATTTGCTTGTCTATTTCCTAGATTTTTGAGTACTTTCAATGGTTTATAAAAATGTTTTGAATTTCATATGATATGGAATACTGTTTCTCTATGAAATATCATCTTGTTTCATTTTTCCCGTTAAAGAAATAAATAATAAACTATGCGAAACTTGTTTCATTACTTTTTCAATGTATTGCGACAAACAACTTTATATTTCCAGGTTATTCGACCCGGTTACATATCAACTTATGACATCTAATAATACCCACAATGCATTATTTCTCACAAGACTCCAGGCAAGTACTAATCAAAGTAAAGTCATAAAAAAAACATCCATTTAAATGTAAAAACTTTAAACTTCAATCAGATGAAAGCTTAAGTATTGTTTTTAAAATTCTCTTTTCTACTGGATTTAAAAAAAAAGAAACGGAATGAGTTGCATATCCTGCATGGCACTAAGTATCGAGGTATATATGTACAGACAATAGATTGTATTCCATAAAACAAAGACCACAGTTCGGGCCCTTTAAAGGATTCAATGTGTCGTTATCTCCTAAATGTTTGCTTGTATAAACAGTTAATTCTACGTTTCATATATACGATATTGTTCACAGATGCAGTTTTTATTCTTCTTATTTTTAATACTTTTCAATAATAAGACTTGAGGATCTACATATACTAAGGGATACTTAATTATTTGGTAAAAAAAAATTAGTTTGTTATAATTAAACCAGAACCATACCATTCAAACCATTTAAAGGATACTAAAAATATTAATAGATAACTGAAATTATTACAAAATCATTTGTTTAAGTTTATGTTAATTTTATTAATTTGACGTTTTGAGAAAACATTTATCTTCAGTTATTCTTAAAAGCATTGGGTAACTTTATTGTCAGCATCTACGGGAAATTCCAGCTATTGTTATCTCTTTAAAAAAATCTTTAAATTTTTTTTAATAGATTTTATCGTATGAAAACGACATATTGAAATAAACATGAGAAGGATACAGGATTTCTGCATCTACATCTTAGTGAAACGATTCATGAAGAACTCATAAACAGATTTGTTTAATGTCTGCAACTTTTAATGGAGTATTTGAATGATTTTTTTTTAAATATCATTTAAAGGTTTTCGAATAGATGTAAGATGTGATTTTTGAGATCCCCCCCCCCCCCCCCCCGGATTTACCAAAACAAAACCATGGACTTTGCGCTTTCATATTATGATTATTATATATCTATTCTCCAACTCCTCCTTAACCAGTAAATGAATTTTAATTTCAATGATTCATGGCATACCTTCCATTTCATTTGTTGATAAAAAAAAAATGGCAATTGCTTAATTAGGTTTCAAATTAGTATCTGCGACCCCTCTTAAACCATTAATTGTAATTTGAAACATTCTCAAATCTTAACCATATAATGCTATTGTACACCTTCTGTTTTTTTTTTTTTTTTATCTCAATTTATGTTTGGTTCTCCTTACCAAAACATTGTCTATGCAAGGGGTGGTATTATTTTGTAATCTTTGCTCACATAACTCATAGTTTCATATTTATTTATTACTATTGAATATAAATTCAAATGTTTGTTCTATTTTCATATTAAGTTGTTTTGTTCCTTTCGAATGTATATTCACTCTTTATCAATACTATTGCAGTTTGATTAGAAATCCATAAGAACTTCTTCACATTCATAAGTAAAGTAAAATAACTCTTATGAATCACATTCAATAAAACTAGGTTTAATCTACGTCTCTCTACATTCGAAAATGCCTGTACCAAGTCAAAAATATGACAGTTGTTTTATGGGTTTTGTCAAGTGATAAGGGACTTTCCGATTTGATTTTATTCTGAGTTCAGTTATTTTGTGATTTTAGTTTTATGACACATATTTCAAGAAACACGTAAATCTTATTTCAAACAATTTTTTTTATAGATTCTGTCAAAGAATCATATTTTGCGTAGTATAAGACGTGACACTTCAGCAGCACAGGAAGAATGTCAGTATCAATTTAAATGGGAAAGATGGAACTGCCCCGAAAACAAAGCAACAATAAGTCAAGAATTCGGTTAGTTGTGTTTTGCTGCACATGCTAATTAAGCCATTTGTTTGCTTTCTTACTATAGAAAACCCTAACTGTTATACATAAGTGCTTGTCATTATACTTACAACTTAAAGCAGAATGTATTTTGATGTTTTGAAGATTAAGAAATAATATCTGCTACAGAAAATTGAGATGTGCGGCATATATGACAGAGCAATTTATATTGGGTTTTTTTCGAGATATCAAAAAGATCTTTTCAAATTGAATATTCCTGGTCAAAATTTGACGTTTTAGATTTGCAATTCGAATCGAAATTTCGTTAAGAGCAAGATTATGATGGCTTCCAATAAAATGAAACTTTTCTTCATTGCAACACATCACGGTGCGAAGATATTGCATTCTTAAAATAGTCATGCTATCAGTGAAATGAGTAGGTAACAGATATCGGTTATCATTGGTTGCCTTAAAATTTAGGATAAATTCCATTGGCTAGAATCATATGTAGAATTGGGAACATGTTAAGGACAGAATATATAAAATTCGAATATCAATCAGCATGGGTATTTAAGATCTGCTGTGATACTTGGTCATGGAATAAGTTTGCCTTTACTGATTTACATTGCTATACAATTTTGCGTCAAGCTCATATTGATTAAGAAAAGGGAATCATATATTTACAAGTTTCGGATTGTCTATCTGACTATATATGCATGTACATCAACACCAAAAATGCATATTTTTAAAATCCAAAGAAAATATTGATTCACCAATACCAACAACTGTGAATATTGTAGTACATGTATCCAACCATACTAGATCTTGTGCATTCCTAATGTCCAGCAGAATTATGAAAGAATTTGTTTAACAAATTTGAGTTTTTGTAGACAGGCTTATTATACCACATTTGTGTATATGTAAAAAGAAGATATAACACCTTTTCCACACAAACCACATCTCACTTGACCATAAGATACAGCGAAGAAAAAAATCACAAAAGTACTGAACTCAGAGAAAATTATGAAAGGAAAGTCCCTAATCAAATGGCAAAATTATAAGCTCAAAAACATCAAACATATGGATAACAAGTGAGGCACTCCTAAGTTTTAAGAAAATTTAAACTTATATGGAAATCATATGTTTTTGATTAATTAAACTTATCTTGCATTTAAATCGCCAAAAATACTTTTGTCTATTTTTGTTTCAGCCACCAGAGAGGCTGCTTTTGTGCAAGCAATCACTGCAGCTGGTGTAATTCACGAAATTGCAAAAATGTGCAGCTCTGGAAACGAAAAGTTCTGTTCATGTGAGATCACAAAATATAAACAAGGTATAGATCTACAATTTAAATCACCATTACCGATGTTTTACACGTCAATAAAAAAAATTCACATCATCTATGTGTTTCAAAATCTACTTATTGTTTTGTTCACATGTATATATAATTATTTAGCTGCTGCAGTTTGAATATTGCTAACTATTTATATCAAATCAAACAGATAACTTATATTACACGTAAAAGGAATATAGAAATTCACTAGTTCTCGCATGATAGTGTCAGAAGTATTTTAGTATGAGAAAAAGAGGCGAAAGATATTAAAGGGGCATTCAAACTCATTAATCGAAAATAAACTGACACCGCCATGGTTTAAATAAAGAACCAACAGACTCACAAAAGTACACGAAACACAACAAAGAGAACTGAAGACTGAGCAAAAAGACCCCCACCAAAATTGGGGGTGATCTCAGGTGTCCAAGAAGGGATAACAGATTTTGCCCTGCATATGGCACCTTTCGTGTTGCTCGTGACCTTTAACTCTTATAAAACAATAAATCTATAGATAGTTATTTAATGATCGGCTATATGTTTTATACAAATTAATAAGATGTGATTTGCATTTTTGTAGATCCAATAGACAACATTCAAACCTTTTATTGGGATGGCTGCAGTAACAAGATCAAATTTGGAGGCACATTTACTTACGAGTTACTAAAGGAGTTTACTTCTGGAAAGGACGAAAATGCAGCTATGCATCTACATAATTATGAAGTTGGGTATAAGGTTGGTGAAATTTAAACAAATCATGTATGCATGCACGTTCAGCTCAACTTCGAGTTAGAGGTAAATGCGCTAAATCAATGTGTGTATTACATCGGTTCTTATCGTTAATCATCCGTCTAATGATAAAAGTAATCACACAGATAATGATTCTCTTTTTTCATTTCAGGCAGTTGAAAAGACAGCCAAAACAAAGTGTACGTGCCAAGGCAAAGGTTGTACCTTCATAATATGTTGGAGACAAGTTTCCACATTTCGCCATATTGGAAGTTTTCTTAAAAACCGCTACAAAAAAGCAAAACATGTACAGTTTCTTGATGGTCAGTTACACCAAAGAAAATATAAAACCACTCAAAAAGTAACCAAGATTAAAAACAAGCATTTGACGTACTTGCGAAAATCCCCGAACTACTGCACGAAAAATCAGGTACACAACATTGAAGGGACTACAGGGAGACAGTGTTCTCGTAATAAAAACACAACGGACGTTTCAGAACGAAAGAGTTGTAAAACATTGTGTGTGTCATGTGGATACAAAGTAATTAGAAAACACAATAAGTATGTTTGTTTGAAGTAGGTTACATTTTATTATTATTTTCTTTTTCTTGTTTATTTAGTTGGTAAATAGAAGTTAATATGCAAAGATATGGTTATACTCACGAAATACTTTTGATCAAATATTTTCAAGATGTAAACAACACCACTTATAACTATGTACATGTAGTAATATAATCAGTATGTTGCTTTTTATTTTGATGCACAAACATTCATTGTTTAAATAAACATTAAATAAGGCTAACTAAATGAGAAAGGAACAGGAGTGTAAAAAGTCATAAACATACCAGGCATATAATTTAGTACGTAATGGGAACGAGGCGATATTGATTAAGGTCGTTTTTTTTGTTTTGGTTAAGAGGAGCTGAGGGAAATATGTCGGGCATTATAAAATATTCTTTCTATTTTTCTGAGTTCGATTCATGAAAGCTCTCTTCTAAATAATCATAAAATCAGACGCTTTTCGTGATTTAAGTAGGTTAAATCTGGCACGCATGCATATATGCTACATACAAAACGTCTTTTTGTCCTCCGTAACGCCTTGCGGGATACATAGAAAAACCATGTCTCTGTCCGGTCTTCTAAGCGTCTTAACGTGTACAATTCTTGCCCAGTTTTATTTATAAAATTCATATCAAAATAGTATATTTATTCCCAAAGGGTATCACTAGCTCAGTAGTCAGCACCTTTGTGCTGAAATGTATTATCATTGATATGGTCATACTTATAATTTAACTGTTAATAAAACTTTTGAATGTTAAGGCTTTTCTACCTCTGAAGTAGATTACCTTAGATGTATTTGGCAAAACTGTTTTGAATTTAGGTCCTGAATGCCACTCAACTTCGTATTTTATTTGGACTTTTTTATTAGAGCGTCACTGATGAGTCTTTTGTAGACGAAACGCGCGTCTGGAGTAAAAACAAAATTTGATCCTGGTATCTATGATACGTTTACTTAGGTAAAGTTGAAAATCAGCACTGATTATTATTTTTACAGGATCAATGTCTCTTTGAAATTGTAATTTATATTTGATATTGTATTGCATTGAATGCACTCTAACACATACATTTCCTGTTGAATTTTTATGACGTGTAAAGAAAAGGAAAATACGGAAAATACCACAGGTAGTAATCTTAAAAACCAGGTTCAGCCCAACTTTTTTTTCTTAAAATGTCCTGTACCAAGTCAGGAAAATGGCAGCTATTACCTTATAGTTCGTTTCTATGTGCATTGCATTGTCTTTCGTTTTTGTTGCACTTCAGTGTTTTCGTTGTTTCTTTGTTTTCCTCTTATAGTTGATGCGTTTTCCTGGGTTTTAGTTTGTAAGTCGGTTTTGATTTCTCTCAATCGATTTATAACTTTCGAAGAGCGGTATACTACTGTTGCCTTTATTTCTTGACAAACCTTTATTAAAAAGTAATTGTCATTTGGTAGATAGAATATACAAGGGGGCTTTGGAACGCTAATTTTTTTTTATTTGGTTTAGATAATGCACAGTGTGGCATCTGTTTTTATTTGGGGTTTCTATTTTTGATTTATGAAAATAAACTTGTGAGATTTTAAATGACTTGAAGTTTATAGACCGATGAGCGTCTGTGTGTTCTTTCCCCCTGTTTTCTACATTTGTAGGTATCCGCAAAATCTTATTCGAGAGATATATACCATGGTGCTTGCTATTTGGCCAATTGGAGATGTAGTTTAAAAGTTTTAAATGAATTGTAAAGGTATAGATTTCCTATTTCCGCTTATCAGTAGAATATTTTTTTGTTGATAAATTGATGATTGGAAAATGTCCAGATACAAATATTTTAAACATACTCAATTAACGAAAAATATCTCGTTAAAACGGATTAAAAGGTTGAACTTCAATTGGCAAATATTTCTGAAATATTTATTCGGGACACGGTTATAAATGTTAATATAGACAAATTCCTCAACAAAAATGCTGGGCTGAAACCATTTTATATTTTAAAGACACATGGTACGTCGCCAGGAGTACGAGAACAAAGTTGGGCGAGCAAAATAGAACCTGGTCGCTCTGAAACAAAATAGTTTTTTTTATGTAAATAATCAATAAACTGTTGTTAGATTATTATATTTCTAGATGTATGCAAGTATTTGACAGAGAAAAACTATTACATCTTCGTTTCTATTTTACTCTTTTTGATAGCTTAATGTTTTGGTATTTATTTATTTTTTTGTGTCTTCATATTGTTTAAATTTGAATGAAAATTGGTAAGTTGTATTAAATTTTCTAATGATTTCATATTCATGTCCAGCATAGGTTAAACATGATTTTTTTCTGTTCTGTCCTTCTGTCCGTTACGTACCAGGTTAAACAAGTGTATTTTAGGACGTATACCATGACTTTGTGGTGAAACTTGTTCATAATGATGTGAGCTGTTTAAATTATATCCAATAACGGTTTTTTACTCAAATTATATGGTTTACTTAACATAGACATTGGATAGTGGCAAATTATTTCATTTGCAGGTTCAAGTTTTAGGTTAAGGTAGTTTATTGTGCTATGAGCTTTTAATGTTATATGACAAAAGTATCGATGTTGACCACATTTACACGGCTAAATGAAAATAAATATGGACACCATTTGTTTAAAAATTTAAGGAGTCAGACAGTGCAATTTCAACTTTTGATATCGAAAGCAGTCAACGGGGATGAAAGGATAGTGCAATAACATAAATATGCGACATTTTAATGTGCACTTTTTAAAATAACTCCCTCGAACACCAAGGTGAAAATTAGCATTCATATTTGAAATAAACATTTAAGCATAATGAACACGATAAAAGCTAAAACGCTTCTTGACATTATAAACCTTAATGCAAGTAATAATAAATAAAATGATGTATGCAACTGAAAGTTTACATAAACATTTAAAACAAAGATATTGTAGTCTTTAAGGAATAGAATTACGAATAGGATTTATCTGTTTTTTGTTAGTTATGTACCGGAAAGTACCATGCTGTTCGTCTGCTAGACTTTCCAGCATTGATGCTTTAGATCCTCTTCGTGAATCTACAATACTAATCATCTCTGTTGTATTCTTATTGGTACATCTGTTTGTTTTTGGTTTTCTTTTGCAAACTGTTTTGATCAGACTTCTAAAGCTGGTCATGAAATTTTCATTCAAACCACTGTATATAATTGGATTCAATGCACTGTTGGTATACAGCAATGTTACAGCAATAAAATACAGAGGATTGTACCAGTCAGGAAGCTGTAAGACAAAAATAGTATGTAAAATTGAGAAAGGAAATGGGGAATGTGTCAAAGCGACAACAACCCGACCATAGAGCAGACAACAGCAGAAGACTACCAATGGGTCTTCAATGTAGCGAGAAACTCCGGCACCCGTAGGCGTCCTTCAGCTAGCCCCTTACAAATATGTATACTAGTACAGTGATAATGGACGTCATATTCAAATCCGGATTATACACAAGAAAATAGAATTAAAAATCATACAAGACTAACAAAGGCCAGAGGCTCCTGAATTGGGACAGCCGCGAAACTGCGGCGGGGTTATGCATCTGCTTGCATTGCTTCTCGTAAGGCAATTGTGTGTTTAGTTTCATATATGTAGAAATTATGATATTTTCAAACTTATATGTAGCATGTTTCAATGTTTACAATATAGCTATTCATTTTAAAGACCACCAAAATAGCCTTACCACTCATAAAGCATTACCGAAGCGGTCTACGGATTGACAAGCGTTAGTACGGGAAATTGTGATAGTTCACATTTATTTTTTGTCCATGGTCTTTATGAAAAGTGGTCTCAGTTGACAATCACATCACAAGTCATCTCCTTTTATTTATATATGGTTGTATAAAAACTTGGTGCATTTCAAACTATCAGAAACCAGAATACTAATTTTGACAGTGCAGTTGTTGGTTTTTTTTAAACCGTGCCATAAAGGTCGTTTCCAGATAATTTTTTTAAGAATTGCAATAAAAAAAAATAAGACAAGGGTGCCTTCTCAAAGAAATGAAATTCATAATGAAAAAGTGTTGATTTAGAAAATACATACCGATTGTCTCCTGTCCGACCGAAACAGTTCAAACAGCTTGGTTACTTGGAAAGGTATCGCACATACGATGAATGCTATCAATATGGCAAACAACATCATAACAACCTAAAATGCAATCACAAGCCAAAACATAAAACGATGCAGTAAAGATCTACTGAGCTATGTGTAAGATATGTTTGCATATTCAGTACTACCACAATGGCAAATATTTGCTCTCGATTAAGAAAAACTGTCATTATTACACCAACAAAAATAAGAGAATTGTCTTTGCTTCTTTCAAGCAGTTTCTCCTCATTTATAAGAAATTAGAACTTTTGGTTGGTCAGAACCAGAAATTAAAAACAAAAACAAAATAATCTGGGATTATAAGTTCATAAAGAGCCATTGTCGATCAACTCAGAGCTGCCATTATCATAACTTCACATGCTGTGAAAGATTAACGGGCAGTCATCTATGTTTGTATGTTCATGGTAATACAAAATATGGGTTGCACATCCCTAATATCCTGTCAAACTTTATGTATACACTATGTCAATAAAACATTATCTTTTTTTTTCTTTTTTTTTTTTTTTATTCAACAATATATTGCTTGCTGTTAACAATTGACTCCACTAGTCCAGCCTCCTAGTGAAGAGTACCTGCATTTTAATATCATTTCTCTCTGTGAAAACATTATCGACTGGTTACCTATCTTGGTATCTTTAATCTGGTAATATTATAATTCGAAGGTATATCCCGAGTCAGGTTTTGAGTCAAATCAATGAAGTAAGTGTTAAATCGATCACATGATATTATTGTATTTTGTTTTGCTAATTTTCAATTGAAGGGAATGTGTGAAAATATGAATCCAACAAAAATATGAACTGAAAAAAATGTGTATCCTACAAAAATAGGAATTAAAACAATCTGCATTGAACAAATATAGGAATAAAAACAATCAATCGGAAATGGAAGAAATGAAATAATCTGAATACACAATGTAAGAACGACAGAAATGAAAACAACCCGATTTAAAGAAAAGGAATAAAAACCATCTGTATTAGACCAACATAGGAATGTGATTAATCAAAGTAAAGAATGATTAGAAAAAAATCTAAATTTAACAAAAGAGAATTGAAAAAAATCTGCATTGGATATATAAAGAAATGAAAACAATCTGCATCGGACAAAAATAGGAATAAAAAACAAACTACGTATAGAACATACGATAATAAAGGGAATGAGAACATTATGAATAGTGCCAAACGAATTGCGGTATATGAACATAGTGAATGAGAATTTTAAATCATTTACTTCTTAATAATAAAATGCTATGTAGGATACGTAATTCGGCTATCAATCCAATCATACAAGAATTCAAAGTCGTATAATTATAAGAACATATTTGTTATTTCAAACCTTTTAAGTATTTTATAGTATCTACCTTTTGTTTTGATCTCTGCTGTATTGCAGAAGTAGATAGCGCACCAGAACTCGGAATGATTCTTCTCTTCCCAAGCCTCACAAGGATGATTGTGTACATCACTATCATAATAACCATTGGGATCCAGTTAAGAACCACAAGAACACATACCCAGTACGCACTCTTTGACCTGTATCCGTTATCACATTCGCCATCCGAGTTTCTCGTCTGCGGCCATACATCAGAGCAGAATCTTTCGAGAAAATCCTTCCATTGTCTTTTTGTGTACTTGTAGAAAAACAGAGCTGGCATACCTATGGCTGCAGCACATGTCCATATAATTACCATAACCAGACTGACTCTCCTCTGTGTAACACGTGATTTCAGAGGAAACATAATGGCAAAGAATCTGTCCCCAGCAATAGCTACCAGGGTAAATATACTTGCACACATTGCTGTAACTTAAAAAAAAAATCGTAATCATTTATTTTGTTATTCAGTTTCAATTTTTGCTATTCATACAATGATAAATGCAAAAACATATCATGTTTGTTTGGCTGTTGCTTATTTGTATTGCGTTAGTTGTTTTGTAGAGCTGCACACTTCGAATAACACGTGAATGAAACATATTTATATTCCTTCCTATGCAAATAAAAAGAAAAAAAGATGCATCATGAAGGAACAGACAATGAAATCATTAAAAGAATAACGGTTATGAATAGGTGATTTTTAATTTGATTTTAAACATATTTTATTCATTAAGATATGAAAAGGATTGAGCAACAGGCACAGCCTATAAAAGCTCTCTCCATATTACATGTTCAAGGTATAATTTAATTATAACAACTGTATTTAAAATAATGCAATATAGTGGAATATGCATGCTACTTATGAGCACACACGAGAAAACAAATGTTTACAGTGTTACTTACTAAATGCAAAGTATATTTAAGTATATATAGGCAATTACTCATCATATATTCAAGAACCTTGAAACATGCAAATATCCTTTATAAGTCATTAGAAATATATATATATATGGCTTGAAAGAGACACTAAGCTTGCTTAGTGGATAAAATGAATTAATGTTTAAGTGGAGAAGAAAAAAAAAGAAAAAAGAAAACTAAATGAAGCAAAAAATAAGTAAGTTTTAAACAAAACGATGAGTGTCACTGATATATTTATGAACAGATTTAAAAATAGCAATATTCATATCATATGAAAATAATCTGTTTCCAAAAAGTAATAATTCAATATTTATATCAACATTGTCAGCAACGGAGTTAATGGAATCAAGAAGGATCTGTCTTACATCATTGTACTTAGGGCAAATGAAAAAGAAATGTTTGTTATCCTCAACAGGGTGATTACAGTTTACACAAACAGTGTTCTCTGATAAGAACTGGTTAAACAAATGAGATTTTAGGTTGCTAGCATGAATAGGTGCTACACACTGTGGTACCATTGATCTCTGTGTTTTCTTTTTCTTTTTCACAAATAAAGGCAACTGTAGTATATCGCTATTCGCAAGTCATAAATTGAGAAAACTATCCGGGTGACAAACTAAAAATGAAGAAAACAACAGAACAATAGAAACACTGAAGTGCAACAACAACAACATAAGAACAAAAATCAAAGACAATTCAACACACACACATAACAGAACTATAAGATAACAAAACTAATGATTAACAAAACGGAAAAAAGAATGTGTATGATTGCTATTAATGCATGAAACGATATTCAATTATTTTAACATTCAAGTTGTTGTCACACGAATATAAATTTCTGAACGTTTACGAAACTGCAATCCTCTTTTATCAAAATCGTAAAATAAGTAGCAAATAGTTGCGTGTACTCAAAATAGTATTTTTTTGAGTTTATTCCTTTACATTATTTAAATCAAAAGAAAATTTCTAGTCTCGTCATATTTATTTACTTACTTTGTATGAAAGGATTAAATTTACAGAAATACGCCCCTACTACCCAACCTTCAGTAACGTCATCGACAAGGTGAATCCATATTGGAAAGCAAGCAACAAGTAAATCAGCAATGGATAAATTCACAATATAAAAGTTGGTAGCAGTTCTCATTTTCTTTGAATGAACAACAATAAAGATGATGAGAATATTTCCAATGATAGCGACGAGGTCTACAGCCGCTACAACGGCTATTTTCACTGCTGTTTCCCATGCTGGAAACTTTTTTAATTCGCCTATAAAATTTGTATTTAATAAATCTTCATCGCTGACTGTTGCGGTATTTTCACATTTGCCAGACATTGTAGACCGCTTCCGTCCATGAGAATTATGGACGAATATGATACTGACAGAAATAATAAATACGATAGTGTTGCTGCTACCATTGAGGGTTATCAAACGCCTACTTGGTTATCATTGTCAATATTTAATTTTACTCTGATAGGAATAAAATCTGGTATTATCTCACCATAGATCACTATCGTCATACAAAATAATTAATTCCAATAAAAGTGAACGTAAGAAAGTTTCTTTGAAAATCACATTATCAACAGGAACAAATAGAATTTGTCCATCATGTTAACAAATATTAGAATAGACTTTTTCGAACTTCGTAGAATTCAATGATTGTAAATAACCACTAAAGAGACAGCATCTGTGATTTCATTTTAAGATGTTGTCTTTAAGAAATCCTGTATGATTTGACAGTAACAGGTATAACAAAAAATGACATATACATATGTTTATATGTTCTAGTTGAGAGTTTGTCTGCGTATCAAAAGGGATGAATTTTGATAAAAAGTGTTTTTCGTAAAATAGTAATTTCTGTATTCAGATATAAGGACAACGAGCCATTGTATCATATCAATCTATATGTCTACAGTTAAAGGTGCTGTTTGATATGTACCAGCATGGAAGTATTATATTGACTGGTCAATAGTGTACTTTATTTCCATGGTACAAAACCAATTATTTGTTCTTTTAACGAAATATGTAACTTCCGTGGACTTACTAAGACCGGATAACAAAACAAGATGTCATTCAAAAATTAAAAGTTAAAAAAAAAAGCAGACAAAGTAATGGTCAGAGAAAAAAAAATGTAATAAACAAAATCCACAAATCCCTACGAATAACAAAAAATTGAACGACACGAACACCAAATAAAACTAAAAGTGTAAATAATTTATGTTACGGTAATGACACCCGTCGTGTTGCATAGCAAGCAAAAATATGGAGTCATTTTATCAAAGCAAAAAATCGTATAAAGAGGGCGAGATTGTGGTTCAGCAAAAAAAAACGTATCGGTAAAAGATACTCATAAATCGACTAAAAAAACCGACAACGCCATGGCTAAAAATTAAAAGGACAAACATTTTAAATTTCCCAAAATTGATCGCCCTGAAGATCATAAAAAACATTTTATTAAAATTAAGTATGTCAATAAAGGCTTTGATTTTGTAAATATTGCCGGTATATTTAACGACCATTCTGTTAAAGAACAAATTCCTGGATATTTTGACAATACTGATCTACCTCTTATTTGTTATATTTACAAGAAATCTACCCGGAAATTTGTGTTTAATTATAGTCAATTGTGTAACGATGTTAATATCAGTGAAAATACACCTACTTCATGTAATTTCAGTAATTCCGAATATATTTATGGACCCATTTCCCATGTTATAACAGGAGATCTTAACATCGTTCAAGACCGAGAGTTAAAATCATTCCTCAGCTACACAAAACCCCTTACAAATATAGATTTATCTCGCCTTCAAGCCATTGTTCAACTACTAAATTGTCTATTCTTCTTACCAGCACACTTGGTACAATTAAAAACCTGATAATAAATTGTTCAAATAAGGCCTTCGAAAATAGTGGAATAAATTACTTTTGGAGTGTCAAGAACTCGTTGGAAGTACTTGATAAATTGCATGCTTATATTGGTGATTTTGAATCTGTTAAAAGTTTTGATTTTTCTACCCTGTATACCACATTGCCTCACATTCTCATTAAGAAAAAAATCACACACCTAATCAAATGGGCATTCAAAAAATCAGAATGTGAATCTATATGTTCAAACTCTTTTAGGTCATTTTTGAGTAGCAATAAACAAAAAAAACTATGTTTATTGGACATGCTTTGATACTATATATGCCTTGAATTTTTACTAGATAACATTTTTGTTCGCTTTGGGGATTCCGTGTATCGTCAGATTATCGGAATTCCAATGGGGACTAACTGTGCACCACTTATTGCGGACCTATTTTTGTATTGTTATGAGTTATAATTTATGACAAAAATAAGCAAAGACCCATCGAAACAACATCTGATAAACAAATTTAATAATACTTTTAGATATTTGGATGATATTTTGGCTCTCAATAATGACGACTTCAGTATGTATATTAATGAAATTTATCCTGTTGAACTTACTTTAAATAAAGCTAATACTAACAATGACCACTGTCCTATCCTCGATCTTGATATCTATATCACTAACGGAAAGCTGAATACTAAAATTTATGATGAAAGGAATGATTTTCATTTCCTATCGTTAATTATCCGTTTTTAGATGGTGACGTTCCCTTGTCACCATCTTACGGTGTTTATATATCTCAACTTGTACGATTCGCTCGTGTATGTAACAATGTTGTAGATTTTAACGAGAGAAATTTATGTATTACTGAAAAATTATTACATCAGGGTTTTCGATATCACAAACTAGTCAAAACATTTACTAAATTTTATCATCGGTATAAAGACATCATTCGTAAATATAGCTCAACATGCAGACTTCTTATACGTTCAGGTATTTCACATCCATTTTTTTAGGGAAATATTCTGTATAAAGCACAAAGGTGTCAGTATTCACCTCAGAAACTTACAAAACCTTTGAATAGACTTATTAAGAAGGGATATAATTACGATACTGTTGTCAAGTCATTAAAGATTGCATATTTAGGCGTTAATATTGAGTCACTGATAAGGTCTTTACATCGGAACTAAACACATTTATTCTAAAAAAAACAGTTGTTGGCATGACACGGGTTATGTTCTTCTCATATATGTTATGATGATATGATACTAAACCACTAACGGGGAGGATTGTGCCTGATGTTCTTATGATGAAATCATAATCTTTTAGTCAGTTTAATTGAAGTCTGGAGCTGGCATGTCAGTTAACTGTTAGTAGTCTGTTGTTATTTATGTATTATTGTCATTTTGTTTATTTTCTTTGGTTACATCTTCTGACATCAGACTCGGACTTCTCTTGAACTGAATTTTAATGTGCGTATTGTTATGCGTTTACTTTTCTACACAAACATGTTTAACCCCGCCGCATTCATGTATGGTTAACATGAATAGTAGTTATTTTTAACAATCAACAAAATGTGTGTTGCGTTTTTTAAAGGCTGCAGGGTATTAGTTCAATTATTGGTGAGTTGATCTTTCATAAATTATGGTAAATATTAAATAAAGAGATGTTGTTTATGGGTTGATATTGAAGTGTTTTGTAGACTATTCTTTGTCCTGTCATCGGGTTTTATTATTATTTATTTTGTTTTTCAATCTTTAATACTTCGACTTGCGAACTTTTTTAATTGTATATTTGTTATCTTTTGCCCTAACAATCAATGTTATGTTGCTTGGTCTGATAAATGATCTACGAAACCTCTTTCCAAATTACCAGTATTTGTTCTACCAACTGTCATTACGTACTACTTGAGAAATATGTCAAAATGTCCTCTTGAAATTATACGTCAATTTCATTTCAAGATAGGGAGAGAAACTGTTACAAGAAAACATGAAAAAGGGAGATTAAATTTATTGAATTTCTAGATATAAAAGTGGGTTGAATTGCTATTGAATTAAAGCTACCCGCAAGTGATAGCTGCCTTCGTGTGAATCAATGAATCTTTTGTGTAATGATTTTGACAACTTTATAATTTGTTTTGGTCGAAGAAAAATTACATAATTGCTGTGTTAGTCTTGGCACGATTTATGTATGGTTTGTGTCAAATTAATGGAAGCTTTTGCTAAAAAAAAACCCACACCTAATACGTTTGTTGCTGCACAAAGAAAGGTTTCTTTCGCGGTTTGTGGGTTTTATAAATTTGCTTCCCAGCAATATGTTTTGTCATGTTTATTGAACGTTGTTGCTTTTTTGTTTACTCTAGTGAAATATTCCTTCATCTCCTACGAAAACTATTCTTCTTGAAATATTTTGAAAACTAAATCAAAAGAGCAGATTTTTTTTCGGTATATTCTATCACTATTCTTAATCATTCGCCTCTCTTTTTCAATCATCCACCATTTACTGCACATGCACATGAAAATGCATGTTCCAAGTGGAGAATATGACAGTTAACCATTTATTTAATGTGATTGAGCTTTTAGGATTTTCCTTTTTGAATATCCTCGGAGTTCAGTAGTTTTGATATTTTACTTTTTTCTCTTCTTAAACTTTAATTTTGTTGTTTGTTTGTTTACATTTCCAACAAGTCAACTTCAAACCAGTTCTGTGATTTTAATCCACTCAAACAGACGTTTTAACACTGTTTATAGCTACACTGTTAGACTTTATTTTTGTCCTATATCAATCACGTTAACGAATGATGTGGATTCTCAATTTTAGTATTGGACATGTTTAAAAAAAAAAGGGGGGGACGAAAGATACCAAAGGGACAGTCAAACTCATAAATCTAAAACAAACTGACAACGCCATAGCTAAAAATCAAAAAGACAAACAGAACTAGAGGCTCTAAAGAGCCTGTGTCGCTCACCTTGGTCTATGTGCATATTAAACAAAGGAAGCAGATGGATTCATGACAAAATCGTGTTTTAGTGATGGTGATGTGTTTGTACATCTTACTTTAATGAACATTCTTGCTGCTTACAAGTATCTCTATCTATAATGAACTTGGCCCAGTAGTTTCAGTGGAAAATATTAGTTAAAATTTACAAAATTTATGAAAATTGTTAAAAATTGACTATAAAGGACAATAACTCCTTAGGGGGTAAATTGACCATTTCCAAATGTTGAATTATTTGTAAATCTTACTTTGCTGAACATTATTGCTGTTTACAGTTTATCTCTATCTATAATAATATTTAAGATAATAACCCAAAAAGGCAAAATTTCCTTAAAATTACCAATTCAGGGGCAGCAACCCAACAATGGGTTGTCTGATTCATCTGAAAATGTCAGGGCAGATATATCTTGACCAGATAAACAAATTTACTTCATGTCAGATTTGCTCTAAATGCTTTGGTTTTTGAGTTATAAGCCAAAAACTGCATTTTACCCCTATGTTCTATTTTTAGCCATGGCGGCCACCTTGGTTGGTTGGCCGGGTCACCGGACACATTTTTTAAACTAGATACCCCAATGATGATTGCGGCCAAGTTTGGTTTAATTTGGCCCAGTAGTTTCAGAGGAGAAGATTTTTGTAAAAGTTAACGACGCAGGACGACGCCGGACGCCGGACGCAAAGTGATGGGAAAAGCTCACTTGGCCTTTTAGGCCAGGTGAGCTAAAAACATTAGTACACATGACACAACATAGAAAACTAAAGAATAAACAACACGAACCCCACCAAAAACTAGGGGTGATCTCATGTGCTCCGGAAGGGTAAGCAGATACCGCTCCACATGTGGCACCCGTCGTGTTGCTTATGTGATTACAAAGTAGTCTAATTCGGTAGGTCAATTCATGAAAGGGAAGGGGATTGTAGTTACGACGTAAGGAACGTATCCGATATCATTTGTGAAACGGTTATTCCATAACGGTCAACCAACTCGTGATGGCGTCCATAAAATTTACGAAGTGATGATTTCAACTTCACCATTTGGAACTCTTGGTTTAATTGATTCCTTGTGAGCAGTAACCCTCTATCTAACATGATCTTGATGCCATGTTGATATTTACCTCTCTCACGAAAACCGGAAGTAGATGGAGTAGTTTTTGATCTTTGTAATATTTTATTGAAATTGGCAGAAACTACTTTCGGTCTCACAGCTAACAAAGCACACAAACATTCAAAAAAGCAATGATTTGATCTGGATTGTTTGAAAACAAAATAAAAATTCAAAAAAATCAAAAGACTGTGTAAAAACTATGGCTCAAATATATTTAAAGAAATATTAAGGATGAGTGAACTTTCCTATAAGAAAACTATGGATAATGCTATTGTGAGATTTAATACAGATTTTCGAAACAAAATGAAAAACATTGAGAAAAAAAATCCCAAAGAATTTTGGAAACTTTTCATGTTAATAGGCAAAGAGATATTTCTAAAATTCCTTAGAAACTTTGAATGACTTTTTTAAAGATTTATATACAAACACAGATCATTTATAAACGAGATAAATTCAGACGAAATAAATGAGATGAAATAAGTAAAGCAGTAAAAAAAAAGCGAAAAAATACCAAGTCTCCATGTGATGATTTTTTAAAATTATTAATGAATACATTTCAAATTCATTGGATTCTATGATTGACATTTATGTTTATTTATTCAATTCGATTTTTGATACAGGTATTGTACCAGAGTCGTGGCTTTTTGGCTATTTTTAAGAATAAAGGGAGTAAAATGGAACCAAAACATTATAGACCAATAACACTGTTATCTTAAATTGGGAAGATATTCACATCTGTTTTGAATGATAGATTAAGTACATTTTCGATCATTACAAGATTTTACATGAGAATCAAGCTGGATCTAAATGACTTCCAAGACTTTCTAGAAACTACAAGTGCTACAGGTTTAGAAACTATTGGTAAAGATATATAAAGATATATAAAATGAACTTATGGTTTATTTCAAAATTTTTATTTTACTGTATGCTGATGGTACAATTTTGGTGTCAGAATCAAATGAAGACTTACAATTGATGCTTGATAAATTTTGTGATTATTAAGAAAACAGAAGTTATGGTATTCTCAAAAGGTCGACTGTCAAAGAATTTAAAATTTTATATTGAAGATTATGAAATCGAGATAGCTATTTGAATTTTTTTTTTTCAAAAAGTGCCTCTTTTTTTTAAGACAAGAAAATATTTATATGAAAAAGCTACAAAAGCAATGTATGGATTGTTACAAAAATGTAGAAAAAGAACAATTTGTCTATTGAATGTCAATTAGATATGTTTGACAAAACTATAGTATCGATACTTTTGTATGGATGTGAAATTTGGGGCTTTGAAAATTTCGAGTTACTCGAAAAAAGTACATTTGCTATTTTGTAAACTTATATTACATTTGAAACAATCTACTCCAAATTTTATTATTTACGAAGACCTGGTAAGATATCCCATTCCATCTCACGCAAGAGTTCGTATGGGAAAGTTTTGGTGTCGTCTTTTACATGGAGAAGAATGTAAAGTCTCTTCACTTTTATATAAGCTATTATTCGTCTATTCTAATTATTTGTTAGTTAGAAATATTTCATATGTTCATTAATTAATGTGTATATTTTGTATTTGTTTTGGAGAAGACGTTTCTAAGTTGTAAAACTTGTGTCTGATCCTTTTGTCATTTTGAACAATAAAATATGTTTAAACTAAACTATTCTAATATTTATTGTTTGGAGTATTGGTTATGCTTTACAAAAAGCACTAAGCAAAAAGTCAAATATGTGGAATCAACAGGGTACTTTTTCTGCTCTGTGGATTTCTAAATGTTTAGAACAAAAACCAATAGAACATTTTATATAGTAATGGTATGAAAATATGAATTCTAACTCAAAAGGTATATGCTATAGAATATTTAAAAAAGAATTGAAATTTGAAGAATATATTTCTATTTTACCATTGAATTATATGTTTATGTTTTGTAAACTTAGATGTGGTAGCCACCGTCTACAAGTAAAGATAGGGAGATGGCACAATCTGTCGAGAAATCATAGATTGTGTCGTATCTGTGGCTCGGCTGAAATCGGTGACGAGAATCATTATATTTTGTCTTGTAAATCTTCCGTTAATGAAAGACAAAAGTATTTACCGTAATTTTGTTGGAAAAATCCAAATCCAAACACCTTGAAATTATGTAATCTGTTTTCTTCAACTAATATTACAGTTTTAGAAAAAATCATGTCGATATATTAAAGCTGTTAATGTGAAGGTCTCTCCTCCTGGTTAATGTATTTCATTTACTTCATACATGCACTTTATATTATATTGTTGTATATACTTATTGTCTCTATAACTATGTCAATAGTGTTTGAGAATAAAAGAGGGACGAAAGATACCAAAGGGACAGTCAAACTCGTAAATCTAAAACAAACTGACAACGCCATGGCTAAAAATGAAAAAGACAAACAGAAAAACAATAGTACACATGACAAAACATAGAAAAATAAAAAATAAACAACACGAACCCCACCAAAAACTAGGGGTGATCTCAGGTGCTCCGGAAGGGTAAGCAGATCTGCTCCATATGTGGCACCCGTCGTGTTGCTTATGTGATAACAAATCCGGTAAATAGTCTAATTCGGTAGGTCTAATTTATGAAAAGGAAGGGGATTGTAGTTACGACGTAAGGAACATATCCGATATAATAAAATTCATTCATTCATACCTTACTAAGACTTGTGTTGATGTTTCTGATATTGCTGCTGTTCAGTCTGAAGAGTGTTGTTGTGCCGCTATTTCTATCTTTTGGTTGTTACTTTTGGGCGGTTATTTAAAGTTATTGACGACATACGTGACTTTTATTGGGGAGGTAAAAATGATCCTTGTGCCGAATGGCTCCTTATTTTGTAAGCACTTCTGTTGAAAAACAGAAAGAACGTCATACAAATCTAGATATATATTCGAGTGTTAAGTAATCTTAAGTGCGATCAAGTCTATAAGTGTTACCACTTATGCATGGCATGTGAAAGTAAAATATTGAATTGATAAAAACAAAACTACAAAATGCAAGACTACTTAAGCTATGTTTCGCCTACAGTAAAACATATAAAAGACAATTTGTAGTCAATTTTGTTAGATTCGATAGGTCAAAACGATGATGTATTTCGTTATTCTTTTTCATTTATAACAAAAATATAAACATCATATGTGATTTATTTCTAATTGTCAAAATGACATTAAGAGTAAAATGGTAATTTGTTCTGATCTTCAGACAACTCTAGCGGATACGTACCTGTGGTAAAAAAATACACGAAACCGCTTCTGTTTGTAATATATTCTATTCGGTTCTTACACAACATTCTATACAAATGACATCATCAGATACAGAATTAGGTATTTAGAACAAATTTCATAATCATCTTGAACGTGAATTTCGCAGACAGGTACTCTTACTTTTATTTCGTACGTTAAATCCGGTCAAACTGTTACAAATTTGTATGTTGGACGGTCCAGTCATTGTGTCAGCATAATAAAATAATACATTTCTACATTCTACCAAATTACGTACTAGCTGGGATAAAACTTTCAAAATAGGGTGAAATGTTAAAAGATACTATGAAATAGAGAGATTTACTTTACCCGCATGGCACTTGCAAATGATATATACGTACCCAATTATTAGAGGAACATGACAAAGTCTGTATGTACGATTTATTACCATTATGATTACTCTCAATGTGTGCCTATCGATAGGCGAGGCCATAGATCCAAGAAGTTTTATTTATATGATCACAATGTCCGAATTCATTTACTCGTTACTTACGAGCATCAGAAACTTTATAACATATTATAATTTTGTGATTTTTTTCCTTTCCCCTTATTATTGTGGGTGTACATTTTGTGCAACAGATACATTTAAGATTCCTAATTTCTGAAATTTACATTTACAGATTTATGGACAAAGAGGGTCGGTTGAGAAAAAAAATTACGACAAAAGAGGCATAGCCACCACACTTTTTTTAAAAGTATATCATCTACATATCTGAAGGTGAAATAGAATGATAGTGCTAGCTACTTTTTATTCTTCGTAAGATTTGTACATTTCAGCTTCTCAATTGTGAACTTTCCATTTCTGTGTATCAATATTCCAGCAGCACCTGCGTATTAATTGCATATCACCCATTTGATACTATATTCAAGAGCTTGTATTTCTTATCACGATTTCCATGATAGGGGGTTGCTACCCGCATTGAAGCAATTATACTAGGAATCTCAAATGGAGAAGTTCAAATCATTCGAACATGTTACAGACCCCATCCCGGATTGGTTGACGTTATGAATTATCTGTCACGACTCATGAGTTCCAATTGTCGTAATCACAATCCCGTCCTCTATTCTCCGAATGTGATATAGCTAACAAGACTTATCTCTGGGTGATTTGTAATAAAATGAGCAAGTGGAAGGGTGTTAAATGTAGAGCAGGATCTGTCTACCCTTCCAGAACACTTGAGATCACTCGGACTTTTGGTTAAGTACGTTTTGCACAGTCTTTAATGTTTTTTTGCTTTGAATAGTGTTGTTGTCTTTCCGTCGGTTTTTCTGTTTTGCCATAGCGTTACCAGTTTGTTTTCTACTTATAAGTTTGACTACCCCTATAGTATCTTTATAGCCTCTATGTTGTGGCTGTTGATTCTGATGAAGATTGATGTACCGATGTTTCTTTCTTGTATGTTGTTGATGTTGTTTATATTTTAAGGGCATTTTTTGCTGTCAACGATTAGTGTGAACTTTGTCAGGGAAGCGTACAATTTTTCTTAAATAAGGCACCAGTAGTATACAGCTGTTCGCTAGTCATAAATAAACTAATCATAGCTACCAGTATTGAAATTTTGTATGTGCTCATTAGTGACGCTCAAATAAAAAAAAGCCAAATAAAGTGCAAAGTTGTAGAGCATTGCGAACCACAAATTCTAAAATGTTTTGCCACATACAGCTAGCAATGGTCCTAAATGAAGGCAACAGTATACCGCTGTTCAAGTCATAAATCAAAGGTCTATAATAGGATAGCTGACGGACTTGTTTTATATCTATTTGCTCCTGTTGTGAAACAGAGAGAACGTGGTGCAATATGTAGATGTTTATTCAAGAAATTTGTAATCTTAAGTTCGATCGAATCTATAATTTCTACTACGTATGCTTGGCGTGTGATATTACAATTTTGAATGGATAAAAACAAAAATACAAAATTCAGGTTTACTTAAGCTATATGTCGCCTAAAGTAAAACATACAATGGCCAATTTGTAGTAAATTTTGTTAGATACACATAAGGTCAAAAATGTGATGTACTTCATCATATTTGTTCAGTTATAACATAAATAAGAACAGGATAAGTGATTTATTTCTTATTGTCAAAAAAACAAAAGGAGCAAGAAAACAATTTGTTAATCTACTAAATGAAAAAAAAGATAGTTTATTTGTGATATTTCACATACTGTGGTACTAAGTGTCTCACTATTTTACTTACACTATAATATAACAGATGTCGTATATCATTACATAACTCATGAGACGGCGGAACGTATCCGCTGTCAGTTTCAATGGTTTAATGCAATTCATTAACCATTAAAAACATGTCAATCTTATACAACATAATGGGTTTGAAATTGTAACTTAAATTAATGTTGATTCTTGCATTGGTCAATTCTTTTTCTCTTCTTTATAATAAAAACCTCTTTTTTTTATTCCTAAACTATAAGAGTGATACTTAATCAATAATCATAATACAAATATAACAATGTCTGGTTAAAATTATGAAGGAAATTTTGTTTTAGAAAGTTTCACCGACAGTACCATTGACTAAAATCTAGAAATTGACCATGAGGGTCGGTTGAAAACAAAACTTTACGACAAAAGAGATGATTTCAGCTTTCCAATTGTGAACTTTCCATTTCTAAGTAGCAACATTCCAGCAGCACCTGCATACGGGGTATATATCTCCCAAATGATACGATATTTCCGTGCTTGCATTTCCTATCATGATTTTCTTAATAGAGGGTTGAAGCTCACAAGGAAGCTATTTAACCAAAAATTTCAAATGGTGAAGTTGAAATCATCCCTTCGTCAATTTTACGGACGCCATCACGAGTTGGTTGACCGTCATGGAATAACCGTTTCACAAATGATATCGGATATGTTCCTTTGGCTTAATAAATATTTTGAAATGAGCGTCACTGATGAGTCTTATGTAGACGAAACGCGCGTCTGGCGTACTAAATTATAATCCTGGTACCTTTGATAACTATTCCTTACGTCGTAACTACAATTCCCTTACCTTTCATGAATGTGACCTACCGAATTAGACTATTTACCGGATTTGATATCACATAAGCAACACGACGGGTGCCACGTGTGGAGCAGGATCTGCTTACCCTTCCGGAGCACCGGAGATCACTCCTTTGATTGAATAAAATTACTCACGTAGTGGTATTAACCATATATGGATTCCTAATAAACTCTTAAAGAACTTCTGGATTATTTTAAATCTCGATCTTTTTCTGAAATTAATTAAATCAAATTTTTTTTCAACCCTGTATACCACCATTCCCCATGTGAAATCGAATAAATAGTCTCGAAGAAATAATTCGCATTACTTTCCATCATAAAAATGGTAGCATACGCTATAAAGTTATTACTTTGCAATACAATATATGGCATACTTTGTTTAAAGAAAAAAAAAAAGGTTAAACATGCTGCACAGAGGACAAAGTGATCGGGTATGCTGAAGTTTCTTTTTGACAATATATTTGTTGAATTTGGAAGTAGATTTTTTCCCAAAAGTTGTCGCCATTCGTATGGTAATGAACTGTGTGCCTCTCTTTGTTGACCTCTTCATATTTCCATACGAATCGGAGTTCCTTCAGATACTTGTCAAAAGCTAGAAGATCATAGAAGCCTGGTCATTTAATTTCACATACAGATATATTGATAATGTTCTTCCAGTTATAAACCCAAGCTTTTCTGATTGGATTCCATTTATATATCCCCTAGAACTAGAAATTAAAAAAATACAACAGACAAGGTTTTATTCGCTTCATTTTTAGACTTTCACCTCGAATTCGACATACACAGTCATCCTCAGTTCCAGAATTTATGACAAAAAAGACTATTTTAATTTGTTATTATCAATTTCCCTCACCTTAGTAGCAATAAATCAACTTCACCTACACATGGGATATACATTTCCAACTTTTTTTGTATTCAAGAATAGGCTGCAACTGTAGACGTTTTAAAACGCCAAAAGTTTCTAAGCTGAATGTGGGTAAAAAGTTTCTTAAAAAGTTCATCGGAAGGTACCAAGACCTTGTTGATAAACATTCCGTATTAACTTCACAAATAATACACGATGGTCCTCAAGTAAAGATTCTTTGTACTGACGTTGTTTATCATCTTAATAGCGTGTTATCCTTCTACATGCCTTTTTGAATATTTCTTTGACTGTTAAGTAGTCTGTTCTTTTTGTTGTATCCATTATACGTGGCACTGTACTTATACATCCAATCATTGTGTTACTACCACTGGGTCGATGCCTCTGCTGGTGGACTATTAGTCCCGAGGATGTCACCAGCCCAGTAGCCAGTACTTCGGTACTGGCATGAAATACGGATTTTTTGTGTTATTAAAATTTGCTGTTTCAAAATATTGGAAATTAGTATAAAGGAATGTATCTCCCTCATGCATAGCTCTGATTCCTTTCACGGATTTGGCTATACTTTTTGGACCTTTTGGACTATAGCTCTTCATCTTTTATATAAGCTTTGGATTTCAAATGCTTTGGCCACGGGCATCACTGAAGAGGCATGTATTGTCGTAATGCGCATCTGGTGCAAGAAAATTGGTACCGTTAATTTTATTATTCTTCCATGATATTTGTGTGTATTCTTGTCTTTTCAATTATGCTATTATGTTTTCACTGTATGCCTTTTTGTGTTTCTTGGTAACACGTGGCGTGGCTCTGAACTGATACATCTCGTCATTGTGTTATTGTATTTTGATAATTTCTGTGTTCTTGTCTTTCGTTTTTGCCAATGTGCATTGTCTGTGTGCCTTTTTGTGGTTCTTTTTTGCATGTGACGTCGCTCTGTACTTATACACCCCGTCAGTATGTTATTTTGTCATGGTAAATGTTTTGCTTATATAGTGTTTAAGATTATAACACAACGTTAACTGTTCCCCTAATTTTACCTATTAGGTCTGTTTGTTTCGTTCACTCATCGTTGTCAATATAATGGAATTTTACACGACTGTCATACAAGTGAGAGGTTTAACTAGTTATAAAACCGAGTTTAATCCACCATTTTCTACATTAAACATTGCCTGTACCAAGTCAAATTTATAAACAGTTGGTGTCCATTCGTTTGATGTTTTTGAATCCTTTAGTTTGTCAACCGATTACGGACTTTCCGTTTTGAGTTTACCTCGGAGTTGAGTATTTTTGTGATTTTACTTTTTGTCTCGCTTGACGGATTCAAAAAGCAAGACACATGTATGCTGTTTTCGGCGTCGGTGGCGGCGTCAACAATGTATTAGTTTGTGATAAGGTCTTGTTCATGGTGAACCACTAGTAGTAGGTCAAAGTTTTTGGTATTGGCACATCTCATTACCATTGAGATTATTTGGTCCGCCCCCTCAATTATGGTCTATTGACTTTGAAATTTTGCATGTATTAGTTTGTGATTACGTCATTTTATAGGGAACCACTATAGGTAAGTTAATGGTAATTGGTACGCAGTTGTAAAAGCATTGGCATATCTCAGTTCCATGGTGATTATCTGGCACTGACCCCTCAGTCATGGTTTATTGAATTTGAAATTTTTGCTAAGTTTTCATGTATAAGTTTGTGATTAGGTCAGTTTATATGGAACCACTAGTAGTACTTTTTAAGGTATTTATAATTGGTATACAGTTGCATAAGCATTGGCATATCTCATTCCCAAAGAGATTATTTGAACCCCCTTAGTCATGGCAGTCTATTGACTTTGAAACTTTTGCTTAGTTTTCATGTATTAGTTTGTGATTAGGTCGATTTTTTTTTGGAATCACTAGTTGTAGGTCAAGGATATTTGGTATGAAGTTGTATTAGCATTGGCACATCTCATTCCTGTGGAGATTATTTGACCCTGTACCACTGTTATGGTTAAGTGACTTTGAAATTTTGCTTAGTTTACATTATAAGTTTGTGTTTAGGTTTGTTTAAAGGGAACAGCTTATGAGAAGTCAATGGTATTTGGTATGCAGTTGTATTAGCATTGACACATATTGTTTCCATGGAGATTTTTTTAGCCACGTGCCTTCAGTCATGGTTCATTGACTTTGAATATTTTCAAAACTTACATGTAAAATTGTTGCTATTTTAATTTCAACATTTGCATTATAAAAATTACAAAAAAAGCGAGACATGTATCTGTGATAACAGTTTGTTTCATACTTTCATTGACATTTTGAACTTTATTCGAGCTTCACTGATGACTTGTTTGTAGACGAAAAGCGCGTTTGAAGTACAAAGTTTTAAGTCTGGTGTCTATGATGAGCTAATTTATTAATGTATTGAAAAATTTTCTGACATCTAAGTACAAAAGATGTATTCTATTGAAAACTTTCCTCGCTAACTTATTTTGACTTTGGTTTCTCAGTCCGTAATAGAATGGCAAAATCAAAACCTTAAACACATCAAACGAATTGATATCAACTGTCGCATTCCTGATTCGGTACACACATTTTCTTATGTAGAAATTGGTGGATTAAACCTGATTTTATAGCTAGCTAAACCGTTCATTGTATGACAGTTGCATCAAATTCAATCAAATTGACCACCATTCGGCTTCAGATCTTGACTTACATCTAGAAATTGACAATGAGGGTCGGTTGAAGACAAAACTTTACGACAAAAGAGATGATTTCAGCTTTCCAATTGTGAACTTTCCATTTCTAAGTAGCAACATTGCAGCAGCACCTGCATACGGGGTATATATCTCCCAAATGATACGATATTCCCGTGCTTGCATTTCCTATCATGATTTTCTTGATAGAGGTTTACTGCTCACAAGGAAGCTATTGAACCAAGAGTTCCAAATGGTGAAGTTGAAATCATCCCTTCGTCAATTTTACGGACGCCATCACGAGTTGGCTGACCGTTATGGAATAACCGTTTCACAAATGATATCGAATATGTTCCTCACGTCGTAACTACAATCCCCTTCCCTTTCATGAATTTGACCTACCGAATTAGACTATTTACCGGATTTGTAATCACATAAGCAACACGACGGGTATCGCATGTGGAGCAGGATCTGCTTACCCTTCCGGAGCACCTGAGATCACCCCTAGTTTTTGGTGGGGTTTCGTGTTGTTTATTCTTTAGTTTTCTATGTTGTGTCATGTGTACTATTGTTTTTCTGTTTGTCTTTTTCATTTTTAGCCATGGCGTTGTCAGTTTGTTTTAGATTTACGAGTTTGAATGTCCTTTTGGTATCTTTCGTCCCCCTTTGTGAACAAAACAAACAGAAATAATGGTTGAAAGACTTAAAATAAGAGTACAGCAGTCAACATTGTGTTATACTAGTATTCGTAATCACCATAAAAACATAACAAGTATGTAACAACGAAGCACAAAAAGACATAGGCCGTACGGTGACCTATAGTTGTTAATGTTTGTGTCATTTTGGTCTTTTGTGGATAGTTGTTTCATTGGCAATCATACCACATCTTTTTTATATATAGACAACGCACATTACAAAAAGACATATAGACAACGCACATGATCAAAAATGAAGGACAAGAGCACTATCACGGGATGTATAAGTACAGAGACACATCATATGTATCAAATAAACACAAAAAGGCATATGAGTATTCAGGATTTTCTCTTTTGAAAATATCTTGGGGTATATGCTCAGTATTTTTCTAAGTGAATACCTGATTTCTTTACAATTGTCAACCAGTTGGTTTAAAAGTGTCATAAGTTGAAAATAAACTGACAATGTCATGGCTCAAAAAGAAAAGACCAACATGCAAACAATAGTACACATAACATAACATAGAAAACTAAGGACTAAGGAACACGAACCCTAGTAAAATGTAATGTGATTTACACTCAAACACAATGTTGTTTTAGATCTATCTGCGGTGACAACATGAATTGTGTGTATGTAATTGAGATAGGACATGTGCTTAGGAACATTTGGGTCTTTATAATTCAAAGTAGCATATCCATTTAGTGTTTTTTGGTGGTTTTTTTAATTACAGTATCACTGTCAATAAGTGACTGCAAATTCTAGATGAGTACTGAGTATATATGAACTCAATTCAATACTCAATGGGTACTCTTCCAATGCTTCTTTTGCGACTATCGTTTTGGGATAAAACTTGCATTTAAAACTGTAATAGTAAATTATTGAACTGAAAAATGGCAAAATATTAATATTTATCATTTGGTGCAGATCAAATATAACCTGTGGCGCATATGAAATACGAGAACTTTTTAACCGGCGCAATACACTGCGACTTTTGAACGACATTGACCAAATATCTATATTTAATACTAGTATAACAAAGATTCGTATAGTAACTTCTTACTGAACAAATCCTTCCCCACAAAAAAAAATCTTTGAATTGCTGTGAAAAACTAGACTGTTGAACGGTAAAAAGAGGCAACACTAGAAAGTTTAACGCTGTTCAAAAGTCATAAACCGATTTAGTATAAACAAATCCGGGTTACAAGCTTAACCCGAGGGAAACACATCAACTATAATAGGATTACAACGGAACAACAGAAAGACTGAAATCACGGCAACAAAAACAAACGTCAACAAACATAGAACCGAACCATTTGATATAACAACTACCATATGTATGCATTTTCCTGACTTGGTATATTTGTTATATAAGAATAGTATCTATGATCGTTACAATTTTCACTGTAAAACCATTTTAATATAAACAAATGAGCTTTTGCGACTACTTATTGTTTGATGAGGACATGTTATTCTCACGGTGTCGAAGGACAATTACCTGATTTGAAACTTCGTTGTTACTTTGATTTCGTTAAAATCAAAATTATTTAAACAATTATATACATTTTGATTTTAAAGTTACTCATGCATCCAATATAAGTGCTACGATATTGCATATTTAACATACTATATTTCATTGCGTGTCAAGAATTGTTGAAATAAAAGATTTTTGGCTTGATTATTAGCTTAATATAGTATTGTAAACATTACAATGAATATATTATGTTTTACAAGAATGGGGCGGAGTCACGGACCAAAGTTATTATTGTTTTATTACAATATTCTTGTCACTGTCATTATTTTTACACAATAAGTAAAGAATATAGGTATATTTATTGATGATAAAACCAGTGTAAATAGTAGAGATAGGGTCAAAGGTTATGATGATAATTAGTTTTACCTGTCCGTGTATTGAGAAATATTGACAGTTCACGCCATGAGTTACTTGATTTCTTTGGATTAGAAGTATATAGTTATGAATTAAATTATGGATCTAAAATCAAAAGTAAACATTCTATTTGGAGACGGATACTGATGGAGGATCCAGGATTCAGATCCCTGGGACGTCAACAATTAGAAAGTGAATTGAGGAAAATTCGGGAGCCCTCTGCTGATTTGTTTGGAATTCAATTAGAAGTAAGTCAGTATGGATTTGGACAAAATAAATAATGTCAATATAAAAGTTTACAAAAAGTTTATTACGTAACAGGTATGCATATTAGTGTGATTCATTACACCTGTAATTATTAGCCAGGTAAAGTGATCACTGATTAGCATGATGTATATATTGACACACAATTATACATGATATGAGAATATTAGATATGTATAGTTTGTCATATTTGCTTTACGTATAAATCAACAAGTTTATAGACTAAACTCCATCTTTCTTGCCTTTTCTGCAAGTTCTGTTTGATATTTGAATCTGTCAAAGATTTCCTGAAATCTAGATCACCCTTGGACTATTAGTATAGAACTGCCAATTTCACATTATGATCTACACGCAAAGCGTTCAGCCACCCACTACATGATATGATGCACTATCAATGCCTGTTCATATCAAAACCTGTGTAAGCTTATTAAAATCATAAATACAAAACATTGATTCTCTGATACAATGTAAGTCTTCAAATCTATGCATTCTTTTCTTCTTTATTTGCTGTTACCTCACCATGTCTTATAATATTATTATGTATGTCTATGTGTTTCTGTATACCATTGTATCAACATAAATTCTTCAGAATAAAATATATATAGTAGCATCTGTATATTGTATACTTATAGGATGGCTGTTGTTTATGGTAATTGAAAAAAAATGGAAATGAACAAATATTTGGTTTTATTCTCGGTTTTCTATGTTCTGAAACAACCTGACCACTCTATTGATTGGACAGACGAAATTGCATGTAAATTATGATTTGAATTTGTCTTTGCTGCATCTATTATATGCTTCATTTGGCAGATTGGTCCAGAAGCCTACACTTAAAACTAAATGGTCTTTTGATATATTATATATTGATGTAACTATACCATTTGTTATGGTTATAATTTGTTTTAAGTAATCATGAAAAATCAAATGTTGTTACGTTTTCTGTTGCATGCGTAGGATTAATTTCTCAGTTGATGATTGTCGTGTGTTTGAAATGTTGTCTCGGATTTGAACAGAACATGTCATGATTGTTCTCCCTCTATGTATATCAAAGCTACATGCGTCTTAAACTGGACAACGCTTTAACGTGTACTGAGAACATATAGGTATACAATTCTAAATTTTGATAATAAGTGGTCATTCATCCCATTTTTTTTTCGAGGTAATGTTATTTTGAATGTAGCAAATTCAGCAAATTTCTCGTTTTATAATTGATAGATATGTTTTTCGTGGATACATATTTGTAGTTTTATTGTTATATCACAGTGTTGTCGATATACTTATTATGATTTAATTTTAGATTCAGAATATAATGCTTCTTTCTTCTTATCTTTTTTATCTGTATCGAAATTCAGTACAAAAATAAAGTGTCAATTGCACCTTAATTTATCTTTTAAAATGTCTTCAATATTTATTTGAATTAACAGATCATAGATCTGTATGTGTCTTTTTAACATAATTTCCCAAAATTATTCACCCAAAAGCAATATATAGTGTTGAATACGTTTTCTATATAATATCTCATTAAAAGAGCTAAGAGATACTATCTGAAAAGTATATATATTTATAAATCAAATGCATTAAATTAACCTTGTTGATGAAAAATATAACAATGAAAATATGAATATACTGGACATTTCATTAAGACGTTTTTCATTTTCAATTTAAAGATTTTCATTGCAAGTGTTATTTAAAAACGATTTTTTTTCAACTATATAAAAGACCTTTCTTCCAGTCTCAATTTTCAAAGGAGCAGTACCACTTTTTGTTTTGAAAATGTAGTTTTAGTTTTTCCAGACACGTTTTTTTTTTATGTCTTTCTCCTATGTGAGGGAAACGCTTTTTCTTTCTTTGCCAAACTTATATTTTAAATAATCTGTAAATAAGTTGTTTGCTACGCTCGTTTGACATTAAATCATTAAATCAATATACCATCGTTTTTATGACATCAGATCATTAAATTATTATATCTTTGTTCTTTAAATCTATTAAAACTGATATTTTGTCTTTATTAACACGAAACATTCCATTATAATTTCAATAAATATCAAAAAAGGGTTCTCAATCATTTGACTCATACCAATTATTTGACAGTATATCTCTAAAACGACATAAATAATATAAAACAAAACAATAATGGCTTTGATAATTTTTTTGTCATTTTTAATTAGTGTATTTTTGTATGACTTATTACCATGAAAGGAATTTGTAGCGACAACCAGTACACATAGTGGATCATAGTATAATTTACTCAGTTTTAATCGAAAACAAAATCCCTGGTATATTTTTTTTCTTTCTCGATACAGTCCTGTAGTAGCGTAGCAATTAAGCAGAGTTAACTTGTAATTTTCAATAGAGATACCACTATTCTCAAAGACCCAAAGTCAAATAATAATACAGTTGAAGTCTGGTAACAACCTTCATGTAAATCAGTCGTTGTTGAAACTTTGTTGCTATAGCATTATATTAATAAAGGTACTATATCCATAGAAGCTGGACAAACTCCCACTATATGTCCTTTGTGATGGTACGACATCGTAGAAATATATGTTCAGAGACAATAATGATTGTTTTATTTTGATCCGAAGAATTCGTCTATAAGTGTCAATATAAACATCAGTCCTTGAGTCAGTCCTTTTAATGACAGTCTTATTGTATGAGATCATCAATTTGATGTTATGGCTGTCCGTTTTAGTACAAATAGTTAATATATTGTTCTGGTTGTCTGTTTTCGAACAAATAGTTGATATATTGTGGTCAGAAAAACCTTTTTATGACATTAGTGTGAAAATTTCTCTGATATCTTGTATTTTCATTTTTTCGATGATATTTTATTTTATAATATGACATAAGTTACTTATACCTTTTGTCCTTTTTCATTGCTTTATTTTTCGATTTTATTTCCATTCCGATTTTGCATTGTTTTGGTTGTTGTTTATACGGGCAATAGACAGAGAAAGCAAGAATTAAGGTTGTTCATCAAGTGACATTGATTTTAGGCATATGCATATTTGAGAAAGTCAGCAATCTATCTAGCTTTGTGCTGGACATTCACGCTGACGCTATCCATGCTGGTTTCATTACGAGAAAGACGTATCATTATACAAATAAAATGCTTTCCTCCTACTTACAGTTAAAAACTTTTTGCTCTTCCTGACTGTCGTGTAAGATATGAAGCAGCAGATCCCAAATCAGAAATAGTTCTGTTATAGTCAGGATTAAACTTATGTTGCCCTTCTTTCATGACAGCAATGAGAGCCCAGCACACTACCACATGACCACCTATCTTCGGCAGTAACTGACTATCTATTATGCGCCAATTTGCTATTTATTCACTGCCCCATATGTTAAGGGGAAAGGGGTGAGCACTTGCAAATACGTCTAACCTTGCCTAATTGTGTATGTATGTTTGTCGTAAGTCACGAGGCTGTACATTTTCCGTGCATGGTTGTCGTAAGTTCCTGGACACAGAAAAAATCAAATTATTACTGAAAACTATCGATTCTGTGGACAAAACAGCCGTTATCTTTCAGTCTTCGTCTATATTTAATTGACGAAAATCTTCATATATTTTTAATGATTTATTCATTTATTGTTGATTTTCACAACCCTCTAATCCACGTTTGATTGCTGTAAATTGAATGTCAAATAATTTGTAAAGACTTTTAATTTGACTTTCAAACATTATTTTGATAAAATTTATTTTCAGTTGCAATAGAGTGATTACATATGCTACAGAACTGCGTCAAATGTGTAAAAACTAACTACTAGTATTCTATTAACATTCCTTGACCAACCATGTAGATACACAACTGCAACAAGAAAAAGTAATTTACCTGTCAAATATGTATGCATATAAATAATGGTGTATATCCTGTTCCATTCGTTTATGGATTTCTTTTTAGTTGTCACGGAAATACTGGATGGAAATTATCTGATTGATTCCTTTTATGTACTTTTACCACCGTTGCAATGTCCTGTTTTAAACATGTTTTAATACTCAAAACATAAACACTCTGAAAATCAAATAAATAAGAAAACAATAATCAGCAACGAATTAAACTGTAGCTTGGGATCCTGATTACCTTTCGACGCTAAGAGCTAGGTGGCCAGGTCCACGTTAGAAAAACTGGGACTATAGCTATTTATGATCATTTATATATATCATGTAGATAGAATATATACCAATTGTTTTAAACAAGATATTGCAGTGGTATTTTTAGCTAACCTGGCCCGAAGAGCCAAGTGAGCTTTTCCCATCACTTGTCGTCCGTCGACCGTCGTCGTCCGTCGTCGTTAACTTTTACAAAAATCTTCTCCTCTGAAACTACTGGGCCAAATTATACAAAACTTGGCCACAATCATGATTGGGGTATCTAGTTTAAAAATTGTGTCCGATGGCCTGGTCAACCAACCAAGATGGCCGCCATGGCTAAAAATAGAACATTGGGTTAAAATGCTGTTTTGGCTTACAACTAAAAAATCCAAGCATTTAGAGCAAATCTGGCATGGAGATAAACTGTTTATCAGGTCAAGATCTATTTGCCCTGCAAATTTCAGATGAATCGAACAACCTGTTGTTGGGTTGCTGCCCCTGAATTCGTAATTTTAAGGAGATTTTGCTGTTTTTGGTTATTATCTTGAATAAAATTATAGATATAGATAAACAGTAAACAGCAATAATGTTCAGCAAAGTAAGAGTTACAAATAAGTCAACACGACCGATATGGTCAGTTGGCCCCTTTAGGAGTTATTGCCCTTTATAGTCAATATTTTACATTTTTCATAAATTTTTATAGACTTTTAGAAAATATTTTCCAATGTAATTACTTGGCCAATTTCATTATAGATAGAGATAATTGTTGCAACAAGAATGTTCAGTAAAGTAAGACCTACAAACACATCACCATCATCAAAACACAATTTTGTTATGAATTTATCTGTGTCCATTGTTTAATATGCACATAAACCAAGGCGAGCGACACAGGCTCTTGAGAGCCTCTAGTTTTTTTTTTATTAATATTCATCGGATTCTCTTAAAATCCAAAATATAGAGCCAACAAATATATGCTGTTTGAGAGCAAACATGTCAAAGAGGGCCGGAACATTAGAGCCAAGAAACATATAAGGCGCAAGTGTTGAAGAAGCTATAACCCATACAATTACACGATCAATGAACTGGTCAGAAGGTTTAATCTAAATTATCACAGGCACTTGTTTTAGAAAAAAAATATTCCTATATACCTTATTATAACACATGTTATAATAAGGTATATAGGAATATTTTTTTCTGAGACAAGTACCTGTGTAAATTATGCATGTGCAAAATCAAGCATGGTGTCCTTTCCACAATTTTCAAATTTGGATTTGGAGTGATGAACAGAGAGAAAAAAATGATTGGTTTTGCTTGCTGTCCAGTAGCAAATAGTTCATGTATGATAAAGGGTTGTAACAATGAATCACTAAGGGAGATTGGACTGGTCGTGATGCCGGTTAGCATGACATTTAAACGACGACTATGAACAAAGGGGTCTGTGTTAAAAGAGAATAAGATGTGTCAGTCAGACTTGTACTGCTTAGTATAAGTGGTCTGGATGACTTCAAAACAACATCTCCTTGGCACGTGCCTGTTACTATCTGAGGGGGAGGACAGGGGGTACCCTTCTCCCTTCTCCCACCCTCTTCTCCTTTCTCCTACCCCTCTTCTCCTTATTTTATTTTTTTTAATTTACCGGAAAAAAAAGATATATTTTATTTTTTCATATATTTTATTTTTTTCTCCAACTTTTTCTCCTTTCTCCCAGCCTTCCTCTCCTTTCTCCTACCCCCTTTCTCCTTTCTCCCACCCCCTTTCTCCTTTCTCCTACCCCCTTTCTCCCTGTCTCCCTTACCCCTGTCCTCCCCCTCAAGTCTAAGAGTCAGTCCCAATTAGGGACCTACTGTTGTGATCTTTAAGTTGTATAACCTAAATAAACACTTTCGGTCAGAAACAAACGAAATATCACAATGTTTGGGACCATCATGTCATACCCTTGTAAAACTTTTAGATCAGAAACGATGTTTATGCATTTGACAAAAATATACTAGTTTTCCGGAATCATTAGCGCATCCCAACTTTGTCCTAAATTTAATTTAAAGACTTCCTGCTGATTTTCTTCCTCTTACAGTTTCAGAACTTTACAGAAAATCATCAACATTATCATATCCCACCCATGTTTACTTTCCTACAACACCTCAGTTGATGAACAGTTTATTTAATTTGAAGTGAGAATATCTGTACGGCCATGCTTTTTAAAATTCCTGTTCCCAGGACAGAGTCGCCAAAAAAGTGAGCAAAATTTTCTCAGGATGCTTATTATTTTTTTCAAAAATTGGGAAACGGATACACTGAGACTAATTAAACACATATATGTTATAGCCGATACATATAATAGGTTGGTTACTGACTTTCCTTTCGGTTATAACATCATTAAGGTTTATGACCCCTTCTGTAGCCATTTTTGTACGAATTTTTCAGACTTCAATTGTATCAAAACAACAGATATAATGAATAATAGAGACAGGCGATGTAGTACATATACTAGTGGGAAACTTGATGGAAAGACTAATTATTTACTATTTCATTACATTTACTAGTTACTTTGTGGCAAATAGATCAAG
Organism: Mytilus trossulus; assembly: GCF_036588685.1. Classification (NCBI taxonomy): domain Eukaryota; kingdom Metazoa; phylum Mollusca; class Bivalvia; order Mytilida; family Mytilidae; genus Mytilus; species Mytilus trossulus. The sequence goes on from NC_086379.1 coordinate 74,105,364, forward strand.
ATTTTTATAGAAAATCCACAGCCTTTGATACAAAGATTTTCGTTATAAAATTTGAAACATAGATTACTCACTTGCTTTTCTATGATGTGCTAGTGTTCTTTTTCTACAAAATGTTCTAACCAACCTGTAAATTCCAAAATACCTCGTGCCGAGTCACTAAATTCGAACGCACCATAAAAGGTGTACTTGATTTGGTCCATATTTTTATTTGTTTTAACCAATCTTGATTTGGTCCATATTTTTATTTGTTTTAACCAATAACTACATTGATAAACTTGTTTTTTGGAAATCAATGCTAGCACTGGATGCAATAATCCTATATCTATCAGTCATCAAATTGCCAAATATGAGAGTACAAGGATAAAGGCTGTGGATTTTCTTTAAAATTTCCATATGTTTAGTATTGAATCAACAGAAGGGTACATAATCCTTAACCTGATCATTTTCCGTGCTGACAGCACTTGCCAAATCCTGTTCTAACCAGAAAACATTGAAAAACATACCCTGTTCTACACAAAAATATTGAAAAACATACCCTGTTCTATGCACTCAGAAAATGTATACCTGTTCTAGACCTTATAAAATAGATGCAGTTTTAGACCCAGGTTAAATAAGTAATTTTGTTCTAGATAAGTACTTTGCGGTACCTGGAATTACTGAATAACACTGTTAATATCTGAAAAACACTTAATTTGTAATATTAGCACACATTGGTGAATTTTAAACATTGATTATTAAATAAATGTATACATCATCGAAGTATTTTATAACATAAAAATAATTTACAAAAAGCAGATAAGTTCATAAATAACTTTAAATTTCGTTTGTACATCCAACATGGTGACCAAGGAAATCGCAATGGCCACCATGCTGCAGGATGTACACACTTAATTTAAAATGAACTTATCTGCTTTCTGTAAATCAATTTTAAGTTATAAACTACATCCATAATATATAATTATTTAATAATCAATGTTTAAAAGTCATCAATATGTGCTTATATCAAAATTTCAAATGTTATTCGGTCATTACAAGTGTTATTTGGTCATTCCTGTTACCCAATACTTTGTTTTTAAAAATAAACTGTATTCACCAGCAGGGCATGAAAAACCTACCCTGCCCTAACCAACAGGACATAAAAAAAGGGACCCTGTTCTAACCAGCAGGGCATGAAAAAGGGAACTGTTCAGCGGCACACTCATACCACTAAAACTATAGGAAGTAACCACCTGACGTAGTCTCAGGTTGACAGAAAAGTGCAAAGCACTTACCACTGCATGTCTAATAAGATTTATTGGTCAAGGGTTGAATTTTTGCACTTTTAAAAAAACACTCTCTTATTTTAACACTGGAAATATACATTGTATTGCTATATATACTGACTGGGACTGGAAACCAGTGTAATAATATCTACATCACAGTTGTAAGTAATAGTCCCAGCTATATAATCAATCTGGAAAGAACTATTACTGTTGAAGTCAAGTGTCGCAAAATCAAAAGTCACATGTTACTACTTTATGAGATGATAGAGGGGAAGGTAACAAACAGAATGACAACGTTTTGAAATTTTGATCTACAGACAAACTTGAGTCAAACAATAGGCTAGTTCTAGGATATGGCAATTAATTCAATCTGTCATGTGACTTCTATCACTGAATGACTAAAATTTAGGCGTTATTTCTACCAACACATATTGAGCAGACAGGTGAAAAAGATTAATCTTATACTGCACAAAATATTTGGAAAATTAACATCTAATAAGTTGGTCACCCTCCTTTAGGTGATATGGGAATTAAGATTACATATTTATGGAACATCCAGAACTTTTTTATAAGAATGGGGAGGGGGGGAGAGATTTTGTAATTGCTTAAAACATTAATAGAGCACAGATATAGGCGCATATTCTATCTTGTAAATGTCATCATAAGTGTGTGCAAGGTGTGCAAAATTGACAATCTTTTCTGGTGAAAGATATGAATTGAGAAATGGCTATTGCTGAGTTTGAAGTGTTAACAATGGTTTTGAAAATTTTTTCTTTTACAAATTGTGACTTGGATGGAGAGTTGTCTGATAGTCTCATACATTGTACCATATCTTCTTATATCTATCATGTTATTTATTTGGGATAATAACCTAATTTTAAACATTAGTAAATTAATGTAAGGTCATTCATCATAAAGTTTTTATCAAATTCCAAGTGTCTATCTATATCTGTTAACTTTCAATGAAGGAGTTTGAATGAAGGTCAACATTTATTGTCAAATGGATTAAAAATCCTTAAAAATGTGAGTATACACAGCATTCAATGTGACTGCATTAAGAAAAATGTGTCTGGCCCAGGAGTTACACAACATGGTAGTGCATCCAGGTGAAAGGACTATAAAATTTGTGTATTTTCAAATTAGCCTAAACTCTACCACTTAATCTCAGGTCAAAACTTCGAAAAGCAAAATATGTAAACAAATATTTGGAGATTTATGAGCAATTGGTACAAAACCCTTCAAGAGAAAGTGTTATTTATCATATTGACAATCATGTATTGGAATAGTGTCTAATGATATATAATAGGAGTAAACAAAGCATACCATGCAAACTTTATCCAGCTGTATATTTCATAAGAAAATGAGGAGTTAAAAGCTATATCAACATGGTCAATATAAGTGAATATATAGTTGTTACAGATTACTTATAGGTTTCCTTCCAGCTTACTTACTGTTTTCTTGTTTGTTAGCAACCCTCTTTGAAAATTTTGAGATTAATTTGAGTATCCATCTAAATCTGTCTCTGGATTTGAGTTTAAAAAACTCTGAGATAACAGTAAAATTGTGTGCACAGTATTTTAACAAAACATCACTATAACAGAAAAAAAAATTAAATGAGAGGGGGGGGGGGGGGGGGGGGGGCAGTCATCCTGTTTGTGAGCAATTTAATTATGATGACTTCCATGGGAAGTTCTCATCCAATATTCATATTAAAGCGACTGTCTCTGCTAAAGTGATTCTATTCATAAAATAAGATTTTAAGTCTTGGGAAGATATAAGACAATATTTATTTGCATATAGTATTAAAATGTATCTATAATAGTATAATAACACACATTTCTGCTTTAAGAGAAGAGGATTTCTGTTTTCTCCATTGGAATACCTAGTTGATGTACTTCATCACCAAAATGAATATCATAACAAATATATATTTATCAATTTAAATTTTATAGATATTACCCCCAATAATATGGATATAATTTAAATATCATTTGCAATTTATATCCATAAAGAACCATGCAGTAAAATACTATAGGATGACTTCTATTGTGATATTTGTCAAATCGTAACTACATGTATTTGTAAACTTTTGATAATAGTTTTAGACACTTTAAGCGTTTGGATAAAGATTTTGATACTCAAATTATGTTAAATATTTTGTAAAATTAACTGAATCCTTTAAGCAAAATATAATGTATTTTTAAGTCCCTTTTTATGCACTTTTTATACAACTATTGATCTGTTCTAAAAGTATTAATTCTACATATAATTTATAGTTCACCAAGTTCTTTAAAATGCATAAAATTTGATGAAAAATCCAAAATGTTTCTTAATGATATATATTTTGCCATGAGACATATATAAGACGTTAATATCTAACAAATGAGCATGAAAAAGTCTGCTGAAAAAAATCAAATTGTGTTACTGGCTTAAAGAAAAGTAAGATGCTATTTGAAAAATTTGTTGTGATCAGTTTCCAGATAATATTTACGAAGTTTTAGGGTAATAGTTAGTGAGTTTCATGATAATATTTACAAAGTTTCATGATAATAATTACAAAGTTTCACTTCAATAGTTTCAGAGTTTCATGATAATATTTACAAAGTTTCAGGGTAAAAATTAAAAAGTTTCAGATTAACTCAAAGTATAAGTTACAAAATTCCAGGGTTAGGGTAATAGTTACAGAGTTTTATGGTAATATTTCCTTTAATCTGTTACTGTAACTATACAATCTCAACTCTGGCTATTTTGAGAGATAATTTGGGCAAACAATTTCTCCTTGGTATATATATATATATATATATATGAAATGATATTAATTGAGTTAATTGGAAAAGTATATTTGTTAACTTTTGTTTTCCAGGTTACCTTTAGATTACTTGAAGCTGAGAAGAGAAAATTATCAGTATTACAATCAGAACTTGGCCAGCTGAATAATAATGATTATGGACATGACGTAGCTCAGGTATGTTGTAGTCAATGTTAATCTACACTGAATTTTGGTATGTTTACCAGGGTAGGACCTAAGGACTAGGTTTTGACTTCGTATACAGAAACAAAAGTAGATATGTTTTTTTGCTATGATGATGGGGGTTTTATGACTTCCCTTGCACGGTCAGCTCTTTTTTTGCTAGAAAAATATATACTTGTATAGATTGTTTTGCTGCTAGACATTTATCTAAACAAATATTGGAATTTCTTTATCCTGTTGTTCAGAACTCTTTAATTGTGGAGATTACGAAAAAAACATATTTGAATAATAGATGAAAGAAAAGAAACCTGTGATATATAATAGGAACTGGTATAAATCTCAATGTACATCTTAGATCTTGCTGGAGTAGTTAGTATCTTGAACACAATATACTAGATAACTTAACAGAAGGCAAGCCAATCTATGAGTTTTGTACAATTAAGTTTCAATGTGAGATATATGCTCTCATTTTCTTTGAAAAACCACTTGAATAACAAAAGAGCCAAATTTATATGCCTCTCAAGTTATTAATTAGTGTACAGAAATCTAATTTGTTTGGCTTTTAATGCCAGAGTTATCTTTCTTTCATTGTAGAAAAGAGCTGCTATTGGACAAATCCAGTCTAGTGTAACGTAAGATATTTATTGTGATGATTTAAGGATCTAAGATTTTTTTTCTGTTCTTTTAACGAAACGAGATGAAATTGTTTTTTCCACTTTAACAAGATGATGAATGCTGAAACTTCATAGATAGATATATATTGCTACACTGATTCATAGTCAGTCGGAAGGTATCTAACAAGATGTTCATATGTTTATGTTAAAACGGACAAAAGACTACATATAGATTTGTCATTGCATAGATTTATTGTCTTATTTTAATATAAATATGATGGTCACACTAAGGTCAAAGCAAGGTCTCATTTTTTTAAAGGAAACATATGTTTTTGTTTAGGTCTTACAAAAAACACATGTTACATTATTATTTTTTTGTTGTTGTCAACCTTATATTTTGAATAATCTATTTAGATTACAATTTAGTATCATGTTTAAAAAAATAAATAAAAAATTCTATACCTCAATCAGAATTCATCTATATAAATTGCAATAGGTTTTAGAATAATTGCAAATTGTAATCAGCCTGAAATAGTAATAAATATAAAAACAGTATTAATCTATTGCCAAAGTCAAGGATTTGTATATGATTTTGATTATACAAATCATTGGCAAAGATTACAATATAATGGTAAAAGATAGAAAAGTAAGAAAGACAAAACATATTGCAATTATATTGTAGATTAATTATTCATCATGTTCATGGTTTCTCTGTAAGTTATTAGCAGTTAGATCCATTTTTAATTATATTTCCTCAAATCAGTTATTGGCATACATGATATTGCCATGTGTAATTACATTTATCTGACTTTTTTGTATGAATTGACAGAATATAAGCTATATACAATCTGTAGGTAGTATAGTTTAGCCCTGTGAGTGGTTGCTCTAGTCCCTAAAATATTTTTTGTTTAAATTTGGAAATATATGTTTTTATAAATACAATTTTGACCTAGTTTTCATGTTTTGTAGTCGTTTCCAGTTAAATTATAATAGACTTGAGCAAGAATACAAAGTAGCAGCCATGGGCATGATTAAAAGACAACATAAAAGAGGCGTAAGTAAATAAGGCATGCATGTCCATGTTATTCTATTATATTTACTTCATCATTTATCAGTTTTCCTGTTGAAGGTCAGTCATTCTCTCCTGGTTCTCCAGCTTACTGTACTTATAAAAACGTGCTGCCCTAGTTCAGCCAAGAGTGCTAGCTGAAAGTGACTAGTCATCATTGGAAAAATATCAATACAAAGCACTACAATTTTTCAATACTCAAAAAATTGAATATATGATGCATTACATTTGATTGTTTCTTTTAACAATTTTCTCAGTAGTGAGTGTGAAATTTCAATTTAGTCTGTCTGTCTCTCTGTCCATCTCTCTTTCTTTTTCATGTCATTAATGTGTTTGTGACATCCCACACATTTAAGACAGACATGCATATCCTTCCACAAAACCTCAGAGGTAGTATATATCTAGCTGTGGAAACAATAAAATCTTGGATAGAAGTGGTTGATGAAATTCGTTTAAAGACGTTTGTTCTTTTTCTTGAAAGAAGGTTGTTTTTGCCAATTGAGTCTTTTTCAGATGAATTTATAGGAGTATCACTGTCTTTTGCATTGGGGGATCCAGGGGGATCAATGCATTTGAATGGGGACATATAGTTGGAACCCCCCCTCCTCTTTATCCTTGTTTGGGACCCCCCTTTTTTTTAATGGCTGGATCCGCCCATGTTTTGAATGAAGGCTTCAATTGTAATTATCTTGGATGAATTTATATATGGATGGATATAAGTATTTTTTGAAAATTTAAAGCTTATATAGAAAAAGATGGATATTGAGATTTTAGTCCTGTTGACATAATATCCAAGTGTTGACCATTTTAAATGTTTCAAGTCTGTAAATGTTATCTTTGTGGATAATGCTTTAGATGGAACCATGTTTCACTAAATAATTTTAGGGAATATATATGAATTAAATATATAGTATGGGTGGTGCTTTCATATTAAATACAATAAAATCTTATTAAAAAGTTCTCTGAGTCATTAACAAACTCAATCTGTGTTCAAGTCAATAGATCCTGAACATTAGATATATTCTAAACAATTTTTATACTTTGCATTGAAAGTAAGATGGGAAGCTTACAAATTGACTCATTGAATATTTTAAAAGTCATTTTACAGCTTTTCAAATGGAAAACTACCTAATTTTGGCTGAGCTCTTATTGGATTTTTTAAGTAATGGATATTTTGTCAAGAATTTATAATGATGGCTAATGAATAGAATTACTTCCCTTTGAACAGTTAAAATTTAAAGCCCAGCAGGTCACAGAATTATTTATTAGTTTTAACAATTGATAGCAAAAAATTCTCATAAATCATATTTTTCTTGTGGACATCATGGAAAATAACCTTTTCTCGGCAAAATGCCATAAAAATTATTATGATTCAAAATTAATCAACTTTTAATTCGCAATTAAGTCAATTCAATTTGTAGAGTGAATATTATTTGTACACGGAGAAACCATTCATGGCTAAACAGCCTTCAATCTTTTGAGTTTTATTATGTTGAATAGGAAGTTTTCAGAGACTATACTTGGATCAAGGCTATTAGTTTTAGCTAGCCAAATCCTTCTAATAACTTCCTGTTTGAAACATTTTTTTTCTGGTATAGGTTTTGAAACTATCATGCACAGATAAATATGAATTTAACAATTAACATTTTGTTTCTTATGAATTTAAATTTGTTTGGTTCCATCATACTAAATTAAATTAACTGTAAATATACTTTTGTTAAACTCCATAAAACTGTTGATATCTTCTCTGAAAAGATTTATCTGATAAAATTTACTAAAATAAAAAGATAATAAAAAACAATCAAAATTTTGTCATTGAAAAATTTGTGTGGCTCACATCAATCAAAGTAATGATTACAAAACATTAATGTTGACTATATATGTCTCCTGGCTACAACTTTAATGACCAAGGTATCCACCATGTGTAAAATTAATGTGCTTCTAGATTAATATCTGTTATACCTATAGGGCTATTGTAACATGGAGAAGGAAAAATTTAATGTTCCAATTGTGTTTCTGGTGTTTTTCTGATAATTACTGAGGTTTTTAGGGTATTTTTTTTCAAACATTTTATTGATTGATGTTTTTCTCTTTCATGTGGCTTTGATTGAGACACATTTACTGTACTGTTTTTACCAGGTAGAAATAAAAGGAAACTGTTGAAATTTAAACTTAATTTGAAAACAGAGAAAAAAAATTAATAATAACAACCTGAAGTAAATTTAACACAAAAACAGAACCCAATTCTACAATATGCCAGTTGGTATATAGTGTTACATTCAAGTTTGGTTCTAATCTAGCAAAAGTACAGGACTCAATTCTACAGTGAAACAGTGCTGGCTTGGTTCTAATCTAGCCCATATCCTGGATACTGTTTCATGAGAAAGCTTTAAATATATATTTATTTTATTTAGTCAATAATACTTTGTTTAAAGATAAAGAAATAAATGTTCTCTGTTTGAATTACCACATATATAACAAATTAATGCTTTTACAATGTAACTTTAATCAATATTAACAAAGGGAGAGCAGCAGGGTTACATGTTAAGTTTGTCCTTGTTACATAAGAACATAAATTCAAACTGAGCTATTTATTATTGTTAAATAACTATTACTTTGTTTGATTTCTAGATAGAGGCCTTCTTATCTGACTGAACTAAATATAAAGCTATTAAATTAAATGTTTTATTTGTTTAAACTTCTATTTTGTATACCCTTAAACTTTAAAATAGATGTACTTCAAACCTCAAAAGATATTGAAAATAGGTTATGTTTTTTAGCATACAAGGAAATTCATCAGTTTCTCCAATGAGATTAATACAGACCCTATAAATTTTAAATTGTGTGGGAATACTTTTGAATAAATAATAATGTAAAATGATGAATTGGTCTTTTCTACCTTTAATGAATTACCTGCTACATTTCAATTATTATAAATAATGAATAGGGATCATGTTTTCCCACAAATGACTAATGGTTTGTGACTAATTCCCCCAAGGGAGCCCCTGATCACCCTTAACTAATGATAGATCAATAAAATCCCCTTATCTTCACTGGCGGACTTTTCAAACTACAAACAAGATATAGATCTGTTTGTTTTATGTTTGTTTACATGCTTTTCTACATCTGTTGGTCACAAATCAACTGAAATAACCAAAGAAATTCAAAATGGATGTGGGATTTAGAGAACTTAATTTTTTAATTTTTGGTTTTATTTGAAATTGTGCTTTAAAATGAGTAATTCCATTACATCTTCATTCAGGAGATTAAGAAAAAGTTTGAGAGGGGTGAGTTTTATTGTGTGAATGACAAATTTTCTCTTTGTTCCTACTTATACTTGTATTCCAAAATTTTAGATGTTCAAAAAAAGGATTTGTACACGTAAGGAACCAGAAATTTTAGAAAGGTATTTTAATTTTTATAGACTTTCATGATAAGGTTTTATAGATAATAAAATTGTTCATTTCTGTTATAAAGCTAAAAATAAAATAATGTTGTATTTTAAAAATGAAATAACTGGTTTTCAGTCAATTATGATCTAGAGAAGGACATTTTTAGATGATTTTTAATAATTCAATTTTGTCTGCCATTGATATTCTTTCTTGCTATCCTCAAATAATCCCTGTGTTATTAAGAATTAAAATTGAAAAGGATAAACATTTGTTTAGTGGAAAGTTATTAAAAATTGCCCTTTAAAAAAAATAATTAAACTTTCTCAAGACCAAAAAATTAAGGGGAGAGAGAGAATTTCCATCATTTACACTACAAAAGATGCATAGATCCGAAAAAGATTACAGAAACAGATTAAATATAACCCAAAGACATAAAATTTTCCCATCAAAATTGTTCTTTCCATGTTAAAACCAAGATTGGACTAATATTGACTCCGAATACACTCTATCACTATATAAAGTTTAGCCAACTGTGGAGGGATGTATAGCAAGTCAAGGTCATTAAAGACTCCCATCATCATCATCATGTAAAGTTTACTTATGCTATCTGAATCAGTGGAACCATCAGTAATTTGTTCATTGCTAACTTTCACAGAAACCAAACTAATGTCTAAAAGTTTGTTTCTAAAGGGAGATAACTCTCCAGGTGAACTTTTCTTAAATTAGGTTTCAGAAACTTTCTTTTGTGTCACTTAGTTTTCAAAAAGGCTTTGATCTTAAAATTCTGGTATGAGTGAAAGTTGTGTACATTAATTTAAATTTATTTTCAGTTTTTGAAAAAGGGTCTTTATAATTCCAAAAAGTGATATTTTGAATTTTTGAAGGAAAAGTAAGAAGGAGTTACAAAATGGCTATGTTTTATTAGTTAACTTCAGAGAATTGAATGACACCCAAAATATAACATCTATAGGCTTCCAAATGGCAAAGATCCATTACATAAGATGTTTACAGTATCTGGGTAACAGATTAGTCTAGTTTTCTTGTGGATGATTTTTTAGTATAAAACCAGGGCTGTTTGTTTACAAATAAGTGATTTATGTGTTAACTTTTAAACCATTGAACCACAGTTCAAGGAAAGTAAATTAATGACATGATGGGGGAAATTTACCTTAAATATATGTAAAAGTGCCATTATATTTAGCTTTAAGGGTCAGGCTTTGTTTTTTTCGTCATGGTTAGACAACTTTTGTTAATAAATAAAATGAGTTTATGTTTTTGTTTGTTTGTGGCCATTTAAAAGCAATAGTTCTTAAAGTTTAGAATGATAAATATAAGATAAAGTTACTTTTTTTTAATAGAAGACTCATTATGGACAAATTCAGTTCAATAATAAGCATGTTTCATATAGTTTATCCTCCTGTTCCCTAAAAGTTTAGCCAACAGTCAGACACTTTTTAGAATCATTTCTGGATATCTGTGAGAGAGGTTAGGAGGGGTCCTGATCCTGAATTCCTGAGCTTAAAAATATGAAATCCCGGGCTTAAAAACACGAAATCCTGAGGTCCCGAAATTCGAAAAAAGAATTCCGAAATCCTGAACTTAAAAACACTCGATCCGGAGTCCCAATAAAGGTCCTATCCCCCTCATCCATAAGAATGAAAGCCTTTAAATAATCAGCGTGACTATCTAAGATCCTGTGCATCTTTCTGACACAAACCAAGACGACACCACATGACCATCAGAAAGCTCTATACTTAGTAGGAATGTTAGCCATCATTCATATTTCACTATTATAACTGTCATTTGATGATCATTCACCCATTTTTACAGAAGATATTGAACTTTGACTCTTTTTATTACTATCTAACCACAATGAACCTGTGAATGCAACTGCCATGAGATTGTTTGACAGAAAACTATCATACTAAGTAGGATTGTTGGGCCCTCTGTAATAGCTATCATCACATTCCTCTAGTTGTCAAATAATGTCATTTCTACTAAATTCCAGGTACAAAAATATAACATCAACTTTTCAATTTGCTGGATCACAATTAAACATGTAAAATGAAGATGCAAGCAGACAAGTAAAAGTACATGTGTGTAAATGGATTTTTTTGTTACAATCTTTTTAACTTAATTTTGACAGCTATTTATTGCATGATCAAAACATTGCAGATGCGATGATTTATATAGAATGCTTGTTTACATTCCTTTTGATTTCATCAATGGGTTTTCACAATATGGTATTATTCAGGATGTATATTATTTATACTTTGTTTAAATGCTAGATTCCTTCAGTTTGTAAGACTACTTTGATTTTTTTATAAGAAAGAAACCAGTCAACATTAACTCTATCTGTTGTTGGATCTTGGCTGTACATATGTAGCATTCAGGTTGAAGTTGATAGAAACATGAATTGTGTTTGATCAACATTATAGATACAATTAGGAACTAAACCATATTTGGAAAAAAAATCATTGCCTTGGCCTGCAAAGTTATCCCATGCTCATTTTTCTGGTGGCATATTTTAGTTTTATATTCAGATCTGATGCCTTTGAAAAACACTAATGAATGGAAATTATAACATGTTGATAATTCACTGGGACAATTAATTTAGTTTTTCAGTTTTTTGTCTTGAGTGTCTTCATAATTGTTTATTATGGTCAATGTACTCCTGATAAGCACACAAATCGTCTGAATGCCTTATGTGGCTTAAGTTTACATCTATTTTTAATTTCTCAAAGAAAATGTACATTAGATTTTGAGTTTTAAAAGTTGTTAAAATATTTCATCCAATTAGATCTCTATCTGATCCTCCAACACCATTACATAGTTGTTCTATTGTAATTTTGCTAAAGCATATCATACCACCCTTCTTAAAGAGTGTATGCTCATTCACCTTGTTAGTCTGTTTGTCAGTGATATATTATTGTAATACTTTTCTCAAGTAGCACTTTACAGAATATCTTCATATTTGGTCAACAGCTTTAAATAGCAGTGATGCTTTATAAACATGTGGGTACATCTGTCAAACATCCACTTCATGTACCAAGTCAGGAATATGACAGTTCTTGTCCATTTGTTTTTGATGCATTTTGTTTTTTGATTTTGCCATGTGATTATGGACTTTCGAATTGATTTTCCTCTCAGTTCAGTATTTTTGTGATTTTACTTTTTGCAGTATACTAATGACTTCATTTCTAGTCTGAAGCTTGACAATTTTAATCTGTTAGAAACCTTAATCTTGTTTTTTTGTTTTCATACTATGAAATATCTTTTTTTTTTCTTTTTATTATTATTGATACTTTAATTAACCCTATGTTTTATATTGCTTCCTTTTCCTTGATTGATCTTGGTTTGAAAACAGTTTGAACAGGAAACTTATCATTTGGATGCTATATCTAAACACTATTAACTATAGATGAAAAATTGTTTGATTTGTTTAATGCCGCTAGAATAATACATTAATTATTTACAAAAGATAATTATATATTGATAAATGGCCCATCACTCACTGGATTGAAATCACATAGATTACACACCCATTTTCCTACAAATTAAATTATAAATGCAAATCCAATTTCTGTGATTGAAAAAATAGCAACAGAACCAACAGCTTTATTGAACCCCATTTAAGATTAAGATATTTGAATGAAAAATTGTTGGAGGATGAAATAGGATAAATTTGTGTGTAAACTGATCCATCTGAAGTTTGTATAATTAACTGAATCAATTTGTGTGGCCTTTCTTTGGGATAAAATCTTTAAAATTTGTCAAAATAGATTTTTAATTTTAGGGTTAAAACGCCCACTCTTTGAGTCAATGTTGACAATAACCTTGTTTTCCTTTAATAGTTGATCAATCCTTAAGTTTTTGTTTGTTTTAAATTCTTTTTAAATGTTTAGAAAAGTTATCTTGAGACCTTGATATACCTGTAAAAAACTAACCCTGTTATGTTATCTGTACCTTAGCATTGTTGGATAAGACATTGTTTCTAGTTACTTATCTTTCCTTTGCATTCTTCTGTCAGTTGATACTGCAAGTCACACCTGTTCTGCAAAACTTTTTTTATCAGAAATCTGGAATTTTTACAGAAAGATCAATCTCCTGAAATGATATATTGTAAATGCTGTTTGCAATATCTTGATAAAAAAAAAAATGTTATTTTTTCAATTGAGATGATGACCTTGTAATGCCCCACCAGGAATGTAACTGGGACATTCAGATTTACCAAGGAGGTTCTATGACCTTCTTGGACTAACCTCCGTTGTCTGTATAGAAAATGCTAAGATAAGAGCTGGTGGATCTATATGAAATTTATTTCAGACAAACATGTTTGTATTGCAATAATCTTTTTGTAGTGAAGTCTACAACATTTTACTTACTATATTTTAGATTTCACACTTCAATACACATATGTGTTCCATACTAAGATAGGTTTTATAGGCTATAATGAACTCTCAATTGTTGCATTTATATAACAGTCATACAAAATTTGGTTATTGCGACCTACATTTTATACTTGCTCAATTCATAAGAGACCATAAGAGCTTTATATTTAAATCACACATGGCACAACAGTGAAATTACATAGATATAGGAAGATGTGGTGTGAGTGCCAATGAGACAACTCTCCATCCAAATAACAATTTAAAAAAAGTAAACCATTGTAGGTCAATGTACGGCCTTCAACACAGAGCCTTGGCTCACACCGAACAACAAGCTATAAAGGGCCCAAAAATTATGAGTGTAAAACCATTCAAACGGGAAAACAAACGGTCTAATCTATGTTTATTTTGTTGATGCTTCAAGTCTAATCTTCTGCTTTCTGCAGCAAAATCCCAAACACTTATTCTAGTTTATTTACTGAAAAATATATCCAGACTAAAAAAAAAAATGATATTGCAGGGCATGCTTCTTTAGTTAAGTAGGTAGGATCATTTTGTTTAATCTGACAGACTGACACCCTTCTTAGTCATTTATTCTTTCTAGTATAAAGAGTCTTGATTTTCCTTTCTGAATTTGTATGATATCTTATTAATTATGTGACAAGACTTTTTATTAATGAATGACCATGATAGGCAAAGTAGTTGCTTTTGTGTTGTCCTTATTGAGGTTTCAATCAGACCATGGAAGTAATATTGGAATATTACTTCCATGATCAGACTTTGTACATAGATATCACTTCATATCACTAATACTACTTGACATTGTAAATCTCATAAGTATATTTACCATTAGTATATTTTTAAGGTTACAGTCCATCTACAAATTTGCTTATCAAATATACGAAGGGAAATTAATGCTACACAGATGTTTTATCAGAAACCAAATTTACTTTGTAATGATTTTTCTATACTTTCTTATGTGGAAGTGTTCTTTTTTCAGACTTCTAATCCCTGGACAAATTTGCTTTGTAATTTATATATATTCACGGCAGTATTTGGCCATGTTCACCCCAGTAAGTTTATTTACCCATCAAACATGCTGTGATTACCATATGAAAGGCTGACAATCATGAAATTCATTCTACGCTCTGAGAATACATTATAGTATTGAATAGATGTCAATATATTCTCACACATACTTTAACAGGAATCCTTTTGTATGAATTTGTGGGAAAAACTTGATGGGTATCTATAAAGGTTTACTGAGGTGAAACATAAAAGAGATCACCGCTATACCTTTTCTAATGTTATTGACCTTTTATAATGTTAAATTGTGGATGGTTTTACACTTTAATATCTATAAAGTAATTTGATAACACATAAAAATAGTTCTCAGGGTTGGTTTCCAACTTTGCTATTAATTTTCAGAGTATCGTTGCTTTTAAGGACAATTTATGGATAAATAATTTGGATCATAGCAATATTAAAAGTTTTATAGGAAGTAGCCTGTCTTGACCTGAATTGTTGACCAATTTATTGGCTCTCAAAGCTTTCATTGAACTTTCTTAAAGAGATTATTAAAGAAAGAAATGATCTTGACCCTTAGTTTGACCTTCTAAACCTCACCAGCAGAGTAACCCTTGATATAAATTAAAAATGTGGATGTTGGGTAAACATCAGTGAGACAGCAATGGATAACACAAGGAGACGAAAAAAAGACATTATTGTATACACATCTAAACCCTATACCTAGTTCTTTCCTCTCTCAGTTATGGCTTTTTTTTCTTTTGATAGAACCATATAGACACAATGACATAGATGTAGTAACCCCTCTATGATAGTACATCTAAGCATTATCCTTTTGCAGATCAGTTTAGACAATTTCTGCTGCTTATACTTTTCCTCAGACCATGGAAGTATTATATATCAATATAATACTTCCATGCTCAGACCTACAACTAGGATTAGAAGTAAAAGTTTGAACTATAAAAAAAAAAAAAAAAAAAACCGGATAGCAATCAGTAATGCTAAATCAAATAATGAAAAATTACACCATAAGATCAAAGCAAAAAGATGAGCAATTGCTAGTAGTCCAAACAATTTTATACAGATAATATATTAACCAAAATTCTGGTAAAACACCCATAAATGCCATACTAAGAGTTTTATATTTATTTCAAAGTGTTTACAGTACTGTTGTTTACTCAACTGAACTACTTGAAAAAAAACTTTGAAAAAATTAAATTAAAAAAAATAGTACTTTCTACTTGTAGGAAAAACATGAGCTGTGTCTTTTCAAAGCTTTTACTCCATTATTTTATACCTAAGGAACTCAAAAATGGATCTACAAGTAAACACCAATTAAATCCTATAATAAAAAAAAATTGCTTTCTTTATTGTAACAAGATTAAAGAGACCTATACAATGGATTTAGTTTAAACTTTTCGTTTAAATTTAACTTTATCACAAATATTTATTTAATAAGGCGTGGATGAATCATCTTTCTAAGAGTTGACAATTGAAAATCGTACAATTCGACTAGAAATAATAACAGGGTTTGAGTTCGGACTTTAATTGTGGATTACTTTGGTTGAATAAACTGTCCTTTCTGCCAATTGTTCCGTACAATCATCACTTGTAAAGTCCATTTCAGATTAATCATTATTCAGTTGTAGAATATGTTTCGTAGCGTTGGATATGGAAATTAGAATTTTTATTGTAAATCATATAACATTTGGTTAAATTTTATATTGGATCCCAAATTAATAAACTGTTTCCTTAAAGGTATTTTTTTTTGTTTACCTGTAAAGGAAATCATTTATCACAATAATATTTTAAATCAGTAAACAGATAATTTACCTGTCATTTTAAGTTATTGATGATTGTCATCTTTACGAAATAGACTATAAATCAGAGGAATGTTAGAAATATTTTATAAAAAATGTGTGTTACCTGTAACAACAGGTACAGTACCTGTCAGTCTGTCATCTGGACACCTCCAAGTGACATCTCTAATCACCTGTAACATTAAGTGATCTGTATTGTTTTGACACCTGATTGGAATACATCATTTGTTCATAATTATTCTAATGTGGATAAATACCAGTAGTACTATGGAGGAGTAAGTTGCTTTCATTTTCATAGTAAAAGTTTTTAAAGAGGTTGTGAATGAACATGTGTTTTCACTGTTTTTAAATGCACAAATGTTCATGCACTATAAGTGAAATTGAATTTTTATTATCCATGTATTGTTTTCCATTTTTTCTATATGTCTACATGGAGACATATTTACATGAAATGTATTATATGTCTCTGGTATACACAAGTATTAAAACCGTGTTCTAGCTGTAAACATGTTTAATGATTTCAAATCTTTTACTTTTTGAGATAGTTTTTGAGATGAATGAACTTTTTAATATTGCAAAAACAAATATTGTAGGACCTTGTTTCACACAAATAACAACTTTGATTGTTCATATAAACATGAATTTAAAGGGTTTAATTGTCACCCTTTTTATCCTCTTGGAAGAAATCTTTGGTAGCACAAAAGAGTGTCCATAACCTACCACACTTTCAATGTTAAATCATAAATGAAGCTTTAAGTTTCAAGGATCAAAATTTGAATTTCAGGTTAAAAAATCCATGCTGCTAGTAGCATAATAACCAGCTTCTCTAAACTTTGGTTTGCTCACCTTAAGCTTAGAGTTTGTGGGTTTGATCCCTGACAAGGGCAAATAATTAACAGGAACATGAATAATTCCTGCCTTGTAGCTAAGCTTGCACCATTTGGGAGTAAGAGCAAAGTTTGGTCTGGTCAGTTCATGGTCAGAATTACGTGTCTAGTTAGGGAGAGTACATGTCTGGTAGAAGGCTGTTTCCATGTGAACTAGATTGTTAAAAATCTCTGCATTTTGCAGAGTACAAAGGAACATTATATACATTTTACTTATACTGATACAATATTGGCCACTGGACAATACAAAACAATCCATCCATCTAATTTTGGTTTGATACATTTGTAGTGATGAAAAAATATTAAAGAAATATTATGTTTGTCCACAATTAGACATCATGCAAATCAGACACTAATTTTTCATTTACTTTTCTGATCAGTTTTGGTGCAATTACCATGCTATTAAAACATTTGTGGTTTAATCAACATTTTGGGCTATCAGAATATATTCAAATATAAAGTTAAATTTAGCATTATTATAACTATCAGAGTTAAATTCAGGGGGGAGCCCTTTTTTTGAAAAAAATATATAGGGCATCACTGAAGCCTCTGAGGCCGTCAGTGCGCCCACTCTTATGAAAAATTCTTGATCCTCCACTGACTATTACCATTGAATAAACAACTTGCTACTTGGAAATTCCAAAACAAAAGACCATATTAAGCTTGAATTATTTTGAGCAAAGATTTTTTGTTTTTGTTTAATAGATATAGGAAAATGTGGTATGGGTGCCATTGAGACAACTCTCCATCCAAATAACAACTTGTAAAAGTAAACCATTATAGGTCAATGTACGGCCTTCAACACAGAGCCTTGGCTCACACCGAACAACAAGCTACATTGTATTTGGAGAAGCTAGGGCATTTATTCTTAGATTTAAATCCTTTGTAAGAATGGTTTCTTTTCTTTAATATCAAAAGATACATTTCAAAATAAACACTTGGTGGATAAAGTACACAGAATCATCAAACATATTAGTGTATATGCATCCTCTCTTACAAGTACTTCCTGATTACTGACTAAAGAAGAACCACATCTTAAGATTATTGTAATTTCAGAGGACTTACTTTGATATGTTCTTATGTCAGTCAGTTTATATATACAGTTTCCTCAGTGGAAAGTGTTCAAATGGACTTTTATAAATTAAAAAAAAAACACCCAGTAGGGAGTTTAAAATTTTAGTCATCATTTTCTAAACATGGATAACAATGCATGTAGGAGTTGCATATATTTAAAGTCCCACCCCACTAATTGCACACCATTATTTAACATTATCATTAGATGATCAAGTTATTTCTTGAATTTGAATATAAATTCCAACCTATAACCTGTCATACAGTGACATAGGGGTAGGATCTATTGATATGCTGCCAGAATTATTTAGAAAATTGGTAAGATCTGGATCTGGTTTTTGTTGTTTAAACAATTTATATTGTTCATATTAGATTTTTGGCAGCCCATTAAAAAATCATGAAATTTAATAACATATTTGTATTTTTTCAGTCTTCCAGAAGCCAGCCAGCAATTGGATTGAAACAGACTTCCAAATCAAGGGTAAGCTAACATTTTAATGAAAATAGTATAGACGGTAGAAAATGGGTCTTCAACTTGAAATTTAACCTTTCAATCAGACATTTATGCACAAAAATACTAATTTCAGGACTAATTTTGTGGCTGACTGTCCATCTGTGGTTTGCCACACCTACAGATCCATTATCTTGGGTAGGTGTTGACTGCATCAGGACTGCATTTTTGTCATATATTATGTCTTTTCACAGTTCTCCAAAAATGGCCTGAAAATGTGAAATATAAAAAGAAAGTGAACACAAATATGCTTTTAAATCCTGTTAGGCTAACCAAACAATTAATCTTACATCTATAACATTGTATAATATTTACATCAAAATATATGCAGACAAGTTGTAGGTTTATTTTCATAATATAAAGCAATATAGATCAGTATCAAATTTAGAACCGGTGGCAAATTCTCTGATTAAGGTGGCTAGGACTGCCCTTATAGCCAAAGTGCAATACCATCTTCAAGATATATGTTTTCAAGTTAGACATTGTCAAGATTTACTTCAAGATATTGCTAAGATATACATTCTATACATTGCTAAGATATACATTGTCATGATATACTTCGATATAAACTTTGTCAAGATATACTTCGATATAAACTTTGTCATGATATACTTCGATATAAACTTTGTCAAGATATACAATATCAAGATATACAATATTAAAGTACATGTATACAATATCAAGATATACAATATTAAGGTACATGTATACAATATCAAGATATACATTTGCCAAGAAACACATTTGTCAAGATATACAATTTCAAGATATACATTTGTCAAGTATATATGAAGAGAAGCAATTCAACAGTGAGCAATACTGCCATTTCATTTCTGTTATGTGTATACCCAAAAATTGGCAGTGTTATTTCTTCATATGGAAGTAAAAACTATAAAAAAAAAATACTCCCACATGATATTTAAGACTTTTAAACACTGTACCAAACCTACACTGATCAAGAAACCTGATATTAAACTGTTTTGGTTTTGCAACCTTATTCATTATCCATCCCTGTTCTATTCTGTCTAAGTATGGTGTTTCACAAAAGGCAGTTAACTTCATCTTAAATATATTGTAATAAAACAATATTGCCATTCTGATTAATGTGATATAATATACCTTGATATGTGACAGATACTGTAATAATTCTAGGTCTTTCAAGTGTAAATGAATTATCAGTGTTTAGGACTTTTGACATGCAAGGTCTCATTTTATAAAGAATTACTGTAAAAGCTGCTTACTTATTACGATATCGTTTTTCCCTTTTTACATGCTATGAAACAGTCTTTGGAAGTTTGGAAATAATCAAAAACAAATGTAAATCAATAAGTTTGTGCATAGAATACAAATGAACGTTAATTTAATCTTTTATGAACATTTTGAGACTTTAACAGACACCGTTACGGTGACCTATAGTTGTTAATGTTTGTGTCATTTTGGTCTTTTGTGGATAGTTGTTTCATTGGCAATCATACCACATCTTCTTTTTTATATACTAGCTAGGGCATTATCATACGTATAAAAAGACAAAAAGTTTTGAGTAGATGATATTTACAAATATTAAATGTTGTCCTTAAAGTTTGTTTGTTTGGATTTATTGTCTATCCAGTCACTTTGAAGTACCATTCACTTATATATTAAGTCATTTTAGAATTATCAGTTTATTCATTCTGTTGCTATATTTCATCTCCTTAAAAAACTAAGCTGGTATTAACATTATCCAGTCCCACCAGGGGAGATAATCCTAACATCTGATTATCTCTGTTAAGTATTCTATAATGTGTATAATCATCCAGTTAAGACTCCTTAAGATTATTTTGGACACAGGAGGTTGCTGGGCTGAACATAGGGGTCCAATACCACATCAGACGGGATACTGTTGTTTAGAAAGATAGGTGTAAGTGGAGTACGAGACAACAGTCTGAATACCTCTCTCTCTATTATCATAATCGTCATTCTTAGCATTTGTCAACAAAAATAAAATGGTGTTCAGCTTATTATATTTTATAAGGACATACACTTTTTGTTCCTATTCATTGTGTAAATGTAAAATCTTTATTTAAATCAAATGTACATACAATTATAAATAACTTTTTGCTGTTCCATTCTTTTACTGAAGTTTTCATAATTCTGAATTTTATAGATTATTTTTTTTTGTATTGTTTGCTTGTTTTTTCTAAGGGAAGTGATAGATCATAAACATCATATTTACTACCTACATGATTTTGTTCAAATTAAAAAAAAATAAAATACATAACTTTTTATGAATGATCTATTATATCAAAGGATTTTACATTTTGTTAATGTCAAAATAACTTTTTTATTTATTTTATACCATGGTTTCCATAATATAAACATGATAAATGTCTGCATAATGACATGTCATTAATTTAAGTCTAAATTTTTATATTAAAAGTCCGAAGTTTTTTTTCATATAGGTTATGTAACTGTCATTATGTAGGTATATACCTTTGAAACACCTGTAATTTATATGTCCTTTCTATTATATAACTGTCAGGGCAATATAGATAATCTTCAGAGGAAATCTTAAACCTGTTCTTTGTCAGAAAACCATGAATATGTGACAACTGTCATTTATATTATATATAATCTACATGGATTTAAAATATTACTTAATTGGGTAGAAATTATATGGCATACTTGGGTACTTAGGTCAACTGATCTGCTTATCAATAAAACCTGAAAACTGTCATTTATAAATAGGCTGATCATGTACTTGAGACTTATTTTAAAAGATGTTTATGATATTATTAAAAAGTCTATATTTGTTGTGGTGACATAATACTTAGGAAAATTGATATTTCTGTAAATAACAAAAAAATAGGAAATCCCCTCTTCAGTCAGATGTTTGTAAATTAATCACATGTAGTAATTTATCGTCTATAATTAGGAGGCTTTTTTTCCAATTTAAAATGATTTATAGTTTTATTTAAAGATTTTTTCCTGTGAGTGATAAAAGAAGGTTTCCTGTTTTTATGTAAAATCATATTTTTTGGAGGTACAGGAGATATTAAAATCTAATGTAACCACCTTTTTTAAAAGTATGCTGAAGACCATTTTGTTCTTTTTAAATTGTACTTAAAAAGTAATGGGGTAGCCTACAATTGTAAAGTATATTGAAAGTATTACAAATTTTGGTTTTGCATTTTCTGTCCAAAGGTTCTACTAATAACCTTTTTTGTGTAACTGCATGTCTGAAAAAAAATCACTGAAGTAAAAGACTTATGATTTGTAACTAAGCGCTAACTTCATATAAAAAAATCTCCTTTTCCTCAGTGACCATGGAGGTAATATAACCTTCCTGTTGTGACCTTATATATTTATGTCCCAGCTTAAATAATCAAATATTTACTTTTCCTAGTTTAAAGCTACTTTTTATGCCAATAAAAATAATAGGTTAATATATAAACTACAATTGACCACTATTTTTTTCTGATACATCTAACAGGTTGGTGAACTTTCTATAAATAACTTGTTACAACCTTGATTTTTTTAGAACAAGATTTTGTTTTGAAAGATAACACACATGATTAAGTTCATCAAGTTAAAGTGTAAAGTTAGCCATTGGTGCCACAAGTCTCACTACAAATCAGGCAGAAAATTAGGGAAAAGAAAAACTAATTCAGAGCATCCCTTCTTATTAAAGTTACATACTCAAATTTCAAAACATTATAATCATTGGATAATTGTTCAAGGTATTGTTTAAGAAGATAAAATATACAAGAGGTGTATTTTGTTTTACTTTCAAGTTATATAACATCAAAGGAAACAGTCTTATTAGTACATATAATTGTATCTCATGCAGGCGTGTTGCCATTTCTTATATAACTACAATCGGGCCCACTACAATGATTTAGGCACAAATTGTCTTTCACTTTCTGTTAAAACTCAATCTTGAATTCTAAATCACCTTAATATTTCTGAATCAGTTTCAAATTCAGGTGCAAATGGCAGACAGTATTGTAACTTTTAAAATTTGAATACCTATTAGAAATTGACCAAATTCAGATTTTATTCCATAATTGTTTTTTTACAGTATTGAAGTGGTTTCAATGAAAACAGTTTTCTTTGAGGACAATTTTACTAATTTTGATATCAAAGCAGTATGCTTCACACTTAAACATTTGTAAATATTTGTATAAGAGGTGGTTGACATAGATTTACTGGAATCTTGTTTCCATTTAAGTGCGTTGTGTGCTGTTTATTTAAGAAAATCAATATTCCTCTTGTTAATGATGTATATATTCTTATATCTAAAAATTTCCTGATGTTATGTCTTGTCATAGAGAAATGATGACTAAGGGTCCAATGTCTGGAATTATTTTTATCATCATAATCAGATTTAGATTTCACTGATTAAAAGCATGAAATGACAAACTTAGGAATATATGTAGATAGTGACTATGCAAAAGGGGGGTGGGTGTAGTGAAAATTCACTTAATCTAAACATGGAAGTATTAAATTTGACCTTTTTTTTTTGTCAATATCCAAGGTTTTGTCTAATCTTATTATATAAGTATTTTGTTCTAACAAGTGATTGTTTACATTGTATAACTTAATTAATGAGTGAGTCAAAGACATAGGCTACTGAATCATTGATAACTAATCTATATTCTACCACTGTTTATATTATAGAGGCTTCAGTCACAGTCATTCATATTTAGACATAAATATTACTCCCATATGTATTGGCAAGTTCTCTATTATAAATTTTTAGGTGTCGAAATATTTTGAGATTTAAGATCTGCTTCACAACTGGGACTATTATAATATAGATATTGGTCCTAGTTTTCTATAGAATGATAAAGTTTCATTCTGAAAGTATTATTTTGAATATAATATAGAAGTATAAATTGAATATAATTTGGCAGTATTACATTGTAATTGAATATAATACTTCAATGGTTTTGTATAGGATGCAAGTTATCACTGATAAGATCAACAGGATCTTTAAAAAAATATATTGTGATCTGGCATTTTTCTTCATCTTATTCATCATGACGCCAGGAAAACTGCATTTGCAAATGTCAAATAACCAATTAATGAAAGCAACTCTTCAACTACATGCAGTGCTGTTATTCCTTAATTGACAGTAATTCATATTTAGACATAAAGTTCTAGATTACTCCCAAATGTATTGGCAAATTCTACTCTAAACTTCCAATATTATGGTTTCCTAATTTTTCTGATTTTTCTATCTACTTTACTTTTTGAACTTATACATTTAAATGTTGGTGCAAGTTTACATGAAATAATTAAGCTAAAATATATAATTCTTAGATTCAACATGGAAGTATTATATTGAATAAGATTTTGACTTGAAATATAATACTTCCATGGTTTCATAACCAACACAAGGTATCACTGATAAAATCACCAGGTTCTGAGAGGTCTTTGACATTTTTTCTTGTTTTGAATATTTCTGGAAACTTGTTTACGAAGAAATCAAGGTAAACCAAAAGAAATTAATTGCTAACCTAAAACACACTGACATGATAAACTTGCCAGAAGTCATTTCCTCTGCAAGTGGTATCAGTGCCAGCTGCTGTAACACCCCTATCAGAATCATGGTACAGTCTGAAATCAAAATGTGGAATCTTCTGTTATTTTCCCTCCCCCTCAGTGGAAACATTGGAAAATTTTACTTATGTCAATGTATGTGATATTATTCCTCTGAAAATGGACTTTAACCAAAAAAATTAACATTGGGAATTATTGAATTTTTGAATAGTGTAGTTATAGTGTTAAATTGTGACATTAGTTTTGGATAATTAAGGTAAGAATATTCAGATGCTGTTTCACAGTGTTTACATTAGTTTATATGATTTACTTTACTGTATTCTGACCTAAGTGTTTATAGAAGTGTGATCAGGAATATAATTGATAGCTCATGTTTTCCTGTCCTAGTAAGTAAATGTGTCATTACAGGGTCAGAAGTTTAAGATTTATCTTATGGTAAAATTTAATTTCATTTTATGTACACTGAGATTTATAAACGATATATTTATGTCTCTGATATAAACATCTACAAAACATGATTTTATGAAAGAAGGTCTCAGAGAGGATTTAAAATAGACAATTTAAATCCTTAGTTTCAGTCTTCGACAATGATATATTTTCATATATATTTAAAATTTTGGTTTAAACATAAACTATTGTTTTGATAGTTTTAAAATCTGTTTTCTGATGCTCCCATAGAATATTTTACACATTATAAAAATGATGGATTAAAATATATAAATAGTGTAGTAATGGGTTTTTGAGCAGCTGTATTTAATTTAATTGTTATGAAAATGATATCAAACAAATATTACATATCTTTAATATGCAAACTTGTTAATTGAGACCAGATGTAAATTTAAAGATGGGTCAATTAGATTACAATAATTAAGACTAAATCTCACATCTGTTAATTGCCTTTGATGTCTATGTTTGTTTGTTTATATAATAGGTGAAAGTCATACCTTGTTATTATCTACCTGTAATCTAAAGATCTCTATAATTATTATACAAATTTATTACCTTTGGACAAACAAACCTGTCTTTAAACTTTACCAATAGAATGGCTAGATTTGATAATGGTTTACTGTAAGAGGAACCAATATAATTTAAATCACTGTGAAGTTGGTTTTTTTGGAAATACATTGTATAAAGTGTTTGTTGCGCTTCTCTAATTGGGTATGTATTTTGTATTTTTTCAATACACTTCCTTCAGATAATTTTTAGGAATATATAATTTTTTCAATTGGTTTTCATTTGATTAATAAGGGAACATTCTATTGCTTTGGAGTAAGTTTATGATTCTTTAAATCTTGAAGATTCTTGTATTATTGTTATGTTTTTATGATTGATATATTTTTAAAGCTATCAGTATATATTGTTATTGTTGAAATATTGAGAAATTTTATCCTAGAATAGAGGTTATACATCAAAGATGATATTTGTTTCTTAACAATACAAGTAAAGATTACTGATGTTTAGAATCCATAGAGGATAAGAACGAATAGCAATGAATTATGTTCCTCCTTTATGACTATGAATAGAAATACTTCTCGCTTGTTATTGGTACTTATTGTTATCCTTTATTTGGAGCACTTTGGTTCTAGGAATCAATTTACAATGTTTAGTGAAGTCTGCAAGACTGCCAGAAATAGGTTTTTTTATTTATTTTTCACAATAAAACTTGACAGATATAAATACTTATCCATATAAGTAAGATTTTTCATGTCCAATGTTTTTTTAGAGATATGGATTTCCTTCTCAGTTCCATTACAGAGTGGATGCTATTTAAATCAGTTGAAATGAACATGTTTACTTGCACTTTACATTGCATTTTAATTTCAAAGGGAAAATACAATTAAATCTGTATATTAATAAGGATACATATGTATCCACATGAGTTGGAACCAGAGAAATTTGATTTTATAAGAAAGCTGACCTTAGAATTGAGGTTATTACTACAGTTGGACAGATAGTGATTTTACTGATTATACAACAAGATTTTCTTAACTATGGAGATGACCTTCATGACAGGTTGGACTGTTCACACATTTTTATAACAAACAAAAAAAGCCAAAATTTTATGAAATCTTATGCTACCTTTTCTCAAAAAAGAAAGACTTGATCTACAGTTGAGCTATAAGAGAAATGAAATGTCATGTTATACATGTATATATTTTATATTATTTTCTTTTTTCAGCCTTCAATATTTGGTACCATTGCTAAAGAAAAACCAAATAAAAAAGAAAAAAGATTGGTAAGTGTTCATCTCTTTCCTTTACAGTAAATAATAGGAGACTTTGTTATAAGCTAAACTATATAAAGAGGAAAAATTAAACAGGACCACTGTGATGAATGTTGAGTGAATCCTTTGTAAATCTGTGCCTATTTATATGGAATTATCCGCAACTTTTAGATATTTTGATTATTTATTGGTTGAACATAGTCAAGTTTGCCCTTTGAGTTCAAACCTGGTAAAATCCAGGAGTTCTCACAGTAAATTTAGGAGTCAATGGCCTAGGTGCCAATAATAGGAAGTGATTACTTATTATTCTCAAGCTATAATGAGTGAAGTATAATAACTAAGTAGACACAGTATTAGGAATGACAATGGTATGACCATACTTGGCCAGGATCCCATAAAGTTAATTGGGATCTGTACTAAGAAGATATAATAAAAAGATGTGGTATGAGTGCAGCAAAACTCAAGGTTAAGTTTGTTTGGGTGACAATAGTCTTTTCATATCTTATGATACATTTTTGGATAAAACCCAACAGTCACATTGAGGACATCTTAATCAAGTATAAAAAAAGTCATTGATCCTCTTGGATCACATTCAAACTACATGCTCTTGATCAAGGTTAAGATTTATAAATATCTTCATAATCAAGTGTCTGTGGTCACATGTTATTTATAGCAATGTTTCATGCTGCATGATGTACAATATAGAATTATATCTCAGCTAAAAATTAATTGAATATGATTATTGGGCTCATTGCTCTCTGCAAAAACGTTAGATAGCAACTTGGGATTTGAAATACCCAAATTTACATCACCACATTTATGACAGTTCTTTATAAAATTTAATGAGAGGACATCATGGTACCAAGGGGTCAGTTCAATTTTGAAGAATACCATACTTGAATCCTTTCCCTGACCACCTTCACATTAGGGAATTCAAAATACTTTTTGCAGTGATAAATATATTACAATATTGACAATAGTGAATTTTTCAAGGTATATATTTTGTGCTGCTGAATATAGATTTTTTTGTCTATTTTTACTTAAAAAGACAAGAACATGTAAATGACCCATGATCATGTGCATGGGAAGCATGTGATAGTGGGATAATGTTTTTATATTGCTGACATTGCAATATCATCCATGATTTGAAATACTTAATTGTCATATTGCATATCTTCTGCCAAGAAAAGTTGACAAATTTCTTTAAAAGCACATTCAAATTGCGTCATCTATGAGTGATTAAATCCCAAGTGTCAAGTGTTTTATTTATTATGTAAGACTAAAGTTAAGTTAAAAAAAAATATGACTGATATCTTTAACTTTTTGCGTTGTGTAAATCTAAATGTTCAGATTTTTTCCCTTAATCGTTATATCATACTATTGCCCTCTTATGTAGCTGACTGTAAGACATGGATTTAAAGTGTATCTTTTGGCATTTTAATCCTAAAAACCTAAAATTTAAAAATGTCATGTAAGTAATGCAAAATCCTTGTTTAAAAAGACTAAGAGTCAATACAAGCAAATTGCCAAGTTTCAAATCGTTTTGAGTTTACATGTTACATGAGAAATTTGTTTTTGGATGAAAACTGACCTTGGACATGTTGGATGAGTGTCTGAAAGGAAATAACTTGTTGAGGTATAGGGCCAACAGGAAAACAGTTGTACATCTTTGTCAACGCCTTCCGTAATTTAACCGTCTTTTCAGTAATTAAGCGGTCTTTAGTTTGAATCTTCTTTGATTATGTTTCTGACTTCTTAGCAAAGGATCTGCATTTTGCATTAAGATACTTCTTTGTGCTATTCTGTTGCTAATGGATAACCATGTGGATTATAACTCTAACATAAGAGATTCTAGAATGGAGGTCAATCTCAATTATTTGCTGCAACAATTAAGGGTAGGTGGCAGTTATAAATTTGCCAACATTTAATTGTTATTTGATAACTGTTGTCAAATTGTGTATGACGTAAATGCAATCTAAAGACAGGACTGACACCTTTGTTAAGATATAGGAAATTAAATGTTAACAAGAGATCGATGATATCTTTCACTGATTTTTCAAACTCAGGTTGGCTAGAATCAATATAATATTGCATAATTATAAACATTTCAATGATTCTGACTTTTAATATGCTGCTGATTCGTGAGCAGATACCCGTTTGTCAATATTGTTGCGTGACATTTTGTTTTTTAAAAGGGACAAAATTATCACCTGCATTTTCATTTCGGTGAGTGTTGCATGGAAATATTTTTTTGTTATTTCGTAATCAGTTATAAATTTTTAAACATTTAAAGAAAAAGAAAAAAAATATGATGTGCATCAGTAGGATTTATATGAAAGGCCAAACAAAAAAGTATTTGTATTGAGAACTTCCTCCTTAAGAAAAATAGGGTAGGTAGCAATTCTTTTTTTTTGCTAAACAAAAATTACCTTGAGTATATCAGGAAACTGCAGTTTTTGCTCTTCATTACATTAACTGCCAAGTAAAATTAGTAGGAAATATGAGGTATAAAACCAGATAGGGAGGGAAACACGGATTTTTTTTATTGTTTAGCCTTTACAGTTTTGCCTTTGTTATGCTTGCAATATGTTGCAAGTCAGATGGCGTTTGATGCACTATAAATCTAAGTATGAGTGTACTTGTGTTTATCCACTAGATTT
This sequence comes from Mytilus trossulus, assembly GCF_036588685.1. Taxonomy (NCBI): domain Eukaryota; kingdom Metazoa; phylum Mollusca; class Bivalvia; order Mytilida; family Mytilidae; genus Mytilus; species Mytilus trossulus. Next base: position 74,134,800 of record NC_086379.1, read on the forward strand.
TGACTGGTTTAGAAAAAAAAAATATTTTCCTCTTTAATGTTAAAAGTATGCATATTTTGGATTAAAAAATAATCACTCAACATAAAAGAGTTAAAAGCTGCTTTCTCAAATTTACTTTAGAAACAATAGGTGTTTTTGTTGATGCTTCTATTATAGTTATTTACGTCCATTTACATATCGAAAGTGATACTGCTTTGTGATTTGTTGCAGTGATTCAAATTGTCAAGTACTTATAGAGAGCGCTTTTTGAAAAGTCTATATAGGGGAAGTTAAACATAATTATGATGTTGTAACAAAATTTCCTATACTTCTATATTTGTTAAAAATAACCACAAGTTAAAAATAGAATGATGAATGTTACAATTTATATAAAAAACGCTGTGCACATTGATCAATTGACAAACAACCAAAATTTGTTATATCAGCAAGCACCTGTCATACAGCATATAAGTGGTTGGTTTTGTTTTTTATTTTTACAACAATGTACAGGATAATGGTTCTCGTGTACATGTATCTTTTAACCCTTACCGTGTTTATTCAAAATCATTTTCATGTCCAAGAAATTTTGATATATTTTGCATGTGTTGTACTGATCATTCAGAATCATTTCATATACAAGAATTTGGTATATTTTACAGAGTGTTGGGCCACAGATGATAAGTCTCTCTCGCATGTTTGATCTTAGACCATCAGGATACGACAGCCAGGTACCAAGTCATTACACGGAAGACGAGGTAGGTGTTACTAACTCTATCATCTTTCTTAAAATACAAAACAACAAGAAGACTAAAACTTTCTTTTAACAGATCTTTGTTTTGAAATACATATATAGCAAACTCCCAATTAAAAAATTTCTATTTTTTTTAATGTTAATTGCACAGGTTTCAATGAAATAAAATAAAATTTAAAAGGGAACTTTTTAGATTGCAATTTTTTAATAAAGATTTCTATTTCAAAACAAAATGATGGGTATCAATTAATTGTTATGGTTGACAATGTTTTGTTTAGCATTATTGATCTCATTTATTATGTATGCTTGATTGTTCTGTGTACTTCTATTAAGCAGAGGGTGAAATATTATAATTACTCCTTGTTGCCTTCTATTTTATGTCTTTTTAATGCATTTTTAATAGTGTAAGGTTGTTATTGAATCAATGATACTGTTTACTGGATAATCTATTTTCAGTCATATTTATGCCAGGGTATTTATACCTGCTCATCATAATTCTATAGATTAGCGCTAATCAGTTTACAAAAATAGTAAATCATTTTGTTATAATAGGTATAGAGAAATTCTTTCGCAGCATTTTTGTTATGAAGTTGAGATATTGTTAATAAAAAGGTTTTTTTATTAATAAATAATATCCATCAATTTGTAAGAGGCGGACATTGATTCTTAAAACTCCTCAGGAAGATTGTTCTTCATTAAAGGAAAAGGTTGGATCATTTCCTTTCAATAATTGCCAGGTTTCACATGCAGAATGAAAAACAACGTTCATATCTTATAAGATGTGTTAGATTACATCAAAACAATTTAATTAGGGCTTCATTCATATATACCAGAAAGTGCTTGCCAAGTATCATAAGTATTTACCTAGTTGATGATGTAAACAGCAGTTTTTGGAATCTATTACGTCTTTATGTTTGAGTAGTAATGTTGACAGTTATAACATATTGTTTATTGAGAATAAACTGCAGTTGATAGCAAATCATTTTATAAAATTGAATCAATTTTAATGGCATATTGACTTTATTGTGCGACGATCAGTCACGTTATTATAAATCCATATTGCTGACTCGATTTTATCACATCTGATTCATCTGTTATCCGTAAAAGTGTGTAAAACGTAATACTTGGAATTTAAAATTTTCAACAGGCATTAATCTTTGAAGAAGGAAACCTAATGGCTGGCTCATTAGAAGCTCTGATACAGCATCTTGTACCAACCACAAACTACCATCCTGATGTAAGTATATCTAATATATAATCTGATGGGGGGTGGAGGAGGGGGGAGGGGGTCAATACATCACCTTGTACCAACCACTAACTACTATCCTGATGTAAGTATATTTATGTATAATCTGATCGGTGGAGGGGGGAGGGGGTCAATACAACACCTTGTACCAACCACAAACTACCATCCTGATATAAGTATATTTATATATAATCTGATTTGGGGGGGGGGGGGGGGGGGGGGGGTGAAAGAGGGTGTCTAATTAAACCCGGTCAATATGTAGGAGATATGGAAGAGATTGAAGGGGGAGTACAGTCAGATCTCAGATGAGGCAGCAAGCTATAAAGGACCCCAACAAATTGAAATGTATAACATGTTTGTTTGTTCTGGTTATTTTCAGGGGGCTTAGGGGGGAGGGGGTTGTGGCATATGTTAAAAAATAGACGTAAAATAGATTTCATAAGCTGTATCCCAACATTTATACAATGCTTGTTGAATATCATTATGATATATTAAAACATATATAAAAAAAATAATTTTAAACATTCTTTTTTGTGTAAAGAACTATATTTTTAAAAGACTCCTCCAGACATGATAATGAATGTTTTGTTCCTGGTACTTGTCATTAATGAAAATGCCAGAAAAATATTTCAAATTTTTAGAAAATGTCAGATGTTATTCTAATTGAAAGTTGTCTGATGAAAGAGAATGTTAAATGTGAACAGAGGCATATTTTCTTTTTTAACTAATTAATCTGTAGCAAAATATAAGTCCTGTAATCCAGTAATGTGGTTTTCTCATTACTGTGGTCTGGGAAACATATAAGAAATGGTAATTCTTTAAAATGTCTTTTCCTAGAGATAAATCTTGTGGAAGGAATATATCATATGTATGGATTGGAAATGATTTGTGAGGATATAATTGCTCTGTCTGCCAGATATTTTTGGGTTTTATTGATTAATTGTCAACTTGTGCCATGAAATATTTCTTAAAAGAAGAATAGAAACTGATAGTACATTCTGGTTGATGGTGAATGAAGACCATGTAACTTTTAACATATTAATCATTTAACATGGCATGAAAATCTGCCCTAAATTTGTAAATAGTTGGATATACAAGATCAGGCACATATATATATACTGTATTGATGAGAGTACCAGCTGTTATATAAAGATTAATGGAGATTTTATAGTTAGGACGAGATGTAATTACAGAGGACTTTTCATTGATTAGTAATGAAGCCTTCAGGTTTTGATTACATTTTATTGATAAACAATCTACTTTTATCTACTTTAAAATCATTGGGCAGGTAACAGCTGCTTTTTTGTAACGTAATGTATTTTACTTCCTGTTTTTCAGAGAACCTATGTTTTTGCCTTCTTGTTGAGTTCAAGGCTTTACATCAAACCTCATATTCTTCTAAAAGAAGTCTGCCAGGTTAGTATTATAAACAAAATAAACATGACTCAAAAGTTAATCTGAAGCTGGTAAAAACTAGTTTTGATTCTGGTTGTCACTAATATGAACTTTGCTGAAAAGTCTTGCAAACCTCTGGGAATAACAGATGTTAATAAAATACAAGGACACAATCTAGTTTTTGTATTAGAGGGTAGTGACCAGAGCCAAATTATATACAGTGGTCACCACCAATCCTTTAATAATATGAGTTAAAAAAACAAATTCTAGCCATTGGTCAAAACCTATCCTTGATGTATGAGTTAACAAAACCATACTCTAGACACTGGTCAATGCCAATCCTTGATACAGGGGTGGTTATCAAAACACCTATCCTAAATGTAAGGGTTTACATGTGTGTCAATTTACCTTTTATTGTTCTTGGCATGAGGCATAACTTCATTACTAGACAATATATTCCTTTTGAAAAAAAAATCTTATGTATACCTGATAAAATGGTCAGTGGAAACAAATGTCTGGCATCTTATCAACAAAGCTCTTGACCACAATTATTTGATAAGGTAGCACTATTTGGTGTATGTTTTTCTTGATGAATACTAAACAATTTCTTGCTATTTTTATAGTTTCTAAAGATAGAGAGTTTATTTTATTTCAGATATGTGTATTCCAGCAGAATTTAGCTGAAGATGAAGTAAATCAGGAAAAACTGGGAACATTTGGTCCAAATATACTGCAGTTGTTAGGGTAAATATAACTTTATTATATAAAAATAGATCACCAATTTTAACATCTATATTTATATTTGTATTTGATTTTGAATTGTTTTGATTTGGCTGTTTCCAGAATTAGAAAAAGTTATGACATCCAGTTTTTATACGACCGCAAATTTTGAAAAAAATTTCGTCGTATATTGCTATCACGTTGGCGTCGTCGTCGTCGTAGTCCGAATACTTTTAGTTTTCGCACTCTAACTTAAGTAAAAGTGAATAGAAATCTATGAAATTTTAACACATTAGGTTTATGACCATAAAAGGAAGGTTGGTATTGATTTTGGGAGTTTTGCTACCAACATTTTAGGAATTAGGGGCCAAAAATGGCCCAAATAAGCATTTTCTTGGTTTTCGCACTATAACTTTAGTTTAAGTTAATAGAAATCTATGAAATTTTGACACAAGGTTTATGACCACAAAAGAAAGGTTGGGATTGATTTTGGGAGTTTTGGTTTCAACAGTTTAGGAATTAGGGACCAAAAAAGGGCCCAAATAAGCACTATTCTTGGTTTTTGCACAATAACTTTAGTTTTAGTAAATAGAAATCAATGAAATTTAAACACAATGTTTATGACCACAAAAGAAAGATTGGTATTGATTTTGGGAGTTTAGGTCCCAACAGTTTAGGAATTAGGGGCCAAAAAGGGACCCAAATAAGCATTTTTCTTGGTTTTCGCACCATAACGTTAGTATAAGTAAATAGAAATCTATGAAATTTAAACACAAGGTTTATGACCATAAAAGGAAGGTTGGTATTGATTTTGGGAGTTTTGGTCCCAACAGTTTAGGAAAAAGGGGCTCAAAGGGTCCAAAATTAAACTTTGTTTGATTTCATCAAAATTGAATAATTGGGGTTCTTTGATATGCCGAATCTAACTGTGTATGTAGATTCTTAACTTTTGGTCATGTTTTCAAATTGGTCTACATTAAGGTCCAAAGGGTCCAAAATCAAACTTAGTTTGATTTTGACAAAAAATGAATCGGTTGGGTTCTTTGATATGTTGAATCTAAAAATGTACTTAGATTCTTGATTATTGGCCCAGTTTTCAAGTTGGTCCAAATCTGGGTCCAAAATTAAACTTTATTTGATTTCATCAAAAATTGAATATATGGGGTTCTTTGATATGCCAAATCTAACTGTGTATGTAGATTTTTCATTTTTGGTCCCGTTTTCAAATTGGCCTACATTAAGGTCCAAAGAGTCCAAAATTAAACTAAGTTTGATTTTAACAAAAATTAAATTCTTGGGCCTCTTTGATATGCTGAATCTAAACATGTACTTAGATTTTTGATTTTTTGCCCAGTTTTCAAGTTGGTCCAAATCAGGATCTAAAATTATTATATTAAGTATTGTGCAATAGCAAGTCTTTTCAATTGCACAGTATTTTGCAATGGCAAGAAATATCTAATTTCATAATATTGTGAAATAGCAAATTTTTTTTTAATTAGAGTTATCTTTCTTTGTCCAGAATAGTAAGCAAGAAATATCTTATTGCAAGATTTTTTTTAAATTGGAGTTATCTTTCTTTGTCCAGAATCAACTTAAATCTTTGTTATATACAATATACAATGTATATTCACTTTTTACTACCAACTGATAAATTTAAATAATCTTTACCATTCAGTGATAACAAGCAGTTTTTTTACATCTTAATATTTTATGATGTATTTAAATGAGTAGTTATTGTTGCAAACTCCATTAGAATATTTTAATTGAGATTAGTTTTGGAATAAGGGAAAGGGGGATGTGATTAAAAAATTGGGTTCAATTTTTCTCATTTGAAATTTCATAAATAAAAAGAAATTTCTTCAAACATTTTTTCGAGAGGATTAATATTCAACAGCATAGTGAATTGCTCTAAGAGAAAACAAAAATTTTAAGTTCATTAGAACACATTCATTCTGTGTCAGAAACCTATGTTCTGTCAACTATTAAATCACAATCCAAATTTAGAGCTGAATCCAGCTTGAATGTTGTGTCTATACTTGCCCCAACCGTTCAGGGTTCAACCTCTGCGGTCGTATAAAGCTACGCCCTGCGGAGCATCTGGTTAAAAATAGATTGATCAATTATATTCCTTTTTAGACATAGGTCACATTTTCACTTTTATTTCATTTTCCGCACAAAAGGAAATTAACATCCTAATCCCATGAGCATCACAAGGTGGAATGTCCGATGTGGGGGTGGGTTTTAAGAAAAAAACATTCTCCTGCAAAGATTTCAGTATTTATTTTTATCCTGGACACTTGTCAGACAGGAGATTGGTACTTGAGAAAAAGTGACAACTTCTAACCACATGATAAAACAGTATTTGATCATGCATTGAATGTGTGGTCGTGGCTTCCAATGACATTTTCTTGATTTGCAGTTTATATTTGATATATAAGTATGTGTGCAAGATAAACAACAAGCACCTGTCATTCTAATAGATTACTGTAGACAAATTATGCTATGCCGCCATGACAATATCATGGTGTTCTTTCAGTCTCCTATATTGTGTTAGACATTGATTACTGTAGACAATGCTATGCCTGCATGACAATATCATGGTGGTTTTTCATTCTCTTTTATTGTGTAAGACACTAATTACAGGTACAGGTCTACATTGATTATAAAGTTAATATCAGAGAAAAAATAAAAAGTATCACATACAATGAATGTGGGGTACAAAAAGAGTGGAAAAAAAAGGTTTATGCTAATTGATGGTTGGACATATTTTTTTCTTTGCAAAATGATAGATATTGAATTCTGATTGATATAGTCAGGATTCTATTTACATTTAGGCATAGTCAGGAATCTGTTTACAGTTAGACGTACTAAACAGGTGTTCGAAGTGAAACAAATTATAAATGTTCTGTCAGTCAAACTTTGTAGTTGAAGAGCATTATAACAGGCTTAATAAGATTTTCCTATTCATTAATTGCTTGTCTAACATAGTAAGAATTCCAAGACTCTGTTTTGTAAAGTTTAATTTAAGCATGTTAAAGGTTATAACAATATCAGCCCACCTAATTCTTGTTTCTTGTTTCTGTAATAGCATTCATCAGGTACATTAAAGACTAAAGGAATCCAAATTTTGATTTATATCATTTAAAAGGGTGATGCATTCAAAAATGAAATAAAAATGTTTATTTTAAAACTTTAGAAGTAAGTAATTTTTTTTTTACAGAGAATGGACAGAAATGTTTCCATACGATTTCCGAGATGACAGAATGATGAAACAGTTAAAAGAAATCACCCAAAGAATCATTAGTATTTATCCAGAACTCCAAACAGATTTTGCTAGTCTTACTCATAACTTAATTAATAAGGTAAGCAATAGTATAATTGTTAAGCTGCACCCAGTCCTGTACTTTATACAACAAAAAGATAAAACATAATTGGATTTAGAGCTTATCCATTTGAAAAGAAGGTAGCATCTGTATACAAATACTGTGGTTATTATAAAGTGTGTACAACTCAGCATGCACTAAATTTTCATTATACAATAAAAACCACAGAGTACAAACCACAAGCATTTTCCATTTAAAATAAACACAGGATTCATTGATGAATATTTTTGTAAACATATCAGCCACCTCACTCTTATCAGTTCACACAAAGTTTTCATTCATAAAAAGTTTAAATACAGAAGGTTTTATGTTTACTTTATCAGACTGATGAGTAACATTAGCAGTTTTAAATTTAGGTCAAAGATATAACTAATGTTTATGATTGTAAAAAATACAACTAAATGTAATTTATATACTGCGAGGTCAAATGTTGTCATGGACCACACCTTCGACAACTATTGTGGAAGCCATCACATAAAAGTGTCACACTTTGCACTTTAACCTCACTTATCTCCCCTTAACTTTGAACAATAGTTGTCTCCCTTGTTTTGCCTTGGAAATAATCCAGTATTTTGGTATTTTGAGATAAAACTTTGGGATAATCAAAGATCTGCTGTTATATTAACCTGACTTCCTGTAATGTTTTATTGATAAAATCATTAAGAAGCACTTGATTACTTCAGTAAATATAATTGATTGTATAATACAGATGTCTTAGGGTAAGAGGATGTTGCTAGTGGTTAATAGTGAAAGTTTGGCACTTTTACTAGTTTGGACATTTATTTGAAACTGTTCCAATAATGAATCTGTTTGGCAAGAATAGGGTGTTTAATTTTGATATAAAAGTCATAGATACTTGAAAATTTTCCAAATTCCTTAAAGTAGAATCAAAAACATTTGCACATCTTGAAAATTCATTCATTAAAATGATAGATAACATGCTAATTAGAAGATAAATACTGATTCATTTTTGCAGAATTTGTTTAGAGTTTCTTGTCTACTTAAAATGTATAGCAATTTTTAAATTTTTCTTCACATTTTTCAGTTATCCTCATTACATAAATATGAAGAAGAATTGTCCAAGATCAATACAGAAGCTATCAGAAAATCCAGTATACAGGAAGTTCCTACAGTAAGTCTTGTCTTTGATTTGATAGGTAACATAAATATTACCAAGGAAATATACCATAAATGATATATAGCTTGCAGCGGATTCAAAGGGATTTGATATTCAAGATTATATAATATAACTTGTAAACAAGCTTTTTTCCCCTTTATTTGCAACTTTATGTCATTTTTTCAGTCTTTCACATTCCAATATTTTACCAAATATGCTTATAGGGATTTAGAAAAGGCCAGAAGTCAACTCTTTGGTAATAAGTTTGATAGCTTTTTTATTTACATGTACAGCTTTAAAGTTTATTTAATGATTATTTTACATAGTTTAGTTAATATATGACTTTGTTTTCTGTTGTAGACTGACATTACTGAAATCTGTCCTAGTCCATTAGAATGTGCACAACAACTCACTCATATAGAATTAGTAAGTACAAAAGAAGTTATTAAGTAAAAGATTTAGAAAATTTTGACATTTTGATCCTTTATGTGATAGGATACTTAGAATATATTATGTAACAGATGTTAAGTATATTTAAACCCCAAATGATATATGCATGAAATTGTAAAATCATAACCATCTGGTTTATACATCACTGAGTAAAAAGTATCCTTTTACAATTTGTATTTACATGTTTCGCCTCTTAGTTACAATTTATGATAGAAATTTATAAATCTAGAATTTTGTCACTGAATTCAAAGTATCATTTTACATTTTGTATTTACATGTTTATAGAAATTTATAAATCTATAATTTTGTTAAATGTTAACTTTAATAATAACTTTTTCAGGAACGACTTGGTCAGATTGGTCCAGAAGAGTTTGTTCAAGCCTTTGCCAAAGAACCTGTCAGTTCAGAGGTATGAAGTTTTGATAAATAAAAAGGTTATAATTAAAATAACATTTGAAGACCCATTGATGGTTTTCGAATGTTGTTTTTGCTCTATTGTTGGTTTGTTGTCTCTTTGGCACATTCCCCATTTCCATTGTCAATTTTATTAATGATTTACAAATAGTTAAGTTAGATATACTGTTTTTGTTAAAAGACTTTGTCTGCTAAAACATTATTACCTAATATCTAAAATGATCATACTGTATACAAACTAATTGTTAGGAAATTTGCAATACCTTATAATCAAATCTCTTGTTAGCCCTTGCATTCAAGTAGAAATTTATCTGTGCATAGGAAATTATGTTTATATGCTTTAACATTTATTTTATTTCAGACATCTTTTAAAGATATGAAGAAAACCTCCAACTTAGAAGCTTATGTTAATTGGTTTAATAGATTAAGTTACCTAATCACAACAGAAATATGTTCAGTAAGTATAAATATTATTGCTAATTATGAGTATGTTCTGTTTTCATTCAAAATATAAAAATAAGAAGATGTGATATATGTTTGTCAATGAGACAACTCTCCACCAAAGACTAAATTATGTTGAACTACAACTACAAAGTCACTGTTCGGTTTCAAATATAAGCAAAAACTATACCACATGATAAGCTATAAAAGGCCTCTAAATAAAAAAATAGTTTATTAAAGTGATCATGAAGTTATAAGGGACAGTAAATATACAGGTTATAAAAGCACCTGCAATTTGATATAGAAGTATATTGTTGTGAATGCAATGGTTTTCAGTAACTACATTGTATGATCTCTAAATTCATATAAAAAAATGTTATGTTAAAACAAGTATTTGAGTTCATTTGTTTTCAATTTTAGCATTTAAAGAAGAAAAATCGTGTAAAAGTGATAGAATACTTCTTAGATGTTGGGAAGGAATGCATCAACATTGGAAACTTTAATTCCCTTATAGCCATTATAGCTGGTCTTAATATGAGCCAAGTGTCAAGGTTAAAGAAAACAGTAAGTAGATCAATTACCTGTCTATTCTCAGACGTTAAAACAACTATATTGGTCATTCATGAACTTCTTCCTGAATATGCATTTAAATTGCCACTGGACGTTAAACAGCTATCCAGCCATCTATCATACATAAACTTTAGGTTAATTTTTATTGTTAATAAAGAATGTCTTTTGCATCAGGTTTTATGGTATTTGATGTAGAAGTAATTCTAAACTTGAAGGATATTGTTGCCATGACAAGATTAAGAACTACATGATCTCTGTTCAGTCTATTCAAAGGGAGACAACTCAATTTCTTTACTGTAAATAGAAAGTTTAAGGGTAGATTTGTTCATATCTGGTTTTTTTCAAACAAGTTTAGATTATACCATAGCTCCTTATGTTGATGTTAATCATAATGTTTTGTTTTTCAGTGGGCTAAAGTAAATACAGCAAAATTTGAGATTTTAGAACATCAAATGGATCCCTCCAACAACTTTGGCAGCTATAGGTCCTGTCTGAAGGCAGCCATGTGGAGATCAGAGAACGCTACCAATGCACGAGAAAAGGTATGTTTTGATGGAAAATGAAACGATCTGTTGTCAAAGTAATAAATTAATCATATAAGTTAAAATAAAATTATATTGTTTCATGAGAATTATTTTTGTCCAATTTTGAGTCCATAAGTTGCATACACATGCATGAGCTTATAAATTGTAAATATTCAAATGTGTCAATAATTAAAGACAAATTTATACATGAAACAATCAAATCATGTTATTTTATGAAAATACTTCTTTTATACAAAGTTCTTGGAATAATTTAGACATACTAAAACACAAGACCAAAACAAACAAAAAATTAAAGGGAGATAATTTGTTCAATTTTATTTAATCATTTCAGTACAAACTGAAATACTTATCACATTTTAAGTTGTTTTTTTTTAATATATTTTCAGATAGTCATTCCTTTCTTCAGTCTGTTTGTAAAAGATCTGTATTTCCTTAATGAAGGCCATTCTAGCAAGTAAGTATTTGTTATAAGAGTTTGTGGTTTTAATCTCAGAAACTAAAATAGAAATTAGGAGAAATTCAATTGAAAGAAACAAAGTGCCTATAACTTGTAGTGAAAAAGAAGGAAAAAAATGCAAATACAGATCAGCTTAAGAAAAAAAATCTAGGAACTCATGTTATATTTGATTGATTGATTTATTCTATTTTCAAAATAGCATGCACAATGTTTCAAATAGACCTGTAAAATATGAAAATTGTGTCTTGTACTTAAAAGTTTTCATGTTTTTTAACACTTAATTATCATCTTTCAGATTAGAAAATGGTAATATCAACTTTGAAAAGTTCTGGCAGCTAGCTAAACAGATTTCAGGATTAATCAACTGGCAACAAGTTCAGGTAAGAAGTCAATTCAACATTTATTTAATTACTTTTGAAATATTAAATGAAACAATTTGTTTTAATAACTGCTGAACGCTCATGGAAAGCATTATCATTTCAAGAATAATTAAAATGAATTTAAATTGCAAAGGAACGTTTGGCTGAAATAAATGTTCTATGTGAGTTTTTTAGAATTAAAAACAGAGCATACAAAAAGTGCCAAATCAATATTGAAATATGTAACAACAGAAAGTAAATGTAATTGTTTACAGCCAATACAAATGTACTGTCCATTTTTGAGATTTAACACAATACTTATTGTTAGTTTTATCTGTTTCAGTGTCCATTTGAGAAGAAAGCAGATGTTTTACATTATATTCTAACAAATCCAGTTTTCTCAGAGTCAAGTAAGTACGAGTTTGTTAACTTAATTATCTTTGATGAATTAGAATTAAGTTAGATTTATGACAAAAAAATGAAATATTTTATCCAGGCTCAAATAAATTCATGCTAAGATTGACTACTTTAAAAAAAAATATATAATTGATTATTGTATTTATTCATTATCAACGTGACCAGTTTCAGATGATATTTTTATTTTTCAGATTTAAGTTTAGCATCATTTGAATGTGAAGCACCATTCTCAAAAAATGAAAAAGAGAGACACAAAGACTTAAAGTAAGTAACAACATTTGAATAAACTCACTTCACTTGTGGTATTAAGCTGAATTCTTTCTCCTAATGACTGTAGATCTGCTCCAAATAACCTTCAAATTCCAAGAAACAATAACCTTTTAATAGTGATGTCATTTTTTTTTAATTGTGTTGTTAAAGTTTACGGGAAGTTGTGTGATTTTACATAACGGTGGAAAAACTTGCAAACAAGTGTAATAATTCTCTAAATACTTATATTAACAACAGGCACACTTCAATATCATGTTCTTTGAAAGTCCAAGCTAAACAAGATAATCATAACATATAAAGTGTACATGACTGAATGCATTATTATTATTGTTATCTATTCGAAGAATTTACAACTTATTCGATATTTTGCAAGCATTTGAAATTAATATACTTTTTTAAATCTATAGTATAACTGAACTATTTGTTTACTTTTAGATCAAAAGTTGGCATCTCATGACGAAGATGAAGCAATGTAAATAAAGCATGGTACCTATTACCTGGAGTTTACTGCAGATGACCTTGACATTTGTACAGTTGTTGATGCACCTGTGTAGAGACTCGAGCTGGTTTACGATTTTTAAATCAGGACCAGTCCAAGAATAGAAGAGATAGTCCGAAGGACAGAATACTTGCATCAGCTGTTGGATGCAAAAAAGACTTGATGATTAGAACAAACATTGACTGTGTTCCTTTGACATTCCAGCCATAGATAATCACATGATAATCATGTGACTATCATATTTGTTAGTGCTATATCTTTGTCTAGTGCAATGTTTTCATTGATTTATCATGCCTCATCACAACGAAGTTATCAGGACATATTTTGTAGAGTTATATTTTAATTAAATGAATGTTAAATATTTGTAGTCATATCTAATGTATATACTTAATTGATATGCTTCATTAGATTTTGTTAGTTCTAAAATGATGTATTTATAAAATTAAGTCTTATCTGAATATATATGTACATGTATTTAACCACACTCTATTACCAGCTATTTTTAGGGCAAATGCAATAGGTTACTTAGTTGCAAATATACACTTCACGATTGCAAAGTCCATTATATTGCAATGCCAATCGGAAGAGCAGAACATATGCTTCACTCAATAGCAAAAAAAACAATTGTTTTTAACATAATTGAAAACAAAGATCTTAGATGCATCTGCCATAGTGATAGCTAGTTATAAGGGTGTGATCACTGGCTGTTTTTTTCTATAGGAAGTCAGGGTAATTGATGAGTATTCATGTAGCAATGTCATCTTTCTACCTAAGCAACAGTTTTGATGAAAGGTTACAGAGTTTGTTAGTTGGTGCTTATTTTCTTTCAAACACAAATGAGTATTTCAGCAAATGTAAGAATTATTCTTTGGCTTATAAAAGATAAGAAAAATAATATCAAACTGAACTAAAGACAGAATATCTCACATTTTAAACAAAAATTTAACTATTGCCAAATTAATCTTGTTACAAAATTTACCTCAAATTATTTGACCATTCCATTCATTCAATTAAACATTGTTCATCCCTGCTAGTCAGTGACTCATCATGGTTATGTGAACTCTTAAAATAGACTTAAATATTGAAGCTTTTGCTTTAGATGTTTGACTGTAAATGGCATTAACTTAGGAAGAGGTTTGGTAAAGATTACAGTTATTATTTAAAGATACTTTTGTATATGTGCTTAGTCAAAACTAAAACTTGTGATGATTTGGCAGTTTGATTGATTGATTGATTGTTGGTTGCTTTACGCCACATTAGCACCTAGAACTTGATTTGTCAGTTTGAAGCTTAAAAAGATTAAGAGGGTTTGGTATTTTTGGCTTGCTTGTTGATGTTGTTTTGCAAATCAGTAATACTAAAAAAGAATTACGCTGAAAATTATTTTTATATCTTTATTTTTATAGAGTTTGTAATGTCATTGTTATCTTCATAGATTGCTACATTTTATAGAAAGTATTAGGACGATTAATTTACTTTTAATTGGAAATTTTGATGATAATGGCCCACAACAATAAAAGTAATATTAAAAAATTACAATTGCCCAATTTGAAGACAAGATGCACTTATAGTGTTTATATAATGGATATGTAGTAGTTGGACTAAAGGCCATAACCTCTTCTTTTTATTGTGATATCATTGAGTTAAATTATTCAACCAATGTTATAAATGCTTTTAAGTTATTAAAATACTCATGTAGGTACAATGTATAACAGTTTTGTATTTTAAAAAATGATGGAAAAACATAGAAAGAAATCAATGGACATTTTTCACCCATTTTCTGAATAAATGCATCATTTTTATAATCACTCTATATTCTAAAATGTAAATACATTTTCATTCTCTATTGAATTTATAAGAAAGAAAGTCAATTGACTTCATTCAAAGTTTTGAAATGTTAATAGCATTTCTTATTACAATTTACTCTTGAAACTCTGAAATTCTGAATAAAGAAAAAACACCCAAGAGGATACTTTTTGTTCTTTTTAAAATTAAAGAGACCTATACTCATATCATTTGACTTCGTTTTATCTTATTCATCCATTAACATAATGTTCATTATATACAGAGCTCCACTTGTTGTTGATCACAATCATTGAGATTATTCTGTTATGGTGCTTTTTAAAACATTATTTAAGATTTTCACATCACACACATCGGAAATTTACATTTGGTTTTGTGATCATGGATTTTACACTTGTTAAATAAATTTCATATTATTTTGGAAATTTTAATTGTAACTGAAATGTTATATTGTTTTGGATATTTCCTAAGAATTTTATGTCAGCTTTAAATGTTATATTTTATGTCACTTAACTTTATCAGTAGAAGTTCAAGAATTGATTTAGATATTTTACTTACTGATTTTGTTCCTTACACGCTTTTTAGTAATGCAAAAAAAATGTTCAGGATTAATGTCACAGTAATTGAACTAAAATCTTATTTTACTTAACATTTTTGTAAACGTGACAGTGGTCATAGATTATTAATGATAAAAACGCACATAAAATTTGGAATATAGACAAACTTATAAGGGAGATAACTCCCGGTCATATTTCATATTTATAAGAAAGATAACTCCTAGTCATTATGAAATCTTCATAATTCATTTATCATACATAGCGTAAAGCTTTGAATGTTTGTTTTACATATTGTTACAGCGAGAATGTTTTTAATTGTGGAAAAGAACATGTTATATCTAAACTTCATTTTACATGGTACATTTTGTTTTACTGTGTCCTTGTTACTGCTCATTCAAAAGGTTGAGAAAGTTATTTGTTATTACCTACTATGTAAATATTTGATGATTTATATGGACTTGTTGAATCTCTCAATGAAAAATAAATAAATTAAAAAAAATATTTATAAATTGAGCCATGTGTTTTTATTATTGATTTAAAAATAAGAATATGTAGTATGATTTCTGATGAGATATCTAAAAATATCCACTAGAATAAAAAAAAATATATGCAGCTTTAGGTCACCCTATTGTCTTCACTATTGAAAAAATTATACACTATAGTCAGCTATGATAGGCTGACACTTGAAAAATGTAAATGCAATTTAAATGAGAAAACTTATTTATAACCATACGATTTACGAAAAAACAAACATTACGGATAGAACCAACGACAACCACTTAATAACTGACTGCTGACAATGGACAGACATATTAAGAATGTGGTGCTATTAAACACGTTTGTGGGAGCTCTAACCTCCCCTTTTCTGGATCAGTGGTTGAACAGCACAACATAAGAACCAACTAAAAGTGCTTGAGCCTTGACTCAACAGAATGCTACAAACCACAAATAAAACAACTTCTCACATAAAACAATAGACATGAAGCACCAATTGTACTCACAATTACTGAAAGCTAATTCAAAGTCAATAACAACTTATAGATATTTCATGTTATCCTATACTAACCTATCAATCACTACACTTCCAATGAATTTAGGTCATGGACGTTAACTAAAAGAAATTATTTTCCTTTAATGGTATTTTTTTTACCTTTAATGCTTTTGTCTATTTTCTTAAAACCATTTTATCATTATGAACCCTATAAAAAGATCAGCAATATAAGATTATTTTTTGAGAGGTGAACGATATAGACTCTAAGAAGCTATTGTTATGTTTTATTGAAATTTAGAAAATATAAGAACCGTAACAGATTATGGATTAGGAGAAGGATGTTACAAGGAAAACAAGGGACTACATTGTATGCTCAGAAATGTTGCCCTTAATTAAGTCACCCACCTCTGAACACCACAATGAGCTGTTTATAGCTCCTATATTGCTATAACCAACTGCTATACTGTTGAAATGAGTATGCATGTGCATTACCCATATAACTCATATAAATGCCTTTTTGGAGGTGTTTGGTTTGTATAATTTCAAAACTCATCTCATTACCTTTCATGTTGAGGGAAATCCACCATAAATGGTGTAAGTTGGCAGTTCTGTACATAATTCAAAAAAGATGTGGTATGAGACAACCCTCCATCCAAGTCACAATTTGTAAAAGTAAACCATTATTAATCAAAGGACAGTCTTCAACATGGAGCCTTGGCTCATATAGAACAGCAAATTATAAAGTGCTCCCAAAATGACAAGTGTAAAACCAATGGTCTAATCTATAAAAACATGTAACGAGAACACTTATGAACCCCATCAACAAATGACAACCACTGAACATCAGGTTCCTGACTTTATGACAGTTGCAAACAAATGCAGTGGGTTTAAACATTTTAATAGGTACCAATCTTCACCCTTACCCTATAGTGCATAGATAGTTCTTGTTATAGAATTAAAATGTAATGAATCCTTTTAGTTTTTAGTGGTTAGTATATTAAAATAAAAAGATGCAATTGATTGCTTTTTATTTTATGAGACTACTAAATAAATGTTGTTGATGTAAGCAACTATAGAAAAACATACTTTATGGTATGGAAACAACCATTTAATTTTTTGGGGCTGTGAGAGGACAGAATTTTGAAAATTAATATCCTGGCTTGATTAGAGCTGAAAATAGATAATCTTGCAAGATGAAGAGTGAAAGTATCGTAGTGAAGCCATTGCAAAACTATGAGATAAATGAGGGGGGATAGGAGGGGTCCTGATCCCGAAATCCAGGGCTTAAAAACACGAAATCTTGAGGTCACGAATTTAAATAAATTGAAATCCTGACATCCCGAAATTGGAAAAAAAGAATTCCTGGATTCCAACAGGGTCAATCCCAGAATCCCGAGCTTAAAAACACTTGATCCCAGAGTCCTGATGAAGGTCCTATCCCCCCTCATAAATAAGTGTAGCATCAGATTAAAATACATAGTAATCAGCAAGGATATATCTTCTGCTTCCTATTTAAAATGAGACTACTTGTACTTTACACTAAAGTTTTAGTAGGCCCAGATTTAATGCAATATTAATTTTTTTTTATCAATTGCCATTTGATATAAAGGCAACAGTATAAGATATAAAAATAATAGTGTGTAAACATATCATTATTTGGGGTTTTTTTAAAAGCAATACAAATCAAAATTCGAATGACATGTTTTTCTATATACAATACTGCCTGGATAAAAAAAAGAGATTTATTTTGGTCTTTTAAATTTCCCGCGTTAAAACTTAAGAAGCACCTTGTGCACATTGCTGTCTCCCAATCACTATTACGTTTTTTAAAAAGATTTCATCCAATCAAAAGGTTGTATTTTCCTAGCAACAAATACCCCGGATGCTGCTTATGAAAATGGTGGACATAGCAAAGAAACCGATTCGGAGTTAAGCATGGATCTAAATATTGTATAACCAACTCATTTTTATATAGTGTAGCTCAACGCTTATTAACCGTTACTGAGGACACACCAAGAATTGCGTTCAACTTTTAAATTATTGCTAGTGAACAGCTGAAATGGCCATGGAAAGGGCCAAGGTAAATAAAGTCGTGTAAACAAACACTTTGATTGAATACAAAGTCAAAGTACTCAGTATATGAACAAAAAATCGGAAGAGAACTTGGGTGTTAAAATTTCCTGTCAACCATTTCCCATGACTAAATAATTATTGTTTCCTATCCAGTATTCCAATTTGTTACTGTTGATAATTGTTGGCAATGTTGCTGAAATTTGACTTTTAGGGTTATACACAAGTATTCAGGGTCTCTGATCCTGTATCCGTCTTATTGTTCAGTGAGAATCCTGTATCCCTCTTCTCGTTACCATTATAGGGCATGTAATTTCCTGTGTCCTGCTGTACTTCGTTTCCCCTTTTCATGCTTAATATTAATCAGGTCTTGCTTTAAAAAAAAAATAGGCACACTTAGACCCCAATGAGACCCACTATATTTGAGGGTAGTAATGGGGTTTGCCATTTAAGGAATAACATTAATATGTATGTTTTTGAAATAATGTTCATGAAAAAAATTTGGAACAACGATAATAAATGAAGGCTCATTTGACATGTTTGACACTAACGATCACAAAAATAGGAGTTTGATGCTTTAACATGTAAGGGTGGTTCTACTCTTTTATAGTGTGCTGTAGATGTATAAGGCTACCATAAAGAATTAAAGAGAAAATTACATACTGGGAAACAAATCTCTCAATCCATGTACAGGTATTTTAATACCTGTAATATAAGAGATTGACAGGTGCTTCATTTGTATTTCATGACCTCTGTTCAAAGAATAACATATTTTCAATCATGTCACTAGGCTTTGTGTCAAGAGATTGGTGAAACCACGAAATCAATATCCATGACTATAAAAGTTTTCAGCAATCCACAAAAATTAATACCCATGATAAATAAATTAATCCACAGTGTTACACATCAAAATCTGTCATAAAGTCTTGTATGCTGATGACACAACTAAACATACATCAGGAAAGAGTATTTCTGATACATGTTTACAATTTAAGGCACAAGATTATTTCCAATGTGTTGAAAAATTGTATTATGAAAATAACATGTTCATAACTTTGGATAAAACGAAATGCATAGTTAGAGCTATATAGGTACAAGACAAAGGATGTGTTTAAATTAAGCAGAAAATGTCATAAGAATGAACCCCCTGTATGTTTTTAAAAGAAATGCAAGAAATAAACCAATATTGTTTGAGGAATGCCTCTTGCTAAAAATTGTCCTAAAAAACCACTGAATGGAATGAAACCAAATATGATTTGAATGTTCCTTAGTGTAGTTACTTTGTAGCCTATTTATCACCCAAGATGGCCACCAGCAGGGGACTTGGTTTAACATAGGACCCTAGGGTGCAATCAACATCATATTTTGAGGGACCATGCTTAAGTGACCCTTAGTTTGGACTGATTAATAAAGATACTTGTATAAAACTAGATATCAGTGGAACCAGAATGTTCTCTAGTCTATAATCAAATGCAAATAAAGTGTATTTTTAATAGTATTATCCAGACAAAATGGTAAAAAACATTGCCTTATCTAAGCTTAAAAAACCTGAAATCCAGTCATGTGCATGGCTTCCATTCCAATGGTCATATATTCTGAACATTTGCCATCTTTGCTAGCCAAGGGTTACAATCCACTCCCGCTCTCTTCACCCTTGGCGGATTGAGCCAACATTTGTGAAAATAATGTTGCACCAACTGCTGTAAATTTTAAGTCGCCTCCATTCCGAATACATTATTCTTGACCAATGGAAGCACTTGAACTCTTCAATTCGGAGGTAAAAACACTGCAGTGTCTAGAAACGAAGCCGGAAACGAAAATATACGTCAACATTCATACATTTGTGCATGAAACATACACAGGAACTTCTATTAGTTAATTAAAAACATTCAAGTTTTCACTAAATATAGTCGTATGTTTAGGGATGTAAAGATTTGTTGCACAATAAACACGTGGCAATTGTTTACAAACACTTTCTATATTTACACGTGATCATGTTAAAGGCCATTTTTGATTGGTTGCAGCAAGTTTCGACTGCAACCAATGAAAATCCTTACCCTGTGTCTCCGAAATTTTATCTAAATCTGCAAGGGTGAAGAGAGCGGGAGTGGATCGTAACCCATGGCTAGTGAAGATGAACATTTGCATAATGTCTGGTAAAAGTCTGGCTGGGCAAAGCATATAAGGGTCATCTTCTTTTTAGTTTTCAAGGCTTTCTTAAGAGATGGTCATTTTAACATTATTCACAATCTTTTTGACCTAATCATTTGCCTTTAACAGCTGCACATTTCCGGTCATAAAAGTGACATGACCATTAAGTACTATTAAAACAATCCTTATTTTAATCAAGGCTAATTAGTTGTCGAACAGCTGAAATATACCTGTGCAGGTGACAAGAAAACTATTTTAAACTGGACATTGATGGGTCTATTCAAAGTTATTTTCTTACATTTCAGCGGTGTGCCATTTAGTCAAAAAATTTAAATTATCAAAAATACATTTACAAATATGATTTGATTAAAAGATAAAAAAAATGAAAAATTGTCATAACCACTTTTGAACCACTGTTTCAACTAGTTCACTTGTGCGCAAGTGCACAGTTGCGAAATTCAATGGTCATTGATACGTTTATCTCACATTTATTTCAATATTTTCAAGAAATAACTTAGAAAGAGCTACTTTCACTCATTCATGCTTTGCAAATGTACACCAAATTACCTATCTGTCTCTGGTCCATGGTTAACCATTGTCAAGATAACTGGATAACATCCGGTATTAGATTTAAAAAAACGGAAGTAACGTTTTTGACTGCTATTTTGCACTTGTAAATAAAGAATCTAAGGCAGATATAAGGATGCTGATGTTGCACACGTTAAATAATGCAATGCCAATTTAACAGTTTATTTCAGAACTTCAAATTTGAATCAATGAATATTGGTTAATTTTAATGTCAATCACTGGGATGGCCAAATCGGCAACTGATTACCATAATTGTCTTTTGTGTATTTAATCTTAAAAGATTAAAATTGGGATAATATATAAAATAACTGGCTGGCTAAAAATAATTTTTCACACCCATGAAGACATGGTGCATGCACATTTTACAAAATCAAAACTATTTGAATTAAATAGACTTTTACCTGGTCCTTAAAAAAATTCATGCTTCAGGATTAAAGTGTTGTTACTTCATAGCCGATCCATCATCCAAGATGACAGCCATCAGGGGACTTAGTTTAACATAGGACCCTATGGAAAAATACATACAAATGTCTTTTTAAAGAGAACCACTGTATGGAATGAAACCAAATATTACATGAACATTCCTTATAACCTTATGTGGGGCAGACCAAGTGTTATTACCATGTAGCTGATCTACATGTATCATCGAAGATGGCCACCAGCAGGGGACTTCCTTCAACATAGGACCCTAGTATGGCTATAGGAAAAACATACAAATGTTTTCTTTTTAGAGAACCACGGCTTGGAATGAAACTTAACATGTCATAAATGATCCTAATGAGGTGCTGAAAAAGTTTTGGTACTTTGTTGCTGATTTACTGTTCAAGATGGCCACCAGGATTTATTATTTAAATATGGGTCCAATATTAAACAATATTTGGCCTCAACCATCATTTAGATCATATGTGTTGATATTTATCTTTTTTTATATGATTTCAAAAACCCAAGTGGAGTCAGGTGAGCGACACAGGCTCTTTAGAGCCTCTCCTTTAAGTTGTAGATAAAACGTTTCACTGCATCCATTTGATGTACAATTACTACTGAAGTATCTATATGATATATGATGGAATTCTCATTTTCTTTATAATATACATGTATACTTCCCTGGTATGTATCTCCATGACTTAGACTTAAAAATTCCAAGTGAGAAGACTGACTATGTGATGTGATGTCAGTGAGTCAACAGAACATAGACATGATGAAGTCCACAGAACAAAAATGTGATCAATTTAAAAGGATCACTCTAGGGCCTTTAACAATGAGTTAAACATCTACAAATGTACCATAAATAAGGGTGAACAAAGAATAAATAAAATGTAAAACTATTAAAAGAGGAAAATTGTGGTTTGATTTATGCTACATGTACAATAATTAACAAAAGTAACCAATCAGGAAGGCAGCAACCAATTATAACACTCATGTCTTCAGATCGACTCAAAGTGATTTTTATCGATAATATCATGGCAAGGTTTAACATGTTTGTCATCTCTTGAAAATGACTTGAAATAGTTCCATTTATAGGCCTCTTGCTCATCTAATAGCTCTTAACCTACAAATGTAAGTTACAGTTGCTTTGGGTCACATACAATGTACAATTTTAATAGATCTGAATATTTTTTCTGCTTTTGATAAAGGATTTATTTAATTGGAAGGCTATAACTACTAATTTTGTTGATTTGATAGAATCTTGTATAGAAATAAAAGGGGATTTTTGTTTATAAAAAAAAATAAACCACCTATTTTAACGATGTTTAATAAAGTTAAGTAGGATTAATAACTCTTTTCAATATTTTGGTTCTATAATGTAATTAACATATACATTTTTTGTACATAAGCTATTCATAGCCTGATAGGGCTTGAAGGTTTTCTAAGGGGATATATTTGCAATAATCCAAAGTAATTTATTTGTTCTTTTTCTTAACAAACAACAAAAATATGTAAAGTAAAAGCTTGAGTCTACCCCAGTTATAAATTTATGTTGACAGTGTAAAATTTAAATAAACAGCGTTATAAGTTTATATAAGAGGAATGTATATATAATACACATGGTTAGATAAAGCATGTAAATAAGCATGTTAGTTTTCAAAGTGTAAAATCATTGCTCATTTATAATTTAATACATTTGTAATTATAATGTGTTAGATAACTATTAATTCTATATAAATTCAGTGCATGTAAATATTTTATTTGGTTTATTGTGAAATCACGTTACTGAAAGAAATCCAAATAAGATAAAATAACAATTGAAATGTTTTGGCATGGTTCCAAATCCGTCTTTTCAATACCGGCATTAACTTGGCATTCATGGTACATTTAATGTGTATCTTATAAAACATGCTTGTTAAGTTATTGATTTCAAATCAGGATATTTTGCCAGTTTCAAAATTTTTTATTTATGTAATATTAAGTATGACACAGTGGCCTCATTTTATCTAAGTCTTAATGATATATACTTGTTTCTATATTATTTGTTTTTTTTAATTGTTTGATTAGAAATTGAAAATATCCTCAATGAGATGTATAAATCCATAAATGGTCCTTCACTGACAATAGCAATTATAATAGAAATCCATATGGAAGTGCAACAATACAATATACAAAATATTTTATTTGCAGTCTTAATATAGTACATGTAATTGCATTTTAGATATCTAAATAAAGCCTACAAAATTATTTGCTCATAATCTTGTATAGTGCATTAGATTGGAAGAAAATGGTTCTGTAATATAAATTTTAATAGGTAGTTTTATGCTTTCAAATTAATATGAAATTTCACCAAAAAATTAGTCCACTGTTTTACATGTATGTGATGTATCAAATCTGCAACCAATGTTGAGAGAGAGGTTTGCTCAATTTTCTAAACCTTCAAAAAAAAATTGTTTCCTCTTGAAATCTGATCTCAACTTCACTCCTGTGAAAGAAAATTAAACAGTTTTACACAGTCCTATCTGATTTTGATCTTTGTTCTCCAGAAGTTTGGTCATGTTGTGTTTTAGAATTAGACTTGAATAAGTAACTAGATATATGTGTTACATACCACATCTTCTTATTTTTATATTACTGCATTGTAATTGTCTTAGAATACATCATGTACATGCTGTTGTATAAATAATTGATATGACTTTTATTTTAATTTCAGTATGTTGAAACTCCAGTGCAGAGCTGCAGTAAGACCAGGGGATTGCCTGGCTTGCCACCTCTTCCAACACATTCCAAAGAACAATCAGATCTTTACAAGGTATCATTTTTCAACTTAATCATATGGCAAAAAACACACACTCAAAATCAGTAGAAACATCCATCTATGAGATATGACAAGGTTTAGAATAGGCAAAAAGATAAACCATGAAACTATCTTAAGTATTTATTTTTCAGACTGAAATGATCAGTAGAGTTATTATTTGGTCAATGTTTTGACTCGCTATTGTACTGAAATGATCAGTAGAGTTATTATTTGGTCAATGTTTTGACTCACTATTGTACTGAAATGATCAGTAGAGTTATTATTTGGTCAATGTTTTGACTCACTATTGTACTGAAATGATCAGTAGAGTTATTATTTGGTCAATGTTTTGACTCACTGTTGTACTGAAATGATCAGTAGAGTTATTATTTGGTCAATGTTTTGACTCGCTATTGTACTGAAATGATCAGTAGAGTTATTATTTGGTCAATGTTTTGACTCGCTATTGTACTGAAATGATCAGTAGAGTTATTATTTGGTCAATGTTTTGACTCGCTATTGTACTGAAATGATCAGTAGAGTTATTATTTGGTCAATGTTTTGACTCACTATTGTACTGAAATGATCAGTAGAGTTATTATTTGGTCAATGTTTTGACTCACTATTGTACTGAAATGATCAGTAGAGTTATTATTTGGTCAATGTTTTGACTCACTATTGTACTGAAATGATCAGTAGAGTTATTATTTGGTCAATGTTTTGACTCACTATTGTACTGAAATGATCAGTAGAGTTATTATTTGGTCAATGTTTTGACTCACTATTGTACTGAAATGATCAGTAGAGTTATTATTTGGTCAATGTTTTGACTCACTATTGTACTGAAATGATCAGTAGAGTTATTATTTGGTCAATGTTTTGACTCACTATTGTACTGAAATGATCAGTAGAGTTATTATTTGGTCAATGTTTTGACTCACTATTGTACTGAAATGATCAGTAGAGTTATTATTTGGTCAATGTTTTGACTCACTATTGTACTGAAATGATCAGTAGAGTTATTATTTGGTCAATGTTTTGACTCACTATTGTACTTTAAGTATTCAAAAAAATGTTGAGTTAAGACAGTGTTAAATAAAAAGCATGTTTGAGTTGGAAAAAGGGAACGAAAATAAAGGAATATAGATATACACGTAGAAAAAAGGAGAACACGAATTTATTTTCTTGTTATTACATTCCTTTCTTGTAAATCTAGTTTGACACGTAGTTTAAATGGAGCCAATATATTTGTCTTACACAAGTTGTTAAGCCAGGAATATATTTAATGGAAACTGATCTGCAGGTCCTTTCAGACAGTAATTTACAATGATAGCTGTGAAACATGTGTGCATCTTGATTTCTAATGCTTCTCTTCATACTTTAGAAACTGTTGTCACCAACTGATCTGAGATCATTTTGAATTCAACACACTAAATAGATAACGGAAAAATAAATGGATTTTTAATAAGTAATCATAGCTCAGGCAGATCAGACAATTTTGCATATCCACCCTATTTTGCATTAATTTTTATCTTACTATTGAAATGCATGAATATTTGTCCATTCTTTACACGCAATCTGAAATTCTTTTTATTAACCACGATTGTTTCCTTGTTTTATAGATTGTTTTGCGGAACAGTGAGCATCCACCAATAATGAAGGGTACATCATGGACTCTAGCTGCTCCATTCAAAGAAGAGCGATATCATCGGACGCCAAGTGAATCTATAGCTAATAACTACACCCCGTCAGCGTGTGATTTAAAGATGAAAGATCTTCCCAAACTGCAAAGACAAAAAACAAAATGTAAGTTTATTGATCTTGAGAGTAAAAATTAATTTTCTGTGATTTAACTTTATATGAAAATAATATAAGATATCTCATGTAGCAGATAAAATAAGATAAAAGATTCCTGATTTCTATAATTAACATTTGACCTACTATTGTACTGAAAATTGATTTATTAAAATACAGAATAAAATGTTTTAACTGAATTGACTGGATTTCAGACCTGGAGGATCAGATTTATTCTGGTATTTATACCAAGAAAGAACTGCCACCTATTGATGATGGTAAAGTGTAGATATAGTTGTGTGAAGAGTGTGGTGTAGTAGCTATTGTCTTTATTTGCTATATATGAACAAAATTCTTTCTGGCTTGAAAACCTTGTACATGATCGTATTTACAAAACCTTTGTTTCCTGCATCTAGAGGGGATTTTATGTTTTTTTCTAAACTTCCACCAGAGGGCATTTTTATGAAGGAATATTTTATTTGCACATAAGTTGTATTGTTATTATTTGCCAAAGATTAAAAAAAAAATGACAGATAGAAGAGACATTTATATTAATTTATTAATTTATTCAATGTATGGGTATTTTAATTTATAGTTAATATTTAAAGCATATATAAAAGAGGGAAATATTTTATTTAGTTAGATTGCTTAATCCCTTGTATAGTATTGAAGAGTTTTGAAAGGTGATGGTAGCAAGTGCTTTTTTTGTGTGCTGTGCTTAGAGATAATTTCAAAGAAACCAGAATACAGGAAGAATTATATAATCATGAGATTTTTGTATTTAGAATCCAGAATATAGCTATCTAAAACCAGAAATGTATTTTTTTAACATTTACCATGGTATTTTAAGTTAGGAAAATTTTGCTTTTAAAAGTAAACTCAAAGCATAGTACAAATCAAATGTATCCCGGAAGAACAATTTCTTTCTTCGTTCATATAAATATACTGTTCTAAACCAGAAGGTTTGACAGAGTCAAAGAGGGCTGCCTTGAAATCATTTGCTAATAAAATGTTTCTATTATAAATTTTCAGTATTAAAGAAGAAAAGTCCAAGAAAATCACCAAGAAGTCCCACATTTAATGGGTAAGTTAATCAGTATTAGAACCATCCAAAGTTGGAAAAACTATTCTGTGCACATTCTTTTTCTCATCTTCGGAATATTTTAAGTTTCTAACAGAAAGCAATATTTTCAGCAAACATTCAACAATTATTTTTCTATCTAATAAGAAAGTTGTTGATTTGTGTGATTTTTTTTTGCACAGCATTTTGAATTTCTTTGGCAAAAATTAATTTATCATGTAACAGCATGAAAAAATAATGACAAGGCCAGACAACAAACTTATATTGAAATAAAGTATTGTGAAGTTACTATAGATGACACCATCTAAACACTAAAATTCTATTTATTCTTGGAAATGCACATAATTGCTGTGTGTGAGACTCAGTTTTTAGACGGCTGTATGAACATCTACGAACTTATATTCAATATAAATGCTATGATATTGTTTTGATTATAGAACTGCCAATGGTGTTAATGGAACAAATGGAGTGAATGGCCATGATGTGTTACCAGACATTGGAACAGAGATACCACCAAGTAGACCATTCACACCTAATGAACAACTAGACATAATGAGAGCCTTCGAGGATCATGAAATAACAGAAACAGGAGAACCATCAAGCAGAGATGAAGAAGTTAGTTTGAATTATATATCATATTATATTTTCTATTGTTCTGAATTTTTTAAGGTTATAACAGATCGAAATTTATTCACTATTATCTTTGAGGTCTAGTTCAATAAATAAAAAATGCCCTGTTTTTGAGAGGTAAAATTTTTCCTCTTTTTTTTTTTTTTAAACAAATCAAGATATTTACATTTGATTTCTGTGACAATACATACTGTAGTTTCAGAATTTATTGCATGCATTTATTATTGCGATTTTGTCATTTTAGACTGAAATGCGATTTTACAATTTTTATGATTTTTAGAAAAGTCCTGTTTGATTCATACAAAATATTTTAAAATGCAAGTTTATAAATTATTGCCTTCACAAGTTTCTCGTATTTTCCCCAATAATAAAAACCTCACAATAATTTCTGGATTTACAGTATAAAGTTTGAAACTAAATATGTACTTAGACTTTTAATATCAATATTTTGTTTTCATACAGATAATAACATTGCATACAAAAGACTTTATTTTGAATGTTTTATTTTTTACAGAGATATTACTATTACATACAGAAAGGTGTCAAGAGACAGATGTTAGCTGCACCTCATCCTGACACAATGAAGAACATCAGATCTCTAGTCCCACCACCACTCCTTTCTAGTACCTCTCTAACACCTATGGTACGGGATCTTACAGAGGAAGTGCAGAAGGATTATGAGTTCAGTTTGAGAAAAACCATTGGTAAATCAACTTTATGTCAACTAGTATTACTAACATTATTAAGTATTTGGTCATTGAGAAATCATGCAGGAAGCAAAAACATAACACCTACAAATTTATTTTTATATCTTCTCTGGAATACTGGAATTATAAAATTAATACAGAATTTGCATTGAAGGCCATACAAAACCTAAGTTTTATGGAACAGACTGATTACGTCTTTTGATTTGTCTATTTTTTGATACACATCAAATGCATGCATCTGAATACGAAAGCAAATATTTGCAGCCTTCTTTATGACCACAATTTTTAAATATGTATAGTTCTTATATACACATGCTAATGCGGCCTAAAGCAACCAACAATCAATCTTATATACACTAGTAATGAACTTTTATTTAATACCAAATTCATTGTACATTCTCCTCTATACTAAATCTATTGTGGTATATTACGAACAAAATGTCTGTATCACTGTTGATGTTGTGTTTTGCATTGCTTTCACACAAGAATTATTTATAATTTCAGTTGACTACATTTTAAAAGATCCAACAGAAAAAGAAAGACTGCACATTGCTTGGACACCAAAACCTTTCCCTCACAGGTAAATAAAGTATAAGATGTTTTGGCTAAATATTTATGATTGAAAAATATGTTTGTTCTTATTAATAAGATGTGTTTGTTTCAGATATCAAAATGATAAGATGTGGTATGAATGCCAAAAAGACAACTGTCAAGGTCAACAATATGAAATGCTCAACCTGTAGCGGTTTCTCAAAATGACAAATGTATTGAATTGACCTGATGCAGGATTAGATTTATTATAGGGGTTTATTTTGATCAAAGTTTCCCCTTTCCATGATAAAAATAAAATTGGCAGAAATGTATTTCACTTCTAGAGGCTTAAGTTAATTTCATTTTTAAGATAACTTTTGTGTATTTTAAATGAATCTACAGTGCAAATTATGTAAACACGAATCATTGTAATGTATGATTCTTTATTATATTTATAGAGTCATTAGAGCTCCAGTTCCATGGCATGATAGCTATAGAATCATGAAAGACACAAATAGGATGCATCTGTTTATTACAAATCCTGTAATGTTAAAACTGCAGGATATTTGGTTTGACCAGTAAGTTTTGGTTTGATTTTTTAGCTCATTATTTTCTATATAGAAATGGACTTCTTTATGATAGTCCAATGGTATTAATGTTGTATAGCATAAGCATTCATGAAAGACTTAAACAGTTACTATTAGTAGTTTTATGTTGAGATTGTTATTGTTAGGAAAAGCTGATATAATTCCTTATATTTTATTGCAAACAAACACAGAATTGAAATAGAAGCTTAAAAGCCTGTGATTTATCTGAATATTAAATGGAAAGTTAAAAATTGAAAATAGTTTGAGCCAAAAAAAACAACATTAAAGCATTTAATAAAAAAATCAATCCATCATTTCTTATTATATGCAAATACAATTTGTACTATAAATTCAAGGGCAATTATTTTTTTCTATCAGTTTGTTAGAAATAAAAATGACCGATCTATTAACTAATTCATTATCCTGTTTTAATAATTATTGAACTTTTACAGATTCAATGAATTGAGATTTGTAAACCTGAAAGAACTAAATGAAGCAGATTTACCTTTATTACCCTCAGAGTTTGAATCGTTGGTTAAGAAACAATGTTGGGAAGCACATGAAGTTCTGAGGAAAAGGTAGGACAGTATTTATCTTAGAATAAAGTGTGTTTAATTCATTATTTACCTCCAAAATATACATAATCATCTATTATCATTAATGATTTCGTTATATTAAACATTTATTTGATTTCTGTAAAAATAAATGAAAACTTTGACTTAGCTTAACTTCTTTTCTCACTTTTTTAGCTGGATTCCCAACTGTGCCAAGTTATTTGTTGAACACAATGAATTATGGGAAGATCTTGTGCCTCCAGATGATGATGACAATACAGAACTTGTTGAGGAATTCTTTGCCTGTGTTGCTGGTCTCATGTCTATACAACTGAGAGGAATGGTCATCAATTCTCTCGCTGACTTCCTCAAATTCTTTGCAACTCATAAAGTAAGGCTATTTGATAAAATTCTAAAAACTCATAAAGTAAGACTATTTGATAAATTTCTAACCATGCAAAACAACAATGGGTATAAAGTTGTTGCCATTATTCAATTTTAGATATTTTGAACAGAACTCTAAAAAATATATCTAAAAAAAATGATATATTAAAGTATTTAAAGCTGAACTCATTATTCATTGATTAAAACATATTCAAGCCGAAATTTGGTCCAAAAAACTTTTCTTAGTCCTATCAAGGTGATAATGAAGTTTTGACAAAAGACTCAAGCCATGTTATCCAAAATGTTTCTATTATCTGATAAAACTGCCACAGGAAAAATGGTGTCTACTCATAACAGATTGATATCGCTTTACAATGCCATTTCCTCTTTTGTTTTTTACTTACTTTTCTTTTTGATAAAATTAATAAATGATGAGTAATATAAATGGAGTAACCATTAATAGATTTTTCTATATAAAAACTTCATAGTCTGTATTGATAAACTTATTGGTCTATTTTTGCTTTGTAGGAAGGAAATGATTTTGAAGAACCATTTGATGAACTGAAATACTTAGAGACATCAATGATGATAATTAAACTGAAAATAGAAGAACCTAAGATTGTGTTTGATCCTGCTTTCAAGGAAATAAGAGACATTATACTTCGATGTTTCTCTGAGATTGTGGCTAGTGGGGACGGATTAACAAGAGTAAGCACTTTTCTTCTCATTGCTCTGTAAACTGTCCTTGTTAATGCACTTGCGTTTTGATCAGTAGTAAAACAAAGTTAAAGCACAAAAATTTTAAACACAAGTTATTGATGTGCACTTTTGAATTACAGTTGTAAGTTTTTGAGTTGAAAAATTAAAAATTTTAATCTAATCATATTTTTTTTTAATTGTGACATGTTGCATTATAGGTTGAATGTGAGTTGTTTCCAGATATGAGAAGTAAGAAGTTACTGTTGAGAACTGTCAAGATTGAGGAATCTTTAGTTGTAGAATATGTAGACAGAGCTATGGATATATTCAAAAATAACACTGTTGGACCACAGAAGTAAGTCAACATTTCTATAGAACATTGAATGGTCAGTGTTACGCCAATACCTGACTTCTTGTTCAGTCATAATATTTGTTTAAATTTCAAACACTATGAAGAAGAAGAAGATATTTTATTTCCAATAATGATCATAACAAAATCAATAATTTTCATATTACAATACAAACAATGAGATGCAGGTCTAAAAGCTTTGACTATAAAATGAATCAATATGACAAACCATTTTTAGCTCACCTGGCCCGAAGGGCCAAGTGAGCTTTTCTCATCACTTTGCGTCCGGCGTCTGTCGTCGTCCGTCGTCGTCGTCGTCCGTCGTCGTCCTGCGTTAACTTTTACAAAAATCTTCTCCTCTGAAACTACCAGGCCAAATTAAACCAAACTTGGCCACAATCATCATTGGGGTATCTAGTTTAAAAATTGTGTCCGGTGACCCGGTCAACCAACCAAGATGGCCGCCATGGCTAAAAATAGAACATAGGGGTAAAATGCAGTTTTTGGCTTATAACTCAAAAACCAAAGCATTTAGAGCAATTCTGACATGGGGTAAAATTGTTTATCAGGTCAAGATCTATCTGCCCTGAAAATTTCAGATGAATCGAACAACCTGTTGTTGGGTTGCTACCCCTAAATTGGTAATTTTAAGGAAATTTTGCTGTTTTTGGTTATTATCTTGAAAAATATTATAGATAGAGATAAACTGTAAACAGCAATAATGTTCAGCAAAATAAGATTTACAAATAAGACAACATTACCGAAATGGTCAAATGACCCCTTTAGGAGTTATTGCCCTTTATAGTCAATTTTTAACCATTTTTTGTAAATCTTAATTATCTTTTACAAAAATCTTCTCCTCTGAAACTACTGAGCCATATTAAACCAAACTTGGCCACAATCATCATTGGGGTATCTAGTTTAAAAATTGTGTCCGGTGACCCGGTCAACCTACCAAGATGGCCGCCATGGCTAAAAATAGAACATAGGGGTAAAATGCATTTTTTGGCTTATAACTCAAAAACCAAAGCATTTAGAGCAATTCTGACAAGGGGTAAAATTGTTTATCAGGTCAAGATCTATCTGCCCTGAAAATTTCAGATGAATCGAACAACCTGTTGTTGGGTTGCTACCCCTAAATTGGTAATTTTAAGGAAATTTTGCTGTTTTTGGTTATTATCTTGAAAAATATTATAGATAGAGATAAACTGTAAACAGCAATAATGTTCAGCAAAATAAGATTTACAAATAAGTCAACATTACCGAAATGGTCAAATGACCCCTTTAGGAGTTATTGCCCTTTATAGTCAATTTTTAACCATTTTTCGTAAATCTTAGTTATCTTTTACAAAAATCTTCTCCTCTGAAACTACTGCGCCATATTAAACCAAACTTGGCCACAATCATCATTGGGGTATCTAGTTTAAAAATTGTGTCTGTTGACCTAGTCAACCTACCAAGATGGCTGCCATGGCTAAAAATAGAACATAGGGATAAAATGCAGTTTTTGGCTTATAACTCAAAAACAAAAGCATTAAGAGGAAAACTGGCATGGGTTAAATTGTTTATCAGGTCAAGATCTATCTGCCCTGAAAATTTCAGACGAATCGATAGTCAATTTTTAACAATTTTCATAAAATTTGTAAATTTTTACTAACACTTTTAACTGAAACTACTGGGCCAATCATTATAGATGGGGATATATGTACGCAGCAAGAATGTTCAGTAAAGTTAGATCTACAAACATATCACCATCACCAAAACACAATTTTGTCACGAATCCATCTGTGTCCTTTGTTGAATATTCACATATACAAATGTACCAAGGTGAGCGACACAGGCTCTTTAGAGCCTCTAGTTCTAAATATTTTCACCAGCACAAACCAACTTTTACAAGTCACAGACTTTCAATCTAATGATTTTTGGTAGATGCTGCTGTGTTTTTTTGGTTTTTTTTTACTTGTTGATTATAACATGAAGCTATTTTGTGCATTTTTCAGGTATTTGAACACATACAAGAAGTATGCTAACTTACTAAACAATGAAGCAGAGCAAGAAGTTGCTGCTTTCCTCAGAGAAGATCACTCAATTGAAGCTTATAAACAGGTAATGTTCATATCAATCATATGTTTTATATGCCAATTTCCGCAAGGAGAATCACTTGAACAGAAATTACAGACAGGTTTTTCAATGATTAGTCGTTATTTTGAGATTTTGGTAAATAATTTTGTAAAAATTTGTTCCATTGGAAATGTGGGATAAGTTTCTTATATCTCTAAATTATAATATGATATAATATGATATATCTGTCTATATTTTCCTTTTATAAAATTACTGAATCTATTAAATTGGAATAAAAAAAAAATTGAAAATAAAATACTTTTGTAAGCATACTTTTAAAGGGGCCAGCTGAAGGACACCTACAGGTGCGGGAATTCTAGCTACATTGAAGACCCATTGGTGGCCTTCAGCTGTTGTTTGCTCTATGGTCGGGTGGTTGTCGCTTTGACACATTCACCATTTCCTTTCTCAATTTTGCAAATACATTCATAATTTGTGTTACAGAAAATCATAGCCTTTAACAAACTGCGAGAAGAAATAGCTTTATTGAGAATAACAGTTCCACTGAGTATGTTCTGTCTGGACTGTGTAGCATTGAATGATGATCTGTGTGGTAGAGCAGAAAGACTGAAGGATAAACTGGTTACCAGACAAATTGATGATAACAGGGACATGAACAGAGCGTATGTATTTGTTGTCTTGTTGAAAAGAGATTTGAAACTTGTTTCATGGATATGATATAGGTGGTTCACAAATAAAACTATCTGTTGTGTCCCTCTATTGGTATATTGAATTCAGAGCATAGATTAGTAGGTCTTTTTCTGAGAATTCTTTTCAGGCCATATGTCAAAGATGTTAGAAAAATTATACTTATTATGGGCTTTACAAAAGATTGAATTTTCACTGTTATCATTTTGTTTTTATTTATGTATAGAAATGCCCTCAAATTGTCAGAAATATTTGATTTTGAATGTTACTGCATTTTCAGATACTTGAAAGTTTTGCAATCAATCAGTATATGAATTCTTTATTGTAGTTTGTGTGAGAAATATGACAAAATGGCAGATAAAGTAAATGAAACACCTAAAACAACACAAGAACTTGTGGAAATACAGGAATACTTGAAAACTGTAAGTAAAATCAGAAAAAAACGTGACACATTGCCCCAAAAAGTTGTTTTATAATTTTATTTAAGTAAACAACTAGAATTACAATTTTGAGTTAAATGAGATTAAACATACTTTCTAAGAACTTGTCTAGTCTAGTATTACAATTTAAAATGAGTTTAAGCATGGGATTGCCATGTGTTTTTTTTTATAGTTAATAACAATCTTATTTACTGTTGTAGTCCCAGGAGGTGACAGTGTACAAGTTAAAGGATGATATAGAGGATGCCAAGGATCGCCTCATGTTCCTGTTGGATTATGCTATTTATCCAAGTAAGTTATCTTCTCCTTTATAAAAGGCCAATTAGACTCAATACTCTGTTACTAAGGTCATGTATATGTCTCCCAAAAAAGAAGAAAATAATACATTAATTTGCTCTTTTGTTTAATCTAAAGTTATGATGTGAACAAACAAAGTCTTAATCTCTTAGTTTCTTTTTATTGTGCTAATAACAAGGCATAGATATTAATAGGTTACCATCAGAATTCAGAAATGTATTTATTTACTTAATGTTATTTCACAAAGAGTATTAAATATTTAAAGCGTTTTTGGTTAACTCCATAATTTATACTCATATAGAATTATGGAGTGCTAGTAGATGCTTAATATAACAATACCAATGACTTTTAACAGCTGAAGACCAGAAGTTGAACACACATGTATTCCACTGGCCAGATCACATTAAGAATGTGTTTGAGATAGCTCAGAAGATTATCCTTAGTAAGAGAGATTCTATTGAAGATGAACTTAAGAGTAGGGTTGCCAAGTTTGAGGAGAAATTGAATGATATGATGAAAGAAGTGGAATCTTTCAAGAAGAAAGAAGTAAGTTTCACTTTTTAAAAACAAGAGTGAAAGAAAAGAGTAGGTCTGGTAAGACCCCTTTTTGGCCCCAAAATATAGCAGTTTTACAAATTTGTTATAATGTAAACTTTTAGTTATTTATTGGACAGTAGAATGCTTCTGCTACATAAATATGGGTTGTTTTTGGCAATACAATGCATATATATCGAGTACTAGCACCATTAAGTCATGCTAAATTACCGAAATCTTCACAATTCTATCATTTTTGTTAAATTTTAGACGGTTTTTCGTGTAAAACGAAAGTGGCCGCATTCGTGTTCATCCATAATATTGAAATGTGAGTTGTATTTTATGATAATACATAACATATATAAAGGTTTTGGATGAACACGGATGCGGCCACTTCCATTTTTGACAAAAACCATTTGAAAAGTGACATTTTTCGACATATTTGGTAGATTTTTCATATTTGAGCTTAAATCGGATCGTTTTTAATGACTAGATCAGTTAAAATCTTTCACATAAACTAACTGATTCAAATGAAATAGACACTTAAATGTTTAAAAAGAGGTCAAAATCTTTCTTCAGATGAACCTGAAATTTGAGGCCAAAATCGATCCTTACCGGACCTACTCCTTTGTCCCAATTGTATCTGGTTGATTTTTTACGTGTGTGAAAGAAGAAAAATATTGCTGATAATGTTAATTGATTTATTTTAATAGTAAAAAATGTTCATCCATGGCAATCAAACTGTTATATATTAATTAAGAAAAGAGCCGTAAATTCACTGAAAAGGAAAAAAAATGAAAAAATATTTTCTTTTATTAAGCAGATTTATACTATTCATTATCTGTTGATAATTTTTATAATCTATTGTGTGGTTCAAATGTTCTCGATTCTTCTTAGGTTCAAATTCAATTTTGTCATAAAAAAGTAAAGATTGTTGTTTAATGAATTATTATTCTTCTATAATATAGTTCCTCAGTGAAGATGCCATGAGAAACAACACTGAACAGTTGGCTGCACTAGATACAAACTTAGTAGCAGCACGTGATGAACTAGAGGGTATCAATGATGAGGAGACTCTTCTAGAATGGGAACAGAGTTTCTTCCCACAGTTACAGCAGATGTTTACCATGAAAGAACCATATGAGAAACTATGGAATACTGCCTATTCCTTCCACCAGAAACATGAGAAGTGGCTTAATGGTAAGTGGTTATAACATAAAGAGCCTTATACAAAAAATATGAAATGACTTCTGTTTTGTTCTAGATGGACATGCATAACCAGTATTTTAGCATACTTGTACATGAAGTTAGTCTATAAATAGATATGTCTTGACTAACACATAATTCTGACGGGAGTAAACAGTTCTTTGCTCTTATTTTAGATACTGCATGCTTAAGAAAGGAACTTCCAAGTGTTTGGTTTGACCTAAGGGGATCAAACCTTAACCACACGCTTGTATAAGCACTGTTGTGTTTAAATAATGTAAATAATCTTAACAAAGTTGCCTTTGATCATAAATAGTTTGAAATTTGGATGTTAAGTTATTTTGTTGACACAGGTAAATGACATGTTGTGTTTTGCTTTACTTTTATCTTCTGTTGTAAAATCTAAAATATGATAAATTAAATATGTTTTTCAGGAGCATTCCAGGATTTGAATGCTGAAGAAATAGAGAATGACGTTGGAGACATGTGGAGACAGATGTACAAGTTAACAAAGACATTTAATGATCAAGCTGGACCACGTAGAATAGCTGATAATGTCAGAGGGAAAATTGACAAGTTTAAACAGCATCTGCCCATCTTATCCACAATCTGTAATCCTGGTATTAGGGAGAGACATTGGCAGAGGGTGAGTTTAGTTTGACAATATCTAAATTATTAGTGATATCAATTCTTTATTGAAATCCCTCAGTGCCCCTTCTATAAGTGTAGGGAATGGGATTACACCTTTATTTTTTTGTCCAAGTTTAGGGCCAAATCTACTAAGCATCTGCATGTGAGATATGACTGATATTTGTCAGTTGATAAACATGACTTTAGTGGTTATAAATGGCCAAACAAAAAATGGATGATTTGATCATAACTGTATAAAGGAGTTGAAAACAAAATTGTGAATCAAAGCAATTACAAACAATCTAGCAATGACATTTTGCCATAGTTAACATCTTTAGTAGTTGTAAGCTTAGTCCATTTAAAATGAGTTTACCCCAACCTTTGTTGAATGAAATTCAATGAAAGATTTGAATTTGAGTAAAAAAATGTTTTAGATTCTTCCATATATTGTGATGCATTTTTAAATGGCCTAACCTATTTGTTTGATTTGTTTTCCAGATGAGTGATATAGTAGGGACAGATATCAGACCAGTAGATGGAACTTCCCTCAGTAATATGTTAGAGTATGGTCTCACTAAATTCCTGGCACAGTAAGTAATAACATCATGAGTCATATTGGTTAGGAAAATTCAAAGATAAAGATCTAAATGTAATTGAGAAATCATGCAAAATACATTTCATTTAAAACAGAATGAAAACATCTTAAAATACAGAGAACTGAAGAAGGCACAATAAATCAAATGTAATAGACACATATAAGTAAGGATCTGGAAAAAAAGTGCTGAAGATTGGTTTACTTGCAAAATATTGAAACACTTACAATGGAGTTACTAGACAAGAGCACAGAAGGTATGAACCAGGCAAACTTCTTTCTTTTTTTTTTTTTTTTTTTTTTTAAAGATTCATGATTTTTTTAAATGGATTATATAGAAAACCCAAACAAGTCTTTGATTTAACAAAAACACTCTTTGAGTTTTGATAGTAAATGAAGTTGTTACACATATCTTCACTTCGAGATTAGAGTAAATAAAATATTAAAGTATAGATCCTAACTAAGAATTGGTTATTTATAGATTGGAAGACATAGGAGCATCTGCAGCAAAGGAGTTCTCTCTAGAAAAAGCTTTGGAGAAGATGAAGATTGAATGGAAAGACATGGCCTTTGAGTTGATTCCATACAGAGAAACAGTAAATAACATAATCTTTAGTGTGAAATTTTTCAAACATACAATGTCAAACATTTGATAATATTTAAGAGATAATTCATGGGGGCTTGAATATATCGTGATTTTACCACGGGTTGGCCCTTTATGACAAATATTTTACCCTAAGCGATAGCGAGGGGTAAAATATAGATATATTCAAGCCCCCATGAATTATTTTGATTCTAATAGGACAATACGGCAATTCTTTTGGATCAAAGTGGTCTAGGTAGAGCCTGATATTTGCCGTTCCCATAAATAAACGCGCCATTCAATCAGTAAATAAATGGAACAAACTCAATAAGTGACATGCTTAAACTGTTTACAATAATGTATTTAGATAGTTTTGGATAAATTTAATGATAATTTACTCAAATGTCTTATATGTTTAAAAAAAAAATTGGCTTATATCACATTTTAGCATCGTTTGTTTACGTTTTCTTGTTGTGATGATTTTCGGTTTCACAAGCGTGTATTTTCCTGTAAACTGCTTATATTCTGACGTCGTTGTTCTATGACGTCGGGTAGCTCATTCATTAAAATACATATGACGTGGGAGTACAATAAGAACAGCCCTAGCAATATTTTCATATTTTACCACGGGTGTGTACTCAAAGAGTTTGAAGGACGTCATGTTAGAATTATAAGTTAAGAAGAAATGACAGGGTAAAGGAAATGGTTAAAATCAAAAAGAATGAAATTATTTTTTAAGACATATTCATGTTTGTAATGACATACTGAGGCATAAATATTTATTTTTCAGGGAATCAGTATTATGGCTGCCCCAGATGACATACAAGTACTGTTAGATGATCATGTTGTGAAAGCTCAGACCATGAGAGGTTCTCCATTCATTAAACCATTTGAAGCTGAGATGAAAGAATGGGAAGAAAAGTTGGTACTGATGCAAGACATCCTGGATGAATGGCTCAAGGTAAAGATAACAACTCAAATCAAAACTTGAATGAATGAAGCAAGGAAGAAATAATAACTTATTTTAAATCTACCTTTCAAGTTTTAATAAATATGTAGATTTGTTAATGTATTTAGTTGTATGGTGCTGATCTAGAGTCAGATGAAGGGAAAGTTACACTTAACTTATACAATGGATTCATTATTAATATTCATGGGATACCAATTTATGTGGATTATATGGGTACAGTTGAACCACAAATTAAATGTTTCGCCAAGAACACATTTTCTATAATCTTGTATGCAGACTTTTGTATACACATATCTATGTAAATATTTTTTTTTAATCCACAAAATTGATAGCCAGACAAAAAAATAATCCACAAAAATTGAAATCTTTTGAAAATCATTTTTTCCTCAAAATAGCTGACCTATAATGATAGTGGAATTTCTGAAATAACCTTTATGTGAAGTCAAGAAAGCCTAAACATTAATTGTATCATTTTACAGTGTCAAGCCACATGGTTGTATTTGGAACCTATCTTCAGTTCAGAGGACATTTTAGCTCAGATGCCTGAGGAGGGTCGTAAGTTTGGCATTGTAGATAGTGTATGGAGAGACATCATGACTGAGGCCATCAAAGATCCTAACTGTCTGGTAGCTACATCTCAGAATAACATGTTGGGACGTCTGAGAGATGCTAACAATCTATTAGATGAAATCCAGAAAGGATTGAATGCATATCTAGAGAAAAAGAGATTGTATTTTCCAAGGTAAGATAAGCTGGGTGTTATAGTATGGTAAAAAACATAATGAAAAGTTAAAGTAATGTATGTATATTTAAACTATGACATTTAAAATCTTTTCTCTAATTCTATGGAAATTTATCCCTTTTCGAACCCATTGTATAAAAAAATTTAATCAACGTGTGGTTGCTGGTGATCTCAGAAGATCATTGGATGATTTTGAGGGTCACGACCTTTTTGGCTGACTGAATGAACCAAAATATGATAACAGGTGTTAATGAAATTGACAACTTCGTGCAATGTAAAAGGCACTCGAAGGGGATTTTCGGTAAACAAAAAAAGAAAATGTCTTTTTAATCATTAGAGAAACAGATTCTTACATAGTTACTCGTGGATTATCGGATTTATCCAATCTCGATAGTTAAATTATAAATTTTAAAGTACTCGCCGAGGCGGCTCGAACTTTAAAATTGATAATTTAACTATCTCGATTGGATAAATCCGATAATCCACTGGTATCAATGTAAGAATCTATATGTATAACAGTGTTTGAAACCTATAGTCATAATATATATGAATTTTTAAGTCTGTTGGAGAACAACAGTTGTACAGGACTTTCTTAGTCTCTTGTAATGTTAGAACTAGAAGTACTTTGAGGTCAACTGATTATACTACATACGATGATCAACATGCCAAGTCAATTGATCCGCTTTTATCACATGTATGTAACTGGATAAATGTTTTTGGAGACGATTTCAAAAGCAAGCTTGGGTTTTCATTTTTTATTGAATAGATTTTACCGATATTAACTTTTTTGTCTTTCAGATTTTTCTTCTTGTCAAACGATGAGTTATTAGAAATCTTGTCTGAGACAAAAGATCCAATGCGTGTGCAGCCTCATTTGAAGAAATGTTTTGAGGGTATCAGTAAACTGGAATTCACAGAAAACCAGGAAATTGTAGGCATGGTCTCAGCAGAAAAAGAAACTGTACCTTTCTCAACAAAGATCATACCTGCAAAAGCAAATGTAAGTTTCTGGAAGTTTTGCATTTTCATGCATAATGTACAAATGAAATTGTAGTTACTTGTACTGCCTCCCACATTAGCATATAGATAGATATATATTCAATACATTTTGTTCTTTTTTTTTTTAATTCAATAATTTTTTCTGGCAGCATTTTATATGTGCATACTTATGAATCTGTTTCTATGATAGGGTATGGTAGAGAAATGGTTGTTACAAGTAGAAGATGTAATGATGAGCAGTTTACGTAAAGTTATAATGGACTCTAACGCTGCCTACAGTACAACACCTCGTAATCAATGGGTAGTGGACTGGCCTGGTCAAGTTGCCATCTGTGTAGGCTCTATATGGTGGACATCAGAAGTAACAGAATCAATGAAGGAACCAGATGGAGTAAAGGTTGGTGCATTGTATTTTTCTCTAGTCACATAGTCTATAAATAAACTCTTCATGGATACCAAGATTAAATTTTGTATTTATGCCAGACGCATGTTTCCTCTACAAATGACTCATCAGTAACGCTCGAATCCAAAAAGTTTAAAAGGTCAAATAAAGTATGAAGTTGAAGAGCATTGAGTATCCTGATCAATTTAAATGTGTTCACTTTGTTATGCTGTTGTGGACTATTCACATCAGTATGCAAGCTCTTTGAATTAAACCTGGTGTTATAGAAGTTGTAGATATATACAATAATAGTAAATTATAATTCCTGTTTTTATTAAAAAGTATATTCTCTTTCACAGAAATACCATTTAAAGTGTAATGGCCAGATCGACCAGATTGTCCAATTGGTGAGAGGTAAACTAGATGCTGGAATAAGAGTAACCCTTGGAGCTTTGACTGTAATTGATGTACATGGTAGGTTTTCATATGATGATTTATCAAAAATATGTGAATTTGGTTTACGATATGAGGGTTGTATCACATAAATGCATGTCAAAGAGGCGCAATATTCATATGAATACAGCTAGTATGATAATTTAAAGGGTTTGTAGGTTTATACAATTCACTTTTTACATAATAGATGTTTTATAAACATAATATAAGAATGATTAATATGAAAAATACACTGCTGTAATGAAAGGTTTACAGTTAATATTGAAATAAAGTGTTCCATCGAATTATCAGAGTGGAAGGTATGCTTCCATTTGAAATATCTTAAATACACTTTTCTGACATTGAAACAGCAGCCCAATAACACAAAATAGTTAATGGTCAACATATAGTATCCAACAAAAATCAAGCATTAAATATTTTAACTAGAAAATGACAATAGAATTATTACTATTTTTCAGCTCGTGATGTTGTTGCCCAGATGGCCAAAGACAATGTATGCAGTCCCTTTGATTTTGATTGGCTAGCTCAGTTACGTTATTACTGGGAAGATGATGTGATTGTTAGAATGATAACCACAGATATCAAATATGGTTATGAGTATCTTGGTAACTCAGGACGTTTGGTCATTACACCACTGACAGACAGATGTTACAGGTGAGTTAGGATTCTGATCATGATCAATATCTTTTCAGTTAAGTTTCTAGCATCATGCTTTTTTCTATGTCACAGTAATTTGAATATTTTAATGATTGATAAATCTTGATTTCTAAAATTGAGAATGGAAATGGTGAATGTGTCAAAGAGACAACAACCCAACCATAGAACAGCAGCAGAAGGTCACCAACAGGTCTTCAATGCAGGGAGATATTTCCAAACCCGGAGGTGTCCTTCAGCTGTTCGGTCTGAATTTGTGATCTCTATTGTTTAAACAGCAGCTGTATTTTATTCTAACTCATTGGGAGGTTTATCACTGCAAAATCCTACAGTTTCTTTATAATGGTTACTTAATGATATTCAGAAATTGTTATATTTACTGACATTAAACATTGTCTGTTTGACTTGTATTTTATCACAGAATTTGTATTTATGCAAATAAAATATTTTTAAAACTAAACATTGTATAAAAAAATGAGAAGTGGTATGATTGAACATGAGAGAACTATCCACCAAAGTAAAAATTAAGTGGTAATAAGCTTGGCCTTCAACAATGAGGGAGGGGGGAAATACAGAATTATTAGCTATTATGGTGTTAACATGAAAAATGTAAAACAATTTAAAAGAGAAGCCTAACAGCCAAATTTATAACAAAACAATTGCATTGTTTTCAGAACATTAATGGGAGCTTTGAAATTATTCCTTGGTGGAGCCCCTGAAGGTCCAGCCGGTACAGGGAAGACAGAGACTTGTAAAGATTTAGCCAAAGCTGTTGCTAAACAGGTAAAGTTCATAATTTCCATTTTAAAGTTTCAAGTTAATTTAACAGATTTTTTTTCTCGTCACTTTAAATTTGTGAAACCATAACATAGAGCAAGTCTAACACACTGAAAAAAAGTTTGCCTTCAGTAAGCTAACTTTTTTTTTCTTTTTTTTCTACAGATTAACATATTTTAAAGGTTATAACGACTAAAATTTTATTTTGGAGCTAAAGTGTTTATTTCATGTAAATTTAATTTCTTAAATGAAACCCTGATTTATACCTGTTTATATTTTAGTGTGTGGTATTTAACTGTTCAGATGGTTTGGATTACAAGGCCATGGGTAAATTCTTCAAAGGTTT
Source organism: Mytilus trossulus (assembly GCF_036588685.1). Classification (NCBI taxonomy): domain Eukaryota; kingdom Metazoa; phylum Mollusca; class Bivalvia; order Mytilida; family Mytilidae; genus Mytilus; species Mytilus trossulus. The sequence goes on from NC_086379.1 coordinate 74,178,886, forward strand.
AGCCCAGGCCGGTGCATGGGCATGTTTTGATGAGTTTAATCGTATAGAGTTGGAAGTATTGTCTGTTGTGGCCCAACAAATTCTAAGTATCCAACAGGCTGTAGCAGCAGGACTAAAGAGATTTATATTTGAAGGGACAGAATTAGCTCTTAATCCTTCCTGTACATGTTTTATTACCATGAACCCTGGTTATGCTGGCCGACAGGAATTACCTGATAACCTTAAGGTTTGTATTTCAACATTGGAAAAAGCACAAAAGTGTGTAGTTAAAGCTGAAATAGACAACAAAATTAACCAATTTTTTTAACCATAGAAACTAACGGAAAGAAAAAAACAAATACAACTTGATGATGTTCCTTATGTGATCTTTGATAAATATGAAAAAGTTTTTTGTTACTGGTAGTTTTGTAGTGTTAAGAATCATCTGTAAGTCAGTAACATTTTATAAAAATCTTTTTTATTTCACTGAAAGAAACACAAAACTAGATAAGAAATACATATCGAAAGTCAAATGTTTATTATATATAACAATATTAAATCAATCCTTTTTAGGTGTTATTCAGAACAGTAGCTATGATGGTGCCAGACTATGGTATGATTGGAGAGATCTCATTGTACTCTATGGGATTTGTAGATGCAAGAAGGTAAGATATAGATATTTACCATGGCTATCACTTAGATTGTAATACATTTTCTTTTTATCTACATTTCAGCTTGATGTTCAAAGATGTGTTAAACATATTTTTTTTTTAATCTATCCAACAAAGACCCATGGACAAGAGTGGAAACAATAACAGGTCTCTGTATGGCCTTCAACAATGAGCACCACACATACTATACTGTAAGCTATTAAAGGCCCAAGGATGATGAATAAAGTTAAGCCATGTTATGTCCAATAAGCTGTTTTACTAAAAACAAAAAAAACTAAAAAAACGTAGATGCTGAAATGATAGAACTTATGATTTTTGTTACATTATTTTCTTAACTGAATGGTTGAGAAGCTTCAATATTCTTTATGTTTATTCCAACTTTTGATTTCAGTTTGGCAAACAAAATTGTCGCAGTATACACATTGTGTTCTGAACAATTGTCATCACAGCACCATTATGATTATGGAATGAGAGCTGTCAAATCAGTATTGACTGCTGCTGGTAACCTGAAACTGAAGTACTTAGAAGAAGAGGAACCAGTCCTTCTTCTGAAAGCCATCATGGATGTCAATCTTCCTAAATTCTTAGCACAGGATGTACCTCTGTTTGAGGGTATTATTTCTGATCTGTTCCCTGGTGTGGAATGCCCTAAGCCTGATTATGGTTTATTCATGGAGGCACTTAAAGACAATACAGTAAAGAGGCATCTACAACCACATCCATGGTTCTTGGATAAAATTATTCAGGTGATAATTGTTATAATGATTTACTGTAACTTTTGATGTATATTTTTAATAGTTATTTTAGTGAGTAACTGTTTAAGAATAAACTAAGATCTAAGAGATTGATAGTTAAAAGTTTACATACAATATTCATGCAATAAACCTTGTATTGTATAGAGAAGCTTGATTAACTGTTTAAATTATTCGTCACTGATGATGTCAATGATTTGAAGCTAAAATTGCACTCCTGCAATATGTTTAAATGTTGCAAATGATTTTTTGGAGGAGATTATAATGTTGCTATGCAATATAAAATTGGAAAAAGGAAATGGGGAATGTGTCAAAGCCACAACATAGAGCAGCCAACAGCCGAAGCCCACCAATTGGAATCCAATATCCATTTATAGATATGATATGTTAGCTTACAAAATTCCTGTGACACATCTTAGATACACATATAAAAGTTAAGGTTACCCATACAGGCTTGGAGCTTTTTCACGATTAAAAATAATGAAATGAATAATATATTTGACAGGTATATGAGATGATTTTGGTACGACATGGTTTGATGATAGTAGGAGAACCATTAGGTGGTAAAACACAGGGATGGCAAGTGTTAGCTGATGCCCTCTCAGATCTACATGCTTCAGGACTCTACCCTGAGTCTAAGACAATATACAGAATAATCAACCCTAAAGCTATCACCATGGGCCAGCTGTATGGATGTTTTGATCCAGTATCTCATGAATGGACTGATGGTATTATATTTATTTAATTTAATCGTTATTTTGCATATGTTTTATATACCACTTCAAGCTTGAATATTTAACCAGGATTTAAGCATACATTTGTGTTATACGAGTTAAATAATTGGTTGAGACACAAAAGATAAAGAAAAGTTTGTTATTTTTATGAACTTTTTTCTAAAACTTTACGCATAAGCTAAAAATGAAATGTTGTACCTGTTTTTGTAGCATTTGTGCAGATATTTGAAACACAGCTATTTATATTTAATATTGCAAATTTTGGATGATCATAAGACATATTTTTATGTTTCAGGTGTACTTGCTAATACATTCAGAGAATATGCCAGTAATCCAAATGAAGACAGGAAGTGGATTCTATTTGATGGACCTGTGGATGCTGTGTGGATAGAAAACATGAACACTGTATTGGATGATAACAAAAAGGTTTATTAATTTCTATTTGTTTTTACAAAAAATATTGATTATTTATTTTCTAGTGAAAAAAATCTTCACTATCATTATGTATAAAAATGTATCAAAAATAGGATTAAGTTTATAAAATTTCAAACTGTTCTTTATCCAAGAACTGCACATTAAAGTCTCAATCTTAGGACAATAAGGAAAGAGACAGTGAAAAATAAAGGATAGTAGATTTAGACAGTGGTTATATTGATAGGCATTTTATAGAAAATGTTAAATGAATTGCTGGTGTTATTATGATACACAGTGGAATATCTAAAATGACAGTATTGTGTTGTTTATTTTTACAGCTATGTTTGATGAGTGGTGAAATTATTCAGATGTCTAATGTCATGAACCTGATATTTGAGCCTGCTGATTTAGAACAGGCTTCCCCTGCTACCGTCAGTCGATGTGGTATGATCTACTTAGAACCCCACCAGCTGGGCTGGAGACCATTCAAAGAATCGTATATGATGTATGAACTTCCCCATAACTTATCACAGGAAGATAAAGACCTAGTGAATGACTTGTTTGAGTGGTTAATTGACCCATGTTTATACTTTATTCATAAGAAATGTAAAGTGTTTATGACGACATCAGACATGCATCTGGTTCAGTCTTTGATGAGGCTGTATACATGTCTATTGGACGAGATTAAAGATACATGTGTTAAAATGGAGAAAAGTGACGAACAAGAAGAACAAACAGATATACTTACAAAACAACAGGTACATTTTTATATCAAATATATTTCTGTGTTCATTTGTGTTTATATTTCAATACTTTAATTTTGGATGTAACACGTCTTCTGATTGGCTGACAGTGTTTTGTCTATCAGCTCATTGACGTAATTTTGTCATGTGACTTTGACGTCATCAACATGTTTTCCTGTTTTTCTTCCGCTTGAAATGGAATGACTGTATTTTTTTTCTCTGTCTATTCGAAATAGCATGAAAAATGAAGTGCACATTTTGAAATAAGCCGATAAGTGGTATTCAGTGTTCACAATATTTTTGATGTTATTTCTTCATATATAGAAAAAAAATTATTGAAGTCATTCCTTAAATAAAACAGGAAATAGAATTTAGGAAATGGTGATTCATGTAGCTCCTACTGCTGTCAAATATTCTCAACATTCAAAAAACATTGCTTGGTTTGGCAAATAAATAGAAGAAGAAAATTACATGATGTAAATTTAAAATATTAGAAATACAAATCAACATATGAATTTTACACTATAAAAGATGACAATAACTGCTTTTATATTTCAGATAACATTATGGTTACAAGGATTGTTTTTGTTCTCCTAGATCTGGACTGTATACCAAGAGATAACAATAACTGCTTTATATTTCAGATAACATTATGGTTACAAGGATTATTTTTGTTCTCCTAGATCTGGACTGTATACCAAGAGATAACAATAACTGCTTTATATTTCAGATAACATTATGGTTACAAGGATTGTTTTTGTTCTCCTTGATCTGGACTGTATACCAAGAGATAACAATAACTGCTTTATATTTCAGATAACATTATGGTTACAAGGATTATTTTTGTTCTCCTTGATCTGGACTGTATACCAAGAGATAACAATAACTGCTTTATATTTCAGATAACATTATGGTTACAAGGATTATTTTTGTTCTCCTTGATCTGGACTGTATACCAAGAGATAACAATAACTGCTTTATATTTCAGATAACATTATGGTTACAAGGATTATTTTTGTTCTCCTAGATCTGGACTGTATACCAAGAGATAACAATAACTGCTTTATATTTCAGATAACATTATGGTTACAAGGATTGTTTTTGTTCTCCTTGATCTGGACTATATACCAAGAGATAACAATAACTGCTTTTATGTTTCAGATAACATTATGGTTACAAGGATTATTTTTGTTCTCCTTGATCTGGACTGTATACCAAGAGATAACAATAACTGCTTTATATTTCAGATAACATTATGGTTACAAGGATTATTTTTGTTCTCCTTGATCTGGACTGTATACCAAGAGATAACAATAACTGCTTTATATTTCAGATAACATTATGGTTACAAGGATTATTTTTGTTCTCCTTGATCTGGACTGTATACCAAGAGATAACAATAACTGCTTTATATTTAAGATAAGATTATGGTTACAAGGATTGTTTTTGTTCTCCTTGATCTGGACTGTATACCAAGAGATAACAATAACTGCTTTATATTTCAGATAACATTATGGTTACAAGGATTGTTTTTGTTCTCCTTGATCTGGACTGTATACCAAGAGATAACAATAACTGCTTTATATTTCAGATAACATTATGGTTACAAGGATTATTTTTGTTCTCCTTGATCTGGACTGTATACCAAGAGATAACAATAACTGCTTTATATTTCAGATAACATTATGGTTACAAGGATTATTTTTGTTCTCCTTGATCTGGACTGTATACCAAGAGATAACAATAACTGCTTTATATTTCAGATAACATTATGGTTACAAGGATTATTTTTGTTCTCCTTGATCTGGACTGTATACCAAGAGATAACAATAACTGCTTTATATTTCAGATAACATTATGGTTACAAGGATTATTTTTGTTCTCCTTGATCTGGACTGTATACCAAGAGATAACAATAACTGCTTTATATTTCAGATAACATTATGGTTACAAGGATTATTTTTGTTCTCCTTGATCTGGACTGTATACCAAGAGATAACAATAACTGCTTTATATTTCAGATAACATTATTGTTACAAGGACTGTTTTTGTTCTCCTTGATCTGGACTGTATACCAAGAGATAACAATAACTGCTTTATATTTCAGATAACATTATGGTTACAAGGATTGTTTTTGTTCTCCTTGATCTGGACTGTATACCAAGAGATAACAATAACTGCTTTATATTTCAGATAACATTATGGTTACAAGGATTATTTTTGTTCTCCTTGATCTGGACTGTATACCAAGAGATAACAATAACTGCTTTATATTTCAGATAACATTATGGTTACAAGGATTATTTTTGTTCTCCTTGATCTGGACTGTATACCAAGAGATAACAATAACTGCTTTATATTTCAGATAACATTATGGTTACAAGGATTGTTTTTGTTCTCCTTGATCTGGACTGTATACCAAGAGATAACAATAACTGCTTTATATTTCAGATAACATTATGGTTACAAGGATTATTTTTGTTCTCCTTGATCTGGACTGTATACCAAGAGATAACAATAACTGCTTTATATTTCAGATAACATTATGGTTACAAGGATTGTTTTTGTTCTCCTTGATCTGGACTGTATACCAAGAGATAACAATAACTGCTTTATATTTCAGATAACATTATGGTTACAAGGATTGTTTTTGTTCTCCTTGATCTGGACTGTATACCAAGAGATAACAATAACTGCTTTATATTTCAGATAACATTATGGTTACAAGGATTGTTTTTGTTCTCCTTGATCTGGACTGTATACCAAGAGATAACAATAACTGCTTTATATTTCAGATAACATTATGGTTACAAGGATTGTTTTTGTTCTCCTTGATCTGGACTGTATACCAAGAGATAACAATAACTGCTTTATATTTCAGATAACATTATGGTTACAAGGATTGTTTTTGTTCTCCTTGATCTGGACTGTAGGAGGAACTATTGCTGATGATGGACGTAAACTGTTTGATACGTTCTTCAGAAATATTGTCAGTGGTGTAGATCCTGATCATCCCAAACCAAAGTCAATCAAAATAACCAAGGTCAGTCACCAATCAATTCATCACACTCTTTATAAACTTACTGCATCATATTCTGGAATTTCTCTTTTTTACTTTTCTTGCGTAGAATTGTAATGTTTTGACATGCTGCACAAGATCAAATTGCTCACACATAATTTAGATTTTTTTTTTTAAGTAGAACATATGATTCATGTAGTTTGCCATTTTATTTTTAATATATGTTACATAATGGTTGATTAATTATGCTGAAACATTTAAAAAAAAAATGATCATGTAAATTTATTAAACGGCTGTGCATAAATAAAAATGTATTTTGTTTGATGATTTCAGAGTAACATGATTCCAGAGAGATCCTCAATATACGATTTCTGCTTTGAGAAGAAAGCCAGTGGTAACTGGATTGAATGGATGGACACATTAGATAAAAATAAACTGATAATTCCAAAGGATGCTAAGGTAAGACTATCCCTCAATTACAGATGTTTAAAAAGTATTACTGTAAATTAAGAAATTATTTGGGATAATTGCGACAGGGTTATAATCGCAATAATTGACACTGGCATTTTCATATTTTTGATTAAAATTAAACAGGATTTTTCTCAATATTGCAAAATTTTTATATTGCATTTTAGTCTAACATGACAAAATCACAATAATAAATGAATTCAATAATTTCTGAATTAACAGTAATAAAACAATATATTTTGAGAAAATCATATAACTGGTAAGAAGTAATGTGTTACTTGTATACAGATAGCCAAAATCTTTTCTCACTACTAGTCCAAAGACAAATTTTCCATCAATTTTTGTATGTGTCTCACTTACTAGTCCAAATAAAGTTTGACTAGTCTGGGTCATTGGACTTATTACTAACAGTGCTAACAATCCTTTGAAGTTTCCTCATTCAAAGTTATATACTGTATGTTACTGCCATTTTAGTAACTGATACAACTCCATGCTTCTCATATATGTATATTTTTGTAGATTAATGAAGTAATTATACAGACTACAGACACAGCTAGACAAGCTTTCTTCCTGACTACATACCTTCCACATTCACAGCCCATGTTGTTTGTTGGGCCCACTGGTACAGGAAAATCTGCTATTACAAATGGCTTCCTTCTAGATCTACCTAAAGATTTGTAAGTTTTATCAATGATTTGAGAAAAAAAATAACATATATCTAATTTATAGCTGATAGTAACACTAAATTTATTTATTTTGTGGTTTCCTGTCTTCTTTTTGATTTCAACTTCATAGTTTTCTACAAAGCAAGACTATTGGAGTATTCTGAGCTTTTGGGTTTATCTGCCACCGTGTCTTTTAAAGACCTCATTGATTTACAGCGATTAAACTTAGTGATTAGATTGTTGTTCTAGGATTGATTGACACCACCCAAAACAAGAAGAACATATTTAAGGATACTGGTTCTCACATTATATATCAAATATGTGTCACAAAAGACAACAACACATATTCCTTGATTTCAATACAACTGTGAATACCTAGCGGTATCCACTCGTTTTTACCTTCCCACACAATCACCACTTCAGGTGTTGGTTCACTTGATAGAATTACATTATGTTTCAAAGTTAATTTTCCTTTTCCTTTGAATCAAATACTGCCTATGCTAACCAATAATTTTTATGTTTATACAATAGTTGAAACATAGATAAATGTTTACTTGAAAACATTCTACATTTTTGTTATACTTTTATAGGTATATGCCAAATTGTATCAATTTCTCAGCCAGAACATCAGCCAATCAGACACAAGATATTGTAATGGCTAAACTTGACAGGTAAGAGTTAAATTATTGATCTAAATGAAGAAAATTAAGAATGGAAATTGGGAATATGTCAAAGAGACAACAACCCAACCAATGGGCAGTAAACAGCAGAAGGCCACCAATGGGTCTTTAACATAGTGAGAAAATCCTGCACATAGAAGACTATATATACCATCCAACATATACAGTAACTTTTGACCTTAATTACATTTCAAAAATATTATTCCAGAATCCTTTAAACCAATATTGGTATCATATTATGTTTTAATTGATTTGGAAAATTATAGTATGAATTACCATTCTAATGAAGAAAATAAACTTACAATTATCAGGAGAAGAAAAGGAGTGTTTGGTCCACCAATGGGAAAGAAATCTGTCACGTTTGTTGATGACCTGAACATGCCAGCTAAAGAGAAGTACGGAGCTCAGCCTCCTATAGAATTATTGAGGCAGTGGCTAGATCATGGACATTGGTATGACAGAAAAGATACAACTAAAGTTTTCCTAACAGACGTGGTATGTATCAGACAAAAATCTTGCAAATTCCTATAACTTTGCGATTCAGAAAGTGTGCTAATGGCACAATTTTCTTAAGCACGAAGTATTGTTTTGCTTAAAATAATTGATAGGTATATAGGATATTTAAAATGATACATCTCTTAATGTTTTTAAGTCTGAAAACCAAAATCTTTGAATTTTCATGAAACCCTCTGATGCTATAATTACATTTATTGTGACTTCTTGGATAGAAGTTTTCTAATATCTCAGCATATTCTAACCTAGCCATTGTTTAAGCAATTATCGTTTAATTTAATTTTATTTTAGTAAGAATCTAGGGCTTAAATGAAGAAAAAACTTTCAAATATATCTTTGAATGAAATTAATATTGTGTAATATGAAATATTCTGCAAACGTTTCATAGATAATAAGATTGAGAATGGAAATAGGGAGTGTGTCAAAAGTGACTACAGTAATCATACTTCTGATACTTAACTGTATTTCTATACTTCTGTTAAGTAAATATATCTATTTTTCAGCTACTTGTAGCAGCTATGGGTCCACCTGGTGGAGGTAGGAACGATATTACAAGTCGTTTTACCAGACATTTGAATGTTGTATCGATAAATGAGTTCGATGATTCAACAATGACCAGAATCTTCACATCAATTACAGATTGGCATTTTGCCAATTTTGAAGGATCATTTGTAAGGAATGGAAAGGTGAGATCATTATTGGATGTAAAATAAATTAAGAAAATTCCACATTTCAAATTTCATTTATTTTTTTTAAGTTTTGTCCCCTCCTTTCAAATGTTTGTATTATGATTTATAAACTGGTCCAGTACTTCTTCTTGGCTAGATTGGCAGAAAACCAATTTAATAACTTGGTGTGGCATGTATGAATATAAGAAATAACAAGAAAGTTTGGAACACTGATAATTAAGAATGGAGTGAAGGGCTACACTGAAACATTGTATGTCTATGCAGTTTCTGATGCTGATAATTGAGTCTGTTTTTTCTTTCCTCATTAAATTAAATATTTAAACTTTTTTTTATCTATTCCAGCTATTGGTAGCTGCCACAATGGGAGTATACAAGGAAGCTGTTTTAAATTTCCTTCCAACTCCAGCTAAGAGTCATTACGTGTTCAATTTAAGAGACTTTGCTCGTGTAATTAGAGGTGTATTGCTAGTTCCATCAACCCATTTACAGGAAGCAGATAAACTAATGCGTTTGTGGGTGCATGAAGTTTACAGAGTATTCTATGATCGTCTTATTGATCATGAAGACAGGTAAAATCAAGGGTTTTTTCCACCAATTATTTTGATATTGTAGATTTGAATATACTGAATTGTTTTGTCAAGGACAGGGTAATCAACACTGAATGGGAATTTTCAAGCATGTCCAATATTGATTAAATGAAATAGTTTAAAAGAAGCTTTTTTTAGCTCACCTGGCCAAAAGGCCAAGTGAGCTTTTCTCATCACTTGGCGTCCGGCGTCGTCGTCGTCCTGCGTCCGGCGTCATTAACTTTTACAAAAATCTTCTCCTCTGAAACTACTGAACCAATTCAAACCAAACTGTATCTGATTGATTCCTAGGGTATCTAGAATAAAGTTTGTGTTTTAATTTCCATTTCATCAAAAAACATGGCCGCCATGGCTAAAAATAGAACATAGGGGTAAAATGCAGTTTTTGGCTTATAACTCAAAAACCAAAGCATTTAGAGCAAATCTGACATGGGGTAAAATTGTTAATCAGTTCAAGATCTATCTGCCCTCAAATTTTCAGATGAATCAGACAACCCATTGTTGGGTTGCTGCCCCTAAATTGGTAATTTTAAGGAAATTTTGCTGTTTTTGGTTATTATCTTGAATACTATTATAGATGGATATAAACTGTAAACAGCAATAATGTTCAGCAAAGTAAGATTTACAAATAAGTCAACATGACCAAAATGGTCAGTTGACCCCTTTAGGAGTTATTGCCCTTTATAGTCAATTTTTAACCATTTTTCATAGATCTCCATGATCTTTTACAAAAATCTTCTCCTCTGAAACTACTGAACCAATTTAAACCAAACTTCATCTGATTGATTCTTAGGGTATCTAGAATAAAGTTTGTGTTTTAATTTCCATTTCATCAAAAAACATGGCCGCCATGGCTAAAAATAGAACATAGGGGTAAAATGCAGTTTTTGGCTTATAACTCAAAAACCAAAGCATTTAGAGCAAATCTGACATAGGTTAATTTGTTTATCAGGTCAAGATCTATCTGCCTTGAAATTTTCAGATGAATCAGACAACCCATTGTTGGGTTGCTGCCCCTAAATTGGTAATTTCAAGGAAATTTTACTGTTTTAGGTTATTATATTGAATATTATTATAGATGAATATAAACTGTAAACAGCAATAATGTTCAGAAAAGTAAGATTTACAAATAAGTCAAATGACCAAAATGGTCATTTGACCCCTTTAGGAGTTATTGCTCCTCTGAAACTACTTGGCCAAATTAATCCAAACTTGGCCACAATAATTTTTGGGGTATTTATTTAAAAAAATGTGTCCGGTGACCCGGCCATCTAACCAAGATGGCCGCCACGGCTAAAAATAGAACATGGAGGTTAAATGCAGTTTTTGGTTATTACTCAAAATTCAAAGCATTTAGAGCAAATCTGACATGGGGTAAAATTGTTTATCTGGTCAAGATCTATCTGCCCTGAAATTTTAAAATGAATGGGACAACCCGTTGTTGGGTTGCTGCCACTGAATTGTTGATTTTAAGGAAATTTTGCTGTTTTTGGTTATTATCTTGAACATTATTATAGATAGAGATAAACTGTTAACAGCAATAATGTTCAGCAAAGTATGATTTACAAATAAGTCAACATGACCGAAATGGTCAGTTGATCTCTTTAGGAGTTATTGCCCTTTATAGTCCATTTTTAACCATTTTTCGTTAATCTTAGTAATCTTTTACAAAAAATCTTCTCCTGTGAAACTACTTGGCCAAATTAATCCAAACTTGGCCACAATCATTTTTGGGGTATTTAGTTAAAAAAATGTGTCTGGTGACCCGGCCATTCAATCAAGATGGTCGCCATGGCTAAAAATAGAACATAGGGGTAAAATGCAGTTTTTGGCTTATAACTCAGAAACCAAAGCATTTAGAGCAAATCTGACTTGGGGTAAAATTGTTTATCAGGTGAAGATATACCTGCTCTAAAAAATTTAGATGAATTGGACAACCTGTTGTTGGGTTGCTTCTCCTAAATTGGTAATTTTAAGGAAATTTTGCTGTTTTTGGTTATTATCTTGAATAATATTATAGATAGAGATAACCTGTAAACAGCAATAATGCTCAGAAAAGTAAGATTAACAAATAAGTCGATATGACTGAAATGGTCAATTGACCCCCTAAGGAGTTATTGTCCTTTATAGTCAATTTTTTTAACCATTTTCATAAAATTTAGAAATTTTTACTAACATTTTCCACTTAAACTACTGGGCCAAGTTCAATATAGATAGAGATAATTGTAAGCAGCAAGAATGTTCATCAAAGTAAGATGTACAAACACATCACCATCACCAAAACACAATTTTGTCATGAATCCATCTGCTTTCTTTGTTTATTGTTCTCATAAACCAAGGTGAGCAACACAGGCTCTTTAGAGCCTCTAGTTTGGAATATTAGATGTATGTTTTGATAGAATTATGTTTTGTGTTGACTTGGAAATCAATATATTTCAATGCAATCAATGTATTGTATTTTGTATTAATAGTAGTAGATTCTTTTATATTGCTACCACTGCTTCTACAGAAACATATTGGAAATCTGAATGAGGTTTATATTTTCATGTATAATTGAATGCAATATTATAAAAAAGACACATCAGATGCAGTTTGTAAAAGAAAAACACACCAAATGCAATGTGTAGAAGAAAAAACAAAACATTCTTTAATTTAAGAAAAAACAAAAAATAAATCTTTATTTTAATTTAAGAAAAAACAAAAAATAGTTCTTTTAATTTGTTTTCTTTCAGGGAAATGTTTTTCAAGATAGTTAAGGAACAATGTTCAAATAGTTTTAAGATGAACATAGATAAAATCCTTGGACATTTATCAGCTAGCGGAACTGTTGTAGATGAAAACATTCGTAGTTTGTTCTTTGGAGATTACATGATTGCTGAAAATAAAGTGTACGATGAAGTTACAGACTTAAAACAATTAACAGAAGTCATAGAAAAGTAAGTCTTAGTTATATTGTTATCAAAGCTACCCAGATTATAATTCAGTTAGCCAGACGCGTGTTTCATTTACATAAGTCTCATCAGTGACACTCATATCAAGATATTAATAAAGCCAAACGAGTACAAGATTGCAGAGCATTGAGGATCCAAAATTCCAAAAAGTTGTTAGATAACAGAGAGTTTGTTTATTTGTCTGATATTCGTAGTATATTTCTAAAAGACATGGACATTAGTTGTTTGGCTTTGATTTTCATTGGTCATTATGGTGGAAATTGTACCAATTAAAATATGTAATAAAATTCACCAAAATATATTTACGAAGAAAATGTAAGATTGAAAGAATTTTTAGGGTTGTATGAATTTTTTTTTATCTGTTTTATATTTGGCATGGGCATACAGTTTAAGTATAGATGTTTCACATACCTATCTTTATATTTCTATATTTTGACAGCTATTTAGATGAATACAACATGATCAGTAAGGCACCAATGAGACTAGTTATGTTTAAGTTTGCCATTGAACACATATCTCGTGTCTGCAGAGTACTACTTCAGGATAATGGTCACATGTTACTTGTTGGTATGTATAACTATTATCAATGTTTTTTTGTATGTCTCATTATCCATTATTTATGGTTCTAGTATAGAATAGTACAAATATGACTACAATGATTTCTTTTTATTTTGATAATTGTTCTGTTTTGAGATATGTGCCAGCTATAATTTTAAGGCCTAGGAATTAAAAAAAATGTATTTATCTAACTTGCACCTACCATAATGTTCTGTAAGTAAGGTATGATTGCCAATGAGGCAACTTTTCACAAGAGACCAAATGAAGTAGAAATTATAAACTAATATAGAAGATGAAATCTTGTCTATATTTTAATTATACCCCCGCTTTAAAAAAAGGGGGGTATACTGTTTTACCTCTGTCTGTCCGTCAGTCCGTCCGTCTTATACCCCCGCTTAAAAAAAAGGGGGGGTATACTGTTTTACCTCTGTCTGTCCGTCAGTCCGTCCGTCAGTCCTTCAGTCCGTCCTTCAGTCCGTCAGTCAGTCCGTCCCATGAAACTTTCGTCACATTTTTCTCAGGAACTACAATACAAGGATTTCTGAAATTTGGTTTCATGGTTTATCTAAGTCAGCTATACCGTGTGATGCGTTTTCAGATTGATCACTTGACAACTTCCTGTTTACCGAACACTTGTATGATTTTACACATGATAGCCAAGTTTAAAATTTTAATCACATTTTTCTCAGGAACTACAATACACTGATTTCTGAAATTTGGTTCCAGGGTTTATCTAAGTCAGCTTTACCGTGTGATGCGTTTTCAGATTGATCACTTGACAACTTCCTGTTTACCGAACACTTGTATGATTTTACACATGATAGCCAAGTTGAAAATTTTCGTCACATTTTTCTCAGGAACTACAATACAAGGATTTCTGAAATTTGGTTTCAGGGTTTATCTAAGTCAGCTTTACTGTGTGATACGTTTTCAGATTGATCACTTGACTACTTCCTGTTTACCGAACACTTGTATGATTTTACACATGATAGCCAAGTTGAAAATTTTCGTCACATTTTTCTCAGGAACTACAATACAAGGATTTTTGAAATTTGGTTTCAGGGTTTATCTAAGTCAGCTATACGGTGTGATGCGTTTTCAGATTGATCACTTGACAACTTCCTGTTTACCGAACACTTGTACGATTTTACACATGATAGCCAAGTTGAAAATTTTCGTCACATTTTTCTCAGGAACTACAATACAAGGATTTCTGAAATTTTGTTTCAGGATTTATATAAGTCAGCTATACCGTGTGATGCGTTTTCAGATTGATCACTTGACAACTTCCTGTTTACCGAACACTTGCATATTTTTACACTATTAATATTATCCACTTGCGGCGGGGGTATCATCAGTGAGCAGTAGCTCGCAGTTTACTTGTTTTTAACTGTCTTACATAAATTGTACATTAATTGATACGATTTTGTAGGTATTGGTGGTAGTGGACGACAGAGTGCTGTAAAACTGGCCACTTTTATGGCAGACTTTGATATGTTCATGATAGAAATTACAAAGAATTATACTACTACAGAATGGAGAGAAGATATCAAGAAAGTATGTGGCAGATATAATTATATATGTAGAACAGGAATTTGTATTTAATACTCTGTGTGAATGAAGATTACTATAAATATAAATACTGTTATAAAAAGTCCTGCTGTTATATGATCCCCTCACAAACAAACAACTCCCTAACTGATAATAAAAAAAGCAATTTTGTTAAAAAAAGTTGAAATTTACATTTCAAAACTTATTTTCTTTGATCATGCCATAAGGGTCAATGCATTTCTTTTGTTATGGTTTGAATCAAAATAGAAACCAATCTTATTGTCATGCTTAAATGTAAATGAACTTTTCAGTATTACTAGGCAAAATAAAATTGAAAATGGAAATGGGGAATGTGTCAAAGAGACAACAACCAGACCCAAGAGCAGATAACAGCCAAAGGCTGCCAATGGGTCTTAAATGCAGCTAGAAACTCCTGCACCCAAAGGCACGCTTCAGCTGGCCCCTAAAGCCTATTTCTACTATTTGTTTAGTTTGAAACATTATTTTAATTTCTCTTGTAGCTTCTTATAAAAGCTGGAGCAGATGGTAAACCAATGGTATTTTTGTTTGCTGATACTCAAATTAAAGATGAATCTTTTATGGAGGATATTAGTATGATATTAAACACTGGTGATGTTCCTAATATCTTTGCCTCAGATGAGAAAGCTGAATTAATAGAGAAAATGCAGGCTGTTGCTAGACAAGAGGTAATATAATCTTTTCTGTTTGGATTTCCCATGTACTTTGTGATAGATATATTAGGAGTGTTGTTGGTCAATGGATAAAAAAATAAAAAATTGAGAGCTCATGCAATTACTAAAACTTGATAAACTAACATTAATGGATGTGATGTGAAGTGTTGTGTGTTTAGTGTAGTAATTAATATGTGCATCACTACAGTTTTTATCTTGATTATTATAAATGTTGCAAAATGCAAGAAATAGGAATGATAATCCAAGGACAAAAGTATTGATTATTTGTTGAAAAAAGCTTTAAAAAAAATTAGAAGTAAGAAAACTTGAAAAGTCATATCTTGTTTTCTAAAATTTCAGTCCGGCAAATCCATTGTGCTGGATCTTATTTTCATGGTTCAACTTTTTAAATAAACTGTAATGTTTTTGCGCAAGTGATTTTCTCACTTATTATGAGTAATGAGCTGAAATTTTATTAAACAAGGATTGTTTCAAAGTTCTTTTTGATGCTCTATGAAATTTGTAGGACACTGTAAAAAGATAAATAAACAAAATAAAATTCAATTATGAAATACCAACAAACCCTGAGTTGATAAAATACTATAAATGAATGTTTTAGGAAATTACTGCAGCTGCCAAAGCTAAGGAGGCCAAAGAGACTGGCCAAACAGCTCCTCCAGAAGACAAGGCATTCATTTTAATCATACATTTTAATTCCTGATTTTGTTTATGATGCTATTCTTGGATGATTAGACATTTTTATTACTACGCATTTTGAATTAATTTAAGTAATAAGTGTCTTCTGAAATAATAAATTAACATATTGAATTTGAAAAAATAAAGAAAGTGTTGTCTTAGTGAAATAAGAAAAATGAGAATTACCAAATTTTCTTGAATAGCTATCATTTATTTTACATTATATATATTCCTCAGTTTGTTTCATATTTTTGTTCACAGCAAAAAAGTAATGGTTTTAGTAAGGAAGTTTCAGAAGATGAATATTCTTTGGTAATTCAAGCAAACCATATATTCAAACCTGACTATTCCCATTTGTTTCAGTATATATATATATCAAATGTCAGAAACTGATTGAAGTATCTCTACCAATGCCTTTCATAGCTTCAAAAGTAAAATGACCACAAAATAAGAAGATTTTTGTTCATGAATCTATTTCTAGCTGTGTAACAGATTCAAATCTGACTTTAAAACAATTCAAGGTTCTTTTCAACTTTTTTGTTTGTTTAAAATCTGTAGTCTGGAATAATGTCAATTAAAATAAAAATGACAAAATTTTAAACCCTGAATTCTTGAATTTTAGTGCCTTAAATAAAAAGGAAATCTGTCATCAGTTTTCCATTTCTTACTCTGGCGGGATGTTAAATAGATATTTCCTCAAACGTAATCATCATTACAGTCGATGCATTACTGAAACTTGATTCAATAAAATTGCAGAATTTTTATAATAAAGTTTATTTTTCTATCTGTTTTTCTTGTTCCCTCTACCATAGTAAATTTATGTTACATTCCTATTAATTTGCATTTTCAGTTATAAAATGCTATTATGTTGTGATGTTGTGAGGTGAGATATACACCAACAGTCACCACTCATACACAATTCATAGTTTTTTATGCTCCACTTCCAATAAGGGGGAGGGGTTTATATTTTCAGATCTCTGTGCTCCTCTGTTTTACAATACTATATCATGTTAAAGTTTTTGGACTTATTGAAAAATATTTGTACTGTTAGGGTTTAACCCATATTTCTGTGGTTCATTTCTATTGCCAGGGGAGATAATTCTGTACTAGATTTGATATGGGGAAAATATCAGAAAAATGATTTTTGTTTCAGGTTTTACGGTTATCAAAATATTTTGGTGATGTCAAGCCCATGGACCCCATAATTTATTTGAATTAGAACATGGCTTTGATTAGAATGTAAAAGAAAACAAAGTGACGCATGCAATGACTTCCTATTTTAAATGTTATAATTTTGTGGGAATATCTAATCAATATTCTAAATTTGCTAGATGTGTTATGCACAAAGACATGCAATGATTTAAACGTTTTGTGCACATTCTGCTTGTGTTCAATGAACTATAAACATTGAATAATCTAAATATTGTCAAAAAACATTCATGATCACAACGTTGAATGAACGCACACTATACAATATTGTATTAAGATATAACAAATAAGAGTTGCAAAGCTGATAAGTTTGTTTTCTTAATGAGGCTCTGCTTAATTTTGTTGAAATATTATAAATTTCTATGGTGAAGTATTCGGAACTGTAATTACGAATGTTTAAATATTTGTTCCAGCTATTCTAATGTCTTTTTTTTACTTTAACGATAATTTCAGGAGAAGTATTCAGTAAGTACTGTAGTAACCATGACGATACATGTCATGTGATACATTAGTCTTGTTGCATGATACTATATACAGGTCATGTGATATATTAGCTTTACAAATAGCATATTTATAAGCATGGGTGGTATATCTCAGCTTTTGAAATGCTACAGAAAGTTCAGAATTTGGCAACACCTATTTTAGCCATTTTTGTAAATAATTCATGTATATATTTATAAGTTACTTATATGTTGCCTAATTCTGAAGTTAAACAAAATACTATTGTATATTATGTCTTTAGAATCAGCACTTTAACGAACGTACACACATCTATGACGTAGACACATAGTCTTCTCAAGTTCTAGTTAACATATTATGTCAAAAAAGTATAATAAGCATGAACTAGTATATATAGAAATTACTTCTGGGTTACATATATTTATAGATTGATATGGGTCTATTCAAATAGATTTTAACTTAATTTTAAGTTAGAACTAGAAACAGCATGTTTAGTTTTAGTAAATTCTACTTATAAAATCTATTATCTTTACTTAATTTATGAAGGTAGGTTTCACATGAATTCATATATATGTATCAAATATATATATCAGAATAAGTATACTCAGTATCTGTGAAATGCAGCACTGACAGTTTATTAGTTACTTTGGATTAATTTATATTCATAGAAACCAATTTTCTTGGATTGATGAGGAATATATAGTTTTTTGTTGGTATTCCATTCCAGGGGTTTGCCTAAATCTGCATACAATCTTATGGAAAATTTCGACTACCTTTAATATTCAAATTTGTTTACTTATTTTATCAAATAGTTCATGAATATTGGTATCTCACAAATTAAAAAGAATCCACAATCCATTATATAACTGAACAAGTAAGAACTGCAAAACCAATTCTACAAAAAGAATTTTCAATATCTTTGGAGCATTATTTCTTATTGGAAGGTGTCATTATTGTCATCACTTAATTTGAGGTTCATGATGAAATCCATGTTATGATATGCAAAAAGCTGCAACTATTCATTTTAAGTGTTTGTTGATAAGTTTATATACAAATAGTGTTACATTTATTCAGTAAATTATAAAAACAACACAGATAATTATATATATATATATATGGTTTGACAAAAGAAACTTAATACATGACTTATGAACATGCATTTTATTTAGAAAAGGTTTGTAACATTCTTTAGTGACATATTGAAATTAGAAGGGACTAGAGAAAATTCTATATTTTTCGTGTCTTTTATAGTATAGTTGAATTTTAATGAAATACTTACATAGGGATAAATAATTTAATTCTCATCACAATATTTACAGGGTAAAAAGATGGATGCCACCCCCTTAGCTATGTACAACTATTTTATTGAACGTGTGAAAAAGAACCTTCACATAGTGTTAGCCATGAGTCCTATTGGAGATGCCTTCAGGAATCGTCTCAGGATGTTCCCCTCACTGATTAACTGCTGTACTATAGATTGGTTCCAGGTGAGTGGACTACAATCAATGAAAATGTCTGGAATATTGACTTAAGAACTTAATTCTAGCAATTCTTTTCTGTACTTTCGCACACAGTAGTGTACTGAAATGTAAAACTATTGATACATGTTCTATGAATCATAGAAATAAAAAGCATTTAAACTAGCAAGATGTTATTTTCTTTACACAAGTCTAACAAATTAATAACACTCAAGATATTGGTGCAGTGACAGAATGCTGTGAATTTGGACCAAGAGACTTTAGTATGTAATGGTTATGTTATTGTTTCGCTGACTTCTATGTCAGCCAAAATGTTGTCAATGTATTACAAGTAGTAAGGATGAAAGAGTTTAACACATTTGATTTGATACTTGTTTTTAAAAACATATGAAGAAGAGTTGTATATTTCCAGAGTACTAATAATACATATTTATTGTAGACATGGCCACCAGATGCTTTGGAGATGGTAGCTAATAAATTCTTAGAAGAAGTTGATTTGGATGATTCTATAAGGAAAGAGAGTGTGGTTATGTGCAAAATGTTCCATGAGAGTGTCAGAGAACTTTCTGTCAGGTATGGGATATTAAGTTAGTTGTTCTTGGTATTATAAAGACGATTCGGTTGTGATTTGCAACAAATATATATTGAATTTTACACTATATTAAAGAAAATATATATTTAGAGACTCATCTTAGAAAAATATCCATTAATAGTATCTAACCAAAAGGCAACATAAGAGTATTAAAATTAAGTTTTTGTGTTTCTTACTAGAATGTTGAATACATTTTTTTTCTTAGTTTTTAAAGTATCATTTAGTCTAAAAAGAATGAACCTGATTTTTTTTCTAATTCCATAATATTAATCATTTTTTTACTATGATTAATATTATGGAATTAGAAAAAAATCAGGTTCATTCTTTTTAGACAAAATGATACTTTAAAAACTAAGAAAAAAAATTAACTAACATATATCAGTTAAATAGATTTTAAATATCTGTATATTGCTACTTTCAGCTTTATGGACCAACTAAGAAGACATAATTATGTGACACCAACCTCATATTTAGAACTGATTATGACATTCAAGTCTCTGTTGGGTGTCAAACGTGATGAAATTCTTACCCTGAGGAATAGATATTTGGTTGGTCTTGAGAAACTTGATTTTGCTGCATCACAGGTCTCCATTATGCAGGCAGAACTTAAGGCCTTACAACCAGAGCTCATTAAAACGTCTGCCGAGACAGAGAAGTTGATGATCAAAATAGAACAGGATACTGTGGAAGTGGAAGCAAAGAAAGAAGTGGTAGCTGCTGATGAAGCTGTGGCTAATGCTGCCGCTGCTGCAGCTCAGGCTATCAAAGATGAATGTGAAAGTGAACTGGCTGAGGCTATCCCAGCTCTTGAGGCTGCAATCCAAGCCTTAAACACTCTAAAACCAGCTGATATTACATTAGTCAAATCCATGAAGGTAATTATTGATTATATGTATATAAATTATAACTCCACATCAAGGAGTTTAACAATCTGAAAGTTTTAATGGTTTTTTTTATAAACTATTCCATTTTGCAATAGAAAAATAAAAAAAATGTATTGCTTTTTGGTGTCTTCTGTATAACACTGAGAAAGTTTGATTTTTTTTTTTCAATTGATCTTGAATTAGTTAGTTGGTAGCCAAATAAATAAAAACCTCTCTAAGAATAAATGATAGAAAAGACCATCATTATTAATGATTTCTCTTCTAGAATCCCCCAGCACCTGTACGACTAGTTATGGAATCAGTATGTGTAATGATGAATGCCAAGTCGGAGAGAAAACCAGATCCAACTGGTACAGGAAAGATGGTGGAAGATTATTGGGGACCTTCTCAGAAACTTCTGGCAGATTTTAAGTTCCTGGATAGACTGAAGTCATATGATAAAGACAATATTGCTCCAGCTATTATCAAAAAGATAAGAGAAAAGTAAGATAGAGTTGATATATAGATTAAGATTTGTATATAGGGATCATTGCATCCATTCTTCTATTTGAATTTTATTTCTGATTCAATAATTGTCTAAGATTTTTTGGAGAGAAGTTTGACTAAATAATTATTTATTATTTCAGATACATAACAAACCCTGATTTTGACCCTATATTAATTAAGAATGCATCAACAGCTTGTGAAGGTCTGTGTAGATGGGTAAAAGCTATGGATATTTATGACAAAGTTGCCAAAGTTGTAGCTCCAAAGAAACTTAAGTTGGCAGAGGCTGAATCAGAATTGGCTGTTCAGATGGAAAAACTTAATGCTAAAAGAGCACAGCTCAAAGAGGTAGGTGTCATTCATTCTGACATATTTAGAGACATTTATTTTGAAGAAAAATGAAAAAAAAGCAAAAGTTGAGATTTACTTTCTGATATTCAGAATACTTTCAGATTTTTATATTTATATTGGAACTACTTTTAGTTTTTGTAGGTGAAGTAGCATAATATTTTTTTATCCTTATTGTACAGGTAACAGATAGATTACAAGCATTGAATGATGAATTTGAAGCTATGACACAAAAGAAGAAAGAATTAGAGACCAATATTGATATTTGTGAGAAGAAACTTGACAGAGCAGAGAAACTAATAGGAGGATTGGGTGGAGAGAAAGACAGATGGACAGAGGCTGCCAGATTATTGGGAGATAGATATATTAACATCACTGGTGATGTCCTTCTGTCATCTGGTTTGGTGGCATATCTTGGAGCTTTCACTGTGGATTATAGACAGGTAAACTATTATTGACCTTTGGAATCAGTTTTATGAGGAATTTCCATTTTGTCAGTATTCTAAGTTTGCAAAAATCCATACAAAGAAAAATGAACTCAAATATATGTCAGTTGATATCAGACAGACAAATGTATGAAAAAAGATTAATAATGATATATTTTTTTAATTCAGACTGCTAGAAAAGGTGATACATTTTTTTTTAATATTTTATCACCCCCTTTTTCATTTGATTTATATTAGATAAGCCCTACCATTCAAACACCCAGTGTCTAACTAGCTGGTAGATTCCAGCCTATTGTGTTTGTTGCTATTTCTGCTTGTATTTTTAAGCCATGCATTTAATTACAGGAAATAATTGCCAAGTGGCACAAAGCTTCAATTGAGCGTAACATTCCTTGTTCTGAGAACTTTTCACTGAATGCTACTCTTGGTGAACCTGTAAAGATTCGATCCTGGAATATAGCTGGACTTCCTGTAGATACCTTCAGTGTTGACAATGGTATTATTGTATCCAAGTCCAGAAGATGGCCATTGATGATTGATCCACAAGGTCAGTTACCAAAAGAAACATTTCTGTTCTTTTTTACAGAGAGTGTCACATTTTATTGGACAATTTGTCTTACAATTTAAATATTTTTAGTCTGATAATAATATGTAAAAGCTATGAGTTTATATTATAAATTCATGCAATTTACAATCCGACTTACCACTTCCAGTTTCCTTTAAGTGGATTTATGACATACAATGAATTAAAGTAGTCATTTAAATATCATTTTCTTTTGATGTGTGATAATTTTTCAGAACTATTTCTATTAGTTTCTTATATTTCAAGTGAAAAATATGAACAAAAAAATGAGGAGGGATCATCATCAATAAGACTTCATTGTACTACCAAATTTTTATGATATGAAAACTCAAGGATTTTGCTTTTATCTCATCTACATTGTTTACATTAAAAACAATATTTTCCATTTTAAACAGGACAAGCCAATAAATGGATAAAGAATATGGAGAGAGAAAACAAACTTGGAGTAATTAAACTTTCTGATGCTAATTACCTGAGAACTCTTGAGAATTCTATACAGTTTGGTACACCTGTACTACTGGAGAATGTGGGAGAGGAACTGGATCCTATACTGGAACCTATCTTACAGAAACTAACATTCAGACAACAGGGTGTAGATTATATACGTCTGGGAGACAATGTTATTGAATATTCTAAAGACTTTAAACTGTATATTACAACTAGATTCAGAAATCCACATTACTTACCAGAGATATCTGTCAAGGTAATTATACAATGATAATTCAATATTTCTCAATGTTTATTTTTAAAGTAATTTAGTAATAAAGAAACTCTTAAAACTATTGAGGGTCGTCAGTGGCCTGGCAGTGTTAAGTAGTCAAACTACTGTGTCACTAACCTCTCAACTCTGAGGTCAGTGGCCTGGAAGTCTTAAGTAGTCAAACTACTTTCTCACTAACCTCTCAACTCTGAGGTTGTGAGTTCCAATCCTGCACACAGCAGGGGTGCTCAACTCAAATCATTGGTTTTTATTGATTTTTCTGTCCAGCTTTAAAGTGGAGGTGTTATACATTGTTGCTCCTGTTTTATTTGTTTTGTTAACTGTTGAGAATTAGTTTTCTCAGTAAGACAACAAAAACGTGACAACATCTGGAGTCAACATACAGTCTGCAGTAAATCACACTTTTATCACTTCAACATCAATGACATTAAACATTAAGATATAACAAAACACACTTTCTGACAAGGTTCCTGACCTTTTCTGAGGCATACAACAATAGAGAAAAAAATAGCACTGTCCACATAGAATAAAATTACTGGAATTTACTAGTGTAAGTGAGTTGCATATATGATTTTTTAATTGTGTATTTGACAGGTATGTTTGGTTAACTTCATGATCACACCCCAAGGATTAGAAGACCAGTTGTTAGGTATTGTAGCTGCTAAAGAGAAACCTGAATTGGAAGAGAAGAAAAATCAACTCATCATAGAAAGTGCTTCAAATAAGAAACAACTCAAGGAAATTGAAGATAAAATTCTTGAAGTTTTATCATCATCAGAGGTAATTAAACAGATTAATTAACTCCTCCCCTTCAAAATAATTCAAGATACATATTTTTCGGTAAAATTTATACAATTTTCTTATTTAATTATGATAAATACAGATTTTCATCACTTGTTTTTGTAAGGACTCTTTATTGTTTTGGGTTTTTTATTTTGGCTGTCAAGGAATGTTGATAGTATGTATGCAATACCATTGTATCATCTCTTGCTTTGGTTCAACACAACATTTTTTGACTGTTTGACATGTCACATATAACATACTAGTCTTTAACAACAACAACAACAATACTTTATTTTAAGAGGGTTACACAGTTATATAACTTATCTTACTGAAGCCCTCATCATGAATACAAACAGATTACAAACATATACATTGCATACATCGGTATAAAAAGTCAAGTATGATAATAACATTCAATACAACTTTATAAAATGTCATGAAAAATAAGTATGATGACAATCAGTTTTCAATATTATTTATACAGCTAGGTTGATTTCAATAAATGATCTGTTATTTTGTATTTAAAAGAATTAACATTTACATTTGTAATATTTCTTAGCGGTATTGGCAAATTATTCCACGGTCCAGAATACATTAAAGATCTTTATTCTCTGCTTTGATTGGTTTATATACATGCACCAGAATTTTAATAAATTTGTTTTATATTTACACAGGGTAATATTCTAGAAGATGAGACCGCCATCAAGATTTTATCTTCTTCTAAAGTTCTGTCGGAAGAAATTTCTGCTAAACAAGAAATAGCAGCTGAGACAGAGAAAGAGATTGATGAAACAAGGAACGGATACAAACCTGTGGCCATCCATTCGTCTATTTTATTCTTCTGTATCTCAGATCTAGCCAACATAGAACCTATGTACCAGTATTCATTGACTTGGTTTATTAATCTGTACCTTCAGGTAAGCTGTATTTTTCATTTATTTAATCCATTTATTTACTCATTTGTAATATCGTAACTCACATTTCTGATAATATTTTCATATAGGCAAATTCAGATTTTTACTTACTGTGGATTCATTACAAATTACAAAATTAAATCTTCAACGAATGACAAATTTTCTATAGGCTTGCATGCAGTCTTTGCAAAACCATGATGATATTATTAATCCACAAACATGCAAATTTTCCTTATTCCACAAAAATCAATCCACAGTATTGACATTGTCTACAAAAAAATAAGTGTAAAATTATCTTTAGAAAACAATTAAATCTGTAATTTGTTCTTGAAAGTATTATCCACACAAGTTCTTTGTATATCAAAATATGTCAAGCTTACTGGAATATTTTTGTGAATTGAGTTTCTGAATAAAATGTTGAATTTTATTTATTTCAGTCTATAATGAACAGCAGTCCATCCAAAGTACTGGAAGAAAGAATATTTAACCTGAATGATCATTTCACAAACAGTATCTACAGGAATGTCTGTCGGTCATTATTTGAAAAAGACAAGCTGTTGTTTTCATTCCTGTTATGTATTGGTATATTGAAGGGAATGTAAGTTCATTTTTCACTTAATTTATTTTTTTTACGGCACGATCATTCCTATGTAATCATACCGTCTTTGTAAATACATTTTGTTTATGGCACGATAAATCCAATGTAATCATTCCCATGTTATAGATACCAAATATATTTCCCAGATATTTATCAATAAGGTTTTAAAAAATATGAAGCGAAAAAGGAAGTTTTAAAAGAAGATGGGTAATTTTAAATGGATTTCACTGTTTAAAGATTTCTAGTGTGAATTATAATAATAAAAAAAAACTCACAGCATACATTGTGGATAGGGTACAATTCTTGACATTTAATAAAGTGATTTTTTTACTTTCATTTTGTCTTGAAAGAGTCATAAATGAATATTTCAGCTTTCGGAAAATGTACTATAAAATGCAAAGAAGATTTGAAAAACTTAATTTCAGAACTTATTAATCTCTTGTTGTCACAATTATTGGTGTGTATTAATTATAATGTTTGTCTGCAAAACTTAAATATTGTTGTGCAGTTTTCTCTGTATTCATCAATCCTCATTCATGGCAGTCTATCATCCTATAATAGTGATTACAATAGAAAAAAATCAATTTTGAAATGCTTGTGTAGGTTTCTTGTTCTTCATGAGAATTACAAATATGCTACTTCTGGAACTGCTGTTTACAAAGAATGCACTTTAAATTAAAATTGTGAAGTCTGCTTAATTGCTTATTCCATGGTATATTTTGCAATATAACTAACATGACAAAACATTTTACAGTAGTTGTGTTAGAAATTTCAGTGAAAACTATCATAATGTACTAGTTTTCTATTTTATATTGTATTATTGCAATATTATTAGAAATTGTAATGAATATTTGATAGTATTTTTGATTATTCGTTATAAGGAGTAATCCTGAAGTAAATAAGTAAGTATAGACATACAGACAACACAGGTTCAAATGTATGTAGTTTGGGAGCACGTTATAGGAGCTATCTTCATTATATCTGTTAAGTCAAAGCAAAACTTTTATTTGAAAGGAAAATTGTGAAAAATGTATGTTTTGGTAGTAAATTTTGTGGTAATGTAAAAACAGTAGTTTTTTTTTAGGTACAGAAACTTTTGTTTATTTTATTTTATTTTGACGAATCTTATCAATCTCTATTTTGTTTTACTAGTAGAAGCTGTAGCTGTCCATGAGATAGTTTCAGCGCACACATTTTATATATTATTTGTACGAAAGTACATTAATAATCAGAAATTCAAATCTGATAGACAAATGTGGAGGGTTGGGTTGGGTGCTAGCATGAAGCGTTTACAGGAACTAAAGCTACAGTATCATGTAATCTAGACACTTGTGGTGTTGATGTATAGAAATGTACAATAGCATGTAGTACATTATTTTAATTGGCCATACTTAGAAACTGTTGCATCTATTTTATAGGTCATATGCAAATTTTGGCGATAATCGATGATATTTGCTTTTTAAACAGTAGTTTGATATAAAAGAAAACAATTAATAGAAAATGAAATGAATATCAACTATTTACTTGTTTGAAATTCTTGATGCTGCTTTCAACAAACTATTCCTAATTGCAGTGTAAAATCCCAATTGATCTCTTCCAAATTTACTATTTCTGAATCCATTTATAGTCTTGTCTTCAACTCAGCTGTTTTGATGTTAAGTGTCAACACCTATTTGTTTAAAAACAATATTTTTTGTGGGAGTAAAGCCCCATTGGATGCATGTTGTGTTTGTGTATTTGAAGTAAGTTATTTAAGCATAACTGAGGTATGGTAACTGTAGCACGCACTGCTGCTATCATCACCTTCAAAGGGGACATAACTACTGTGGAGTTTTTTTTATTATTGTCTTTACAAAATCTCTCCATAATTTTATTTATTTTAATACTTTCATGAAACTATTCATGCTTATAAAAAATCTGGCATATGACCTTTAACTGATTTGAATACATGAATGAACAGTATTAAAATTGTTAGCCTGCTTCAATGTATCATTAAATGAAAGCGCCTATCATATAAATATTGCAAAGAGACAGTTCTAAGTATGGCCTACCATGATATGTTATATAGATATTATATACATGTATTGTGTTTAATAGGAAATTAAATCTCAATATAGAGTGGAAAGGGTGTCATGTCTGCTTGCTTAGATATATATATTTTGCAAATTACATATTGCTTTCACACTCTTATGGTATATTTAAATAGATGGTATATGTTATTAGCTTTTTTATGATTATACGTCAATTATGTTATTCATTTGCTACTGCTTACATAAAATACAGATATTATTCTTGCTTGATAAATAGCAAGTATGGATATGAAATTCATGTCTGGCCTAATTCAGAAATTGTGTTGTGCAGAGAGTTTTCTGTAGTTAAGAAAACATTAAAAGACTTTTTTATTATTCGAAGACAAATTTTGATATGATTTGTTGTAATTCAATATTGAATAAAAAATATGTGACAATTTTATGGCTATCTATTCATTTAAAACTGAATCAAGAACTGCTAACCAGTGGTCTTGAGATAAAAACCCTTCTGATGTTTAAATCTAAAAGCATTTGAAGCCCTAGTCACAAAACAATGATGCACAGCATTTTAAACATAACTTCTAAAAATTTATTTCTACAAATTTTAGCTTACAAAATTTGAAAATTAGGAAAATATGACAATTGAAAAGCAGTTAAACCTTAAAAAGATTTCAAAAACTATGTTTGATACTGTTAGGCTACTAGAAGATCTTGTTACCAATTTCACACTCCAAGAAATTACTATCGATTGAAAAGTTACAGTAGATAGTCATTATAGTATTGCTAAAGATAATCTTCTATTTGCAACAAAACTAAATGATCCTAGAGCAAAAGTTTTGCAAAATAATGCACATTAAAATTTGCTTTTAAAAGTGGTAAACACACATTATATTGGCTTTAAAGTTTATTTTATAAAAGTATATACCATATGTGTGCTTATTATTATTATTTATTAATGTTGCTAATTGTTTTGCTTTTTATTTTACATTAACAAAATATCAATTGTTAGAATTTGTAAATTTCAGTAGAAATGTTTTCTCTTTACTAGGGGTCGAGTGGATGATACAATCTGGCGTTTCCTGTTAACAGGAGGTGTGGCTCTAGAAAATCCCCATACCAATCCAGCTCCAGTATGGTTGAGTGACAAGGCATGGGGGGAAATTGTGAGAGCTTCTTCGCTTCCTAATCACAAAGGATTCTTCAAACGTTAGTATTTTCATTTATAACAATAATTTTTTCTCTGACTTGTGTTGCTGTTTTATATTGTATACATGTGATTCCAACAATATTAACTGCATGATGTTGCAAAATATCCATTATTTAAATAAAAATCCTGTTTTCACACTAATTGCGAGATAAAACAACTTTTATATTTTTTTCAATTGTAGAAATAAACATTTTACTTGACCTTTTTTATCATGAAACATGTTTGAAAGTTGTTACATAAACACATTCAAGTCATATAAGCTGTTGAACATTTCAGATGTTATGGACAACATTGGTCAATGGAAGCCGCTGTATGATTCCTCCACACCTCAGGAATTTAAGTTACCGAGTCCATTCAACGTTCTGACAGGACTGGATAAGATGATAGTGTTACGTTGTTTCAGACCAGATAAAATAGTTCCAGCTGTACAGGATTTTATCACAGATAACTTAGGACAATCATATATTGAACCACCAACCTTTGACCTGGGTGGATCATTTGTTGATTCTTATAATTGTTCTCCATTAATTTTTGTTCTTTCCCCTGGTGCTGATCCTATGATGGCATTGTTGAAGTTTGGAGAGGACCGAGGCTTCACCCAGTCAGGAGGAACTATACAGACTATATCCCTTGGACAAGGACAGGTAGTTTTATAATTGAGCACATATCCATTTGTATGCCCCACTATCACAGGAGAGCATTTAGTGTTAACCTTGTCTACATCTGTCAGTCAGTCTGTCCATACATACGAACCGAAATTGATTTCCGTTCTCCAACTTTAGGTTGCCTCAACCAAATGTTATGAAACTTATACACAATGCTCATTACCACAAAACACAAATTAAATTTAAATTTGGGTGATGTCAATTTTATGGTTCTCAAGTTCTTTATAGCATTTTATGCAAGCCAAATTCATCATTTATGTCCATTTATTTAAAACAGTTTCAAACCATCTTTAGAAGTCCACAGCATAAGAACATAGGTTCATCTTTATGATTGAAAGAAAAGGTATTTATAGGAACAAAAATTGATGAAAATATCTTTGTAAATTGATTGTGTTTAATTATTTCAGGGTCCCATAGCCTCCAAGATGATAGACAAGGCCATTAAAGATGGAACATGGGTGGTGTTACAGAATTGTCATTTAGCTACAAGTTGGATGCCTGCTCTAGAGAAGATTTGCGAAGAAGTCATTAGACCAGAAAATACACATGAAAACTTCAGACTCTGGCTCACCAGTTATCCCTCAGATCAATTCCCTGTTTCCATTCTACAAAATGGTATGATTTCTTTAAGTTGTCATTATTATTTTAGTAAGATCATCTTTTAGATATCACATCACTGTTAAAATGTTTTCCAAGTTGTATTTTGAAATTATCTTTCCAATATGTTTTCCAAGTTGCATTTTGACATTATCTTTCCAAAATGGTGAGAAAATGAAATTGTTAAACTAAATTTGAATAAGAGGTTGTTGTCTTAAAGCAAGTGTAGGGTATTACAAATATTCGTACCATCCAGTTCCAAGGAACTCTCTTGTAAAATGAGAAGTTTATTTATTATGTGACAGATATCAGTATGTTGGTGAAAATTAGAGAATATTGAGTCCTAAATATCCTTGATTTATATGTTTTTTGTTTTTTTTTATTAATTTGAAACTTGGCAATATACAGTATATATTTTAACTATTTGTATTAGATTATGAATAAAGTTGACAATTGCTCATATTTATAGTAAATTTTTTCCATATTTGTCACTTTTGGCCATACATGGACATCTCCTTGACAAAAAGAAAGGACAAATACTTATAAAGTATATAATGTCATTTACAGGTGTAAAGATGACAAATGAACCTCCAAAGGGTATGAAAAATAATCTGTTGCGATCATACATGAATGACCCGATTTCTGATGCTAATTACTTTGATGGATGTAATAAACCTGAAAAGTTCCACAAGATGTTGTTTGGTTTGAGCTTCTTTCATGCCTTGGTACAGGAGAGAAGAAAGTTTGGACCCCTTGGCTGGAATATTCCTTATGAGTTCAATGAATCAGATTTACGTATCAGCTTGAGACAGATGTTGGTGAGTGCATTTCTTATTAATATAAAAAAGAAGATATGATATGATTGCCAATGAGACAACTCTCCACAAGAGACCAAAATGACAGAAAATTAACAACTA
The DNA here is from genome assembly GCF_036588685.1 of Mytilus trossulus. Classification (NCBI taxonomy): domain Eukaryota; kingdom Metazoa; phylum Mollusca; class Bivalvia; order Mytilida; family Mytilidae; genus Mytilus; species Mytilus trossulus. Next base: position 74,210,165 of record NC_086379.1, read on the forward strand.
TAGTTCACCGTACAGCCTTCATCAATGAGCAAAGCCCATTCTGCAAAGTCAGCTATAAAAGGCCTCGAAATGACAATGTAAAACAATTTAAAACATTAATGTGATAAATGTGACTTAAATATCAACTGGAGACAAACGTTAATGTGCAAAGAGTTCAAATTATCAGGTTCATATCAGCCAGATTATCTGATACATATTTGAGAGTACATGAGTAAGAGTTTATTCCCGTACAGAAATTGCTAACAAAAGCACATAAGTTTCACATGTGAAGCACATGAGAAGCAAGTAAGAATTGTATGCAAATCAGGTTGCTCACATGTGCAGTTTGGTAGCTCATATGTGCCCACAAAAATCTTAACATAATGCTCGCATGTGCAATTTTAACCTCAAGTGAGCTTTTATCATCCATGTTAGTTTTGTACTTTGAAAAGTTTTTCCATTCTTCTAACCATTCAAAACTAAGCTCAACATTGCTCATATGAGCTTTTTCAAAATGACATGCCCAGTCATGTACTTCCTGTAAATTCAAATTCAAAGCATGACATGGTAATTTGGACGTGGAGATGAAAAATTTTAAGCCATATTTTGTGCTATTTGAAGTTAATGGCATTGTTGGAATCTGATAAAACCAGTGTGGCTGTGGTTAATTATTTGTAAGTTATCATTTCTATTTCATTATGTTTATTTTTGCGTCAACAGCAACCAAGATTTTTCAAAGGTTAAGTTAAATAGGATGCACAATCAATGAAATGAAAGAAGCTTTACCGAGAGGCTAGGGTGTTGGTATACTAACATATTTTAAAATGATAACTGACTGGTTGTAGATGTTTCTGAATGACTATGACGAGTTACCTTTACCTGCTTTGTCTTACCTGACTGGTGAATGTAATTATGGTGGGCGTGTCACAGATGATAAAGACAGACGTCTACTCATGTCTCTATTGGCCATTACTTTTGTAGAAGATATTGTTACTGATACAAATTATAAGTAAGTTTTCATTTGCAAATATATAGAATTCTTTTAATTGAAAATTGTTAATTGTTAAATTGATGCTGTAATAGAATCTGTTTCTTAAAGATTTTTTTTTTAAAAGAAATTTATAAAGTAACAGGTTTCTGTTTGTGTGATGTTGGTTTCATGTGATTAGAATTGGTGTTCACCATTATTACCATTGTAAATTAAAATGATTTACTGTCATGATGAAAGAAACCATGGGACGTTAAGCAACCAACATTCAATCAATCCAAGAAATAGACCATTTATGGTTTTTAAGAAATCAACAAAGGTTAAAAATGAAAGAAGCAATGATAATAATTTTTTTGTTATTTACAGATTTTCTGACAGTGGATTATATTTTGCCCCTCCAGATGGTCCTCATTCAAGTTTTGTAGATTATATTAAAACTTTACCTTTAAATGCCTCACCAGAAGTATTTGGTCTCCATGAGAATGCAGATATCACTAAGGATAACAAAGAAACAAATTTGGTAAGGTCATATTATGTTTACTGTAAGTAAGATACAACGATTATATAAATGTTAGGTTAGCATAAACGAATAGCATACTATTTATTGGGACATTTACATGGGAGATATTATAAAATTATTACATTCCAATTTGAAATCAAAGTTCTTTTAAAAAGTACCTTTATACTTTGATGTCTCTCAATCACTGTTATTTGTAACATCGTCTTTTTTCTCAAATCATACAATTTGAATGTGTCTTAGAACTTCATGTAGACTAGTGTTAGTTGTCTGTTGCATAATACATGAAGACAACTCTTCAGGGTTTTTTTTTTGCTTTGGAAGAAAGTTATGCTATATCAACACATTATGAAAAAAGCATTAAAAATGCTTGAATAGCAGTTATTGTAATTATGATTAACTTGTGCAATATTCAGCATCATAAATAAGTTCACTCAAAAATACTTCCCTATTTTAAAAATCAGTCCATACTGATCATTTCTTAGAATTATTTCAAACCAATTGCAATTAATTTTTCAATTACAAACACATGTTGCAGGATCTCAATATCAACCATGAAATCAAATTGCAACAAAAACTATGTTTTTCCTCAACCAACTTGTTGGAACCCATGAAAATAAATGAAATCCATAGGTATTAATTATAATATGACCTTGTTCGTTCAGAATATTGTTAATTGATTGTTATATTGTTCTTCAGTTGTTTGAGAACATTCTGCTGACCTTACCAAGACAGTCAGGAGGAGGAGGAAAGTCAACCTCAGACGTCATTAAAGACTTAGCCATGGATATCCTTAGTAAACTGCCCCCGTTGTTTGATATGGATATGGTATGTTTATCATGTTTATCGCCATTTTAGAATACAACTTTATTACATACAGATTTCATTAAAAGATGCTCCTTGATCTTGTCATACTTTTTGTCAGATAATTTGATTTCTCTGGTGTTATCCATGTAGTGCCATTTATTCTGCTTTTTAAGTTCCTTTGTTTATATACTATCAATTTATAACAGTCTCTTAAACAACTTGTTAGTTTTAAACAGAGTAACAAACATTCTTAAGACTTTTTTTTTAGTATTTCAAAAACTAATGCAATACCTTGTTCAAAACATAAGATTCTCCACTACTAAAACAACCTTGATGTAGCAACAGAAGTCACTGTAGGTTAATTTCTATTGTAATATTTGGCCCATTTCAAAATGCAATAATCCTTCTATTGGTGTAGATAATGTCACTAGTGTTGTTATAAAATGCAAATCCCTTTTGCTTCTTTTGCAAAAAAAATAAGTTTTAAACTAATTTGAATATGTACCGTAATGAAACAATGAACCAGCTGTTAACTTATTTTATATTTTTCTTTCAGGTTATAAAGAAATACCCTGTAGTGTATAATGAATCTATGAACACTGTGTTACGTCAGGAATTAATCCGATTCAACAGACTGACACATGTTGTCCGTGTTTCACTGGTCAACCTACAGAAAGCTATAAAAGGTTTAGTGGTGATGTCCTCAGATTTAGAGGAAGTGTTTGACAGTATGCTGAATGGAAAAGTACCAGCAGTATGGGCTTCTAAGTCCTATCCATCACTCAAACCACTGGGCAGTTACATTAATGACCTGCTGGCTAGGTAATAATTAAATGTATAGACTTAGTTGAAAATGTGTTCAGATTAAACATGTTGCTTTCAAAAGTTTTTATACCCCCGCTTTAAAAAAGGGGGGAATACTGTTTTACCTCTGTCTGTCCTTCCGTCAGTCAGTCCGTCCGTCCCATGAATATTTTTCGTCGCATTTTTCTCAGGAACTACAATACAAGGATTTCTGAAATTTGGTTTCAGGGTTTATCTAAGTCAGCTTTACCGTGTGATGCGTTTTCAGATTGATCACTTGACAACTTCCTGTTTACCGAACACTTGTATGATTTTACACATGATAGCCAAGTTGAAAATTTTCGTCACATTTTTCTCAGGAACTACAATACAAGGATTTCTGAAATTTGGTTTCAGGATTTATATAAGTTAGCTATACCGTGTGATGCGTTTTCAGATTCATCACTCGACAACTTCCTTTTTACCGAACACTTGCATATTTTTACACTATTAATATTATCCACTTGCGGCGGGGGTCTCATCAGTGAGCAGTAGCTCGCAGTTTCACTTGTTTTATTTTTTTTTAATTTGAAAAAGTGTTATCCTTTGTTTTAAAAAAAAACACTTTTAGTTGAAGTTTCACACATTTTGGTTTATTTTCAGAAATAGTTTGGGATTATTCAAATAGAGATTTGTTTTTCCAATTTCAGACTAAAGTTTTTGACAGACTGGATAGATAATGGTTCTCCTGCAACATTCTGGCTATCTGGGTTCTACTTTACTCAGTCATTTTTAACAGGTAATTCATTCAGATAAGAATATTTAATAAGAACATGAATGACCAGTTTTGTTTCAAATTGTTATATACTGAATATTAACACAAAAAAATAAGTTGTGTGGTTTGTTTTTTTATCTTATCTTATAAAGTTTTGGACTACTTTTGAAAAATTTCTTATTAATTTTTTAGTTCTTTTAAAAAAATAAAAAATTAACCAACAATGAACAAATTCAAAATAATTTTTAGCCACTTTGTCCCCCTAAAAATCTACTGAAACTTGAAATGCCAGTGGAATATAAGGAGAGAATAAACAATTTTTTATATGCAAAAATCAAAATCTACTTTTAATACTTATAGGTGTATCTCAGAATTATGCCAGGAAGTATACAATCCCAATTGATACAATCGGTTTTGAATTTGAAATAGTCCTAGAAGGTGATGTAGATACAAGTTGTAAGCCTGAGGATGGAGCTTATGTTTATGTAAGTCGTACTATAATTTAAGAATTTAGGTAAATTTTGTGATTTATTATGTTTAAAATTATATATTTCATATTCTAAAAAATCCAAATGAATCCAAAAAGTTTTAATCTCCTTTTGAATTTGAAGATTTTCAGTCTCGTATTGTATTTTCTAAATACAATCTTTTAAAGCAAGACTTTTATAAGCATATTAAGTATGGTTGATCTACAATTACTTTTTTTTTTTATTATTATTATCTGTTTTGAAATGTAGTGAAGTAACGATGTAACGAGGCAGAAGGAAAAAAGCATTATGATTTGTATTGAAAACTTGTTATATCTTTTCCAGGGTTTATTCATTGAAGGAGCCAGATTTAAAAAAGAAACAAGAAACCTGGGAGAGTCTTTACCAAAGATCTTATTTGAAACTCTGCCAATTGTATCCTTTTTATTCCATTCAAATTACATACATGGTCAGGTTTTACTTTGTATTAAATCATTAGCAACTCCATTACAACCTGTGTTTAAGACTATATTTTGGTAAATACATAAAATATTAGAACAGATGTGAAGGCAGAAAAATAAAGAATTATTAAAACTTCCTTTCAATATAAAAAAAGAAGATGTGGTATGATTGCCAATGAGACAACTCTCCACAAGAGACCAAATGACATAGAAATTAATACCTATGGGTCACCTTTTTTCAAACCTACATGGTTTTTTTTTCAAATTTTAAAAGTGCAAAAAATAAAATGTATAAAAAGAGTTTTTTCCTTGGAGAGAAACAAATGTGTGCATCAACAGGAGACTGCAGAATGCTGTATTTTTTTATACTAACAAAAAAATAAATAAAAGAACAGATATAAAAAAGCAACATTTTTGCATGGAAATTTATTAGTAGAGTATAGTTATTTGAATAAACTCAAACACAGAAAAAGAAATTGCATAAAAAAATTAAGGTATCATTTGTGCTAATAATTTATCCTTAACCAGATTTTTAGATATGGATGAGACCTAATGAAAAATCTAAGTTTACTCTTACTCCTCATTATAATTGTCCAGTATACAAGACAACAGCTAGAAGAGGATTGCTGTCCACTACTGGTCATTCTACCAACTTTGTTATGATGCTGAAGTTACCATCTGACATGCCACAGAAACATTGGATTAATAGAGGTGTAGCTGGCTTATGTCAGCTCGATGACTAAATTATGCTGTGGCATTTTTGTGGCATCATATGTGACTTGTTGTTGATACAATTCCGTCCAATATGGATCAATTGTGATATTTTATTATTTAGATGTGTGATATATTCATCTGCTGAAGAAAAAAAAATCAAAGTTATTTTTGCTGCTGAAAGAGTATTTATACAAATAACATATTTTTCAGAACATATATATTTTTGTGATCTTTTTCCACAAAGTAAATTTCGAAAACTGCTGATTTGAACATATTTTTGTGTAATGGTGCATTTATTTGTACATTGTGATTGTTTTATTTCATTATTTTATTTTCCATATGTTTGTAATGTTAATAGTCAAGATCTATACATGTATGTAGGAACTTGTAATGTTAATAGTCCTGATCTCCTAGACATAGGACCAGTACATCAAGAGTACAGGGTGTGCTAGTTTAGTATTGTCAGCATTAGTTGCCAAATTGGAAGTCATGAATTATTTACAGGGTTAGAGTTATTCCATCCACTTTCTTTGTTGACTAAGGTTTACTTATTGTAAACAACATTTTACACAGGAGTGTCCAATCATCCGTCTGTGATATCTATTTTTGTGCTATTTTTACTGTTTGAACATTCCAGTCATATTTATTTTTAGTTTAATTTGTAAATAAAGTGTTGCACAGATTTGTGCATAGTTTTGCTGTAAACATTGAGAGATGAATGGAGTTATACACTATAACGTGGATGCACAATTAAGATCGTGTGTAGAATAGCGTACAGTCATGCTTTACTTAGACAGCTGTACATAAGTATATTGATCCCCCTATATCTTGTAATCTGTGATAGTTATTTTACACTTGTTTTATTACATAAATTATTTTAATATAAATAGTTATTCCGTCCATATGAACTAATGACCTCGAATGTCTTAAAAATTAATTTGAAATAATTATCAATATCTCGTTAAAGAAATTTTATTTTTTACTTGGAAGTACTGCTGATTAAAAAGATGTCTGCTGAAATTTCTGCATTATTTGCCAAAAATCTGTACAGAGGATAAATTTGTTTGAGAAAGAGGTGCAATTTTCCAAAACAGTGATTTATTTCATTTGAGCAAAAAGGCAACAAGAGAATGAATGAATGAGACACAATTTATCCTTTGTACATGATTATTGTTTTTGTTGTGCCAATTAAGTTTACAAAATAATATTTTGTTTGTCTAATCCTTCATATCGTGAAATAAACCATATTTGTGAAAACTGTGTTCTTATTTTTAAAATTCCTTAGTAACCAATACTACTAACCATCCATAAAAATTCTTGAATGAATTACATATGTCCCAGCCATCTCAGTTTTACTGATTAGAATATAAAGACTGTGTCATTGTATGACACTGACAGCAAAGAAATTTAAACATGTAGTTTTCTTGTATCCTCATCAGTTGGTGTTTTAATTATGGATGAAAAAAAGTCAAATTTTATTAAATCTCAGAGGAAGAAAATGTCATATGATTTCTAATGAAAGAAATGTTGTAGAGTTATACTTCTTTGGAAAAACTTTATTTGAAATAATGACCACTTGACCTAAGAATAGGACTTGTGACTCAAATATATGACTGAAGGAGTGTATTTCAGAGGGTAGAAATATCTGGATGCTTAAACCTTGTTTAATGATGCCTTATGTTTGTCTGTCCATTGTCCTTTATTAACTCATTTTCAGGGTTAGCAACTGCTAAAAAAAATGTAAAGCTTTTTTGTCATGAATTTCTCACTTATATTGAGAAGTAGGATAACTATATTATGTCTCTAGCAAGTTGTTTTGTCTGTCTTCTAGGGTTCACCTATTCTCAGCTTTATTTCATAGATTAGTTATCAAGGTTAATAGATATAGGAAGATGTGGTGTGAGTGCCAATGAGACAACTCTCCATCCAAATAACAATTAAAGTTACTTAACTATACTTGCTACAAATAGTAGGTCAACAATATGTGATCAGTTTGGGCAGGTTTCATCTACCTTGACCTCTTTTTCAAGGTTCATTGGTCAATCTTACCAGTAGGTTTGTGGTGTCTTTGATCTGTTTTTCAAATACTGTGGCCACATTACTATTCGTTTAATACTAAATTTCATGGATTTCATGGGTACAAGGGAACAACAAATTCAAATGTTCTACAAATTATTAAATTTGGACTATATTAAAAAACAAGAAACACTTATGAACCACACTTATCTCCCAATGACCAAATTCACACCTATAAGTACAGCCATCAATAATGAGCAAAATCAATCCAACACAAGGTACCATAAGCAATAAAAGGCACCAAAATGATAAGTTTAGACCATTTTTTTTTACTTCTAAGATAATTATAACCTAAACTATCCTACATTCTGTAGTAAATAAAACTAGAGTTAATCTGCATCTTACAACACAGTAACACATCTACTATCTTAGTGCCTTTAGGTGGTTGTTTTGCACCTGCTACCTTTCTTCACAAGAGTGCACACGCTGAAATGTCTCGTCCATCTTCTAATCATTGATACAATGTTAATAGTCTCAAAAATAAAGCCTTATTACAAATGTCACATAAACTTAACATTAACCAGGAAAACTAAGCATTGACCAATGAACAGTGAAAATGAGGTCAAGGTCAGATGAACCATGCCAGACAGACATGTACAGCTAACAATTCTTTCATACAAAAAATTATGTTGAACTATTGCTTATAATTTAAGAAAACCGCCAAAACACAAAAAATCACACTGAGCAATCAACCATGAGTATGAGGTCAAGGTCAAATGACACTTAACAGCTAGACATATATCCTTACAATGTTTCCATACACCAAATATAGTAGACATATTGCATAAAGTATAAGGAAAACAGACCAAAACGCATCAACTTAAATATAACCACTGTACCATTTAATTGAGGTCAAGCTCAGATGACACCTGTCAGCTAGACCTGTATACCTAACAATTTTTCCATACACCAAATATAGTAGACCTTTTGCATAAAGTACAAGAAAACCAGACAAAAACACAAAAACTCAACTATAACCACTGAACCATGAAAATGAGGTCAAGATCAGATGACACCTGCCAGTTAGACCTGTACATTTTACTCCTTCCATACACCAAATATACTAGTCCTATTGCTTATAGTATCTGAGATATGGACTTGACGACCGCCAAATCTTAACCTGGTTCGCTGATTCATGAAATGAGGTCGAGGTCAAGTGAAAACTCTGACGGGCATGAGGACCTTGCATGGTTTTCACATACCAAATATAATTATCTTATTACTTATAAGAGAGAATTTAACATTACAAAAAATTCTTACTTTTTTTTTCAAGTAGTCACTGGACCATGAAAATGAGGTCGATCAAATTGCACATGTGACCGACAGAAACTTTGTAACATGAGGCATCTATATACAAAGTATGAAGCATCTTATGATCTTCCACCATCTAAAATATAAAGCTTTTAAGAAGTAAGCTAACACCGTTGCCACCAGATCACTATCCCTATGTCGAGCTTTCTGCAACAAAATTTGCAGGCTTGACAACAAACTGCCTTCTTTTTGTCGCTAATAAACAGGTAAGAAACTTGTCTATTATGACAGCCTTAAATTGCTACTTCCATTGCACACACACGTTTCCATCAATGCTACAATTCTTGATTGTACATGCAATGTGTGTCCAATAAGCACTCATAACTGGATCTGTGTGTAGCTATCAAATGTACTATATTAATTATATCTAAATGTCCACCAGCTGTTGTACTCAACCTGCTTTTTTAGGCTGCTAAAATGGTCAATTTTTCAGTTGGCATAGCACCTGAATTATAACGTCACAGAGGCCATAATGAAAATCTTTCTTAAAATTCTATCTTATTATTATATAATTATTTCCTAAAATTTAAAGCAGGCTTCAGCTGACTATGCAGTTATGTGCTTTGCTCATTGTTGAAGACCGTACAGCAACCTATAGTTGTTAATGTCTGTGTCATTTGGTCTTTTGTGGAGAGTTGTCTCATTGGCAATCATACCACATCTTTTTTATTTAATCAGCATTAATTAAGAAAATAGTCAAAAACAGCAAAGAGGCAGCACATTATGCTCTCAAAAACTGTTCTCTACTTTCATAAAATAAAACCATTAAACACTGTCTTTTCTACAAAAGTTTATTTTATAAGAATTTATAAATCTATCTATACATATATATCTGATAGCTTTAATTACACAACCATTTGAGGAATGAAAGCAAAATCACAACCAGTGTGGGAATAGTTTCTATTGTATATAAGAAAAACAGTATAAGATCAAGCTTCAATATGATATGGTTAACATTACTAACACTTTCAGCCATTGGTTGATATGTAAATCTGCTATCAATGGAAAACAATTCTAGAGAATAGCCTTAGCCATTGGTATATAACACCTTTCTTCTTATTTTCTACGTTTTCACAACCGGTACATGATATGTTTACATTTAAATTTAACAATTAAACCTTAAAATGGACTCAAATTTATATGAACAATTGTAAAATGTAATATTAATATTGAAAAATATATGTGATATCTTACTTGGTTATTTTAAATTTAATTTTTTACATTTCATATATTTAGCAATTTTACATGTTTATTATGCAATTTACTTTTAAAATGTTGCAGTTGAAATTTTCCCTCACAAAACATGATTTTTGTTTGATTAAGATGATGATTTTGATTGCAAGATAACAGCAAAAAAATCAGTGTATCCTGTATATTTCAATTTTAGAAATTGCAATTTGTTTAAAAGGAGATGTGGGGGTGTATGTCATGAGACAGCAACCCAATAACACAAATAACCAAAAGGCATCTAGGGGGACCTATGCATATTTACCTACAAAAGAACTAAGAGTTTTCAAAAGAAATGGAATGTTTAAGTCATAAATACTTATACTTTTGTAAATTTCTTTGGAGGATAATAATAAATTTTGTTACATGAGGTAAAACAATTTTAAAATCATCTGTGATATTTCATACTAATGGAATGGTAGGAGTTGTAAAATTTTCTGGAATCAATCTCTCATTTATCAATCACACATACTTATACACAATGTATACAATAAAATTATCTAAATATACAATCTTACTAAAAAATTATTTACATCTGATATGTTAGATATGGGTGGGGGCATCCACGCCTCCCTGTATCACACAAACTATACTAAGACATCGTTGAAATTTATCACAACCACAATGTTCAACACACACATATAAAATGTTATCAAAATATAAAATTGTTCAATTAAAGTTTGGACTGGACCATTGTATAAGCTTTTCTGGATGGATAATTAAACGTCCATCATTTTTCTTTCAAAATAAACCATTACTGAAATAGCACCATTTGGTAGTAAACATAAAAAGAATGTAGTTTTTAACAAGTTATACATTATAATATGTATGTATATAGAATATCTTTCAAAACTTGATAAAAATATAAATTCAGTAGTTTTGGTACAGTACAGAGTCAATTCCCCTGGAGTCACCTTTTAGTTTTGCAAAATTTCAATTTTAATATTATTCAAGTTCATCGTTGTTCTGATCTATGAGCTATATAAATACATAGTTCTACATAAATAGACAGAAGCTAGTTCGTCTAAGTTGTTTATTTAAGTTGCCTCAGGTAATTGATCATCTATAAAATGCTAAAAGCATCACATTTTTTCCTTATACTTAAGAATTCTGTTTTTCCAAATTTGTCTTGCTTATGTTTAAAAAATTCTGAAAATCTTTAAACATCAATAAAACTTTTTTTTAAATAATTTTAAGTGAATTGAACAGCAATCTGTCTTCCCTTTGCTGTACTTTAAAAATGAAAAGGTCATCATTCTTAAATGAAAAATGTTAGTTATGTTTGTGATAGAAACCATTATTCAATAGTTTATATCAGTTATCTAACCACATGGTTTTGCTTGTTAACATTTTTGTTTAGCACATTATAATAAAAGTTTTTTCTCTCTTCATTCAATAACAAATACCTTTATAGTTTTGTAATTACTGATTCTTTTCTATTTGACAACACATATATATAAAACACTTTTATTTACATCTTCAACTTCATACAATTTATTACACAATTTTCACATACACCCACTCACACAAGAAGCAAATAGAAATATGTTATTGAAGTCTTATATGTCTTGAATATAAGAAAATTCTAGGTGGACCTTATTGAAATCAATGGAACCCAGAACTTTTGCCATGTACTGAAGATGAATCTCATTACTTGTTCTACAGTGCTTAAATGAAAATTTACGTTATCAAGACATAGAACAATTAAAACCAGCATTTCAAAATAGGTTTTAGTGTTTTAAACAGTTAAGTACATCAAAATGGTTGACGTAATAGTAAATAGGTAATACATGTACTTTCAATAAGCCCTCTACCATGCACTACACTATGCCTTAACTACAACTAAAACTGACGAGTGATAAAGGTTAAAAATAGGACTAATAAAAGCAAAAAATAATGGTATGAAATTATAGAACAAAATGTATGGCACTGAAACAAACCCCAATATTTACACAGAATTGCATAGAACAAAGTGACATTGTCTAATTCAACTAAAGTGTGTCACTAAAATATATAGCTGTACAGGAACATTGGGATAAAAGTTGAGGTTGAACATTTATTACTGAATTTTTCGTTTCAGAAAAGTGATCAAATATTCTTTTTGAATAGAGAGGTAAAATGACTGGTCATTATATCAATTGCTATATGACTTAAATGAGAAAGAAACATGTATAGCGAAAAAGTTAAGAAAATATACTGTTTTTATTAGTCATACATAAACAAACGAGGAGCACTCTAATGTATTGACTTTTTAAATGATGTACTTTTATCATTAATTCCTCAACTTCTACCCCAGGTATGTAATATAAATGCTGGATTAAAAGCTTAAATAATTGAAATGATATAATAAAATGAATCTACAACTCAACACACACCTGAAGCATTCTTTGATATTTATTGTTCTACTCTTGACAATTTCTTATATTGCTTGTGAATTGTGTATACAGTAATTACTTTATTTTGACATAACTAATACAATTATTCCTTACTCTATATACAAATTTCTAAATTAATGTGTGATGTTCCTACTTTATACAAATGAACTATATGCAGACACTTCAAAAAAGATTTTGGATTATAAGAATTTGACAAGATATGCAGTAATAACAACAAACATGGCCGACAAAAGACTAAGATGTAATCCAGCAGCACTATTGCATTTATTTGATTCACAGTAGCAGATCTCTCTAAACACACCCACTGTGTCCCATGACCACAGACATCCCCAGGCCACACCTACAATAGAAAATAACAATCTACATTATCAAAGATAAAAGTTTGATTTACAGAGTGACAGACCTTAAACTAAAAGAAATAATTTGTTCATTATAGATTTTATTAAAACATTTCTCCTCTCTTACCATATTTGTGCATCTTTTTATTCTCTAAATTAATATTTAAAGATATGCTGCATTCTGCTCTTTTCCTGAACTGATATTTGACATCATTGGGTAAAATATAAAGTATACACATTGTAACAGGTGATCACATGGTTGAAATTGTACAAGTACGCACTGGAAAATTATAATTAATACAAATCATACCACTGCAGCTGCTATCAAAATCAAAATGTGTAATACAATAGCACTGAAACAGAAGCGCTTAAATGTAATTGAGAACCACTGAGAGGGCCTTACATATTGCATCAGACAACCTTCAGTTAATGTTTACACTCAATCTGTAAAACTTGTTTTCACCTAGCAACCAATCTTATATCTACAATATGATTACCTGAGTCTGTCCTTGAACCACATCTTCTTGTCACTTTTTTCCATCCTCGCCCTGTAAGTTATAAACATGATAAATGATTATTTTTGAGAAAATCCAAATATTTTTTAGTTCATATATAAAATGTTCTTTTGCAAGTATATACTTGTATCAGTTTAACTTTTTAATATTTAAAAAAAAAAGTGGCTGAATTTCTATACCAATATAGAATTTTAATCACAATATGATATTTCTGAAATCTAATAGGGATGCCAAATTACAGATAATTTACATTATTATGAGTGATTTACCATTAGCATATACACAGTTTAAATGTACATGTATATCATCATATATGATATCAGCATGGCAAGTGAATAAATAACTTAAAAGTCTATTGTTTTTTATAAAAAAAAAAAAATTCTAGACCAAGGTTAACTTTAACATTAATTACCTTTTTCTAAAATTTACTTCCATAATGAAAGGTTTTATAATACATCAAACAATTTATTTTAAATACATGAATACTCACAGCCAGGACTTTCTTGTGTTATTTTCATACAAAACTGGCCAGGTGTATGAGCCTCAAACCCGTTACAATCTACAGGAGCATTTATATAGGTGTCAAATCTTTCATCAGCAGGACACTGAATACCGTCTTCATTACTGTCACATTGATAACATTCTACAGCTTCTCCTGTAACATATATACATTGTAATATGTATTATAAACTAAAATTACAAATTCAAATACTCCATTCGCTATGATAACTCTGTGTAATGCATGAAAACAGTGATAATATTGTCTTTCAAATTTATGGGAAAACTGCAAATTCTTTTTTATGCATGTTCATTCATGGACTGGATTAAAATTAATATATTTAAAACTATATTAACACAAGTAAACTGATAAAATAAAGTTAAATATAAGACTTTAAAAGTTTCTGAAAATATAATTCATTTTGAGAATTGTTTTAGGTACGGTGGGCATGAACAAAACATATTTACAAAAGTAAATATGCAAAATGATTTACATACATGTATTTATTTTTTTTTTTCTAACAATGAGTCGAGCTTGAGTAAAACATGAAATTTTCAAATTCCAGAATAGAGATAAAATAGATACATGTATTTAAAATATTGTAGAATAGCTTAATTTGTAAGCGATTGCTTAACAAAATTAGCATTGGCAGCCAAATAATAATTATAATTTATTTATAGTAACAGACTCAGATTCCCAAAATCTCAAAACAGATGCTATTAAAAAGCTCAGGCCAAAATTTGTAATGTGTGTCTCCTGCGCCAGAATTCTTTTTTAAACATGCTCATTTTCTGTTAAAAGTTCAGTGGAAAATATTTCATGCATTCATGTATTTAAGAAACAATACCTCCAATTAGTAAATTATGAAAAGTTGAAGATTGGATAAACACATATTGTTATTGGTTCTTTCACTATTTTATTGTTTTGAATGAGGCATGGGTACTTATTATTGAACATTTGTCAATTGGGTTTTGCTTTGCACTACATCAGAAAAGTTCAAATCTTATTATCTAGACAGTTTTGTAAAGATACATGTATGCTTGTACGAGGCTTGTACTATAAATATGTGATGTAGAATATTGGACCCTCCCACTTACTCATGTAGAATAGATATTTTAGCTTACGGAAGATGAGAGTGTGGTAGATGAGTTAATGTCTTTAATGATAATTGCCAAATGTAGCAAAGCTTTTTAAAGACTTTAACTCTACATATTGGTTGTATGGTTCAAGATGCCATATATGCAAGTATATAGATATAATGTGATAGGAGAGTTTCATAATGACTAACTTAAGTGGATAAATGTAAATAAAGTTTGTAAACTTGTGCTGTGACATTGTGATGTTTACATAATTTATGTGTATATAGCAGATTTAGGATTTTAACCATTTAAATGTGGGATGGAACAAGTGACATGTCTTATAAAAGTTAGGGAATCTACACTTCAAGAAGTGGTTCTTCTGACAAGCATAGGTAACAGATTGCACTCTCACAAAAGGCGCATTTAATCTAACTGTACCTCGCAATTTCACACTCACAGCCATAGAATTACTGCAGGACCAGACGCAACTGTTATACATTGGCTTTTAGCATTTATAATAAACAAAACACGAGCGTTATATGAACATAAACAGTCTTTGTGACTTTGCGGAAGTGAACAAATTCAGGTAAACAATCATACATATTTGGCCAGTGACCAATCGTAAAGGTAAATCTCAAAAAGGAAATTATCGGTAACGTTTAAGGAACCACATAATAGATACAATCCTCTTTGTGGTCCAGACTTTCAAAAAAGACCATTTACCTGTTCGAAATAAGCCTATTAATACTACTAAAATGGAACAGGTTAGCCATAACCTGTCCATCATGGCTGTCTTTGAAACTTGAAGAGCGCCACCTGTCTCATTTACATATTTTCTTTCGGGCACCTGCTGACTGGTTTTTAATTTAGGGAACCAGTTCACGATACATTTTCCCGCGGATTTTTAAAATGCCTTACTACATTCATATTCCGACACTTGAAGGAGCACTAGCTACGAGATGCATAAAAATTTAAAGTATGATTTGTTTTTTTCAATCAATAATAAAAAAGAAATAATGAAATAATAATTCGCTTATAGCAGCCAAAATGGTTCCATTTTGTCAAATTAAGCTTAACAATATTGATAATGACTGATTCACTTGCAAGTGAATGAGTTGACCTCATTAAATCCGTATTCATGGGAACTTCAATTTAAGATGGACAACGCATGCTTAACTATGTACATGTCATATATTGTATGTTCTTTCTTTATTAGGACTCAAGGCACGAAACATCGAAATTTTATAGAAAATCCACAGCCTTGATTCTTGTACTCAGTCTCTCATATTTGGGCCAATGGCAATTCGGTGACTGATAGATAGAGAATTATTGCATGCAGTGTTGGCATTGATTCCCTTTAAAAAAAATATAAATGT
The DNA here is from genome assembly GCF_036588685.1 of Mytilus trossulus. Taxonomy (NCBI): domain Eukaryota; kingdom Metazoa; phylum Mollusca; class Bivalvia; order Mytilida; family Mytilidae; genus Mytilus; species Mytilus trossulus. The sequence continues at coordinate 74,226,473 of NC_086379.1, forward strand.
AGTTATAATTGTTTAAAACATATATAAATATGGACTAAATCATGTACACCTTTAAAATAGGGTGCGCTCGACTTTAGTGACTCAGCACGAGGTGTTTTGGAATCTACAGATTGCTTAGAACTTTTTCAATTTGTAAACAATAAACGCTAGCACATCATAAAAAAACAAATAAGCAACTTATGTTTAAAATTTTATAACAAAAATCTCTGTGGATTTGCTTTAAAAAAATCTTGGTTTATTTGTCACAAAGCACAGGCACTTGTCTCAATTTTTTCCCCTGTATACCTTAATATAACACTTAATAATTAAGTAATATATATTAATTTTTTTTAGACAAGTGCCACACAGTCCTCTTATTCTATCAAATGCAATGAAACAGTAAATAACAATGCTTTTTATCAAGTCTCCCCTTGGTATATGTAAAAATGGTCTATCTCAATCGTTCATTAACTTCATTATATTTGCTGTTTTGATATCATACTATTGCAATTTGAAAACTTCGTACAAAAATGGCTTTAGAAGAGGTCATATACAAAAATGATAGGGAGATTAACCCTATCTGTCCTAATTCTATATATCTTTTTAATGAGGCAAAATTTGTTTGTTTATTTACTTATGAAAAATTGTCTGTACTTAAATATTTAGGGAGCTATATTATTACATGTCTAGACGTTAGACGAAATGTTTTAAAATAATGTATGTAATAACAATGATGATCAATGATAATTTTTATAATTTTTTGTATGGTTCTGATCCTGCCTGGAATTAAATGTATGTGATTTATATAGAATGAAGATAATAACATATGTCTGAGCTTTTTAATGTTTCATATAGTATAAAAAAATGTTTTTCTGTTACAAATCATGATGTATTGTTTTATGTGTACATAATTACATTAGATGTATGTTTCATTATAATACTTTATTTGTATTGGCTAACTGCACATCGCGTGTTATTCCGTAAGCAATTGCATTACTCAATAAAACTTTTCATTCATGATAACACGTGGTCCCACAATAAAGTGCACAGTTGAATGAAATACAAAAATTATAAAATTCGTATTTTCATGATATCATCATAGCTAAAAAATGTAATTATAAGTATTGAATGCTTCTTTTTTGTAACTTTATAGGGTTGTGAAAGCGTTGACCGTGCGCACATTTTTAGTATAAAGCGCTTCCGCGCTTCATACAAAATGTACTTCGGTCAACGCTTTTACACCCCAATAAACTTACAAAAAGGAGCATTCAATTCTTAAATGTTATGCTGCCCATCAAGGGCCCTTGATTGGAATAATAAATATTCTTATTCATTCTTATTCTGTTTATGCTGGCTAATACATGTTTACCTATCTTATCTTAACTGTGTGTTGTAATGTCAGACTAACCTTTTAAAACGTTTCTGTCAAGAAACCGTGTAGATTGAGATTTTCTTTTCGGATTCGTAGCTAGTATTAACAATTACATGATATGTTTTTATTTTCCTTCAATGCAGAGATATTTTATAAAAGATATTGTATTATATGTCTCTGGTCAATCATGGTAAATATGTTACTATCATATCTTGTTATTTAAGTTAGACCGGAGACATATCACTATTAAAAAAGTATAGTTTTACATATCGCTGGTTAAACTCTACAAATTCTGTAAGAAAATCGACTAACACTCCACAGATCTCATGCAATGTTAACGCTTTCAGTTATATGACGACCAGAAGATAAGCGTTGAAAACTTGAGGGGGGAGGAGGAAGAATAACGAAAAATGGACACAAAAAAAATTATCTGAGAGAATACTGTAGATGCTTTTTAAGAATTGAGGTAGATATGCAAAACATAGAAAACCAAATAGAAAAATAAAGAATACAGAAAAAAAGAACTCAACTCCACTAACATTTTGACCCACATCAAGCAATTGAAAATGAGCAAAAGATGGTTATACATGTAGTTGAGAACAAAACTTTCCGACAAAAGAGATTAATTCAGCTTTCCAATTTTGAACTTCACATTTATAAATAGCAACATATGATAATCATTCAAATAACACTATCATATTATGGGGTATATCATAGCAGTATCTCCCAGATGATTCAATATTCCGGAGATCATTTCTATAATAATTTCCTTGAAAAAAGAATTGCTGATTACCAATAAGCCTATTAAACAAGGTTTCAAGATGATTGAACTGAATTCATCCCTTCAAAAATGTAATGTAGGCCTCACGAGTTGTTTTACTGCTATGGAATATGATTCCCAGACGACGACAGATATGTTTAAAATTTAATTGTCGTTACCACAATCCCATCCTCTTTTCTCGAATGTGACATCACCGAATTAGTACTGCCATGAGTAAAATTACCGGTGCAACAAGGGGAGCAGGATCTGCTAACACTTAGAATCACTTGAGATCAACACCTGCTTTGATGCAGTTTGTGTGGTCAGTCTTTTGTTTATTGTATATTGTGGTTTTTTTTGTATATTGTTATTTTTCTTTTGGTTGATTTTCGTTTCATTTGCCATGGTGTTGTCAGTTGCTCTTATACTCAGAAGTGAATATGTCACTTTTGTATCTTTGTTTCCCTGCCCAAGTGATAGATTAATGTTTTTTTGGTGTGTTTTAAAAAAAATTAAAATCAGATTGAAGTTCTCTTTGTTGTATTTCATATTTTTTGTTATCTAAGACCTTTTGTAGCTTACCTATATGACCCAGGTCTTGGTCATTTTTGAAATCAATATGGTGACCTTGACTCGGTTTGTTTACATACTTTTGGATATTCCAAATTGCATACTTATAAAAATTAACAATTATTGCTTACTAATGATTTATAAGGTGAAAGCCAAATGAACTCTGTCAGATGGACAAACACAAGTGCTATACAACAAACTAAAAAATCACTTGTAACTTAGTCTGATTGTCTGATTGAAAAACTGACCTTGACAGTAAACTCTTAACATTGACCCTGAAAACGAGGTCAAGGTCAGATGAAGCCTGCATAATCAACATGTACACCAATTGATTACCATGAACACAGACATTTAGTTTTTACTATATATATTAACAACTTTCAAACTGAGAAACTGACCTAATTACAAAACTAAACGTTGATTTATGAATCATATCCATGAAGTCAAGGTCAATTATAATTACTCATAGAATAATAACATAAGTCAAAGTGCTTGTGAGCACTCAACTTCAAGGATAATGATTACTTTCATTTTGCAATTTGTGATTTTTTTAAATAAAACTTTGCAACACAAGTTAAACATTTGAGTTAGAGTTATCCTTCTTTGTTTATTACTGTACATTTGTGGTCGAGCCTATTTTTTTTTAACGGAATTACTTATGTAATTTTCAATTAAGAATGTTTTCTTGACAAGTATGGTAATTCATATTGACAACAAATTGTACTTGTATATCAAAGTATAAAATACAATTACATTGACTTAATTGGGTATAATAATGATCACTTCACTTCCCTATTTTGTTTAAATATTGGACCATGAAGATATCAAGTCAGTACAACAAGCTTTTTATTGGATTTCATGCAATCTTTTATCAAAAACTGACTATAATGGTAACAGCTTTTAGTGTTCATCACCAAATGGTCAATCATATCAAAATGTCAATTTGAATCGGATCTCGGTTGATGACTATTTTTTGTGGTCTAACTAGTTCGTGTTTTGTGGTATAACTAGTTCATTGTTTTGTGGTTCAACCAGTTATTTTTTTGTACATCTAGCAAAAATAGGCTGAAAACAAGGAGGTTGCAAGTTCTCCAGCTTCTTTCCTCAATATAAAACTGATTGCCACAATACTAGTTTAGGCCATTACGCTGAAAGAGGTGCTTAACCCCAACAATTCATCATTTATACCTTGCAATGGTTCTATATACAAAATAAAGTTGAAAATAAGGTCAAGGACAACTAACATATTGAAGATGGAGAAATCAGATTCTGGTCAGCAGACTATAAAACATGTGCATTTAAAATTAGCAACCTGTTCTAACTGCTAAATATACAACATTTTACAAAAAGAGCTAAAGCTGTGGCTAAGAAACTGAAATAACAACAGTGATCCTTGAGTTCAAGGTCATGTACTGTAACACCTTATACAGTTGTCCTTACACTTAAATAGTCTTTGAAATTGACATAGTTTTAGATATATTTCCCAGAGGCACTGATTTGAGTGTAAAACTTTTTAATTATTGAACAATGAAAATCAGGTAAACAATCAACTGAAATTTACCACTGATATTTCAAACAAAAGACAATTTGACAATTCTATTAGTATGCTGTATAGAAGATAAGTATTGATTGTGATAGCCAGGTAAACTTACCACTAGTATGTACTCAGTTGTATGTAGATCATCTTACAGAGAATTTGACCAAATATGATATTACACTGGCCTTTTGGATCAAGTAGTTCTAAAGGCATAAACAACTAGAGGCTCCAAAGAGCCTGTGTCGCTCACCTTGGTCTATGAATATCAAACAAAGGAAGCAGATGGATTCATGACAAAATTGTGTTTTGGTGATGGTGATGTGTTTGTAAATCTTACTTTACTAAACAGTCTTGCTGCTTACATTGATCTCTAACTATAATGAACTTGGCCCAGTAGTTTCAGTGGAAAATGTTAATAAAAATTTACAAATTTTATGAAAATTGTTAAAAATTGACTATAAAGGACAATAACTCCTTAGGGGGTCAATTGACCATTTCGGTCATGTTGACTTATTTGTAAATCTTACTTTGCTGAACATAATTGCTGTTTACAGTTTATCTGTATCTATAATAATATTCAAGATAATAACCAAAAACAGCAAAATTTCCCTAAAATTACCAATTCAGGGGCAGCAACCCAACAATGGGTTGTCAGATTTATCTGCAAATTAAAGGGCAGATAGATCTTGATCTGATAAACAGTTTTACCACCTGTCAGATTTGCTCTAAATGCTTTGGTTTTTGAGGTATAAGCCAAAAACTGCCTTTTACCCCTATGTTCTATTTTAGCTGTGGCGGCCATCTTGATTTGATGGTCGGGTCACCGGACACATTTTTAAAACAAGATACCCCAAAGATGATTGTTGTCAAGTTTGGATTAATTTGGCCTAGTAGTTTCAGAGGAGAAGATTTTTGTTAAAGATAACTAAGATTTACGAAAAATGGTTAAAAATTGACTATAAAGGGCAATAACTCCTAAAGGGGTCAACTGACCATTTCGGTCATGTTGACTTATTTGTAAATCCTACTTTGCTTAACATTATTGCTGTTTACAGTTTATCTCTATCTATAATAATATTCAAGATAATAACCAAAAACAGCAAAATTTCCACAAAATTATCAATTCAGGGGCAGCAACCCAACAACGGGTTGATTGATTCATCTGAAAATTTCAGGGCAGATAGATCTTGAACTGATAAACATTTTTACCCAATGTCAGATTTCCTCTAAATGCTTTGGTTTTTGAGTTATAAGCCAAAAACTGCATTTTACCCCTATGTTCTATTTTTAGCCGTGGCGGCCATCTTTGTTGGTTGACCGGGTCACGCCACACATTTTTTAAACTAGATACCCCAATGATGATTGTGGCCAAGTTTGGTTCAATTTGGCTTAGTAGTTTCAGAGGAGAAGATTTTTGTAAAAGTTAACAACGACGACGGACGACAGACGACAGACGACGGACGACAGACGACGGACGCCGGACGCAAAGTGATGGGAAAAGCTCACTTGGCCCTTCGGGCCAGGTGAGCTAACAATAAAACAGTGTTTGTAAAATATTTTATTTATTATAAATGATTTATTTACAGCATAAAATATAAAAAGTATATAATACAAATGGCACAACCTCAATTACAGAATTTCACATAACTCTGGAACAATAATTCATACCTGAGGAGGAATCAAATATTTCATTAAATGTTTTTTAAATATCTATAATTTTCTAATTCAACAGGTCAGTTCAAGTAAAATTTTATAAATAATTATATAACAGATTAAAATTATACTTTGTGTCTTATTGTAATCTAATTGCAAAGGTAAAACTTCTTCATTTCTTTTTCAAAAACTTAATTTAGGCAGTATTTAACCTGAAATGACCAGTGGTCTATTATAAAGTTTATTGGTTTTCAGGTCAAAGTATTCTTTCTTTCAATTACATTTATTGATTTGAAGACTTTACTATGTACACATTGTTGAGGGTGGTAAAGGGTTATTTTCATGCAACGTTTTCGGCCTTTTTATTTCACATGTTTTCATGTTTTGACGTTTTATTTCTCGTTTTCTCGTGTTTGGCTCGATTTGCGTGCTTCGTGTTTCTCTTTTTTTTATTATCTGTGTTCCGTGTCGGTGCTCTTAATTTCCCGTGCATGTCCCACATTTGATGGACTTTATTAATACCATACATATTGCAAAAGTAGAATGGTAACTATAAATGATAATAATTACATTAGATGTATGTTTCATTATAATACGTTATTCTGATTGGCTAACTGCGCATAACATTATATTCCGTAAGCAATTGCATGAGACAATACAATTCATCATGCATGATGACACGAGGTCCCACAATAAAATGCACAGGTGAATTAAATAAAACTTGATAAAAATCGTGTTTTCATTATCCTAGCTGAAAAATGTAATTATAAGTATTGAATGCTTCTTTTTGTAACTTTATAGGGTTGTAAAAACGTTGACCGTGCATACATTTTTAGAATGAAGCGCTTCCGCGCTCCATACAAAATGTACTTCGGTCAACGCTTTTACACCCCAAAAAATTTACAAAAAGAAGCATTCAATTCTTAAATAAAAAAAAATCAAGTGGCTGCATGGACTCCAAGAATGGCTGAGTAATAACTTTTGGTATATTTTCTTTAATATATACGATTTTATTTCTCGTGCTTCGTTTTTCCCGATTTTTATTTCTCGTGCATCGTTTTTGCGATTTTTAATTCTCGTGTTTCCGTGTTCAGTACCCCCCTTTACCACCCTCATTGTTCAATGTAACCAGCCATGAGTGTGATATGAAAACTAAAAAGGACAACAATAGTACTTATAACAGACTTTTGAGGTTATGTATTTACAAATAAATGGTTTGAGAGCTAGTTCCAGTAATTTATGCTTTAAATATATCATAATAGAATCTGTTGATACAATTCTTATTTCCTTATCAATATTACATATGAAATTTATACATAATATGGAATGATTCTTGACTGTAATCCGATTGGAATGATTTAAGTGAATGATAAGTCTTTGATGAAAATAAAGCTACTGGATTATGTACAACAATCAAACATGTCATGAACCACAAAGAAAATTTTGAACAGAGAATTATTAAATATTACAAAAACAGGCATATCACATTAATTCATCAATTATAATTTAAGAAGAAATCCCATGTTTTCCATATTAACATGAAATCCAAATCCCCAGTTACAACAGGTTTTTTTTGGGAGGAGGGGTTTGTTTGTATTTTCAACATGGTTTTGTATGTTTTTTCAAGGCACAATCGTAAATATGTGAATTTAATCTCAAAATTAGCTATTATAAGATTTAATAAGTCTGAGAACCCCATAAAAAGTTAACTAAAAAGAACAAGCTTTTACAGATCACCTAGTGGGTTTCTATTTTTTTTAAATCAATTTGTAGTAATCAAAATATGATACCCAGCAAGGCTTGGAAGGGACTTCACTTTCATACTCAGATCCATTCTAATTCACAATGTTTTAACATATGTTGATGTAGCACTTCTTTATCATGTCCACAAATATTTTACACATAAAATTGTCATTAGTGGCAATACAATGATGTGAATGTTGCTGTGGAAATTAGATGCACCATTGCAACCTTCTTGATTATCACAATGACAAATCCGCACTTTCACCTTGTATGTTCCAGTTTTTTCCATACAACGTCGACCTTCATCACCCCCTACAGTACCACTAGGGGCACACTGTCTGACGTATCGTAACTGCCATTCATCATTGTAAAAAACTGAAAAAAGAAAACGAAAAAAGATGATTTGTCAGTTAACAGTATAAACAGCTGTTAATTAGAAAGAAAGGGAAGCATTTATTCAGGTGTCAAAATTTCTGACTGTCAATCAACCTGATCATGAACAAATAATTGTATCATGATTGGTCAAATATGAAACTGAGATTTATACACCATCCTTTTAAAGTTCTTTGATATATTATACATGTATAATGAATTAAAATTACTCTCAATCCTGTAGTTTTACAATTTCATTAAAAGAATGTACCAAACCAGGACCTACAATGTAATGCAATCCAGTGGTTGTCATTAGTTTGTTGTTGTTTATAACACTTGTTAATTGTTCATATAAATTTTTAGCATAAATCATGCTGCTGGTTTTCTCCTTTGAATTATTTAACATTTTGTTTTTAGTTTGTTTTGCCCTGGCCTTTTATACCTATAAGGTATGGATTTAACTTTAGTTATTGTTCAGCAATGTTGTACATGTTGTAGGTCATACTGTGATCTGTAATGGTTCACAACATAGGACTGGTCATTTACAGAAATATATACAATCCTACCAGTCTACCACATCCTTTTTTTTCCATTTACACAACATTTATTAAAACAACCTTGTAAATCTGAACCGCAATACAACAGTCACTGTATATGATTGATAGTCATAAGAAACACATAGAGAAACACTTTCTGAATGTCCAAAGTCTCATCACTTTGAATAATTGGTATAGAATTTACTTTCTATTACTTTTCTCATAAGACTTTTTCCAAAATTGTTGCTAAGAAATGTCAAACCTAAAACCATATCATATTGTACATTTATATATCCAAAAAATCCAAATGTTTTACAGTTCATCTGCTTTAACCATCTTACCTTCTTGTACAATTTTTCTACACATTGTAACATTTTCTGCACACTCAGATAAATGCCATGTTTGATTATTGAAGTGGTCTGCACAATCTTCCTGCATGTATGAATTGCACTGGTAACATCGGAAAGAAAATCCTAAAAGTCAAAATTTATAAAAGTTAGGTACATGAACAACCATTTATTGTAGACCTAATTTCACTCATTTATATTGTAGTTAATTAATTATAACTAAGACATCATTAGTTGTGAATGTCTATGCATACTTGTGATAAGGGTTCCCTCATGAATGCTTCCTGTTTTTATGCCGACCCATTTCTTATTCTCATATGGTCTTGACCTGTTATCTTTTTCTTGAATGAGGATTTATATCTCGTACAACACTGTACAGAGTGTGATACGAAACTGTTTATTTGATTGGCTTATCCAGCATCATGAGACAATATTACAAAATTATCATTGGCTGTTCGTAACCTCATTGATAACTTTCAAAGGTTAAGACAATGTACAGTTTGTCTATGGCAACAGACAAACATAAATGTGATTTCTTCAATAAATTACATAACACTCACACTTTTCACCGGTCAAAATTTATAGCATTCTGGAGCGAACAAAAAATTTAAAATTAAAATGTCTGATGTTAAAGTTTGGTGCCAAAAATGACATTTGTTCAGAACTGAAATACACATAGTCCATTTTTCCTGTATTTGATGTCTTATCCTGCGACAAGAAAAGTCTGTCATATAAGCCATTATCCGTTGCTGTATCTCGTCCACATTATATATCAGAATCTATATCATGTTGTAGGTAATTATCCACTGGCACTTGTTTCTATCCATATAAATATTTATATGGATAGCCAACCTTCGTATGGATAGAAACAAGTGCCTGTGTAATTATCACACAATGGGGTATACATGGCATGCATATCGACTGATAGCTCCACATCACATTATGCACAGCAATTACAATATTATTTAAGAACTATAACAAAAAAAGTGCATAAAAGTTTTTACTTAAAAATGACAAAAGTCTGTTGAATTATTTGTTTGTTTACTTACTGAAATGAAAAAAAAATAAAACATTCATTTAAATTTCATTTTTTATCCAGCCGTTTTTTCAGTTGCACAGGTGGGTCTCTAATTTGTTAATTAAATTATTTATTAAGGGTAGAGTCCTATTTTCGAACAGTTAAGATGCAAAACAAACTCATATGAAATGCGGAAGTGAATGACTATCAACAGGTAAACAAAATACCTGTACAGGTGTGTAATTTCTTTCAACGAACGAACTGTAGCAACACAATGTTGGAAAGTTTTAATTTTGATATATATTAGGAAGAATGATTTTACCTGTTTGAAATAGAAATAGAGCTGCAAAACCAAAAATTAAAAGCAAAGTTGGATACAACCTATCCATGATGGCGCTTTCCTGTAAAACTGGTACCCTAATTATAGATTCCTTTAACAACAGTAGAAGCCAAGTAAACCAGTATAAAAGCGACATCTAGATATTTACCTGATTTAACAGTTCACTATACTGCAACTCCCTCCTGTTTTTGGAGAACCATGACTATTTTTAGTCTACATACATAAACATAGTTAAAACCAAAGGCACTTGTCTCAGATTTTTTTTCCCCTATATACCTTATTATAACACAAGGTACTTAACTTGCATTTTAGAAAAATGTTAGGTGGTGACGAAGTTCCGTTATATGCTGCTTTATAGGCTGTCAACAGGGGCGGATGCAGGAATTTTCGAAAGGGGGGGGGGGTGCTAACCCAGGGCAAAAGGGGGGGGGGTGCAAAACATATGCCCCGATACAAATGCATTGATCGGCAAAAATAAAGGGGGGTGCGCACCCCCGGAACCCCCCCCCCCCCTCTGGATCCGCCACTGGTCAACCCCACTATTTAAGCTTGTTATATCGTAAATTTAAATTGATTTATCTATACAATGGTGTATAACATGCCTACATTTGTTGTCGGAATCATCCGTAGCAATCCTCCCAAAGTATGTCAATCGTAATAATTTTGCAAACCGCTGAAGAATTGGCAATAAACGGCCGCAGTAAATGATCTATTATAAAAATCGTGTTATAATAAGGTATATAGGGGAAAAAAATTCTGAGACAAGTGCCTGTGTACTCAGCTGAACATTTATTGCCATTCATACTTTCGCCCTATCTATTCTACTATTTTAAAAAAATAACCAAAAACAGTAAAATTTCAAGAAAAATAAAAAGAGAAGCATATTTTAGAACTAAAGGCTCTTAGGAGCCTGTGTCGCTCACCTTGGTCTATGTGCATATGAAACATTTGAGATACAGATGGGTTTGTGTTTTGGCGATGGTGATGTGTTTGTAGATTTTCATCTCATAACCATGTTTAACCCCGACCCAATTTTGCGCCTGTCCCAAGTCAGGAGCCTCTGGCCTTTGTTTAGTCTTATATGATTTTCAATTTTAGTTTCTTGTGTATAATTTGGAGTTTAGTATGACACCCATTATCACTGTACTAGTATACATATTTTTTAATGGGCCAGTTGAAGGACGCCTAGGGGTGTGGGAGTTTCTCGCTAAATTAAAGACCCATTGGTGGCCTTCGACTGCTGTCTGCTCTATTGTCGGGTTGTTGTCGCTTTGACACATTACCCATTTCCTTTCTCAATTTCAAATTCATCTAGGAAATTATTACAAGAGAAATTTTGTAACTTTTCATATCTTTGATTTAATTTGTCAAAACTTTCAAAACAAACCTGCATTTTCCCACTAGACAAAGAGACAGAGGATCTCCAACTACATAACTATAGTGACTGAGCTCTAGTCAGGGCAGTATTCAGTAACTTTACATTTGACAAGAAACCATAGTCCATAAAGTCCTCCTGCTGTGTCTCACATGTATGTCGAGTCCGCACAGTACTCAATATTACAACTCGAAACTGTTTACCTGTAAAAATAAAACAAATTGCCTTTGTTTTCTGCTGTTGTTAATGCACATTGTTTAGTCTTCATCCTAATCCTTTTTCTTTTCATCTTGATTTTTATATTGTAATATTAAAGTATCTACATATATCTAAAAATATTAATTTGTAAAATTAGGTTTTTAAATTAAAATGCTATTTCCCCAAGTTATTTCTTGCTATTATAAATTAAGACAATAGAATTCTGCTTTGCACTATTATACATATTTTTTAAGGGACCAGCTGAAGGACGCCTACGGATGCAGGAGTTTCTCGCTACATTGAAGACCCATTGGCGGCCTGTTCTATGGTCGGGTTGTTGTCGCTTTGACACATTCCCCAACTCCTTTCTCAATTTTTATTTTACTTACTTTACTGAACATTCTTGCTGCTTACAATTATCTCTATCTATAATGAACTTGTAGTTTGTCCAATAGTTATAGAGAAAAATAGTTTGTTAAAGTACTAGTTTACTTATTTGTAGTTCTTACTTTGCTATTTACAGTTAATCTCTATCAAAAATAATATTGAAAATAATAACCAAAATTTTCTTAAAATTACCAATTCAGGGATATCAACCCAACAACCGGTTGCCTCATTGATGGTCTGAAAATTTCAGGGCAAATAGATGTTGACCTAAAGAACAATTAAATTTTCGTCAGATCTGCTCTAAATGCTTTGGTTTCAGAGATATGCACCAATAACTGCATTTTACCCTATGTACTATTTTTAGCAATGTAGCCCATCTTGGTTCGCGAGCAGGGTCATCGGACACATTTTTTAAACCCTAATGATGATCGTGGGCAAGTTTGGTTAAATTTGATTTAGTAGTTTACAAGATTACAAAAAATCTACGAAAACTTTGTTAAAAATTGACTATAAAGGACAATAAATCCATAAGGGGTCAACTGAGCATTTTGGTCATGTCCACAGTCGACTTACTAGTAGATCTTACATTGCTGAACATTGTTGCTGTTTACAGTTTATCTCAATGCTTTGGTTTAAAAGATATAAGCCGAAATCTACATTTTACCCCTATGTTCTATTTTTAGCCATGGTGGCCATCTTGTTGGTTGACCGGGTCACTAGACACATTGTTTAGTTTAAAAACCAATGATGATTGCGGCCAAGTAACAAACTTGTGATGAAATAAATTTTAAAGAATAAACATGTCAGGGCTAATAATTCTTAAAGTTGGCAATTGGCTACTTGCGTTTTGGTCACTTTGACCTATTTGCTGGACATTTTTGCCGTTTATGCTTTCTCTCTATCTATTATAATATTAAAGATATTAACTAAAACAATAACTAACATTCCCCGCAATGGGTGGTCTTACTAGTCTGAAAATTCCTTATCAGATAGATTTTGACTGTTTCATCACTTTAACTCCTGTCACTTTCGCTTTTATCCTGACAGGGGATAAACATTTTTATAAGGTCAAGATTTATCTATTACTTTGGAGAATATGATGTACTTTTATGAAAAGAAATCATTTATTTAGCATTTATACTTTTGAAATAGTTCCATTTACGAAACCAAATTGTAACCGTTTGATGTTTTATGATAAAGTTGGTATTGTAGGCCATGTTGTGCCACGAGTCAACGTTGTCCTTTGTATTAATGGGATTAGAATTACATTTTCTTATGCTGAATCTAACTGTGTATTTGGTTGTTGGGTAAATTTTCTGGTGGGGTTCTTGTTGCTTAGTGTTTTCTTTTCTATGTTGTGTCTTGTGTACTGATATTTGTCCGTTGTATTTTTTAACCATGGTGTTGTCAATTTATTTTTGATCTACAAATTTGACTATCCCTCTCATATCTTTCACCCCCTTTCCTAAACTGGTGGTAACTTATGATTGTCTGGAATCCAATGCATCTTATGAAGACAACATTATATTATTTCTGAACCCCAAAAATGTTTGCGGTCTTATAAAATTGGTAAATGACATACTAGTATCTATTTTCAGTTAGTTTTAATGATATTTACTCATATTATCAAACTTTAATAGACTGTTGGTTGCTTATGATCCATTGGTAACTCTTTCATGCATGCCCAGGAAGAGTAATTTGAAGAAAATGTCCATCCTGAAACAATTCATTAAATGTGCATACCCTGAGGTTTTCTGCTCTAGTGTATAATTTTCTCTTTTAAAATAATGCTTTCAAGGTTATTGGTTCACAGGATTTTTGCAGTTCTCCAAATTTTTATGTGCACATTTTGAGGATTATTCAATATGAGGTCTAGTATTGCACAGGTTTTCATAAGCATACAATAAAGACTTATAGTTATGCAAACAATATTTTGCCCTTGTGTAAATGCATATATCAGAAATGATTTTAATGGTATGCTATAGTGATAACATCAAACTGAGATATGGTTGTTTCAACAGAAAATTCAATAAATCTGTTCCTTGAATGAAATGAATTGGCAGAAAGAACATAAATTTCTCCAAGACTTTTTATTTGTAATATAATCCTATTTTTGTGTGTTTCTGGACCATTATGTGGTTTAAAAAAGGAATAGTGTGCATCCAACAACTTTTTTAGAAGCATAAACCTTGTTGTTTTTAATTATCTGCAGATATCTTTTGGTAAGGTTTATAATATTTGTCTTGTACAAGTATTGAGAAATTCGGTTGTGACACTACTATATATAAATGCAACTTGAAACAAAATGAGGAAAACTTTGAATTTGTTCGCCGAACATCATTTCCATCAAGTGAAAAGACAAATACTGAAATACATGTAGTATTGTACCGAATCAAAGACTTCAACACAGTTCTATCTGTACATAAAATGTACTTCAATCAGCATGGTAAATGAAATACAAGTCATAAGATTTCAGAAGTTTATTAAGAATCCTTGCCACTTATAAAAGATGTAAAAAAAAGGTTTTCATTAAAATCAATTAAGTACAGTTGTAAACAACCAAATTTATTCATACATTTAAACTGACAAGAAGCTGGATTCTTTTTTTTATTAATTTCTTTTCCCCAAAAATATGCAAATATAAGATTAGAATTAAGTGAAATTTTCACTACTTGAGATTCAAAAAGCTCTGGTATAAATGACGGTAGAATTGCTTTCAACACATAGTATTCTATGATTATACATGTATAGTTTAAAGCACTTCCCTTCAGTGATAGGAATGTTAGATCTGACAAACCAAATTATTCAAAACTGGAAATTTCATTTATCTTCCCTGCCCTATAATGATACATTTATGAACAATGAAAATGAAAAAGCTGTAAAATATTGAAACAAAACAAAGACATATGTTATTGTTATATGTTTGATGTTGATTTTGTTAAGCACTGGTTCCTTTTTAACAAATGACTATTTTCATTAAAATATTCTACAGCAGTGAATTATGGATATGTAATAAAAATACAAAATAAAAGTAGCATTAAAATCAATAAAACAAGCATAGATTATTCTTGCACCAATTTTTGTGTATTTCAGATGTTAAAATGTTAAGCATTGGTTCCTTTTTTAATCAGCACAAAAATTTCATTGCTTGTTTTATTGTTTACAGACATAAAATTGTATGAACAGTATTCACATATGTTCCATTCTCTCATCAACTCTCATCTCATCACACAAACTTGTGAATTTAGATCAAACTATGCGTTTTTTGTTTCATCATGACCTCCTCTTCTTTCCTTAAAATCGTCTCCTGTCACATCAAGAGTTTACACTCTTACTAGATCTTAAATGGATGTGACAGGGAGTGGTAATGCATAGATATTTAACAGTCAATGAAGTACCCGTGGTTTTAAAGTTTTTTATAAGTCATTTTCATCATAACTTCTTGAATGTAAACAGAGCTGCAACAAACAAGGGGATGAGAGCTGCCATAAAGTTGATCTTGTTTTGTGTTACTCCATTACATTCTGGTTCACCACAATGACAGTATTTAACCTTGACCTTGTAGGTTCCTGTTCTTTCTCTACAAGAATCTTCTACTTCTCCAGTCATAGCACATTCTCTAATGTAACGCATATTCCAGTCATCTCCATAATACACTAGAAAAAAAAAAAAATAATTTACAATGTGTTCAGGGTTCTTGCTAAGGATTTTTGAAGGTGAGTCCAGGAACTCATCATTTTTGGCCATGGTGAGTCCAACAGCAAGAAGAATATATTTTATTGCAATATAATGTAATATTTTATCCTCCATGGATTAACAGAGCAATGAAATGACATTAAATTCAGAATACTTTTTAAACTTTAGCTGTAAAATGATGATATTTTTGTTTAACTGTGTTCAGTTTATACAAAATGTTTCAATCTTGATGCTTCTGTGGACTCACCAGTTTTGAAAATGGTGAGTCCAAACAGATTTTGATGAGTCTAGGACTCATGGACTTGCCTTAACGAGAACCCTGTGTGTTTACTCATTTTTTCAATTGCAAGTATGTATGATTATTTATGAATGACAAAAAAAAAAAATACATTGTATAGTTATCATGGTTATTTTAACAAATTTAAGATGGTATTTGCCTTTTGTTTAGAAAGATTCTTGTGGGACATTGTTAGGGACAGAAAATAACAATAAGAACCACTTCCTTTGAGATTTTGACATTCCAAAGGATTCCAAATTGAAATGGGTTTATCTTGCTTTTAAAGTTGTTATAATTTCTGATGATTTTCTTGATACCTAATCAAGTTATATAATTAATAGCACTGACTTCTAACTTGTTCAATAAGGTAATTGATAAATGAAAAGGATCAATTTTCAGCTAAATTGAAATGACAATTTTTTACCGTTATTGTCAAGGTTTCAAAATACGTTGTTAAGGACGTACATTAGTTCTCAATTTTCTCAGTATTAAGGCTAAAAGGTCATGATGCCAGAATTATAAAACTCAAATTCTAATAATGTTTTGTAATTCTTAGAAGTGTTTTAATAAATGCATACAAGTATACCATATATATTATTTTTAAACACTAGACACACAGTGATTATACTAATACAGACCCAAACAACAAAAAATGTATGGATAATAACCATTTGAAACAAATTATTGATCTGAATAAATGAATAATGTATTTGTAATATCAAATGAAATGTCCTTAATACAAGATGATTGCTTAAACTACATAAAATACTTACCATTTTGGACAATCTTCCTGCACATGGTATAATTAGCAGGACATTCTTTCAAAAAATTGGTGTTATCTTTTGGAAATTCATCTCCACACTGTTGTTCTTTAAATGAATTGCATACATGACATTTAATGGATTCTCCTGAAAGTAAAAATAAATAAGTAAGATTCTTGTTTATCATATTCATTGCAAAGAAATTCATTACATTTCTTCTGCTTAGCAAGACTCGAGCTAGTAGAAACTTGTCAGATCAGGGATTTTCCATTTCTTCTTTCACTTCGCTTTTCATTGCAATCACTAGCATTTTTTAGTTTAGATTGGAGTTTTTTTTTATTTATTGTAAAGGAAAGGCCCACTTATTTGACAACATGGACCATTAATTTAAAAATGGCCCATTGAATTTATTTATTTTTTGGTGGGGGGCCTGGGCCCATAGAGAAAATATCCTTCAAGATCACTGGTTTAGAATTCATAGACAGAATATTTTTTGTAAGTAGAACAGAAGTGAAATCATTGGCATACATTTGTGCTCGATCAACTGTCTTAATATAAAGAAACTTTGTTTTGATAGTTTATCTATATATATATAATAAAATTATATTTGGGTCTTTAATATCATGGCTTCAGCTTGGTTTTTAAAACTTTCTTTTGGCTATGGTATTGTTAGTGGCTTTGACTTGTTATATTTTAAGTCCATTCTTTTCGTCTATATATACATTTTTGTACATTTGTATATGATATAACAATGATAACTATTAATACAGTTATAAAATGTTAAAATACCGGTCATTGTACATGTCATAAACATGATAAAATTTGAAACGAAATACCTTTTCCCCTAGGTTTTTCTTATACATGTAAGTAGGAATATAAGAACCAGATAATTTATTTAATCACAATCAATAGCTTATCTTAATATCAAAATGTATTATATAATGTTACATCATGAACCTAAGGCTATTGTAAAATAATTGTCACAACACAATAAATCATTAAAACCCACTGTAAACAAACAGCACCTTGACACAAGTGGACAATAACTATTACATAACATTACATCAAGTTTTGTAAAACCAGCAAGCTTGTAAAGAAATTATGCAAATGATGAGCTGACCTAAGTTAAATTCACTTAGATAGTTACTCTGAATGATTTTTCTTGAATTATAATAATTTATTTACAAAAATCCACATTTATAACACTAACTACCCTTAAATTTCCTTTTTTAAAGTGTGAAAGGTTATTTCAAGGTTTGAAAAGAATGTAGTTATTTGCCTTCCTCAAAAACATTTTGTTATTTTGTAATTGTTTAATATGTGTAATATTATAATCTCATGATGCCCCTTTAATTTAGAATAAAGTATGTTTTTTTTATATTTTCTAATGCAATATAATATAATTGTATTTTAATATATCACTATCTACATATATAATAATATTGATGTTGGAGGGTAAAATACAAACTGTATATTTAATTTTTTGAAGAATTGACATAATTAGGAGTAACCTCAAATTGTTATGACTATCCATTTTATGTGGGGTACATTTCAAATGCTAAAACATATTTTCTTTTATAAAAACATGTACAAAAGGGTACACCAATGCTTTCTTTTCCTTTTCTACAACTGCAAAATGCCCCCTCGTGTATGACAGCTTCTCATTGGGGGGTTTCCCAACCTATTGGAAGCAAAAGACTTATAGCAGGGTTGCGTTTCATTAAAGGAACCCAACTCTAAAAATAGTATTATAAGATGATTGTATGCAAAGATTACTATTGATCGTATAATATATATGTGTGGTTAACTTATTGTTTGATATCACAGTGATGTTCGAGTTTGGTTTTCAAAGGTTAAACCAGTACGTCATTAACAAGGTGACCCCTGTAAAACAGTAAATGTGTCCTTTGTAAAGGTAAAAAGTCTTCAAGGACATTTTGTACAAGCAATATTCACCTTCAATCATATGGCGTCCTTATCGTTCCTCGAAATTTTGATTCAATTTAAGGCATTTTCAAATATGATTTAATAATTAAAATGCAACTTACCAACATCGATGTAACAAGAAATACAAATAAAGATAACGACGGCAACCTCCAGGTACTTCATTGTTGCTGCTCCTTTGCCTTGACGGATGTTAATGACAAGACAAGAACACGCATGCGCTTATCTGAAAACCACCACGTCATAAGGTTAAATAGGGTTTATTATTGCGAAAGGACCTTAAGGGGTACATAAAGGAAATATATTGCGAAATAATGAAAAATAGTCGGAAACATTATTTTGATTACCATGTTGCAATATGGATTTCATCAGAGACATATTGTTTTATAAATTTGTATGTGTTTAATAATATATATTAAGTCATGTCATTAACAATACAAAATTCAGACATACTAGATCTATGATCAATAAATTAAGATCAATTTGTAAATGTCTCTAATGATTTTGTAATATGCGTCTTGATAAGAAATGTGATATTATTAAGTCAAATAACATTAATACCGAATTTAAAAGTAAAATTCAAAACGGCAACCCTTAACTTTTAAAAATGACAAAAACATAGTAGCCAAAACACATCAAACTAGTAGAAATAAAATTGGGAATGGAAATGGGGAATGTATCAAAAATACCAAAACATATATATGAAGCACTTAATTTTTTGAAATTCGCAGTTTAAAAATTATTTTTGAAATAATTCATGATTCATAAAGTAAAATTTTTAAATCCTTCAAATTTCAAAAAGTAAAAACAAAATTTCAGTTGCAATGCAAGCTGTTAATGCAGCATAAAAAGCATAAATATTGTAACACAAATTATCTACAGGCAGAGCAAAAACATTCTGTTCCTCTCCAGGACTGAACAAGACTTTCAAAATGTAAGAAGCTGTTCTTGAACAATCCTGAAATGGTCTGGTAAGCTTTTCCACAAAGAAGCAGCCGCAAAACTAAAAGATTTTCCATATGAGGTAGTTCTTACCTGTGGTATTTTCAAAATACTGTATCTAAAAGAATATTTAGTGTGTTAAATTTGAAGTAAATTTTGTAAACCTAAAGGAGCCAATTAAATCATTTGAAATTTTAAAAGTTTTCATTGCCATTGTCCTGATCCGTTTTACTTGTAGCCTCGGTTGGAACCTTTGCGTTCTCAAGAAGAGTTTCAGAGGATGATAAGTAGTCGTCATATACAAATCTTTAATTTCGTAAATCTTACGGACGCCATCCGTGACGAGTTGCCAATGGTTGACCGTTATGGAATAACTGTTTCACAAATGATATCGGATATGTTCCTTACGTCGTAACTGCAATCCTCTTCCCTTTCATGGATGTGACCTATCCGGAATTATACTATTTACCGGATTTAGTACATAAACTACAAAAAAAATCAATATTTTCTCCAGCTGCAGTAAAAAAACACTGGTCATCTGTCTAATTTCTTGTTCTCATTCATAATAGGTTTTTAGCTGTATACAAATTTTCGTTTGACTAACCAAACAGTATTTGCAATTAGTACTATAGTTTTAAAGGAAAATAGCTGTAGTAAAGTCATAGCATTTCTAGTACTCACTGTAAAGTTGGTGGCTACCATCGCATATCAGCAAAAGAACCATGGGCAATTCAGGGTTGACCCGGCTCGCACCTCAGCGTGACCATCATCGCACTTCGATCAGCGCCCCCCTCCGAGTCCTACAGATATAACACTAGACAATTAATAGTTACAGACATTTAAATGATTTATTAGTTTACTAATAATTATAATTTTAAAAATGATAAAATTATTGAAAATTGTCATGATATTTTGATAATAGACTAGATTTTAATGGGTGAAATTTATATTTATATTTCATATTTTGAGTTGTCTTTCTTGTGTGCTATCTATATCGTAATTGCTTCATATAAAAATCGCTGTACTTATGCCCATAATGGGTCCTCTATTGAAATTCAAATTTATTTTTCTTATCTTATCTTATCGTATATAGACAAGCTTAGCTCTGCAGGCTTATACCCAAGGATGACCCAGTGGGGTCCTTTATAAAGGGACACTAACGGTCGAATTCATGTTCATCGATTAGACTCAGGCTGACCTCATACAGGAACTTCTTAGGAACAAAGATAAGAAGTAAGCAATATCCTCTAACTTTACTTTCCGCTATATAGATGATGTTTTTTCACTAAATAATTCAAAATTTGGTGACTATGTTGAACGCATCTATCCCATCGAACTACAGATAAAGGATACTATACAGATACAGTTATGTCGGCCTCATATCTTGACTTACATCTAGAAATTTACAATGAGGGTCGGTTGAAAACAAAACTTTACGACAAAAGAGATGATTTCAGCTTTCCAAATGTGAACTTTCCATTTCTAAGTAGCAACATTTCAGCAGCACCTGCATACGGGGTATATATCTCCCAATTGATACGATATTCCCGTGCTTGCATTTCCTATCATGATTTTCTTGATAAGAGGGTTGCTGCTCGGATTTAAACAACTATATGTATTAGTACGGCCTTCAACAATGACCACGACCCATATCGTATTTCAAGGTTATAAGAATAGACACAATCAACATATATGTAGTTTTAAAATTTAAGAAAAAGATTTTCTTTAAAAGGACATCTCTACAGCGGAAGGTTAAGCTAACTTGTAATGGCAGACACTTTTTATTTTCTTGAGAAGTTCTTGTACATGAGTCATCATAAAATAAAGGAACAAGCCAAGAAGACGAGGAACACATGCAATTGGTCACTAAAGTAAGTAAAGTAGGTTGTCTACTTATAAAAATTGTCCCTAAAGAGTAAAAAAATAAAAATTTATTGATGTCAGTTTTAGAGAATTTTTGGATATGGAATCAAGGAGATAATTTTTATTTCTGCGTAGGCATTTTATTTTTTAAACAAGATATTATTTCTTTTAATACTGTGGTTTCATTAATATTCTTTGGATACCAAATTTCATGGATTTTGTTGGTATAGGGGTACTACGAATTTAAATGTTCATGGAAATAATAAAATTCTAAAGAAACTTTGTATGCAGACTTTGCCAAAACTACGAATCTAAATATCCATAATTATGTAAAATGGAAAAAATCCACAGAAATTGACGTACTCTCGAAAGTAAATGAATCCACAGTTTGTCTTTTAGTTTAGAAATAAGAATTACATTATAAATACTAATTCCTGTATATATGTTGTGTACAAGTTATCAGTATTTTGTAAAATAAGCACACTTTTTTTGGTTTAGAAGAAAAAATATATATATATATGTACGTGTATCACCTAGCGAAAGAAGGTGTTTGTCAAAATACTGATAATTTATACAAAAACCCTGTACAAATCATGATTCAAAACCTATATATGTAAACTGATATCGTTGATTTATAGATAAACATTTTTTGTATGAGTTTTGATGATAATATTTCACTTGTCGCATTAAACAAAATTAGGATGTTTACTCTGACTATATATGAAAGTTGATAAATTCTTCTGGGCTACTTTAAACCAAAACGAAAATGCACTTTCAAAATAGTGGATGACTTCGGCAGTATTGGTTGTACCCCGTCATAGCTATGAATCAACACAGTCCACCAGGAGGACACTACTGCCTACCAGTATCTTGGAAAGAAGATGCGATATGATTGGCAATGAGACAACTCTCCACCATTAACCATATGATGTATAAGTTAGCAACTGAAGGTCATCGTTCGACTTTCAGCAACGAGAAAAACCCAAACTGCATAGCAAGCGGAGTATAAATAGTCCCGAAAAGGCAAACGTAAAACAATTCAAACAATAAAAATACCGGTCTCATGAATGTACAAAACAATTAACAAAAACAAATATATACAGCAACATTACTATGACAATCACTGAGGTGTACAGTCTCCTGTCTTGGACAGGCACATACATTATATAGCTGGGTTAAACATGTTATAAACAACAATAAATCACCTTTAAACATAATGTTGTGGCACATATATATATATACATGTATACAACACACAACAGTTTCAGCTTCTTAATCGATTCCTGTACTACATTTTACAGCTTTTTGTAACGCAGGCGTCAAATTGTTCCGAAGTTGAAACCAGAGGAACATACGTAGAGGAAATATTAAATTCGTGTGCAACAGTAAAACATTGGGCTATTCATGATGGCAACTTATCCATCGTATGACCATCGATTTAGATTTCAGGTACCCGCAGAAATTTGTGAGCGATAAAAGCCTTCCAAAGATTTATTTTCGTGTAACCCTTTTAAGGGTACAGCGAGGGAAGCGATTAAACCCTTCCATAGATTTATTTTTGTGTTACTCTTTTATAAAGACCACCGTGATGGTATTACTAAGTATTAATAGATGGGCAAAACAATATAAATACCAGAGAATTGTAAAACACTACGAATTTACAGCACCTTTTTTTACAAATTACTCTCAGTAATTGACGCTTAGTCTACTTGACCAACGGACTCGAACGTAACAAAACCACAAACATTTATCAACGGACTGAGTTCATGATATCCAATTGGCAATCTATTTGTTGTCGCATACCAAATGTATAGTTAGGGGATGTGCAAATATTTTTTTTTAATTTTGCCAATGCAGCATTACTGTTATAACTTCCATGAAGTTTAAAGCATTTACGGAAGGATTAAAACGACCACTTGATCTGTTTAATACAATCATCGACTTGGATCTTTTTCAATTTGTAGTATCTAATAAAAATCACTGTATTCGTGTTGTATGTCCTAATATGTATACATAGAATTAAGGCTTGAACTAGAAGAATTTAATGTATAAAGTCAACGATCATATAAAAAAAGAAGATGTGGTATGATTGCCAATGAGACAACTATCCACAAACGACCAAAATGACACAAACATTAACAACTATAGGTCACCGTACGGCCTTCAACAATGAGCAAAGCCATTTAACTTTTGAAGCTCTAACTTTTTATTACTTAAAAACAACATGTATCAGGGATAGAAAAGTAGGCACGTAATCTTGAACAGATATTTATACTAATTACTGCTTTTTCTTTTAAATCGTATTGATACTTACAAGATCCCATTAAATAAGCGGAGATAATTTAAATAGCAAGGCATGTTTTCTATATAAAACAAACAACAACAAAAAACAAGATATAAATATAGAAAAGGGGGGGGGGTCGACTACCCAAATAACTCTGATCAAAGCCTCGTTATCTGGAAAAGGCGAAATTGTGAAAAGGAATATCTAGAAATTCCCCAAGTACAATAAACATGCAGCTTTTTTCATACACCAGATATGTTATGATTATTCCAATATGACAAGATAGCAATTTAGGAGACAAACATATATAACTAATTGATCATAAAACCATCGGGACATTTCGGTGATCTTCGGTGTCCCGAGAGAAACACCTGAATTGCAGTACTAAAGTTATTCATACTATTTAGAGTAACCATCGGTGCATGAAAGCTTAACATTAAACTGTTTAAAGTGTACTATATAGAATGAAGGACAGACGGTGTCGAATTGTGCTATTTTAATAATGGGAAATAATGATCAAACTTCCTAGTTCCATAAAACTGGATTTTCGGGGAAAAGATGATACTGTACCTACCGATAATCAGCATCTTTTGCCTTATACCGGGTAAGTTGACGATTTTGACAACATCAGGAATAAACTTGTCTTGTTTAATTCTTGAATATATTTAGGAAAAATAATCCGTTGATTCTCACCTGTCAGGTAAGGTTAATAATCAGACATCTTGGGACGTGATGAAATAAAATAATTGATTTAACATATAAATAACAAAGCAGTAACAAAGCTTTGCTGTGTTAGTTATAATAAATAAATAATTACCAATCAATATGTAAGAATCGATACTTTAATGGGTTGACCATGTGTGTGGTTGAGATACCCGGTCTTACAGAAGGGTGTGGCATAAGTCACCAAACGGTTATAATACACATTTAGTTTTACAGAAACACAATCAATAACTAAAAAATCATTTAAAAAAGAACATTTGTAACTTTTAGACATGGTTGTGGTAAATACTTGACGGTAATCATTTATTGGTCGCACTATTAGTATATCCATTCAGTTGTTTATGAACTGCTTATCTATTTGTCTATGAAGCATGCATTCATTTGATAATAGAATGCATAACGTTGATTTTCAAAAAGACTGAACTGCAAAATTACCAGGACTTATTTACAAAGATATATATGGCATATTTTATTGAAAAGAGAAAGAGCATGACATCGTGTCTAATATTATATAGATCACATTAATTTTCACAAAAGTGACACAAATTTAGGGTGAATATTCGCTCATATCATCCGAAATTGTTTTAAAACTGTACTAAATCGTGTTTGTCAACTGAGGAGAATGTACACCTATAGGTAGACTATATATATGTACGTATAGAAATGGTATGTATTGTTTTGGTGAATTAGGTGTAATGATAAGATTTCATTCCTAGCATAAAGAGAACACATTGAGTATCATAATATGTATATTGTAATATGTAGTACTCTGTCCATCATATATATAGGATATATATAGTTTTGTTTTTATTTTATTTCTGTAAAGGATATAGCTTATGTTCCCTATGCTTTGTCTGATTCCTGTGAACTACAGCTCATGTTCCCTGATATCTTTTAGGAAAGTTTATGTTCACTACATGCTTTGCCTTATTTCTGTAAAGCAAAGTGTATGTTCCCTGTGTCTTGTCTTATGTCTGAAAATGAAAGTTTATGTTCCCTGTGCTCTTTCTTATTTCTGTTAAGGAAAGCATATATTTTCACTGTACCTTGTCTTATTTCTGTAAAAAAAAAAGCTTATGTTCTACGTGCTTTGTCATATGTCTGCAAAGGAAATCTTATGTTTCTTGCATGTGCTTTGTCTTATATCTGCAAAGGAAAGCTCATGTTCCATGTGCTTTGTCTTATGTCTACAAAGGATCTCGTATGCTCCCTGTGCTTTGTTATATGCCTGCAAAAAAAGCTTATGTTCCCTGTCCATTTCCCTATGCCTTCAAAGAAAAGCTTCTGTTCCCTGTGCTTTGTCTTGTGTCTTCAAAGGAAAGCTTATGTTCCCTGTGCTTTGTCTTGTGTCTTCAAGAAAAGCTTCTGTTCCCTGTGCTTTGTCTTGTGTCTTCAAAGGAAAACTTATGTTCCCTGTGCTTTGTATTTTGTCTTCAAAGGAAAACTTATGTTCCCTGTGCTTTGTCTTGTGTCTTCAAAGGAAAACTTATGTTCCGTGTGCTTTGTCTTGTGTCTTCAAAGGAAAACTTACGTTCCTTGTGCTTTGTCTTGTGTCTTCAAAGGAAAACTTATGTTCCCTTTGCTTTGTTTTATAACTACAAAAGAAAACTTATGTTCCCTGTGCTCTGTTTAATTCATGTAAAGGAAAGCTTAAGTCTACTGTGCTTATTCTCTTAGTCTTATTGTTACATGCATATATTAGATATTTAGCTCATGGTCAACTGTAATTTGTCCAATCTATGTTCATGCTTGGGACAATTGTACTGGTTTGTCTTTAAAACTATAGGAGATAGTAAGGAGGGTCTGAATGGGAGTCTCCATACTGTATTCTGTAATATATAACGTTTTTTGTCTACAACTTGTAATATGTGCCTGTCATTGTTTATAGTCTAACACATCTTCATTCCCTATTCTTTAATCTTTTCTTTTATCCATCCATTATTCTCTATTCTTTAATCTTTTATCCTTTATTCTCTATTATGTTGACCGCATTCAGACCACCAGTTAGACCGCCGGAGCTGTGCCTTTTCTTTTTTTCTTTAGAGATAGTTAAGCCGTGGTATCCGTGGTTGTCTTATTTGCACATGAGATTGTTGTGTGGTGGTTGCTGTGATTTGTCTTGTTTATGTCAGGGTTTGGTAGGCTGTGATAAATGTGCAATATTTAACAAAGAAACATCAGGCTATTTCTTGGGAACTGTTTTATGTCTTATCTTTTGTATGGGTATTTATGTTAAGTCGGAAATGTTTTTCAATATAAATGTGAGAAGGCTGTGTTATGTTAATTCTATCATCGCACTGTGTCACATGCACATAAACACGGTGAAGAAAGTTCGGCGATTATGAATGTACTTAATTTTAACGTTAGAATAAGTTAAGTCATGGTAATATTTCTAGATAAGGTCATGATAACTAAGCTATTCTTTACTTTTGTACATATAAAGAAAACTTTATTTGACATGTTAACTCTACCTGCTTCATCGTGGTTACTTTGTTTTACTAGCATTATGTGCTGGCATTGTAGACATCTTAAAAATCTACCCCAATGTTAAACTTTTGGGTTATGTAAACATAAGGGCACAATTAATATGCGGGTAGATTTTATTTCTATACGATTAAAATCCCGAATTAAATTGTTTAAAATATTTCAACATATATGTGTACATATATTTCTATAGTACAAATATTTTGAAGTAATAAGTTAATCCAACCATAAAGTTTTAACTTTAATAAGGAGCAGTGTAAGTAGATGAATACTCATTTAAATATAAAATCATGTTAAATACTCATTTAAATATAAATCATGACCAATTGTAATTGAAGAACCAGGAACACGCCTCGCTTTATGTCTTTTGTGTTTATTAAACATTGTAGGCAGAAACTTTTACATTGGCAAATAGGCATACAATCGACTGTGACAAAGAACACCGTGTCCACTGTAATAATCACTGAATCATGTACAGTGGAAAAGATTAAATCTAAAATGACCCATAGACACATCTTCTAATTGACATAAATGAGATGGGGAATTAAGACATGAAGTTTTTATAAGGGCTATTTAGACATTAAAAACACACAAAATATCACACACAAAAACCTGAAGAATAAC
This sequence comes from Mytilus trossulus, assembly GCF_036588685.1. Lineage (NCBI taxonomy): Eukaryota > Metazoa > Mollusca > Bivalvia > Mytilida > Mytilidae > Mytilus > Mytilus trossulus. The sequence continues at coordinate 74,254,258 of NC_086379.1, forward strand.
AACAAAATAACGGACGGGAAAAAGGATCATAAGTTTCATTCTAGTGAAGGGAAGAAATAATTTTTTAGTAAAAATTTATGGTAATATATTCATGGACATGTAAAGGATACTCATCCCAACACAGACAGCCTATTTTGGGAGCAAAACATTTAGTATCTATAGTTTCATTCATGTAGTAACTGTTCATCATGATATATTTCAAAAAGACGACAAACTTTAAAGTATGTGCGCAACTGACACTATAGTTATCTGCAATGTTGACCTAGACAATTTTAACCCGTATATTCACCGTCGTATACTAGTATTATGCTGTAGTGATGATATCTGCGGTATAAAACTCAAGACAAATCGTGCCCATATATATACTAGAACACATCTTCGTCATGTACCTAAGTGAAGATTACTTAGGCAAAACCCCAGTTACCAACTCTTATACCGTAGCAGTAGTTTCTTGAGTTTAATAGATCCACATTTATTGAACTCGTATAGGTCTACCGAAGTGGTTATAGCTGAGATATAAACCCACATAACTATAAAGGAGTATGACGTATTGGTATTAGTTCAGATATACACACACAGCTTGAACCCGTTTATCTTAAATTAGTGTTGATATCTGTAGAACCTGCAACTCGAACTTGTATACAGCAGTGAAGATCACAAAGATTTATTTTAAAACAACACACGCACGTTTACTGTATTAATGATGTCCGAGGTGTAAACCCAGATAATTCGAAGTCGTAAATCGGAGTGATGATATTTGAGGTCAAGAACATGACAACTCGAACCTGTATACCTTTTTAGCTCACCTGGCCCAAAGGGCCAAGTGAGATTTTCTCATCACTTGGCGTCCGTCGTCCGTAAACTTTTAGAAAGATTCTTCTCCTCTGAAACTATTGGGCCAAATTTAATCAAACTTAGCCACAATCATCATTGGGGTATTTAGTTTAAAAATTGTGTCCGATGACCCGGCATACCAACCAAGATGGCTGCCACGGCTAAAAATAGAACATAGGGGTAAAATGCAGTTTTTGGCTAATAACTCAAAAACCAAAGCATTTAGAACTAATCTGTTAAAGGGGTTAAATTGTTTATCAGGTCAAGATCTATCTGCCCTGAAATTTTCTAAAGAATCTGACAACCTGTTGTTAAGTTGCTGCCCCTGAATTGATAATTTGAGGAAATTTTGCTGTTTTGGGTTATTATCTTGTATATTATTATAGATAGAGATAACCTGTAAACAGCAAAAATGTTCATCAAAGTAAGATTTACAAATAAGTCAACATGACCAAAATGGCAAATTGATCCCCTAAGGAGTTATTGCACTTTATAGTCAATTTTTAACCATTTTTCGTATATCTTAGTAATCTTTTAGAAAAATCATCTCCTCTGAAACTACTGGGCCAAATTTAACCAAACTTGGCCACAATCATCATTGGGGTATCTAGTTTAAAAATGTGTACCAACCAACCAAGATGGCCGCCATGGCTAAAAATAGAACATAGGGGTAAAATGCAGTTTTTGGCTTATAAATCAAAAACCGAAGCATTTAGAGCAAATCTGACAAAGAGGTTAAATTATTTATCAGGTCAAGATCTATCTGCCCTGAAATTTTCAGATGAATCTGACAACCTGTTGTTAGGTTACTGCCCCTGAATTGGTAATTTTAAGGAAACTTTGCTCTTTTTGGTTATTATCTTGAATAATACTATATATAGAGATATACTGTAAACAGCAATAATGTACAGCGAAGTAAGACATAAAAAAAAGTCAACACGACCAAAATGTTCAATTGACCCCCTAAGGAGTTATTGCCCTTTTTAGTCAATTTTTAACAATTTTCGTAAAATTTGTAAATTTTCACTAACATTTTCCACTGAAGCTATTGGACCAAGTTCATTATAGATAGAGATAATTGTAAGCAGCAAGAATGTTTAGAAAATTAGATCTACAAACACTTCCCCATCACCAAAACACAATTTTGTCATACATCCATCTGTGTCCTTTGTTTAATATTCACAAAGACCAAGGTGAGCGACACAGGCTCTTTGGAGCCTCTAGTTTTGGTGATGGCTGAGGTAAAAGCCATGACAAAATCGATCCTGCATACCTCATAGTGATTTCTGATGTATTGGCCCAGAAATCTCGGACATGTGTATCACGGTGTTGATATATGCATGATGTATTGACCTAGACATTTGGTACATGTGTACGATATCTGAGTAGACAAACCAGAAAATTCAAACCTGTGTACCGTAGTGATGATATCTGAGGTATTGACCAGACACTTCACAGAAATATACCGCAGTGGTAATCTCTGAAATAAAGACACTGAAAAATTCCATATACCGTAGTTGTGATATCTAAGGTATACCCCAAACAACTCAACCATAAAAAAACTTTACGTGGCAAACGTTGTGCTCTATTTTACTTCTTTGTACTTTAATATAAAACAAACTGAAGTAAGATGATATAATGGAGATTTTCCTATTTAAAAAACCTGAAATGAAATAATATTATATACATAACCGGGTATTTAAATCTTGTGTTATTCAAATATGTTATATAAATAATAACTGAATTTAACGATTATTTGATACAATAACTTTTTCGTGTTAGTCAGTGTTCTCCTGTCTGCTTTTCTGTAGAGTTCTGTTGAGTTCAAATAAATATAGTTGATTAAGAACCTGTTTTTTATGCGTAGGTAGTTGTCTATCATTGAAAACTATAAAGTAACGTCTAGATGTCTGCTATAACAATCAGTTTTTAGTTATATGCCACTAGTATGATGGCTACAGCTTACTAGTTCAATGCCTATAAAGACTTCCTCTAAGCCATGACTGAATTGCGAAAAGAGATACAAAAAATCTGGGGGGTGGGGCACGATGACTTTTTTCCGGATTGATTTTCATTTGTTTTTGGTACGTATGCTTATCCTCCTGTCACAACTGTAATTTATTTTCAGTTCATACCAGGCCAAGTTATTCCTTTTTATCCCCTCTCCCTCCCGAAAATAAATTTATCGCCCCATGAATATAATAGACCAAATGACTCTTTTCCCACAGATGAATATGACAATGGTGTTATACAAGTTTACAATTCTATTACGACACTATTACATAAACTGTCAAATGTAATGTCATTCGTCTGATGTAAATCTCAAATGTTACCTGTAATTATTACAAATATTATTAGATATATGAAAAAGTAAGAAGACCAAATGTAATATTGCAGAATGCAGTAAGCTTGAACTATTCATTTGTCAGGAGAATACATTTTTTTTGTAATATGGCTTTGAATCATACTTTTATAATGTGTACTAGTCGAACCCTGATTTTTTACCAATCTAGCCCATAAGACACGTTTCTTGTAATCATAACAAGTTAACTTGGATACATTTATAGAACCCTGGAGTTAACAGACTTTGTTATTGATGAAAACTACTGCAAAATCAGTTATAAAGTCATTGTTTTAGCTCACCATTGACCGATCACATATACTCGAGGCAAATTCTCTCCAGGAAACCGAAAGCCTATGTTTTTTTCAATACACAGATTGTACAAAACACTTTAGTCAAGGAATATATGTGGATGACGCCCCTGGTGCTTTTTAATAGAGACTTAGAAATACACCACCTATAGCTACGCTGCTCACACTCATTTTGTTTAGAAAGATGGTAATCTATGGAACGCCATAGCTGTCTTATGTGTCTTTTTTATTGCTTTTCTATTATAAGATGGTGCTTTTCTATTATAAGATGGTGGTTTTCTATTATAAGATGATGGTTTTCTATTATAAGATGGTGGTTTTCTATTATAAGATGATGGTTTTCTATTATAAGATGGTGCTTTTCTATTATAAGATGGTGCTTTTCTATTATAAGATGGTGCTTTTCTATTATAAGATGATGGTTTTCTATTATAAGATGGTGCTTTTCTATTATAAGATGGTGCTTTTCTATTATAAGGTGCTTTTCTATTATAAGGTGCTTTTCTATTATAAGGTGCTTTTTTATTATAAGGTGGTTTTCTATTATAAGGTGCTTTTCTATTATAAGGTGCTTTTCTATTATAAGGTGCTTTTTTATTATAAGGTGCTTTTCTATTATAATGTGCTTTTCTGTTATAAGGTGCTTTTTTATTAACCCCCAGGGGTATAAATGTGCATTTCATTAATAAATAAATAAATAAAATAAATTAATAAAAACTTTGAGCTCAAAATATTGACTTGAGTAAGTTCACCAGCACACTAGAAGACCTGATATATAAAATATTTATTACATGTATTTAATTAGATTACTATCTAATTTTGACACCTGTCGTAATCACTAATCAAGCAAATAATCATGTCATTTAAGTTTTCACACCTGAGACATCAAATACATTTAATTGAATTAACTTATATAATCAGATGGCAATCAGAATCCAAACAAAGATTACAGTGAATTGAACTTTTTATTAAAAACTGTCTCTCTCTTTTTTTTTTAAAGATAAAACTAGATAGCTGACATGGATTAAATTAAAGTGAGACCACCAATCTGCCGGTATCAAATCATTTGAAAAAACAACAACAATGTATTCCAATATGACCTTTAACATCGAAGAAGTAAACTTGCATTCAGTCGTGTTCAGACACTTTACAATAGAAAATAAAGGACGGGCATCGAACACAAAGTTACTTTTGTATAATACTGCACTGTCACTAACTAGTCTGTCACTATATTTAAATTTAAAATTGAGGCAAAATATATTCACCATTCGGTGAGGGGTCTGGCGGTCGCTCAAGACCCCCAGAAGCCTTGAAAAAAAATACGCAAAATCGTGCATCCCGAGAGCTTCTCGGACTCTTAGGAGGCACATTATTTGAGTGTCCTTTCCCTTGGAACCTCAGTCTCCAAAAACAACAAAACGCCAGCCAGGTTAAAGACATCAGCCAAGTTGAAAACACCAGCCAAGTTAAAAAATACCTCAGTCAAAACAGAAAGGTTGTATAAACACCGAAATCTACTAAGATTGAGGTATGCTGATAATGGCAGTCAAGATCATCAGATACTTCTAACTGACAGTCAACCTTCTGTGAAGAAAGAAAATCCTGTTAATATATTTAAAACCAAAGACCTAAAATACAATTATAGATGTGCGAATCTCTTCATGTATCATATATGTCTCTGTTAAACACATCGGCGAATGTGAATTCAGTCCGGTCAACTTTTTTAGCAGAAACATATTTGTTTTTACTATAAATTTATATTTTCGTATAATTTGTTTTTAAATCTCACAGATTCCTGAATTACTTGGACAATTATTGTCAAAGATATTAACACTTGTTGTCGACAAGTTGAATATATGTACAGCGTATAACGACGAGTGTGAATACCGTCCGGTCAACTTTATTCGCTCAAAAATATTTTTTTTTCACTTATTTTGTTTGATTTTCATAAAATATATTTTGATATCTTTAAGGTCTACAAATATTAAACCAATCTACCGAATAACAAAAAAGTTATGACTATTTATATCTCGTCCGGTAAACCGTCTTGTCACTATCCGGACAATCGTCTTGTCATTAGTGGTTCCCCACACTCCCGGTTAATCACGGGAACCACCATCACATAATAAAAAAGCACCTTATAATAGAAAAACACCTTATAATAGAAAAGCACCTTATAATAGAAAAGCACCTTATAATAGAAAACCACCTTATAAAAGAAAAGCACCTTATAATAGAAAAGCACCTTATAATAGAAAAGCACCTTATAATAGAAAACCACCATCTTATAATAGAAAACCACCATCTTATAATAGAAAACCATCATCTTATAATAGGAAAGCACCATCTTATAATAGAAAAGCACCATCTTATAATAGAAAAGCACCATCTTATAATAGAAAACCACCATCTTATAATAGAAAACCATCATCTTATAATAGAAGCTTGACCATCTTATAATAGAAAACCATCATCTTATAATAGAAAAGCACCATCTTATAATAGAAAAGCAATAAAAAAGACACATAAGACAGCTATGGCGTTCCATAGTAATCACTTATTAGTTGAATTGATGGTTGTGTGCGTTGTTACCATGCTCTTGGTACCATGGACGTTAATAAACACAAATTAATCCATCCATCCAAAATAACTCCTAATTGTGTTTTATTTGTAGTAAAACCCTGTTTAAGCAAAAAGGGCTTTTGTTTTACTCTAAGTTTAAGTTTACAATACATTTATATATAAATGCAAGTAAAAAAAGTTTCAATGCATGAACTGATCACTGTTGATGGGGATGTATAATATTCTGTATTGTTATTAATTGTCTACTCTCTTACAGGCACTGGTGCTTTGTCTGACACAGACGTTGGTGTGGTAGCTGCAGGCGTCATTTCCGGTTTGATACTCATTGTACTTGTCGTTGGAGTTCCTGTTATAATATTTTATTTACGGTAAGTTTCTATAGGTATTTGTTTTCACTTTTAAATTGCTAACTTTTTCAAAGATCTTTATATGCTTTCTAAAATCACTTTCATGTTATTTATTGTTTAAATATCATTTGTACATTTAAACTAGGTGATAAAGACTAACCGTTTGTTGCTGCATTGTTTTTTTGTCTTGACTGCTAGGAAAGTCACACATGCAAAACGTGACCGTCCAAAATTCAACATTAGAATAAAGTATTTATTTATTCAAATCACCTATAACCCACCGTGTCAAAACGATTCACGAAAGTCTAAAAAAACATTTCTATAAGTATAGTTTTAAATTATCAAGCTATAACATCTTAATCAACCTTTATTCCCTACTAAAAATGGAATTATTCAAGAAGAACATGATATATCAGATTATTTTGCACTTCGAGCAAATTTGGCGATTCGATTTTATTATTTATTATATTGACAACTATAAAAGATAGAACATTGCCTTGGATGACATTCTTCTAGAGAGTTAGCTTTAGAGCCTCTTGTTTAAATACTAACGTAGATTAGGGGGAAAAAACTGTACAAATGATCGAAAGTAAGGTCCACAAAAGCAGCCAAGCGTTTTATGGAACTTCTTTAGCTAGAGCGAAACTGTAAAATGTTATATTAAGGTATAAAATATTCTGAGGCAAATGTCTGTGGATGTTTGTCATAGATTATCGGGTCATAGACAAAATGTCTTCCAGGCAAGACTATAATTTGGCTCGGACAAGTTTCCAATCAAAATAAACATTTATGTTGAATTGTATCAGCTTAATGCAAAGCCATGCATCTAGCCTTTTTTTGTTTGTTAGATAGAAGATACAGTCTTTAAAGTCAAAGTTTTTAAAACAACCTTTCTTAAACTTTTATAGAATTTCGGGAATCTTTTACAGATGCAAATACAAAATTGTATTACAGATATTCGAAATAAAACCTCATAAAATGCTTTCAGAATTAAAAGAGTAAGAACAACAAAAAATGGTATCACTAAACTCACTAAACTTATATTCTTGCTACATAAAACAAGTATAACGATTACTTTAAAAAAAAAAAACCAATACATCCAGTATCGTTCTTTGCCAATTAAATTACATGTTGACCCATAAAGGACCCAAAAGTATACTTTGACATTTGAGACGTAGTATACATTCTAAAACAATGAATAGGAATATTTAAACCTTTCTAATTTTCTAACATCCTATATATCCAAGATATCATTAACATAATTTTTAACACAACTCTAAAAATAATGAAGATTTCAAAATTTTTGATTTCCAGAAAAAAGAGGAAGAAGGCAGAACCAAAAGGACGTCCACCAAAGGAACATTTCGCCAATGGACATGCACCGAAACCAGCTGCTAATGGCTATCCAAAACCTAACCCATATATGCCTCCCCCACAACCACGTCCACAACATAGACATGGACCAAGGCATCCACATGCAACTGATTTAGGTTCACACAGAGGTGTTCCGATAGTACATATCACACCACATGGTTCACATGCTGGGACACCGCACGGATCACATAGGGGACCACCACATGGGTCAGTAAGGGGACAAATGAGAGGAGGATCTGCACGAATTGTATTTACACGTGGTGGTGGTCGTCGTCCCCCAATGATGTTCCCGATGGGATCTGTAGGCCCAAGAGGTCCATATCCATATCCAATGGGACCTAGAGGAAGAGGTGCTCCTCCTCCAGGATATCCTGGACCATATGGTTATCCTGATCCAATGATGCACCCGTACTTCTTCCCGCCTCAATTCACAGTGTACGTGGATGAATCGGACGACGATGAGTCGGATGAGGACAGGAGATCAAACAGATCAACAGTGAGGGAGCGGAAAATGAGGTACCACCGTTCGTTTCTGCCTGATAGACAATCAAACATAGTCATCAAGTAAGTCGATGAAATATCTAGAAGCATATACATACTGTACTTATTGGAATATATTGTGAAATATCTACGAAATATATTACATGCTTTAAATTTCTCTTATGGTTATAACCTGTTGTTTATTTCCAACATATAACAGATACATTTTTATTTTTGATATCGCATTGAATGGAGTGCGATATCAACAAGCAATATCAAATGTGTTATTTTGGTTGGCTTATACTACCATTCGATATCGATTTGCGACATTTCAATCGGCTATTTTCAAGGTTGAAGATGACCATCAAAGGTCCAGATTGATAATTTTTTCTTTATGACACTGTTTGATTTACTTAAATTTCTATACTTCTGCATGAGGGCTCAATGCCCACATTCATCATGCCCAACTTCCTAGTTTTCGCGGTATCATTTACCCAATCGTTCAAGGATGAGAAAATAAAGCAATCGCTTGATCTCAACAATTGTTTTTGTCCTAAACATTCTTGAAATATTTGCCTAAAGTTTAGTTTAAACATATTTTATTTGCTGAATCAAAGCAAAATGGATTAGACACAAGTAAATCATACTTGTGAAGTCTTCTCCATAATACAATATAAAGTTACAATAACGGTATAGTATAATGGACATGCATATATATATTCAAAATTCAAAATTCAAATATTTATTGCCATATAAACTAAAACATTAAGTTTGTGACATATAAAATAATAAACAATATAACTATATTTCACATATATATATACACAATCATCCATTTACAGTAACTATTCCAGTGTCCCCTGTCCTCAGTTCTAATGACCTTTTGATGTAGGACCCCAATTTATTTACTTGTGATGGTGTTGATGGATTGAGTATAGAAATCAACTTTTCTTCATCAGATAAATCTTTAACAGAAAAATTAAAATCCAAGTTGTTAAAAAAGTTATTTCTTAGTTCCATATTTAATTTACAATCTAATATAAAATGTTTTTCGTTTTCTAATGTTTTACATTTAAGGCATATTCTCTGCTCTCTAGGAATATTTGTATGTCTGCCTTTTTCTATATTTAAATTATGGTCACTTATTCTTAGTTTTGTTATTAATTTTCTATAAGTAAAGTTTGATGTTCTTAAATAGTCTTCAAAACATAAATTTTGTTTAAGATTCTTATATAAATAAAGTTTACTTTTTTCATCTATGTTTTGCATCTTATCATGTATCAAATTTTCAAAGAAGTTTTTAGAGCTTGTTTTTATATAAACTTTAAATGAATTATCTATTTTTTTGTCTGAACTAGTATTTTGTTGAATTTGTGCTATATTTATATTAAGTTCACTTAAAATATTTTTAACATAGGTAAACCAGGAGTATACTCCTTCCGAGTCTAAGTTTTTACTAAGCATGTAAGCTTCTTTCAAAAGAGGATTTAATTTACAGCATTCAAATCTCTTTAAATATAATAATGTTTGTGTTTTAATATTAAATTCTATAGGAAGTCTCCCCAATTCAGCTCTAGTTGCAAGATTAGATGCATTCTTTCTAGTTCCTAGTAAAAATTTACAAAATTGCAAGTGTAATTTTTCAATTGGACTTTTTTCTGCAAAATTTAAAATATCTACTTCCTTTCCAGAATTTAAAGCTCTGTTTTTTGCTCTAAAAAGAGATATATATGTGTCTAAATATGTAACTTCAGAGTTATATATCATTATTGGTTTAATGAGGGAATCAAAGAGGTGGCATGCAACTTTGACTGGTAAATTATTCAAAGACTTTGTGTAAGCTTTTAACCCAAATAATGCTTTTTTGGCTTTTTTAACAAGTTCTTTAGTGCTATGAGACATGTTGCCATTGCATTTAATTAATAAGCCTAAAAATGAGTATTCTGATACATTATCAATGTTACTGTTTTTAAAATTCAAAAATGTTTTTTCTAGTTTAGAGCATGTCCTATTAAATATCATAGATTTTGTCTTTTTAATATTCAATTCTATCTGCCATTTATCACAGTATAAAGCTAAATTATTTAGACTATTCTGTAGCCCTGTTTTAGTTTCTGAAAAAATTAACAAGTCATCTGCAAAAAGCAGACAACTTAGTTTTGAGTCTATAATTTTTAGAGGATAACACAAGTCATTATCAAAGACCTCTGTGATGTCATTAATGAATATATTAAATAAAGTAGGACTCAGTGAATCACCTTGTTTTACCCCTCTTGTAATATTAAACATATCAGTTACCATGTTTTTGTATTTAATTGAAGACCCAGTGTCATCATATTGATGTTTTATAATGTTAAATAATTTCTTCCCTATCCCCATATTATAAAGTTTGTACAAAAGAGCATCTCTCCATACAGAGTCAAATGCCTTTCTTAAATCTACAAAACAAGCATAAAATTTCTTTTTGTTTTTATGTAAATACTTATTTATTAGAGATTTTAATATAAAAATGCTATCTGCAGTTCTATGGTTCTCTCTAAAACCAAATTGGCTGTTACTTAATTGTTCATCTATAATTTTAGTGAGCCTATTTTTTAGAGTTGCATTAAATATTTTTGCAAGACAATTAATCATAGAGACTCCTCTGTAGTTATTGGGATCATTTTTATCTCCAGATTTATGTAATGGGACTAAAAATGAGTTTCTCCATGTTTGAGGGTATTTCCCTGTTAAAAGAATAAGATTAAATATTTTTACATAATTTTTAATCATAAATGGGTTAGAGTATTTTATAACTTCATTTATAATTCTATCAGGGCCAGCAACTTTCCCTAATTTTAGTCCATTTATAACTTTTTTTATTTCTGAGAAACTGAAAGGTTTAGCTGTTTCTAAATTTTCTATAATATTATTTTCTATATTCTTAAGTTTATTTTCTATTTCCCTTTGGAAGGTGGTATTAATTTTAGTTGGATTTCCTTGATCTATAAAGTGCTTGATCAGTTTGTCTTCTTCTTTTAATATTATATAAAGCAAACAGTTTATAGATGTTAAGCAACCAAGAATCAATCAATCAACACTCGTTATTTATTTTTAACAACCTTTAAGCTTCATTCAAGAATTGATTTTATTTTTTAACAAGCATTTTTCAACTGTATTCTTTCAAAAAAAAATTGTGTCTTAGATGGTGATAGGCAGTCTAAGGGGAAAAAATACCATAAGAGAAATAGTTTTAGGAACTCGTTAGATTTTGATATCTGTTGATAGCAACTTGATAATTTATTTTCAACAATAACAAGATAAACTCGCCAACATGGCTCGTTTATTGTTATATTGATTATATTGAATGAATTATCGAAGTGAATATTAAGTGATATCCGATTCCAACTAGTTCCAAAACCTTTATGTAGCATGCATGTAATTAACGATAAAAATTAAGCTTTACAGAAAAGTATGTACACAGTATTTAATATGTACATACTTCATAATGTTTCTAGGTGTTTTCAGACAACTGCCTTCGCACTTTTTAATTCTTTTAAAAAAGTATGCACTAGTTCTGATTATATATTGAACTAATATTGTTTTGTAAATAAAATCCTACCTAAATAAACTGAAGGATGGCAAAGTGGTTTTTTTTCGCAGTAGTACATTTTGCACATTATATAACAATAAATATGTATTTTATGCTTGCTTTATTCTATAAAATCTATAAAATCCTTCATTACGTCTCTAAATATAACATTGCTGTTAAAACATACGCTCAGATTGAATAATTTGTTTAAGTAACTCAATAATAAGCTAATGCAAAAGGGATAAAACATTGCTCAAAACTGTATTTAAGTTAACAACATTTTGTGAACTAAATCTTCATACCAAGCATGCACAGGAAAAAAATGTTTTACACCATCGTGTTATAATCTTAGTCACTTTAACAATTATGTAACAAAAAAACACAAAAAGTCATATGGACAAATCACAATAGTAAAAACGAAAGACATGAAAAAACATAATAAATTAGCAATGTATGCAATAAGTAAGTATTAAATAAATGACTATAAAAATGCTGCAACGGCTGTAATTAAATTCCAAAAACTTCTCGAGAATTGGTTGTGGGGAGACCGCCAACCGAAAACTCTACAAAGATCATCGTAACATTATGAGAATTACAAAACATAACTATTAATATCACTATTTTCTACGTGTTATTTTCCTGCTCATTTGATCGCTTCCATATTTCTTGTGCCACGGTTTTGAGACAACACAGTAACTCACTGCATATGAGGCAAAGCTATCTGACAAGCTAAATAAAGGCAACAGTAGTATACCGCTGTTCAAAACTCATAAATCCATGGACAAAAAACAAAATCGGGATAAGAAACTAAAACTGAGGGAAACGCATTAAATATAAAAGGAGAACAACGACACAACATTAATATGTAACACACACAGAAGCGGATTAACCTTCGTTAGGACAACCAAGTGTACTACTCTCATTATGACTCAACGATAGAGGGTTAAAAGAAACGTTCGATGAACAAATGTTTGGGATTTGTGCGTAAATATGTCTTATGTTGTGAACCACTCGGCATTTGATTTTGTGCTCATTTTTCCGATTTTTGTTAGGCGAAATCTATAGAAGTTTAGTTACCATGCATATAGTATATCTTTGTTTAATATTGTTTGCTGTATATTGTTAGCTTGCTTAAACACTTTTTGCAGCACACATTCATAATTCCCTCAGTCGGATTCTAACTCAAGCTGTTGAGTTATATGTACAAATATATCTTTTAGTAGTAATGAAAGTAATTGCAGTTGTGCTAGAAGTAGTAGAGTAGTTATTCAATTACTATCTAATTTAAAAAGCAGACCATGCGTTCACGCTTCGATCACAAATGTAGCAAAAAAGCATGAACACAGAATTTGTTTTGCATCAGATTGATCGAAAAAAGTAAAATAACAAAACTACCGAACTCCGAAGAAAAAAAATCAAAATGGAAAGTACCTAACCAAATGGCAAAATCAAAAGCTCAAACACATCAAACGTATGGATCATAATTGTCGTATTCCTGAATTGGTACAGGCATTTTTTATGCAGAGAATGGCGGATCAAAATGGTATTATTTTATAATTTGCCAAACCTCTCACTTGTATGACAGTCGAATAAAATTCCATCATATTGACAACAATGTATGGAAAATGGTAAATAGGTAAAAATGTCAAAATTAGGGGTACATCAGTTAACATTATTGTTTTATATAATAGATTAATATGTACACCCACACACAACTGAGAATTATTGACGCTGCAACAACTGAGAGTATCAAAAGTAGATTTATTAATGCATAAGATTATTATCAAGAAATTGAAGATCATTGATAACAGATAATTCCAAAACCTTTTGGAAAATACGAATAAAGCAAACTATACACGGGATAGAAAACCTGTACGTGGTTCATATTTCATTAAAGTAAAAAAATAATAATAATACATCAATGACATTTCATGTAGAAAAAAACGTTCTGACTACTGCGGAATCGTGATACAATTGGGAACGGAACGTCCACCAGCAGAGTCATCGAAGCAGTGATTGTAAAACCTCATTTAAAGTACCAGGCTTATAACGTGCAAATGCTCTGCTTTAGAAGTTTGTGAACAGTACCAATTTCATACCACTGATACACCAATCCGTCCATTATCTATTAAATATATGTTAAACAGTGAAAATGTAAGACTAAATATGATATTTTTTTCCTTTTTAGCTGTAACAGGTAAAAGTATGTTTATAGTAGCAGCATTCCTTAATTTGTGTTCCCTTACTTTTTCAGAGAAATAGACAGTGACGAGGAAAAGGTAAGCACGAATGATATAAGAATTCATATGAGAATCACGACATTTTGAAACTTAATGATGCTAGATAGTTCAAAATCAACTATGCATCTTAAATATACCTAAGTTTTCGTTTGTACTTGTACTGTTGTAATTGTACTAGTTAGCTGTGCGATAGGAATACCAAATTAGACAACCCTTACGACAAGTATAATTGGTCATCTTTCTACGGTGATCTATATACTTGTAAGTTACATCTCACATTTAAACAACCTTAGTGAAGAATAACTATCGAGTCATGTCTACTTATAAGTTTGGAATAATTCCACACAAAGTTGTTACAGTAAATTTCATGTCCAAGTTATATTTTACAATGGGAAACAAGGCCATAATAAATAATAGGTTTGTTTGCCCAAACGCTACTACCCAGAAAAAAACTGGCTACTCAAATTCTTTTATTGTCCTGATTAGGAGAAGATTTTTTTTAATCAAAGAGACATGAAGACTGATAAACATCTGATACTATAATTTCTTTTTTTGAAAAAAAAAGAAAAAGAAAATGCCTACCTACCCACTGTCTCAACCTTTGGATAGGGTTTGGGCAAACCAAAATATTTTTATGTGTGGCCCAAATCCCAAGTAGAACCAACGGCGACATTGACTATTCAAAGCAATTGACAAAAGTATGATGAATTGTTGTAGATCTGGCAAACTATTTTGGCTTTGTAAATTTCAAATGTCTTACATATATTGTAAAAGGGCACGACAAATTAAGAAATTACTAAAGTATGCAATAATAAATGTGAACTTTGCTGCATAGACTGGGAAAATCCTTTAATACTGAGGAGAGGTATCTTCCTTACCAAAAACTTCCAAAGGAAAAAAGTCGGTTATTATCTGTATTTATTTCAGGTTTCCTTAGCAGGAAAAGTAGAAAAAGATCTTGTTTTGTATAAATTTATGTAAAGCTTAAATAAATATTTATTTTAGAAAATACAAGAAGAAGAGAACAGAAAGAAAAGAGGCAAACGACGATCTAAATCAAGAAGCCGATCAAGATCCCCCGAACAACCAAAGCGAAGACACAAATCTCGGTCAAAATCTCCCGCTCGTAGACGGTCTAGAACTCCTTCACCTGAACGATATAGAACATCTGATCACCAAGATTTATATACAGAAGTATCGAAATCAAGTTATCGGAGGAATTCTTCAGCAAGTGGAGGCGATACAGCAGCTAAAATCGATGAAATGTTTTCTTTTTCATCCGACGCAAGTGCAAAACCCGGAGACGTTATATTACTACCTCCCGGGAAACATATTGATATGTCTCCGAGAAGGCGCGAATCATCTCCCATATGGCGAGAACCAAGTCCACCACCAAGGAGAGACCCAAGTCCGACAAGAAGACGAGATCCAAGTCCGCCATCTAGACGAGATCCAAGTCCGCCTCCAAGGCGAGAACAAACACCACCATTACGTCGAGATTCGACGCCCCCAAGACCAGAACGAAAGCCTATAAGTTCTATTCCATCTGAGTATGCATATGCATCGGTGATAAGACCATCTGAAGAGCCGATTGAAACCCCATCTGCATCACATTCTGCACTGGGTGTATCAATGTCAGAAAGACTTCAGAATATTGTGGACTCTGGACATACAACTGTTGTTCATGACCTTGAAAAATATAAATCCGACGATATTCAATATCCTCCTAAAGGACAAAGTCTCTCAAGAACAAGTAAACCATACATGTCGAATAGAGACGATTATCCATCATCATCAAATCGCTTATCTTCAACTGCGAAACCTGATCTATATAGGACGGATAGATATAGTTCTGATGACTTTAGGCGACCGTCTACTCCTCCAAATGATATTCCAAACGAGACACCTGTTCCTACTCCACGCCATTCACTTATCAGAAGACCACAAACTCCCCCAAACGACATACCCATATCATCCCGTTCTGATAGACCATCAACTCCTCCCTTTGATGGAGATGACATAAGCAGAAGCACCTCAACACCAGCACCAGATAGGAGAGTACCACCACCACCGCCTTTACCTCCAACACAACCACAAAGCAATGATTCTAGACCAATGAATGCTCGTTACACGACAAACTTGGGGAATACACAGCATGCTCGAGCTGCTTTTTCTACACAAGTTCTGGAAGAGCTTAAAGAGAGACATCGAATGCCCGAGGCGTCTGTGGATGATGATGACGACACTGATTCCGCAAGAAATAGGGCTGTAAACTTTTCTGCTTCGCCACCCGAAATAATTCCTAGATCACAACCTAATAGTCCCAGAGGATCTCAAAACTTAAACCCCGATGACCCTCCACAGGAACGTGCCCCACCCCCTCCTCCACCTCCACCACCACCACCACCTTTACCAAAATAAATTAAAATGATGATGCTAGCAATTACATGGTTTTTGACTGACATATGTTTTATCTATCGAATTAGTCTTATGATATAAAAACGGGAAATGGCTACCGTAATAAAAAAAACTTGCTACATATCTTTTCTTATACTACAAATTTAACCCGAATATTTTAAATGAAAAATAATATATACTTCTACACCATACCATGTAGAATGATCTTTGCAGTGTTGAAGAGTCCTATTACGCATGCATTTAGTGGGGAACATGAGTTGCATGTTCTGATGGTGCCGCTTTTAAATTGAAACTGAATACATTTTTGTGGACAAAAATATTGAACTCGATAACAGTGTAATCATTATCCTCATATACTAGTAGGCTAACATACTAACAAGGAAATGTTTCCCTAAAACAATTTTCGCAATCCAGTTTGACATTGATTGTGACACTTTATTTTGAAAAGTACGAATTGCAAGCAAATGTGTTAATGAATGAAACCAGAGGACGAATGTCATCAAAGCAATCAAAACTTGATATCTGCTTATCAAATTCAATGACGAGAATAGCTACATGTCGAGATGCTACAAACTTATAAAAACATGCATGAATGTGTAGTGCTTAGTTTTACCTTTTTAGTTGACAATCACTAATCGCACATGCCCTTTTATACCCGAGAGCCAATTCCATGACATTAGAAGGGGAAATCTGTGTATGATTATTTTATTATGATTTTTATCACTGTTAGTCATTTTTAAAAATATCATATTATTGTAGATCGCTGTATTGTTTGCCTAGACTTCAAAATTTAACTGTTTTATATACAGGGTGAATGCTTTAATTTCGCATGATGAATTGTAATAAACAAAAATAACCGGTTCTTGATGGAAGGAAGCTTTAACATTGTATTTTTTTATTATTTGAATCTAATAAGTATTCAGTGTAAAAATTGTATTGATCAAAAGCACACAAACTATGAAAGGGCTATATCTTATAGCGTGTGCCATGACTGATAGCCAAATATGGAACAAATTTATATACAATCTACAATTTAACGAATGAATTCTTGAAAAAAGTTTTAAAAAAATAGTCGCCATAATCTCTCACCAATATATTATTTAATACATGTACCATACATATTGATGTTTGGGGACCAAGAAATACAGCAGCTGTATAACTCTTGTAGCACACGAAGATAGTATCACTGTGTGTACAATACATTAATTTTTTTTTGTATCAGGTGCTTGAAAACTAGTTTACTAACATAGCTTCTTCCTGAATGAAGTTATATATCACAAATAGATTGAAAAGATGAACATTTGTGTTTAAATTCCTTCTGGCTGGAAAATTCTTTACAACTCATGCTTTTTGGTCCTTTTTTGCAAAGTTAATGAGATGTTAATATTTTTATAGATTTTTTATGCATTGTTCATTTTTTTAAGAGCTTACTTGTAAATATGTCATGTAATCTACAAAGTACTTGCATTCACTTGATACACATTTTAGTTTTGCACGCTTTACTTAACAAGAAATCATCAAAGATTCATTATCCTTGTTTGTCGGTTCCATTACTTTTATATATATTAATTTTATTACTGTAAACGTTGAAGACGTTTTATATAAAGTATATGATATATCTTTTACAGTTATATATTTGTTATATTCATTTCAAATGAATAAATATATTTTGATAATAGAGTTGTCTCGCTTATGAATGAAATGAGATGTTAAGTGATACGAAGAGTGTTGCAAAACGTTAAATCACAAAAATACTGAACTCCGAGGAAAATTCTTAACGCAAAGTCCATACTCACATGGCAAAATCAAATGACAAAACACATCCAACGAATGGACAACAACTGTCATATTCCTGACTTGGCATTTTGACTACTGTTAAGTAGTTATCAAGGTACCAGGATTATAATTTAGTACGCCAGACGCGCGTTTCGTCTACATAAGAATCATTAATGACGTTCATGTCAAAATATTTATAAGGCCAAACAAGTACAAAGTTGGAGAGCATTGAGGATCCAAAATTCCAAAAAGTTGTGGCAATACGACTAAGGTAATCTATGCCTGGGATAAGAAAATCCTTAGTTTTTTCGAAAATTCAAGGTTTAGTAAACAGGAAATTTATAAAGAGAACCACATTATTAATATTCATGTCAACACCACCAAAGTGTTGACTACTGGGCTATTGATACCATCGGGGATGAAACGTCCACCAGCAGGGGCATCGGACAAGTGGTTTAAATAGTTATCAAGGTATTTTTATGAGAAATCCATCAGAGTAAGATTATAAGTATTGCTATATGATAAATTTTAGTACTCAAATCAAATAATCCTTATGTGTGTTTTTTTAATTACAAATAACGCAGCAGTCTCGGTAAATATTGACGTTATGATAATGAAGCATACTTGTGTTTGTTACATAATATAAGTGGGTCCCCTTTTGACGTAGGGATACCTTATGTTTTTGAAAATTATACTTGTCTTTTGAGTTCTGGTTCGTCTCATACAATCTTGTCCGGGCCATTACCTATTCTTATCTTTTGATACTTCATGGCCTTGCATGGATGTGTGCCTCAAGACCAATGTGTGTCGCATATCATTATGACCTTCCTCCGACTTTGAACTTCGACATCAAGGTCATTATATCAAGATTGTGAATTTTGGATTTACTGAGAAAAGAAGGATTTTCGTAAAAAATATGAAGAATAACAATTGAAGTGCTGGAAATGTTCTATAATTTTCGCCATCTGTTAGGAATGGTGTCCATTATTTTCTTCCTTAAATAATTTCAATATTAGATCGTGTTTTTTCCTGTTTTGTAATAGTCTAACAACATGATTTCTTATTCTTATGATCTATTTACATCTTGAAAACCATACTTCCTGTATTCTTATATCCTTCAATAATTGATTTTTGTATTATCAAAAACGCATATAGAGTAGATAAGGCATTAAAGTACCACGCCTAATATGTAAATATCGTCGATTATTTATCAGTCTGAACGAATATTTACGTTGTCACTTGTATTTTAAACTATTTCCAACAGTTTTGATGCTTTAATTGACGTCATGACGTCAGCTTATTGATTTTAAACGACTTCAATAGGTGTTGTGTCATTAAGTTTTGTATGTAAATTTAGAATATAGATTTTTTTCTACTTTCTTTTGTTATACCATTGAAATAGTTTCAGCAGTATTTGATAATGACACTACGTATTTCTCAAATCGACAGATACAGTCCATTTGATGTACAATAAAAATGAAGGATCTTAAAGTATCAAATCAAAAAAGACACTCAAAACGTGTTCTGTTTTCACCCTTGAAGTGCTTTATATTTTGTCATCATGAGGTGTTTTAAGGTGGTATGGGAGTCTAAAATAAAAATGATAGAATTTGTTCATACTTTGTCAAAATGTAGTATCTATTGATACATGTTCAAAACTGTTATAAAAATGATAGGTCACCGCGCATTTTCTCAAGCCACAGGTTGTGACAAAATGACAAATTTTGTATGGATTATACAGGAAAAAACAACATTTTGTGAATAGAAACTAAACAAAATGATAGAATTGTAAAATTAATTAGGAAAAGATTGCTTTCAAACAATGCTTTGAGAATATCAAAAGAAAAGATAGGGTCACCGTACGTTTTTTCCGGCTAAAAGACAAAATAGGAAAATTTCATGTAGAGTCCTTCAGAAAA
Organism: Mytilus trossulus; assembly: GCF_036588685.1. Taxonomy (NCBI): domain Eukaryota; kingdom Metazoa; phylum Mollusca; class Bivalvia; order Mytilida; family Mytilidae; genus Mytilus; species Mytilus trossulus. The sequence goes on from NC_086379.1 coordinate 74,274,452, forward strand.
TGCACTGTTTTAGAGTTACCTCCCCTTAAATTGCCAATTTGAAAATATTAAAAAAACAACCAAAAATAATCTACACTTGTGAAAATATTAATATTTATATGTTATATTCTTATAAATTGGTTCTTTTAAATGAAAATTCACATTACAAATCTGCATTCCTGCATCAAATTTTGCTAATTTGATAGAAAATATGGACCTTAGATTCTCTGTTTTTTACAATCCAAGATGGCGAAAGACACCTATACCACCTTAAATACATTATAGTATACATTTCATAAGGCATGATATGATTACCAATGAGACAACTACCCTTCAGAGACTAAATGACAGGTTTAAGTAACTAGAGGTAACTGCCAGGGTTTCAACAACAATCAAGACCCATACCGTATATTAGCTATAGAAGACACAGACATGAAAACGAACGTGCCATATAATACGTGATTTACGTACAATACACAAATAACGAAAATCAAACATGATGAACAGTAACCAGCGACAAACCACCATATTACAGACCGCTGACTAAAAAATGGCATATATAGAATGATTATGTGGTGTGGGTAAACATGTTTGTGAATTGTGAGCATGATTTACCCTGCGCCATTCATTATGTTCATTTTCAAACTCCAGGAACCTGTAATTCAGTGATAATCGTTGGTTCATGTTTACCATGATTGTTTTTCGTTATTGTTTTTTTGTGTAAATCAGTATGTTGGTTTCGATTTTTATTTGTTTCACACTCCATATATATCTTGCTATGCGTTATGAGTTTTGTTTAATGATGAAGGCCCTTGGTGACCTGTAATTGTTTGCATCTTTGTCTTCTGGTCTTTAATTGATAGTAAACATATCATATCCCCTTAGTTTTCATATAATAGTAATTGTAAACAAACTCAAATGCCAAACAGCTAGTTGACCAATACACAAGCAATTGTAAGTTAAAGTTCAGATTAACAAACGAATTGCAACAAGTTATTCCTGTGGGTACCAATTGTGCCCTTTTAACAGCGGACGTTTTACTGTGTTATATAAATTATAGATATGGTAAACTCAGTTATAAATTTAAAAAAAAACAGCAATAAGTGTCCTTTCCCAAACAGAGACATTTCAGTTTTACACTAAAACTTTACACAAAAAAATTACGAAAAATGGATGATTTTTCTTCATCTAATAATGATTTGTCCTTTATCTGTAGTGACTTTTTGTATTTTTATGAATGTAATCGTTTTACTGGTAAATTATTAAGTCAAGGATTCCGTTACCACAAATTACTTTTCCAAATTCTTCTTTACAGATACAGAAATTTTAAGTGAAAATATTGTCCTATCTTTTTAAAATTGCAAATGGGATTTTGTACGGAGATCTTGCTTATCGTACACTTAGATTTAGATACGATCCGAGTTAACATAATATATCCTTTATATAAAATTATTCTAAATGGTTAAACATTAGAATTAGATCTTTGCAAAATGTTTTCATTTGTTTTCAAATAAAAAATAAAACAACATACACATTTATATTAATTACAAATATTTTTTTAGATTAAAAGGGAATGATTTATTTATCAAATTAATTAATTTGTAAAATTGGAAAATGACGTAATTTTGGTTTTAAACATATAAGCATATTTTTCCAAAAAAAATACCTATATAGATATGGAATCGAGTTGTCCTTTTGATCAATAATTGTGTCGATTGCATTAGAAAATAGAAATGTTTCACGTAAGTTATAACCCCGTCAACGCCAAAATGAAAGAGAACGAGCTATTGTTGAATTTGGAGATAGACTTTTTCAAAAAATTATCGGCACGAACTGTGCGCCTCTCCTTGTCGACCTCTTCTTATTTTCATACGAATCGGAGTTTCTTCAAACACTTGTCAAAAACAAGAAGATCAGAGTAGCCAGGCCATTTAATTTCACATTTAGAATATCTCATCTGAAATAAACATTAGAAATATGGTGAAAAAATATTATATATAAAGTATTGCAGCATATTGAAGAAAGAATTATTTAATGATAAAAGACAAAATAAGACCTCTGGAAATAAACTTAGAACATATCGATTATTTAAACCAAATTTTAATTTTGAGCCTTACTTATTGAAGTTACCATATATTCAAAGATGTGTTTTAACAAGATTTAAAATTGGAGCTCACAAACTTGAAATAGAAATAAAGGCAACAGTAGTATACCGCTGTTCAAAACTCATAAATCCATGGACAAAAAACAAAATCGGGGTAACAAACTAAAACCGAGGGAAACGCATTAAATATAAGAGGAGAACAACGACACAACACTGAAATGTAACACACACAGAAACGGACTAAGCATCAGACAAAATCCCACGAGAATAACAAATACAACATCAAAACCAAATACATGAATTTGGGATAGACAAGTACCGTTACACGTCTTATCGCAAGTTGTACAGCACTTGAAAAAGGTTGTGTCAAATACGGCTATGTTTTTATGCTTTGGATAAAAACATCCTTATTATTTAGAACAATTAATGCTTTTGCAAACAGTAAATTTTATACAATGAATATAAAAGAGATAAACATAATGAAACTGAAGTATTAACTAATTACAGAAAACTAGACCCGAATACATAATGCATAGACCAACACAGAATAGACACACCCGACTCAGTCCAGGCCTCAACGCAATAAATCATAAAAAACTGACGTCACATACGATGGCGAAAAGGCACAAAAATTGCGTCACATTTGAATTTATGAAATTTCTGAAAAGGTCGTTCCTTTAATATTAAACTAGAAACTCTGTAATGAGGAAATAGAAGATGAGATGCATTTTCTTTTAACATGTTAAACTTTGGATAATGTTAGAAATCCCTTTCTAAGCAAAATATATAGTAAAAATAAAAATATTTCAAAACTTGATAACGAATCTCTTTTTATTTGGCTAATGGGAAATTGAGATAAAAACGTTTTGATAACAATTTATCAATTACTAGAGGTTTTAGATATAAACAGAAATACAATTTTAAATTAGATTTCTCTATTTAAAGATATAGAATGATATGTATGATCAAATATGTATTCACATTAGTTATTTCTTTTACATTAAATACATTATTAGTATACTATGAGGTGTCCTGTCCAATAAAGGGACCGTAGTAAAAGACAATTGGTCTTATCATATTATATATTTTTATCATTACAAACTGCCTACTTCATTTGCTTTAATATTTTATATCAATCAATTAAATCAAAATCAATCATATTATGTGCTTTGTTAAACCTATTTTTCATTTACTTTACATCAGTTATGTTTGAAAATTATATTGTAATTATTCTGCTCATTTTGGGCGCCGTGATTGGCAAATAAAATATTTGTTTGTTGTTAGTTTGTATATAAGAATGAAAGACAAGAATATATAATTTATCATATAATAACACAATTACGGAATGTATAAGTTCAGAGCCACGTTAAATGGATAGCACCAAAGGACAGACTTAATAGTAAAAGTAATATTCATAACGACAAATAAAAGAATACTATAACACGTTATAAAGATAATAAACAACGTCAGTACCGAGGATCTATACTTCAAGAACATCGTGCATTATTTATGAAGTTGATACGGAATATTTATCAACAAGGTCTTTAAACCTTCCGATGGACTTTTTTTTTATAAAAAGGACGAGACGTCCTTAGACATCCCCCTGGTTCATCAAATTTCTGCTCAGAAAATGGTGACGTTTTAAAAAGTCTAAGTAGCAACAGCATGCTATTGAATACCGAATAAGTTGGGAAATGGTATACTGCTACTAAGGTGAAGGAGATTGATAATTTCAAAATTAAATTGTCTCGTTTGTCATTGATTCTTGAACTGAGATGACCGTGTATGTCAAATTTGAGGTACCGGTATAAGTCTACAAATGAGGCAGAGGAAGCCGTGTCTATTGTTTCTTTAATTTCAAGTTCCTGGGGATATATAAATGGAATCCAATCAGAAAAGAATGGATTGATAATGACTATGTACCTATACATCCCGTCATTATGCCATGGTAAATTTTTGTTTATATATCTGTTTGTTTTTATAGTGATTAAGAAAATAACACAGCGTTCTCTGCTGTATCCCTATTTTTTTACATATTTATCTTATATATGTATTATAAGTGTCAATATAATGGAAATGTATACGACTGTCATACAAGTGAGAGGTCTAGCTAGCTATAAAACCAGGTTTAATCCACCGTTTTTGTATGAGAAAATGTCTATTCCAAGTCAGGAATATGACAGTTGCTGTCGTTTTGCACTTTGATTAGGGGCTTTCCGTTTCAGTTTCCCCCGGAGCTCAGTATTTTTGTGAATTTACTTCTTGGAATGTTTGCAGTAGAAAAGACTCAAATGCAGGTTGCACATCTGTATAATGTATCTAGAATGACTAGTGGAAGGTCAAGTGAAACTACGTTACGTCAAGACAGACACATTTTCATTATTCATCTCCAGAATTTGTTCAAAATGGCGTAACAAACTGCTCGACAAACCAACGGAAGAAAAAAACAATAAAATATCCGGACAAACAGTTCGTAGGCGACAGCGTCAATTCAAGTCAAAGAGTTTGTCGTCCGTTGAAAGGACATATCCTTAGATAGCTAGCATTTGATTTTTATGGTGGAATCGGTCAGGGGGATCTAGGATGATTTGTTTTTAATTATGTCCTGAATTTTAAGTAATGAAAAGGCAGGCTGAGCAACTTTACAAAAACTGTATGTAAAAAAAGGTCGGGATGAAATAAAATAAAAGGCAGGACCGAATAAAGTGAGAAAAAAAACAAGTACAGAGATAACAACTTAAAAAACTTGAAGGACAACATTTCTTATTGTAGCCCCACATAAAAATCAAATGGTAGCTCCCTACGCAGCCTCACAGGGCGATTTCAATGAACTCAAATACGGTTCAATGCAAAAGTCGACCATTAATTGAACCGATGCCGATGAATAGAATTTCAACTTCAAATTTTACGACGCCGGACCCAGACTATACAGGAGACGCAATGAACGACTTTTTTAATGCGTGCGTGCAAGAAACAGATCGTTTTTGGTAGTGGTGGAATTATGTTATGGGCGGAATAACCTACAAATCACTGAGCTCAAAAACATTGATGGCAATCTAATCGCAACAAGGTATAAGGAAGAAATTCTGGCTTCTGTCGTTCTCCTGTTTCACCAGGGGGATCGTTTGAACCAATTTTTTCAGCAGGACAATTGTTCAGTTGCACATATTTCGATGAATGTTTAGAGAATAATCATGTTCGTGTGTTGCTATAGTCACCGATGTCTCAAGATTTATTGCCAATCGAATATCTTTGGGACGAATTTGGACGACGTCAGAAATAATCGAAATCCACTGTAAACGTAATCCCAGCTCCGAACAACTGTATCAGGGAATGAAACACTTCCCTCCAGACTTTATTCGACGACTCAATGCAACGGAAGTTTCAGGCGGTCACAAATGCAAGAGCAGGTCATGCACGGTATTGACAAATTAAATTGAAAAGTATACTCATCCTGTTAAAATTATCCAAAAATGTGCAATATTGTTTCAAATAGAGAACACTTGTTATTTTTCTCTTCAAATGAAATTTTTAAGCTAACGATTATACTAACTTAATGTTATATTTGTTTGGTTATAAAACAATATATATAATCTTACAAACAGGTGACCTCTCTTTTTTGCATAGTATGTAAAAAATCGTAAGCTGGCACTAAAAGAACATCACCGTCTGAAAAAGGAATATTAACAATATGAAAAGAAAAATTGTCCGTTTCATCGAGTTCTCGATTAAAACTGAAATATCTAAAGTAAGGAATGTACAGTTTCATGTTTTTCTGTTCAAAGGACAATATTCACTTATGTCACAAAATGGCCTAAAATATCAACTTAATCATAAAACACCAAAAAGGTCACAATTTGATTTGTAAATGGGACTATTTCAAAAACCTTCATGCAAAATCTATCACTTCTTTTCATAAAAGTTCAAATCATTCTCCAAAGTAAGCCCATTGTTGGACATTTTCAGACCTAAAAGCTTTAGGCAGACCTTGGCCGCCACCTACGATCCAAAATGTTTTGTAACCAAAAGTCATTTTGATATAGAATTAATCAATATAAATGATCGTGGATTGTGGCCAAGGTTAATTATGCCAAAACATTAAAATTATTGAAATCACAAAAATTGACCTTAAAATATAAATAATGTTTAAGGGATCATAACTTTATAATTTTAAAGGAAGGTGCCAAAAATATTGTTTTGTTTTTATAGGATTTTCACAAGTATTTCTATGTGTTTTTTTTGCCAGATTGAAAAAAACAAAACAAAAAAAAAACAAAAAAAAACCATTTAGGACCAAACGGAATCCATTGTGGACCTTCTCTTGTAAATTCCAACACAAAGTTGACTGTTGTATTATTACCACTTCTATATAAAAAGATGTAGTGTAATTGCCTATTCGACAACTCTTTTAAACAAGAGACTCTTTGTTTGTTTGCTTCACACATTGTTGTCAATACAATGGAATTTTATGCGTCTGTCATACACTTGAGAGGTTTGGCTAGCTTTGAAACCAGGTTTAATCAACCATTTTCTACACATGGAAATGAATGTTAAAACAACAAATATTATGTTTCAACTGAAGATAATCATTATGATCACAAAATAATAGAACCGTGTCAAAAATTTATTGCATTTTATCAAAATTTAACAACGAACAAACTCAAGTATTTTGAATTTGTTTATAAATTACTGAAACGTGACTTGCAAAGGAAAGGTTTCTAGCTTTAAAACAAGCATATATAGACAAAAGTAAATGCCTGCACTAAGACAGTTGTTTCCATTCGTTTGATGTATATAAGCTTTTGACATTGACATTTGATAAGGGACTTTCCGATTAGAAATTTTCCTTGGAATTAGTTTTTTTTTTTTAATTATTTTACTTTTTCCTTTGGGTAAACGGTCTTTACACTTCCATGACCATTTGAACAACTGTTAGAGGGATGTGTTAGTGGCCTGTTGCAAGAGATATTTTCTGCGCATATCCATGCACATGCAATCATTTAACTGCAACATTCCAAACTTTCCGTTCTTTATTTCGGTCGACCTCCACAGAACATAGCATTATGTAAACAATCCTTCTTTTTTATTGGTTACATTCAAGGAAGGATGAAATAAAGGCCAATGGCGCTTAATTACACTAACCAATGATTGTGTCTGATCTTTCTTCATTGGTAGTTGTCCTCGTGTTTAATATTTCCCCTCTTTAAGATATTTCCATATGTCTACTTCCTACGTACAATATTTTCATTTCCAATGTATTTAATGTCCGTTGGTTTATCTGGTTGTTTAGCATTATTAGCTCAATTGTTTTGAAAGGCGAGGCTTGTTATAATTTACAGAATATATAAACATAGTACTTGTATCACTGATAATGGGTTTTTGAATAAATGTTTGTGTAATAGATTGATAATAATGCTGAGATAAATGTTTAGGATAAACACCGTATTGCTTAAATAATAGTTCCCCAGTGTTTACGTAAAGTCGAAAACAAAAATACAAAGTTTGTACGGTATAAACTCATCATAGATACAGGTTTAAAGTTTTTTTTACGCCAGTTGGGCATTGCGTCTACACAAGACTCACCAGTTCTGCTCGGATTAAAATAGTAAAAAAGACGGCATTTTGTTTCTTTGCTGAGATAGGACATCGGACCAAAACGTAAAATACCAGTTTCTGTCGAAAATCTAGGGATCCCTATCGAAATTAAGCCTAAATAAAATCAAAACCAGGTATGAATTATGATAAAATTCTAAGTTTTAATCATTTCAAGAACAAAAAAATTGTTCCATATTCAAGTTATTTAGGCAGTGCTACACTATCAGAAGCATATATTTAAAAAAAAATTGAATGTCCATTAAAACTATTCTTGTATTGATATTAAAGGTCAGATTTCGTATCACAATATCTGACCGAAATAAATTAATGATAGATGTGAACGCGAGTAAGATGTTTTATTATCTCAAAATTTGGACCATTTTTTAAAAGTATTTGGATTAATAATATAAAAGATAAAAGATACACAAAACAAACAAATACACTCATCAAAGATACCAGAGAACTGATTATGTTTGCAGAAATTAAAGCTATACGATAATGTTAAGGCAACAACCATTTTCTTATCGTGGGGGGGGGGGGGGGGGGGGCTGGTGTTTTTTTGAAAAAAATATTTTGATGGCCCATCTGACAGGGAAAAAAAATATGTTTTGCACTGTAGCTGAAAAAAAAATTATGCTGTCACCTACTTGAAATTTTTTTGGCATTGCTGAATTTGAAAATAGTGAAAATAACAACAGTTGAGACAGTGAAACAGCAGATTAAAAACATCTGTCCAGTCTACAGATTACGCTAAAATTTCTATTTATACCTTATTACTTTTTGTATTTTCCTGTAATAGTGTTTGATCCAGAAATATTTAAAAGCATTCCAAATCTCCTGCATGTATGCTACTACATTAAGACATACTTAAAACTGCAACTTTTATAAACATGAAATGATCCTTTTATAACAGGGATATATATGGTTAAATAGGCAATCTTTTAAAGAAGCCCTGATTGTGTATGAAACAGACTTGTATACCGGTAGTACTTTCCTTTGTATCATTCTGTATACCGCTTTTTTCAATGGAATGTCAATAATCATAGTTGGAAACAGTGTATGTTTATAATTTTGAGCTACTCACTCTTCAAATGTCATTACATATGACAATGGTGGCCACTTTAATTATAGTATTAAAATTCAAGGACTGTGGTACCTGTATAACGGACCGTCTGAGAATATCATTATGTAGAAAGTGGGCTAAAAAAAACCATCAGAGACAACAGCCAATGCCAGGATATCGACAGAGCCATGCACTTTACATTTAACATCAATCAAAAAATTTAAGATGAATTTTATGTAAATTTTATGGTTTTTATGAAATGTATTTCTGTTCAGTCATTATAGGAAAACATTTTTTGCTTTCCTTCTCACAAGAATTTTTTTTTTATCGGAGGAAGGTTCTGAAAAAATAATTATTAACACAATAAAAATCCCACTTTTCATAAATTTTAGTTTGTTATAGAATTATTGATACCGTAAAAGTGCACTTTATTACTAGTAATCATAAGGGTATATGTTAAGTTATTTGTTGCATAATTTGTGGAGAGTTGGAAAAATCGTCAGAAAATTGGTTTCAGGTGTCACTAATGTCTATTCAATATTCAGAAAAAAATCTCTTCATTAAGTCCAAATCCAACTAACGCAATATAGCACCTTCATTGACAAAGCATAATAATGACACTTGCTGTTCCTCTTTAATACAGTTTATATAATAAAAATCGTGGATCTGTAGACAATTGTGTCGTCCTGAATTTTCATTTAACATTTGTCACTTGACGTGAAGGAAAACTGAAATTTACAAATAATCAATCCCATCGCAGAAGGCATAAAGCATAAACATTCTTTGCAAGCGACACCCGTAATAGTGTTCCGACATACTCGATTACCGTAAAAAATGGATAAACTGATTATAAAAGCACCTACAGAAATATGTCTACAATCATTTATAAATAATACAGAACAAAAAGACATGTTTAGAAACATTTTGGATGAAAAGAGCTCTAAAACATACAAGGTCATATAATATACAATTTGTGATGTGAAGTACTGTGGTAAATATTAGGTTTGCTTTCTACCATAAGCACATTATATATGTCCGCAAACCATCTCGAAATCGTTGCCTTTTACAGATTGAAAATGTTCTATCTAAAGTTGAGAGTCATGTCATTAGAAATTTAAATTATTTATTACAAAACAAATTGAATCTTTGTTTACAAGTATAAACATAAACACAACTCAATGGAAATTTTGCTCCTTTTGAAGTCTACTTTTCAACAACAATAAATGTTATGTCACTACTGAAGATACACATTATGATCACAAAATAAAACAACCGTGGCAAAATTTTATTGCATTTCATCAAATTTTAACGACAAAAATACTCAGTGTTATGTATAAAGTAAAACGTGACTTGTAATAGATTACGACGAACACAATGTGTTTCATTAATTTTCCTCAGAGATAGGTATTTTTTTGTGTTTTTACTCATGCTTTTTTTTTACATAAGTGGTTATTGCAGTACCAGAATCTATAGAATCTATGTCAAAATCCCCTAAAACCTTAGTAGCAATATATCAACTTCGCCTGCATATGGGATATTCATTTCTCAATGTATTCGGTATTCAGCCTGCAGCTGCTACTCAGACTTTGTAAAACGCAAACGGTGTCTGAGACGAAAGTGATAAACCAGTAGTATGTCAAAGAACGTCTCGACCTCTTTCTAGAAAACAAGATCATCGGAAGATACCAGCACCTTGTTGTAAAATATCCCTTTTCAACTTCAAAAATAATATTCGATAGACTTGAAGTATATTTGTCTTTATGAATGTTACTTTTACTCTTAAGTTTATTTTTGTTAATATCCATTTGACGTGGCTCGATTGGTACTTATACATCCCGTGTGTTATTGTGCTATGGTAAGTTATTTAGTTTGTTACCCCTATTTTGTTTTCTGTCCATGGATTTATGAGTTTTGAACAGAGGTATACTACGGTTGCCTTTATTTTTATTCTTGTCTTTCATTTTTGCTATGTGCTTTGTCTATAAGCCTTTTTGCTGATCTTTGTTGACATATTTGCCTGTTTTTATTGTGTTTAAGTTTGTAACAAAATGATGACTATTGTACTACTTTTTTTGACAATTTTTACCTTTTATGTCTGTTTATTTTGTTCAAATATCGTTGCCAATATAATGGTAATTTATGCAACTGTCATACACATCTGAGGTTTGGATAGGTATATAAAGTAAAATCACAAAAATACTGAACTCATAGGAAAATCAATTTGGGAAGTCCATAATCACATGGCAATTAAATAGAACCATACATAAGAAGAATGCCTGAACTAAGTCAGGAATAAGACAGTTGTTATCCATTCGTTTGATGTGTTTGAGCTTTTGATTTTGCCATTTGATTAGGGACTTTTCGTTTTGAAATATTCTTGAAGTTCGGTATTTTTGTCATTTTACTTTTTTCAATGGTCTATGTTTTGTATACAATTTAACAAGCATAAAGTAGCAATTAGTTACAGTTTGTATACAAAAACATGTTTACAAACATATGTATGCAGGTCATTGACGAGGAGTTTTCTTTATATCTTTGTCAAAAATGTATGAACCAGAAACATAATTTAAAATCTGTAAAAATCAATATAATATTAGTGTTGAGGTGTATTTCTGTTGATTTACTTGAATACCACTTGCCAACATCTATATAACCAAAATTTCTAGTTTTGAAATAAAGAAGCAAAAACACAAATTATGAATGCGCAGATTTGCGCTTTCATATAAAACGGTTTTTGATTCTTGCTTTTTCAATAACCGCATGTTTTAAGGTTTCAAGTAATGGATTTGCGCTTTCATTTATAACCGTTTTTGTATCTTGCTTTTTCAATAACCGCATGTTTAAAGGCTCCATCTAATCGTACAATAACTAACAACGACAATATTAAGTTCTCCATTAATCGGCTTTCGTTAAATGTGCTGAGATAAAGGGTGTTGCTGAAACTTTATCGAAAGGACTAGTGTTATATACGTCAATACACAGTGGTATACTTTGATGTGAAAGTTCATTTTAAATTGAATAAATAAGTAATAAATACTATGAGACAGTCGTGTTGACAAGAGAAAGGTCTATCTCTCCAGTTGTGGAATTTTAATATTTCAGTATGATAAACCCATTACACACACCTTACAACCACCTGGTTGGTAAAGTAAATGTAGACTAATCTTTCAGACCGGAGGTTATTCTACATAAGATTGCAACGCAATTGATATATCAACTACAATAAATGTAAGTAAATTGTTTAACTATTATTTAAATCTTAAAATCAAAAGTAAACTAGAGATATGATAAAATAATCATTTTTAGCAGTTGCAGAAGTAATATACACCATTTATGTTTTGTGCAAAAGATTGATAAGGTTTAGTATAATAAAAAGTAATTAATGTACCTGTCTTGCTGAAGTTCCGGGTTAAGTCTTTTTTCTGATCAACACTTAATTATCCTTTGCTGCTGTTTACCCCAAGGTGTTGCATGTATAAAACGATACAGTAGACCTTGATCTTTGTGATATATATTGTCAACACAGAGCTGTAAAAAAGAATTCAACATGTAAACAAATATCTAAATACTACTAAAATTGGGTTGAACTATAAGGCATTATCTACGATTTAGACACAGTGTTTTTTTTAGAGATTTATATTTGAGGAATTCATAAATTATATATGGCTATTAGCGGTCAATTTGGTTCCTTTTCGCAAAATAAACTCAATAAATTTCATATGTATTATTGGCTTGCAGGTCAATAATTCAAAATCATGGTAATGATAATCCGTTTTCATGTGACCTTCAACTTGAGATTTAAGTGGTGATGGGTAACGCATATGTTAAGCATGTCTTCTCATATATGTTATGATGGTATGATACTAAACCCCTAACGGGAAGGATTGTGCCTGAGGTTCATATGATGAAATCATAATCTTTCAGTCAGTTTAATTGAAGTCTGGAGCTGGCATGTCAGTTAACTGCTAGTAGTCTGTTGTTATTTATGTATTATTGTCATTTTGTTTATTTTCTTTGGTTACATCTTCTGACATCAGACTCGGACTTCTCTTGAACTGAAGTTTAATGTGCGTATTGTTATGCGTTTATTTTTCTACATTGATTAGAGGTATAGGGGGAGGGTTGAAATCTCACAAACATGTTAAACCCCGCCGCATTTTTGCGCCTGTCCCAAGTCAGGAGCCTCTGGCCTTTGTTAGTCTTGTATTATTTTTATATTAGTTTCTTGTGTACAATTTGGAAATTAGTATGGCGTTCATTATCACTGAACTAGTATATATTTGTTTAGGGGCCAGCTGAAGGACGCCTCCGGGTGCGGGAATCTCTCGCTACATTGAAGACCTGTTGGTGACCTTCTGCTGTTGGTTTTTATTTTGGTCGGGTTGTTGTCTCTTTGACACATTCCCCATTTCCATTCTCAATTTTATCAATTTTATCTGTTATCAAAAGAAAAGAATGTCAACATTGAAATTGAAACATGGGAGCCACCGTTCAGTAGTTCGACCCTGAAATATTATTCTTTAAACGATAATATAGATATTTATTGGCATGCAATCAAACATACCTAACAAAAAGTATGTGCTTCTCTGTGAATTTATATATATTTAAAAATCGGATCATACACCATCGGCTTTCTTCGGAGATGATTTCGATTAATCAGATTGTGCCTATAGTCTAAAACACACACGCCATGATGTTATATTTTTACGTGTCCATGCTTGTTTATTGTTTCTTTTAGACTTTTTGTAATGTGGATACACATGTTGGTGTGTTATAAATCAAATATGAGAATTTGCGACAAATCGGTGAACATTAGCCCTTCTGAAAGAGACGATAAAGCCATTTAATCTAGCACTCGTTACAAATAAAGGAACATAACAGTGACAACAATATAAGAATCACAACGTGGCCATCTGTGGGGGAGCAAATATTAAATCATGCTTAGTATGACAAAAGTATAAAAGGCCACATGTATAAACGATACGTAGGTACTAACATTGAGAATGGAAATGGGGAATGTGTCAAAGAGACAACAACCCGACCAAATAAAAAAAACAACAGAAGGTCACCAACAGGTCTTCAATGTAGCGAGAAATTCCCGCACCCGGAGGCGTCCTTCAGCTGGCCCCTAAACAAATATATACTAGTTCAGTGATAATGAACGCCATACTAATTTCCAAATTGTACACAAGAAACTAATATAAAAATAATACACGACTAACAAAGGCCAGAGGCTCCTGACTTGGGACAGGAGCAAAAATGCGGCGGGGTTAAACATGTTTGTGAGATCTCAACCCTCCACCTATACCTCTAACCAATGTAGAAAAATAAACGCATAACAATACGCACATTAAAATTCAGTTCAAGAGAAGTCCGAGTCTGATGTCAGAAGATGTAACCAAAGAAAATAAACAAAATGACAATAATACATAAATAACAACAGACTACTAGCAGTTCACTACATGAATGTGAATTTCCAAATTGAAAGGTCACAATGGGAAAATCAATTTCAGCTCTTTTACTGTATCATTTCACATTTCAACCTTTCATTGCAATTCTATAGGTGTTAGGCAGGTTTTTTTGGGAGAGAAAAAAAAACGTTTATTTTTCTCCATTTCTATAGAAATAAAAATATGAGCAAATGGGTCAGACTGTTATAAGATATCACTACAAAACAAATCTAGCTGTATCTAGATATCCTTATTTCAAGTTCAATGTTACTGATAAGATCATCATGGTCACCACTAACAAAGGCTTATACTTCTTATTCAGTCATCTTGCGGAATTAAAGTTGAAGGCGTATGTATGTTGTTTAATTCGTTTTGAGAAGATCTTTCATGAAGTGTAAAAAAAATGAATACTTGACAGGGAGAAAAGATGTCTATAAGAATTCTTATTCAAATTGAGCACTTGTCCACAAATCTTAAAAGATAGTTAACATTCATAGATGTTATTATTACACAAATAGTATATTTAACAAAGTATTACATGTCCCTTTCTACACCAAAACGTTTGTATCTTCATTAACCGTTGCGTTAAATGAAGCATACAAATAAAGTTACGTCTTTTATTTGTTTACACTATGTGTTAAAAGTTAATCATTTTTTGGTGAAGAGTGTCGTGAATTCAATTTTTTCCGTAGTATCCCATGAGCTTTAGAAAAGTTCCGAATCCTCAATAGATTCACACAGTCCTATATAGCTTTATTGTAAGTCTTTGGTTACTCTGGAATGATTAGAATTTAGATATTTGTAATATTTGGCTGTTTCCCCTCTTAAATGTTTGTTTTTTCATAGAATACCTAATACCCTATTTTTTTAACAATCGTTTTCATAGATTACTGTTTGCAAAGGCATGAATTATTGTAGATACTAATGATGTTCTTATCCCAGGGATGTAAAAACCTTAAGCAGTATTAGGCACAACTTTTTGGAACTTTTGGTTCTCAATCCTCTTCAACTTAACTTGTTTTTGCTTTCGAACTTTTTTTTATCTGAGCGTCACTGGTTAGTCTTGTGTCGACGAAACGCGCGTCTGGCGTATTAAATTATAAACCTGGTACCTTTTGATAGATATTATTTGTGTGTTTCTCTGTCCTATATGTTCTCCAATTTATTTGTATTGTAGTCCTGTCATGTAACGTTATCATTTAAATGCTATATTTAGGATTGCCATAAAAGCGGGAGGTTTGGCTAGCCACAAAACTAGGTTCAACCCAAGATGTTTTCCTTTAAAAATGTCCTGTACCAAGTCAGGAAAATGGCCATTGTTATATTACAGTTCGTGTCTGTGTGTGTTACATTTTAGTGTTGTGTTTCTGTTGTGTATTAGATCTCCTCTTATATTTGATGTTTTCCGTCAGTTTTAATTTGTAACCTGGATATGTTTTGTTCTAAATCGATTTATGAATTTCGAACAGCGGTATACTACTGTTGCCTTTATTTATATAATGTTATTAACGCATAAAAACAGTACTGTTTGAAGTTTATTATGCGATTACAACATATTTATCATAAAATTAGGACAGGTGTCTAGTAACAGATAGATTTGCATGAATGCTTCATATAATAAATCCATTGAGAATTGTACTTTTCGGTTGCATGGATCTAACAGCTTTAGCTTATTGGAATGTTGCAGTATCTACGTCATCTCGAGTAGATAAAATCAAAAGAATAGAATATTTTTCAATACATAGATTAGGCTCACGGTATCAGATATGTTATTGACAATGTTATATCACCAATAATAACGTGACTATTCGGGTAATAAATGAACAAATTATGTCAAGAGCTTTATACTTGATGCCGTCAATGTTTGAATCATTGAACACGATCGAGGTATTGTTTTGTACGTAAATCAGGCTGTTATAGTTTTCGCGTTTGAATTGGTGTTTTCATTCAGTTTATACATAGCGCATAAAATAACTAACAAAAACGTCACAGACGCTAAGACATAGTCATAACAAGTATGAAAGTACTTGCAGTTACTGGAAGTTGTAAAAGGTGTTGCAAACGGATGGACTTACTAACAAACAGACGGACGGACATGAATGAAACATGGCCCCTACTTTTAGATTGCATGTCTCTTGTAGTATTAAGAAATATTTAAATACTTTAAATCAGGCAAATCATCGATTAAGGAACCATCCCTCTTGTATTCTGCATATCTAAAAGCTGTTACATCTTAAATAAAAAAATAATACACTTTATTTGTATAGAAAACGAATGTCGCAAAAGTTATTTGTGAGGTTTTCTTATCTCTTTATTTTATATCGAAAAGATTTGTACGAGTGTATGAATTTATAATAAAATTTCTTTATACCTCAACATTATATTATTTATTTTTTCCCCATTCAAAACTGAAAAATAGATTAAATAATTAAATTGGTTTCTTTAGAACAAGGAACATACAGGTATTGTATCTAAATATGCATGGGGAATCATGCTAAAGATTGACTTGACAATACAATATAATCTGTCCAGTATGGTAATATGGTTAACAATTATCAAAATATATAAATACCGGACTTTTATATAACTTTTAATGGTTATTTAAAGAACAGAAAACATTTCAATGCTCACTAGCTATGGTCCTTATCTAAATTCGCTTGATTTCAGAAACGGTTTCATTTAAAAAGGATGTGGTATGATTGCCAATGAGATAACTCTTCGCAACAGCCAAAATGACACAGAAAATAACAGCTATAGTTCACCGTACGGCTTTCAACAATGAAGAAAGCCCATATAGCATAGACGGCTTTAAAAGACCCTAAAATGACAAATGTAAAACGAGAAAACTAACCGTGGGCCAAATTTATGTTAAAGATAATGAACGAAAATACAAATATGTTATATAGCAACAAACGGCAATCACAGGATTACAAGTTTCTGAAATGATACAGGCACATACATACAGAATGTGGCAGGGTTAAACTTTATAGGCGAGCTGAAAGTCATTATTTTGCCTTTGAAATTCACAAATAGTTCTGTGTAAAAATTATACTTACTCTAATATATTTGACTACATTACCATTTCTGTGTAAGAAAATGTCTTCATATGTAAGGTTATTTTTCAAATTCAGGTTTTAAGGAGACAAACTCGGTAGAGTATTTTTTCCTCAAAGCCGGCATCTAAAGTTTATTTGATTGATTTACTCAGGCTGGTGTTAGTTTAAAGTACTGTGGAAATTTTAAAAGTCAGTATGCTTGAAAAAAATCGAATATAAGACTGCAGTTATATATATATATCTGAGAGGTTTGGTCTTGTAAACATCTGATGATTGTTACTTCATATATCTTTATTACTTTATGATTTTAGTGATAAAGAGAGTAGGGCAGCCTCAAAATACTCATTCTCTTTTATTGTAAAGATTTTTATCTTTAAAAAAAAGTCAACAATATCTCACTTACGTGGCATTAAACATAATCTAAAACTTTGAAATATGCGCTTTAAAATTTTGACCTTTTGTTACATTTTTCTTGTAAACGTATATACTATTATTAAAGAATGAAAATGTAGCTATTAAATTTTTAATATGTTGTGCGCATGACAAAAATGTAATTTAATATAATGCCGCGAGACGTACAGGGGAAGAAATGAATAGGTCTCGCGTCAATGATCGCAACAGAGTTAAAGGAGGATATATTAACGTATAATGACTATAGCAGGACACTGTTCATTTCTGTGTCAACTTTCGTAGTTTTAGGTGGAAGTTAATCTTTAAAATCTTTCTCCTCAATTGACTTTTGATCTTCTTTGGATATTCTTTTAGTACTTGACTCAGGTAATTATAATTCACATTTTACAATTTAATGCTACATATAAGGTACGTGCTTTATTATTTTAAGCTTTAATCATATAAAAAATCTTACATATCTAATTGTCTGTAAATACCTTACATATATTAAGGTATTCATACATGGTACTTGGAATAAAGGAGATGAAGGGTACAAGTCAACGAGGCGTTAACCAAATGACACAAAAGGACATATACATTTCATATACTCAATGTCCAATTTTTTTTTCAAATCAATGTATGCCTTTGTTTTGAGACCATTCGCCCATACAACCATTCTTGCATATATATACACATATATAATTGTAAATAGTTTAAGACATTCTGTGGTCTTCAAAATTAACCGAAATGTACAAACAAGGTTTACAACATCGCAAATTTTAGATACATAAAAATTTTATAATCAAATAATGTCTTTAAAGAATTACATAAATATTAAATCAAAGTTCAATTAAAGTTCAATTTACAATTTGTTTTAATCAATATTTCATATGTGCTCTATGAGGGAAGGCTGGGTAATTTTCATACTGGGTACTTTAGTTTGTTTATCGAGAATGTTGTAAATATTTAAAAATCAAATTTACATGTTTACACTCATTCACTTACAAATCTTTGTATACATAATTTAATCTGACATACTATATGCGGTCACACAAGGATTTAGGAATTAACGAGAATTAGGAACTTATAAATCATGCTTTTATTCACGATTTTATACTTTTACTATTACATCATAAATAAATAACGGTATGTTTATTTTCAATATAACTTTCTTGAATAACATCCAAGCCCATTTTGACCATATATGGAAAAGGTTATTCTGAAGATGAAAAAAAACAACATTCCTACCCAATTAATTGACTAACACATAATAATTAAATCTTGTAGTAATGAAGGATTTGTATAGTAAGATATACAAATCCTTGTAGTAATATACGAATTAAAACGTGTTATTGACTTTTTGTGGAAAATTATAAAACCAATAACTGGCTTTTATTACGGGGCGCCGAATGGGACTCTTGTGGTTTTGTACAAAATTCAATTTTGTCATTAACAAAATCATTTTTGTCTTACAAAACTATGTGATACAGACTTGTTTCATTTTTGTCATCACAAAATCCATTTTTGTAGACAAAATTCATTTTTGTAGACAAAATTCATTTTTGTTATGACAAAAGTGAATTTTGTCAAAAAGGTATGCAAATATAAACTCATTTGCATACAAAATTGACTTTTGTTACCTGATATGGAAATTAAAACACAAAATCAATTGTGTAAGACAAAATTGACTTTTGTTAATTTTGTGAGACAAAATTCACTTTTGTCTCACAAATATCTCACAAAATTGAATTTTGTCTCACAGAAGTCACTTTTGTCTCACAGAAGTCACTTTTGTCTCACAAAAGTCACTTTTGTCTCACAAAAGTCACTTTTGTCTCACAAAAGTCACTTTTGTCTCACAAAAGTCACTTTTGTCTCACAAAAGTCACTTTTGTCTCACAAAAGTGAATTTTGTCTCACAAAAGTCAATTTTGTCTCACAAATCCAAATTTGAGTTTTGTGAGACAAAATTGACTTTTGTGAGACAAAATTGACTTTTGTGAGACAAAAGTGACTTTTGTGAGACAAAAGTGACTTTTGTGAGACAAAAGTCACTTTTGTCTCACAAAAGTGAATTTTGTCTCACAAAAGTGAATTTTGTCTCACAAAAGTCACTTTTGTCTCACAAAAGTCACTTTTGTCTCACAAAAGTCACTTTTGTCTCACAAAAGTCAATTTTGTCTCACAAAAGTCAATTTTGTCTCACAAAACTCAATTTTGTCTCACAAAAGTCAATTTTGTATGCAAATTTGGATCTGCACTTGAATTATCTCGTCACGATTTTGCAAGAAGGCCTCTCATTGGATATAGAGAATGCGGGTTTCGCAGGTTCAAGGTCATATATGGATGATGCACTATTCCGCAAAAGTAAGTAATACCTAATGAAGTTTATATATGATATTCTGTGCAGGACGTCATATTATTCTAGTATGACGTCCTTCTTTTGCTTTAATGTCAACAAATCCATGTTACTTAGGGATGCACGTAAATGACGTCAAAATTGAACTTTCGATGTCACTGGTTTTTCAAAAGACGATCGAAAAAAAAAAAATGCTGGTGCTTTTTGAAAATAGAATTAAAAAAAAATAAAGTAAATAAACATGACCTCTCCTTCATAAAGAAGCCTCTGGACCCCCCTTCTCCAAGTTCAGATTTTTCTGACCCCTCTACCTTTTCCATATCGGATAAATAATCGTACATACATGTTGTATTTCATTGTTTTTAGAAGAAGATATAATGTCTAAATAAACAAAAAAACTCATGTTTTAGGTTTACTTTTCCCCGACTGAAATAGAGATTACTTAGTTTTATTATATTTTAATATGCTTTGGTGTAATTTCCATTTGTAGGTTAAACCATATTTTAATTTTCAAACTGATAACGATGGCCTCAACAAGTAGCCTGCCTGACGAAAACATAAATATAGACAGGCTACAAAAGTTTTTAGATGAAGATATGCCAATCACGCAGATTGCACAAGACTTCAATGTGTGTACAAAAACAATCTACAGACGAATGAAGAGTTTTGGAATAACGAGAATACCATTCTCTGATATCAATGATGACGATCTGGTAGATATTGTGATAGAGATCAAACAAAATCACCCAAACGATGGCGAGGCTCTGTTGGATGGTCACCTCAAGGCCCGTACCCCTCCTATCAAGATCCAGCGCTGGAGACTAAGAGCTGCTATTCATTTTGTTGATAGTGCCGGGGTTCAGGCTCGGCGGACGGTTACAATTAAACGTCGCCAGTACTCTGTGCCATGTCCACATTATCTGTGGCACATTGATGGAAATCATAAGTTGATAAAGTGGAAAATGGTAATCCATGGAGGTAAGATGAATGTTAATATCAAGAGAGTACCTATGTACGTATAATAGTCGGGACTTATGTTACCTTTGTTCGTTCGTCAGTCGGTCACACTTTGGTTAAGTTCCTGGTTTAGGTCCATATCTTGGGTACTACATGTAGTAGAGCAATGATAGTTTAACACCGTATGAGTCTTGGGTAGTACAACACTACCCATTATGAATTAGGTCATTGTGACATACATTTTACGCAACAACGACTTTGGTTAAATTTTGGTTAAGGTCCATCACTCAGGCACTACAAGTAGCAGAGTAATGTTATTTGACCGGTATATGTGTCTTTGGTGGTACAACACCACCCACTATGAATTAGGTCATTTGATAAAAAATGACGTCGGTTAAGTTGTTGGTTCGAGTGCATATCTCAGGCACCTCAAGTAGTTGAGCAATTACATTTGATCAGTAGATATATGTCTTGGGTTGTACAAAACTACCCACTATAAACTAGGTCATTGTGACCTACATTTTACAAA
Source organism: Mytilus trossulus (assembly GCF_036588685.1). NCBI lineage: Eukaryota > Metazoa > Mollusca > Bivalvia > Mytilida > Mytilidae > Mytilus > Mytilus trossulus. The sequence continues at coordinate 74,295,934 of NC_086379.1, forward strand.
TGACATTTGACAAGTAGATGGGTCTTGGGTAGTGCAACACCACCCACTATGAATTAGGTCTTTGCAACCTACATTTTATGCATAAACGACTTTAGTTAAGTTCTTAGTTTAGGTAAATATCTCGGGCATCACACATAAAAGAGCTGTCATGATATCTGACCAGCATACGTGTTTTGGGTTGCAGGACACACACCACCTACATTGCGTATATATATCACTTTTTTAATTTCTTGGTTAAGGACCATATCTCCGGTTCTCAATCATTCTCGTTTAAATAATCTGATGTACAGTAGTTGTCGTTTGTTTATGTGATATATACGTGTTTCTCGTTTCTAGTTTCTCTTTTTTTTTTATATAGATTAGACCGTTGGTTTTCCCGTTTGAATGGGTTTACACTATTAATTTTGGGGCCCTTAATAGCGTGATGTTCGGTGTGAGCCTAGGCCCCGTGTTGAAGGCCGTACACCAACCTATTTATATATATAATGGTTAACTTTTTTTTTTAATTGTTATTTGGATAGAGAGTTGTCTCATTGGCACTTACATCACATCTTCCTATATCTATTTGGGGGTCCAAAAATCGGGAAAAATAAATGTAGTAAAATCTAAGGAATTTTGAATGCATTTGAAATCATTAATGTGGAGATTGCTAGGCGAAAAAAGTCAAAGTATTGGTAACATGAAATTAACATTTTTTTTTATTCCTGAAACTTTGAAGATCTTTGAAGAATTACTTGTAACGTACAAATTTATCACACTACATAGAAACTACTAAATACCAAGACTCGATTACAGAATATTTATAACTATTATTCAATTTTAAAGTATCAGTAACGTAGGAATCATTAAAAATCTTGACAAAATAATATGGTGGCCGGATGCGGCCATTTCGTCTTTTCATGTTTTCGCGTTTTCTCCTTTCACTTTCACGCGAAATCTAGAAATCGAGAAAGCGAAAACGCGAAATCGAATAATCAAGAAAGCAAAAACGCGAAAACGCGAAATCGGGAAATCGAGAAAGCGAAATCTAGAAAACGCGAAATGAAATAGATTTCTCGATTTCGCGTTTTCGCGTTTTCGCGTTTTTGCTTTCTCGATTTCGCGTTTTCGCTTTCTCGATTTCTGGCCATGATTTCCCGATTTCCCGATTTCGGGTGAAATTGAAAGGAGAAAACGCGAAAACACGAAAAGACGAAATGGCCGCATCCGGCCACCATAACATATTTAAATTTCACAATTCGTTATTCAACCGAGTACAATTTATTATATTATTGTTTCTTTGTTTATGATATCAAAGGTGAGATTTAATCATCAGCAAACCTTTGTAAATGATTGTTTATGCTCAATTATTGTCAATCTTGACATGCAGAATAAAGGGATAACAATGTACTTCACAAACCCTAACTTTTCAGTGAGTCGTGATATTGAGCTGTATGATGGCTCATTAAAATTCTATAATTTTAAGAATTATTTAAAACATTTATTTATGTACTTTTATTTAAAATATTTGAATGCTGAGAGTATAATTTTGTCAATAGTGGATGCATGGTATAACTTGATGAGATTGACCGCTCTACAATTAGGAGTGCAATAATAAATAAATAGTTGATGTGGGGTTAGGTAAGGAGAACGATCCCGATACTGGTCACTGTCACAATACTGGGTCAGAGGCGGATCCAGAAATGTGGGGACCCGCTCCTGTGATTCCCTATATCAGCAACCATTTTTTCCCCCAAAAAGGATGGGGCCCGGGGCCCCCTGTCCCCTAAATTCGCCTCTGTGGGTCATTTATTATACCAGTTTTGGCACTACTGGATTCCCAGTAATTGTATCTTCCAGTATTGTCAATTATTTATATATTCAGTTAATTTTCAGGTATTGATGGGTTTACCAGACTAGTGGTGTTCATGAATATATCCAATAATAACAAAGCCACAACTGTTCACAGAGGGTTTATTGCTGCTACCGAGCAGTTCAACTGGCCAATTCGATTAAGGACAGACTTTGGAGGAGAAAACGAGCTAATTTGGCAGGCTATTCTTGATAAGCGTGGACCTCGTTCAGCATTAGTAGGTAGTTCTGTCCACAACCAGCCGATTGAACAATTATGGGGCATTATAAATGACAGGGTGACATTGCCATTCAAGGTACTCTTTGATTCAATGGCTAGAGATGGTTTACTGAATACAGACAATGATACGGACATTATGTGCCTTCACTGGGTATTTCTACCCTTAATACAGGCCAACCTTACAAGGGAAGTGTTGGCACTTAACAAGCGGAAGATTTCAACAGAACATCAGCGATCACCTTGCCAGCTCGAAATTCAGTTTATGCACCTCAAAGCAGCTTATGAAAACAAGCCCATCGAGCAACATGAAGGTGTGGTCTGCTCATACCAAGATCCTGATGACTTGGCTCGCCCATTACAACATGTTAGGTGTGACGAGTTTGAACGATTCCCAGCAGAACTCCGTGAGGAACTCTGTGCACTAGGCACAGCTTTAGAAATAAGAGATGGACGTCGGTTGTATTTAGAAGTCGTGTCAACTATTGAAAAGTATTTGCTTCGTACATAAGAACAATTTCATGAAAAGATAAACAAGAACAGAAGTCTGAATATTTGAAAAGTGTGTATTTTACAACTACTGGTATGTAATCGGTGTCATGTAATCTTGTAAATTGTGCAGATTAAAGTTTTTTGAAGTAGATAAAACTAAGCAAGATATAAAAAATAATTTTACCAAAAGAGATTTCTTGTTACAAAGAATATGTATGTGAAATAAAAAAAAAAAAACACTATCGTAAGAACAAGGTTCTAGTTTTTCTGCACACAGACTGATTGTATAACATTTGTCCCGGCAACCTATAAGTTACAGGTACTGGCTATGATTACTTCGGAAAAGTAACAATAAGAAAATATTCAGATTACTTCGCTCACTAAATGCTGGTATGTAACGTCGGTACAATTTGGGGGATTATTTTATTAACAAGAGTGCACACACTGAAATGTCTCGCCTTCTTTACTAATCATTGATATTTTGTTGATAGTCCTAAGTATAAAGCTTTATTACAACTGTCACTTAAACTTAACATTAACCAAGATGGCTTAAACAAAGACCAATAAACCATGAAAATTAGGTCAATGTCAGATGAACCATGCCAGGCAGACATATACAGCTAACAATGCTTCCATACAACAAATATAGTTGACCAATTACTTAAAGTTTAAGAAAAATAGACCAACACACACAAACTTAACACTGTGCAATGAACTGTGAAATTGAGGTCATGGTCAAATAAAACCTGCGGGACTGATATTTAGATCACAATATATTTCAGTACACCAAATATAGTTGACCTTTGGCATATAATATTAGATAAAAAGACCAAAACTTAAAAAAATAACTTTGACCACTGAACCATGAAAATGAGGTCAAGGTCAGATGACATCTGCCAGGTAGACAAGGCTCCGTGTTGAAGGCCGTACTTTAACCTATAATGGTTTAATTTTTAAATTGTTATTTGGATGGAGAGTTGTCTCATTGGCACTCACACCACATCTTCCTATATCTATGTACACCTTTCAGTCATTCCATACAACAAATATAGTAGACCTATTGCATAAAATATGAGAAAAACATACCAAAACACAAAACCTTTACTATATCCACTCAACCATGAAAATGAGGTCAAGGTCAGGTGACATCTGCCAGTTGGACATGTACACCTTACAGTCCTTCCATACACCAAATATACTAGCCCTATTGCTTATAGTATCTGAGATATGGACTTGACCACCAAAACTTAACCTTGTTCACTGATCCATGAAATAAGGTCGAGGTCAAGTGAAAACTGTCTGACGGGCATGAGGACCTTGCAAAGTACGCACATACCAAATATAGTTATCCTATTACTTATAATAATAGAGAATTCAACATTACAAAATTTCTGAACTTTTTTTCAAGTGGTCACTGAACCATGAAAATGAGGTCAAGGACATTGGACATTTGACTGACGGAAACTTCATAACATAAGGCATCAATATACAAAGTATGAAGCATCCAGGTCTTTCACCTTCTAAAATATTAACCTTTTAAGAAGTGAGCTAACACCGCCGCCGGATCACTATCCCTTTGTCGAGCTTTCTGCAACAAAAGTTGCAGGCTCGACAAAAATCACAGAAAAAAGAAAGATTTATAGAAAAATATAATTTATTACTGGTAGGAAATACAAAACGACAAAGATAAAGATGTAAAATATTGCAATTCATTTATTAAGGATAACATTACCGACATATCCAAAATGTGCAAAAACATTCTCTTTAATTTGTGTTTACTTGTGAGTGAAAATGTACTTTTATAGACAATGTATTTACCCTTTACCCTCTTCCGAAGTCGAAGGTTTTCGGATTCATTTGGTTATTCAGAGTAGCGGATCGACAGCGCTAGACTTGGGAAGATGACCCTTTATCTGCAATGACTAACTATATATTTCAACACAGTGAGCCAACAGTATTTTATGTCTCAGTTTGTCGTACATGGGAATAACAACAAGAGGAAGTAACTGTACATAACCTATGTTTTTGTTACACCCAGAAATATTCGATTCCTTTCCCTTCAATGCATACCCATGCCGGTATGCATTTAGTCTGCTAATCAATCCTAATATTTTTTTTATTTTTACTACTCAAGAGTAATCGTAGCCTGGCAGTGCCCAAGTTATTTTTTTTGTTCGCCTCAAGGTGCAAGCGTCTATGTCTCCATTCAAGTTAACGTCCGAGTTCATATCTCAGCAACTATACATGGAAGGATCATGTAACCTTGCGTGCACATGTATGCGCTAGGGATGAAACATCAGCATCCAGTCAAAATTAAGTCGTTGTGACCTACATTTTCCGCTTGAATGAATGACTTACTTAATTTACATTAAAGTTTACATCGAAGTTCATATCTCAGCAATTCACATTATAGGATCATGCTTTGACCTTGCATGTGCATGCATTGGGATGATACATCTGCATCCAGACAAAGTTATGTCACTGTGACCTACATTTCCCGTACATTTACATCTGAGTTCATATCTCAGCAACTATGCATGATCGGATCATGTATGCTTTAGGGGTGGTACATGAGCAGAATTTGCTTTTTGTCTACAATTGGGTGGACCGTGGGTATGAACTATATTTTACAATTGAATGATTTACTTTCAACTGATGTTCCATAAAGAGGTAAACTTTGTAATTGTTGATTACCAATCTTTTCACTTTGCCAGCCATACTCTCAAATTGAAGCCAAGGAAATGTTATGCCTTGAAGGATTTAATGTATATAAATCAATTCAACAACATAGAAATTACCGTACAGTTTATTATTATAAATCAATGCATATTCAAAAAAACATCAGATAACAACTTCAAACATAAATGATAATCAAAACAACATTTATACATTCAAAAGTTTTAAGTTTAATGTAACTCATAATATTGTGATATGATTGATATTTCGAGTAATGCATTCTAATATGATTTGCTGTAATTGCTTTATGGCTAAACTCTGTTTAAATGCTCAATAAACCACTTTTCGTAGCTGCGCATTTTAATACTTTTGTTTGTGGTGGATTACAATAAGATGTGTTGTTTATATAGATATTGTTTCCTGAAAAAGTTAATTTGTTGTCATTTTAAGATGACCTGGTCCTTTATATTCATTATTTAACCACTAACTACCGCTCAGGGTTAAGGTATTTTTTTTTTTTTGGGGGGGGGGGGGGTCTTGATCATTGCCATATAATGTGAACAAGATTTTGTATAATAAAACTTTGTTCAATGAGCAATCAAAATTTGCAAAGAAACTTTGGGGTCAGGGATATACTTTAAAAGATACAGAGCTTTAAAAATGGACCATGTTTGGGACTTTTACCTTTTACATATGCATTAATAATCAACTGAAAGGTCCTAGTAGCGAAAAGAAGGAGCAAGGGTACTGGTTGTGGAATTATAAACCCACTTGTCATGTTTTGTTTTTAGGTGTAATATTTGTTTTGAACAAAATTAAGTTCTGACAACCTATGTCACAGTTAACATAAATGAAATCATCCTTTAAAATTCTTGATTTTACCCTGGATATGGAAATACCGAAATTTTACAACTAAGGTGATATAACTCTCAAACAGGACAAAGAATATTCCTCAAACTTTTAAGTATATGTTGATTTAATAGATAGCTTCAAATTAGAGTCATAAAAATTGATATGTCAAAAGTTACAGCATAAAATATATAGTAATTTGTGTTTGGCAGGAAAGGGGAGATAATACTTTCAAAGTAATTTTCTGCAAAAATATAAATATTTTGTTACCTATATAGTCAAAGAACTTTCTAGAATAGTAGCCTTACATAATATGCTTATAAAATATTACTAATTAATACATTGGTCCATTGCTTATATTTTGTGGAAAGTGAAGTAAAACAAAGGCACTCCTGCACAATATATGCGAATTATTTCCCTTTTTTGTAAAATCCAAAAAATGTACAATTTTACAAATTAAGCATTAATTCAATATGATTCGTGTATTTTTCAAATCAAATATATTATTTTTGATATTTTGTACCAATAATCATAACAAAAGTATATTGGTTATGAATAATTCCAAATTGCGCAGATTGGATGCGCAAGGCTATCATCCTTAATTAACTACCTTAAATGGGAATATCAAGGCCATGTTAAAATTTCCAACAAATAAAATTATTTCTTAAATAACAGATAGTTCTTAAAATTTGAATCAAAACATAAATGAATGTAAAGCAATGTAAACATAACTGAAGCATGAAAGATGCCCGTCATGTGCTAGCACTACTAGGTATATCCCCCCTCAAAGTTGGACAGCAGTTAGAGAACCTTTGTGAGCATGCTCACATACCCCACGCCCCCATATTCTCACTGGACACACAAAATCTTCACAGATTCCTAAGGTCAAAGACTCATAACTCTACAAAAGTCAACTGATAAAATATTTCTTGTGGATATGCACATTTACATATTATGTCCTCATTAACTACAAAGTTTCATGAAATTCTGATGTGTGGTTTCAGAGGAGTTGTGATGACAAACTGTTGCAGTATTAAATTTCAGCGAAAATTCAAAGTTAAAGGGGCATAACTCCCAGAAAAAAAATTTAATCATAGTTTCCTGTCAATATGCACATCTACAAAGTTTCACGTAATTCTGTTGTGTGGTTTCAGGGGAAATGCGATGACAAACTGTTGCAGAAGTATATTTAGGCAAAAATTACAAGTTAAAGAGCATTACTCCTAGAAAAAAAATAGAATCGAAATTTCCTGTAGATATGCACATCTACATCCTTATTATCTTCAAAGTTTCATGAAATTCTGTTGTGTGGTTTCAGAGGAGTTGTGATGACGAGAACAGAACTGAAGGACGGACAGAGAGAGTGATGAAAGACAGATGGACAGGTCAAAAACATTATACCCTCCGCAACTTTGTTACTTATGGTAAAATTAAAATGGCTTACTTCATGTAACTGATGAATGTGAAGCTATGTATCAAATTTTGATATCATTCCATTTTATTTTTTTGTTTGTGATGAAAGTTATCCATAAAACATCTCATTCACTGAAAAAAAACTCAATTCCAGCAAAGACAGGAAGTTGATGGTGGAGTGCATCAAAAATAGATTACAATGTACAATTGATCAATATGAAGATGTTTACCAATGGACAATGTACCATACTAGTCCAGTCAAATTAAGCTTTAACCTCGAACTAATTGCATCAGAAAATGTTTTAGTTCTAATCTATAGCATTAAGCCACAAATATAAACAGAAAAAAGTCCCATAAAATTTAACTTGAGGAAAGCTCAAAATCAGCATTTTTAATTTCCTATGGAAATTAACATTGGAAAGGGGAGATAACTAAAAACAAGTCTTTTTTTGTTGTCAATTTTTTGTTGATTTTCTTAAAATTCACATAAAGTATGAAACTTTGACGGGGTTATAAGTTCCTATTTGACTATATTATATAATCTTCTGCTCATGAAATGCACAAAACCAAAGTGTTATGGGTATTTTTTTTTGCACATTTTTCATTAAAGAAATAGCAAATGTGTTGCTTTATGACCATTTTGAAATAATAATGTGAAAATTTGGTATGGTTTATTTCTGTAAATTATATTTGTTCGGCAACTTCTTTGTTTAAAGAAACTTTAAAGCCCAAAAAGAAGAATATATGCTTAATTATTTTTATGAAGTTTGATATTCTTTACCATGACAAGTTGAAAAAATTAATAAATGGTCAACTAATGAATTTTGAAATCTTGGTTGTAGCTTGATTAAAGATATGAAAACACTTTTAGAGCTGTTTGTTATTCTCTATATAGACGGCTAAAATATCAAGAATCAATACATTCTGATGAATAGAAACGGTAAAGTTATAATTTTGTTCCAATTTGTATTGATATTCCTTTTTTTTTGCAGACTTATCTCTCATTTTCAATGCAAATCTCCATAGGAATATTAAAATCGTGATTTTTTAGTCTTCCACAAATTAGATCTTGTTTGACTTTTTCTGTGTATATTTGGGGTATAATATGCTAAAGATTAAAACTAAAAAATCTTCTGTTGCAATAACTTTAAGGTTAAGGTCAAATTTATGCTCAATTGACTGGACTATAAAAGGCCTGGACAAAAATAAACTTCAAATTACGCCTTCATTTTCAGCAGTAAATCAGAAATACTTACGAGAAAACCATAATATATAAACACCATACATAAATTAACACAAACAAAAACTGTTCAACTGAAATTCAAACGAATTAATGCCACCTTTAATTGTGGAGTCTGTAACCGACTTCTAAAATACATTTACTTGCTTATGGCAACAAATAGTCAGAAGTAGTGCTCTGATGAGACTCAATGAGTACTGTAATACAATATGTATACATCAAAGGATGTTACACTGATTATTGATTGACTTATCTTTTTCTCCACACCAAAAAGCATCTATCAAAAAACCGAAACACATTTTTTGTGTTAATCTGTAACAAAAAATAATATAAAGTTTCTTTAATCAAATGGCAATTATTTTGCTGTAAAGGTTAAGATCTCACTATTCAGTCACTAAGACCGAACCCATCTCCCATTACCATCCACTTGCAGTAACGTTCCCCAGCTTTTCGAGTTTGTGCTTTTAAATCTAAGGGGAATGTTGCATTCAGCGCACAGGTGCTTATTTTTGGACTTTTGAAGTTGGGATCAAAGTGGATGAGTATTGGCTTATAAAATCCTCCTGGAGGTTCCATGGTGCTGCCGGTGAAGAAGCGCAAAACTTCCTCAGCTGAGATTTGCAAATCCTCCTTGGCAGGCTCATAGTCGCTACGTGGTGATTCTGATTTGCACAAAGCAAGCCCTGCGAACGCATCTTTCAGGAAGGACTTGAAATAGACATATGCCTTGTCCTCTTGTCTTGCCAGCTGAGAACCACATGCACCATACTTATTTAGCTTGAAGAGTTCTAAGAACTCGTTCTGGTTTTTTTTGGGAATGAGGTCAAGGCTCAAAAAATGCAATGCAGCTTCCTCTGCCTCTGGCGTTGATTTCCAGACTGAGAGGAATGGTTGCAGACCTGGAAAGAAAAAATAAATAAAATATTAGTCATTCCACCTGCTTTCTTTTTTTTTCCTGCGGTAATGCGGAACAGGGACATAGCAATGCTAGCCTCCATGTGTCTGTCTGTCTATCACACTTTTGTAAAAGCTCTCATGCTGACATTACTCAACTGAATTTTATAAAATTTATACCACATGTTACTACCACTAATACCTTGGACAAGTTCCAACATCATCACTGTTCAATTATTTTGACAGGAGTTATGGGAGTTTATCAACTTTGTTTAGTAGGCTAATCATATTCCACCTAGTAGTTTCAGAGGAGTTAACGTTTGAAAAAGTTTAAGACAAAGGAAGAAAGAGGCAGAGTGATGGCAAAAGTTTACATAGGCTATTGGCCAGGTGTGCTAAAAACAACACTGAAATTTAGAAATAATCTGCAAATGCCAACTGGATGTCTGAGTGAGAACACTTCTGGACCCATTTTTCTCGATGGAAAGGAGGTCTAGATCCTCAAATTTTTCCTTTTTATTATCTATAACTTTATACTTTTGCTATGATTTATTACAACACTGCTTTAAAAAAAATATTTTGGGGCTCCTTTTTTCTCAGCAGAAAGGGTCAGGATCCTTGAAAATTTAATTTTTGTAATCTACAAGTTAATATATTACAACCCCACTTTTTAACAATTTTTGATTTTCACCCTTTTGACATCTTTCTGCACAGCAGAAAAGGTTGGGATCCTCAAAAATATAATTTTAGTAAAGTATTACCTTTCCAATGATATATTACAACCCTACTTTTAAACAGCATTTGATTTTCCACCCTTTTGGGCCCCTTTTTTGTGTTCACATTGTCACGAGGAGCATTGTGTTGAAATTTGAAAAAGACTCAAGTCAATGGACAACAACAAACACAGACCTCATAACATAACTTTTTGTGGTCTTATAAAACTGAAATCAGAAGATAAGTTTATGAGTTGTTGCATAGACATTTGCAAAATGAACAACCTATAGGCTTTAATAGTGGAGTTCATGTTTTGCCATGGGAAACCCCTAAGTTCACAGTCATCAAACATGTCAAAATATAAAATAGTAGGAGACAGACTCTCAGAGAGTTTCAGTGAATTCTTTTGTGCAGCTAGGTAGATCACAAGTATATATTATTTGAGACATTTTTTTTTTATAATTTGCCAAAATGAAGATTTTACTATGCTCTTTTCAAAAATTTAATAAAAAGTAGGGGTCACTGTGCTATTTTTCAAGCTTTGAGTCTTTGAAAATTGCCAAAATTTGGTTAGTTTGTTCATGAAAAAATAGTGTGCATAAAAAGAATTTTGAAATAAATTGTAAGAAGAAAGGTTTCATAATATGTTTTAAGAAAATAAAAAGAAAACATGGTGTCACCGAACTTGATTTCTTGCTACAAGTAAAAATAAAAAAATTCCCATTAGCCCAGTATAAATTTTGTACTAAAAGAGTTATCTCCCCTTAAATGGCTCATTTTGAAAAAAAATGATTTTAAAACCACAAAAAATGATATTTGTTAAAGTATTTTGTACAATACAATTAATTTACAAATTTCCTTTAAATAGAAAAAAACATTCTAACCCATTGAATTGCAAATCTGTCTCCATATTTGCAGATTTAGGCAAATAACTAGACCGATTTTGTACTGTGATTGTACAATCCAAGATGGCAGTATACCATGAATCTATCTCAGGAGACTAAAGTAGATACAACATGTACACAATATATATATCATTAAATAAAATAGTAAAATATGTTAATAGTTAACAGTTCCATTCAACTTAACTTTTTAACTTATTTCACTATTTTATTTAATGAATATATACATCTGCACATGTGAAAAATATTTTTTACGCCTATATAATATATATATACAAGTTAAGACTTCTCCACCCTATATATATATCTGAAAATATACAACTCGTTTAAACATCAACCTAACAATGTTAGATCTGTAAATTTGCTTTCACAATTTTTTTGTTCTTCCTTCGATGGGATTAGAACCCATGATACCGAGATATGGTGACACCAAATCGCCTGCACTGCAGCCGTCCCGCTAGACCTCATGAACATCTAGGCTTCATAAAAATGAAGCTTTCAGTGGCCAGGTGTTAACTTTCCACATCAGTTATATATATACACATATGTATATCCATGCATCTCCTCTCCATGCCTTATATATCATGTACTGTAGTACGCAGCTAGATTAAAACTGATGAGGAAAGGTAACACATGGCCATCGAAAGCTTTATTATTGTGAAGCCCAGGTGGTTGTGTGGTCTAGCAGGACGGCTGCAATTCAGGCGTTGTGGTGTCATGGTATCTCAGTAGCATGGGTTCGAATCCCGGCGAGGGAAGAACAAAAAAATTTGCGAAAGCAAACTCACAGATCTAACATTGTTGGGTTGATGTTTAGACGAGTTGTATACACATATATATATATACAACTCGTCTAAACATCAACCTAACAATGTTAGATCTGTTAATTTGCTTTTGCAAATTTTTGGTTCTTCCCTCGCCGGGATTCGAACCCATGCTACTGTGATATCGTGACACCAAATCGCCTGCACTGCAGCCGTCATGCTAGACCATATATATAAATCTCACTAACAAACTTGCCTCTCTGAAAATCCATGATGGCAGGCAACTGCATGGACAGCACATCTCTCCTGTAGAGGCCTCGGAGCCAGCATTTTCTGTCAGCCTCACACAGGGCTGAGGAAGGCTTCGAACAACCAATTGAAAGCCTATCCACAATGTCATCTATCTCATCTAATTTGCAATTCAGAACCTGTAAAAAGACCATGGTAACATTAGAATGTAAATACTAATACCTCCAATTATAAATTAACAGCCTTCCAAGAATGGTTGTAGCCAGTTGGTGTAAAGAATGACACTTTCCAAAAAAAAAAGTATTTTATATGAAAATTTGGAAAGAATGTGGATATTTATATCAGAGCTGTTCAAAATCTACCAGAATGTGGGAACCAAAGAGATATTACTTTGTGACCTCTGAAAAAACTTTTTCTCTCACAAGAACAAGTAACCACTGTGAAACATTTTAAAGAAGAAATATTTACCCTTATAATTACCACGTCAGAACTTCTTACCTATACAGAAAGTAATTACAATAGAATCTAAAAAAATTCTTTATATACCCCTCTTTACCTTTTCTGCTAACTGTTGCTGCTCCTTTGTTTCAAAGTGTTGCTTTGTCACTTCTCCTAGACTGCCTTTAATAATAAACTTAGCTAAAGGCTCTGTAAATACAGGCAAGCCAACTGTGCCCTAAAATTAGTAGTATAGAATGTTAGCCTTGTAGTGCAGTGCTAAACACATGAAGTACAAACATGTACTAACCCCTAGGATAGTGTTATAATTGGTTTCTGACTATCCTGCCCAAATTCTTATTCTATACAATAATTTTTGTATACCTCCTACAAGTTCCTAGTATTATTGTTCAAAATGATGAAATACAAAACTCTGCAGATTATTAATAAATCTCTTACCAGTTTCCTCAAAATTCTGTTCTCTGAGTGCCACATTTATTTAGTCATGATGTCTCTGAATTTCTTATTAACTGATATTAATGAAATTGTCAAGTATGATAACAGCACATTACTGTTAAAAAAATAATTCATCTTCATACTGCTTGTAAAATGAATGCATGACCCTGAGTATGATGCTGCTCGACTTTCAGCATCAGGGTTATCTAAGTCACATATCAGAGGCATTGACAGTCAGAAGTTAGGTTGCTGAATGACAACAAAGTTACATCAATTCTAAAGCTTGCTGAAATGATAATTGGAAAAATGTTTACTGTGGAATCTTTATTGTTCGTTGGATACCAATTTTCGTGGGTTTCGTGAACCTCAAATTCGAAATTCAAATGTCCAGTGACTATCATATTTTCAATAGGCTTTGTAAACAGAGATTGGCAAAACCATGAAATCTAAGATCCACGAATATGCATATTTTCAGCGATCCACAAAAATTAATACACACAAAAATAAATGAATCCACAGTATTACCCAAAACTAAGACATGTTGGAGAGCCAAGTTGAATTTTTTATTCATGTTTATTTATAGCAATTCAAAGGACTATCCAATTCTTCTTACAAAGAACTATACTTCATTGGGCATAAATAATGAAATGTTATTCAACTCATGTCCTATAAATCAAGAAGTACCAACATATCAAAGTCGTATTGAAAAGAACTATACCTGGGCAACTGTACTACCAACATAGCGTCCAAGGGTCTGAAAGTCCTGGTTGTCTAAGGCAGAAGCATTTATGGAGAAACCACTACCAGAAGCTAATGTCCAAAAAAAAATCATGGCATCATTTATATGCTTTAAGGACAAATTATTGAAGCTACTTGCTTAACTCTATAAATAAGCAGACTCTTTGCTTAATTTCAGAAAGAATATTAGATGTTTTTCTGAGTAAGCAGGTACTGATTTTATAGGTTCATGTAGTCATCTATGCTTAAACAAGACCAATCGATTTCTGCACCTGCGTTGCATTGCAGCTGTGATTTACAGATGCTGAGGAAAATGGGAGGAAACATTATGGAGTATATGTCTATTTGACTTGGTTAACTCTACTAAAAACCATAATTTTGATGAAAAATGTCGGGTTGTTGTCTCTTTGATACATTCCCCATTTCCATTCTCAATTTTATAATGCAGTTAAAAAGGTCTATATAATATGCTACAATGCAGTTAAAAAGGTCTATATAATATGCTATAATGCAGTTAAAAAGGTCTATATAATATGCTATAATGCAGTTAAAAAGGTCTATATAATATGCTATAATGCAGTTAAAAAGGTCTATATAATATGCTGTAATGCAGTTAAAAAGGCCTATATAATATGCTATAATGCAGTTAAAAAGGTCTATATAATATGCTATAATGCAGTTAAAAAGGTCTATTAATATGCTATAATGCAGTTAAAAAGGCCTATATAATATGCTATGATGCAGTTAAAAAGGTCTATATAATATGCTATAATGCAGTTAAAAAGGTCTATTAATATGCTATAATGCAGTTAAAAAGGCCTATATAATATGCTATGATGCAGTTAAAAAGGTCTATATAATATGCTATAATGCAGTTAAAAAGGTCTATTAATATGCTATAATACAGTTAAAAAGGTCTATTAATATGCTATAATACAGTTAAAAAGGTCTATTAATATGCTATAATACAGTTAAAAAGGTCTATTAATATGCTATAATACAGTTAAAAAGGCCTATATAATATGATATAATGCAGTTAAAAAGGTCTATTCATATGCTATAATGCAGTTAAAAAGGTCTATTAATATGCTATAATGCAGTTAAAAAGGTCTATTAATATGCTATAATACAGTTAAAAAGGTCAAAAGAAGAATATCAACCTGAAGTTGAGGATTTTGGAACCAGTTCTGCTCTTACCATTGCTGAGAGAAGATTTCTCCCACTGTTTCAAGACAAGGCTGTTAAGCTCTCTCAATAACCCTCCACCATCACAGCCATCCTCCGCCTCAAACTCAATATGTAACCTTGATCCAGGCTTAAAACGGGCAACTTCCACAAGAAGGGTGTCAATAGCATCTTCACGCAGGATTGAGATAATTGATATGTTCGGATCAAGCTTCAAACTGCATGCTTCAATGAGATCATCTATTTTTCTAGGCTCCTGAAAAGTAGTTGCTTATGTGCTATGTTCTAAATATTATGTGAGAAAATTAAATGATATGGAGTAAATAAGTGAATACAGAATCAATCACAAAAAAAAAAAAAACACTTTCATCCAGGGGTCACCCCATGGTCTTCAATCCACACCATGTACCAAGCCCTAAAGTGCCCCAACAAAAGTAAATTAATAAATTTTTATTACATTTATCTGTCATAATGACTTAATATATGACTTAATATTATATTTGAATTTGCAACAATGTCAAACATAACTAGAATTGCAAGCTATAGTTGATGTTGCCACTGGTCATTTTTGATGGCTGCATGTTGTTCACAATCATAAAATTAGCCAAAACATCAATTTTTGTTGAAAAAAGACAATGTTGAGTTTGTAGCCATCTGTAGCCCATCTTTCGAAATGGTTGCCAAAATATCAACAATTCTTACTACAGTCGACTCTCGTTATGTCGAAGTCAGCCGGACCAGAGAAATATTTCGAGATACACGTAGTTCGACTCAAACGAACACCGGAAGTTCGACAATCTAAGGGACACAACTCTTGCTTAGCTTGGTAAAGCTAAAATAAATCCGGGTGAATATGGCAAGGGGATCGATATTCTAGTATCAGATCGATGTATTTGTATGTCACAGTCTTTTATTATTATAATGACATTATTTTTACTTATTCAATTGTTTCAATTAAAAAAAAATCCTATGGCTTTTCCACATGTTCCAAGAGAGTAATTTCCAATCGATAGTTTCGTTATTCAGGTCGGTTATAGCTGACAAAATTGTTTATTCTCGGATACAAGAGATTTAAGAAAATTTTGATTTCTATTCATTTTGTTTTATCTCACTCTTTCTTTTCAAAAGAAAATATAACAAGATTAAAGACGCCGTTTGAGTAGTTTTTAGGTGATCATCAACGGAAGCCATAATCCTCACTTTATACACACCCAAGCTCATTAGTGTAAATCACATATATAGTGTATTAAGTGTTTTGTAAACATTTTAAATATTTTTTCATGAACATTAACAAGGTATCACTAATTATTTATAAAAAAATTATAAAAGATAATCTTAGGTAAACACTCATGGAAATAGCATGTCATAAATCAATACAGTGGTCAGTGACCGGAAATTTAATTACACGTGTATTGTCAGATTAACTCTTCAATCCATTTAAATCCCGGAGGTCATGTTTTGACATATGTGTATTAGTTCGAGATAAAAAATGAATTTTGAATGCTTTTGTTAACCTTGGTACTGTAAATTTAGTTCGACTCAACCGAAATTTCGACTCATCCAATTTCGACTCATCAGGAGTCGAATTACATACTTTTGTATGGAATAAAGTTCGGGACCACGTGAAAACTTCGACTCATCCGAAATTTCGAGTCAACCGAGTTCGAGACAACGAGAGTTAACTGTATTTTTTCCCATCAATTCCACCTTCATAGCCTATTGAACAATTATACATAGTTTCATCATATTCTGCTTAACAGTTTTGGAGATAAATGACCATTTTTTAAAAAACATTTTAACGCGTTTTGACAGCTTTCACGACAATGACAGCTTTTTTGACCAAAATCAGTTTCAATCTTAACTGTTCAGGCAGAACTCTGCCTGTGAGAAAAAATTGTGGCCTGAAAAGAAGAATAACAATATTTATCGCAATTTTGTGGATTCTTCCTTTGATCTTTTTTTGTGATAACATACCTGCCAACTTTTGAAAATGCCCATGGGGGTTTTAGCGCGCGACAACAATTTCAAAGGTTGCAATTCTTTGCGATGACTATTTTGCACGTGCTGTTTTGTGGTCTATCAGGTTGGGAACAACACCTAGGGATACCCCCTCAATGTTAGGGTATTAAAAACCACTTTTTAAGTACAAATGAGCACACATTCATATTACTTGAAGACACTTTTCCCAAAGAACTATACATCTTATGATCTACATGTACTCATTTGTACTGAAAAAAAAGTGGTTTTTAATGTCCTAACATTGAGGGGGTATCCCTAGGTGTTGTTCCCAACCTGATAAAGCTGGTCCGTCTTTGTGTATAATTTTAAATTGGAAAAGTCAACAACTATTTAGTATTCTTACACATGAAAATAATTCCTGGTCTTACAGCTACATGTTCATATTTTCTACTGATATAATAACTAGAATCATGCAAATAAACTTAAGAAAAAGGCATGTATGCTCATCTTACAAATATGACACTTTTTCTAGACCACAAAACAGCACGCGCAAAATAGTCATCGCAAAGAATTGCAACCTTTGAAATTGTTGTCGCGCACTAAAACCCCCATGGGCATTTTCAAAAGTTGGCAGGTATGTGAAGTCTAGAAAGAAGCCCATTTCACTGAACCAGTTTACATAAAGGTTTCAGGGCCGGCTACGTCCTACCTCTTGGTGTGATGGTTTCTCACTATTCATTGAAGACCGATGTGTCTTCCTGTGATTTATTCTTACTCGCTGGATGGGTTGTTGTCCCTTTGAGTTTGACAAATTCCCATTTCGATTAATTTTTCTATTATTTAAGTTATCAAATCTTGAATTGTGAAGAAATAAGAATTTATTCAGATTGCTGCAATCTATTGTAAATATCTCGACATCTACTAGGTTTAAGTACCTTCATAGTCTCAATAGTAGAAGCACTACCAATAGTTGGAGTATCAGCAAATGTCTGCTCACCATTATCAGCTGTCTAAAAAAAAAATAGTGCAACAATATAAAATAAAGGGCTGCGCTTTAGCTCATGATACGCCCGTAGCTCTTTTAACTTGTCTTTTATGCTTTAAATGAATTTATATGATCAACTAGAAATAGTGTGAGCCCTGTCAAATACCCCCCCCCAAAAAAAAAAATAATAAATAAAAATGCACAAAAAATTTGGCACTATTAAGGTGGTACCTAACACTACAGGGAGATAACTCAGCAGAACGTTTAAATGACGTTGTGTTCTTAAGGGAATATTAAGCTTCTCAATGATCAAAATGAGTATTTGTCAAACTGCTATATAATCTGTAATCAGTGTAATTTTTCTGATTAAACGGTTGGTTCAATTTTTTTGATTTTTTTATATTTTTGTCAAAGGGTCAAAGTAAATACTTTGTCAAAATTTTAAGAAAATTAAACGAGCCAAATTAATTTTAGTTCAGGTGTTAGGTACCACCTTAAGGCTATTCACCAAAGTTGCATAAAATACCCTTTTTATAAGTATAAAAATTCATTTCTTAAGAAAACGTAAAATCTAAAATTTATAAAAATGGAAAGGGAGCTTATGTCAATAGATATAAACAATTTAACAAAGTTGCATAAAATTTTGTGAAAGTGTTAGTTATTGTCCAAAATTGGAAAATCCCCCCCTTTTTAAGCATAAAAATTCATAACACGGAAATGTAAAATCTGAAATTTATAAAAATTGAAAGGGAGCTTAAATCAACAGATATAAACAACTCATCAAAGTTTCATGGACATTGGTGAAAGCCTTTTTGAGTTATTGTTCAAAGTGTTAAAAATCCCCCTTTTTTTATGAATAAAGCCCCATTAATCCAAAACTAAAAGTCATAAGAAACCTCAAATAAAAAAATAATAATGCATATGTTTTTTATAACTCAATGGATAGTTCTCATTATAAAACTTATGTACATATACTTTTTTCTGAAGAAAATTCTTTAATTTATTCATATTTAGAAAAAGTTTACTTATTGGAATTGCTTCCTTCCAGCAAGCAATTCACCCGACATATTATCCGTATGCAAGGTGACCTCAGTGTGACCCATCTCGTAAAAATCCGGTGACCACAATACGCATGGATGTCCTTAAAATAAACTATTATCTGAATATACATGTTAAACACGTGCTCAATTTCCATGCTTTTTTGTTTATTTTTCGTCAATTGTTGACAAACATGTGACAATCGTTAAACTTCGGCTTCAAAACACGAACTTTAATTACCTGCCATATTTTCACAACAACACTGACCGATTGAAAAAAAAATTGACGATTATACGAAATTTACACGAAAAAAGTGATAAATTCGAGCACAGAAGACTAAGTTTATGATGTTTGTATGCATTGGTTCAAGAATTGGAAGAACATTATTTTTCATCGGTCACTCGTTTCTTATGACTTTAAAATCTGAAATAAAAAAAAAACGAAAGGGAGCTGACGTCAACAGAAATAAATAATTCACTTAAGTTTCATGGAAATTGGTGAAAGTGTTTTTCAGTTATTGTCCGAAGTGCGGACGACGGATGACGGACAATGGTATACCATAATACGTCCCTTCTAAAAGACGAGCGTATACACACACTGTTAAATATACTTTCATTTAAAAGCTACTAATATCATCAGTAAACTGAAGAAATGATTAAAACTTGCTTTGTGGAAAGCGACTAGAAAAACTTTTATAGTTGTAGTGAGGCAGTGATAAAGCATTGCCAACTAGAAAATGTGTGTGTAAAACCAGATGTTTTGGGGTGCCGAAAAGGACTCTTGTGGTTTTGTACTCAAAATTCAAATTTTTATGGACAAAAGTGAGTTTTGTTCAACAAAAATGAGTTCTGTTTAATAAAAATTGTAGTATACTACAAATTTAAATTTTGACATACAAAATTATCTTTCAGTGGACAAAAGTTTCTTTTGTCATGAAAAAAATCAATTTTGTATCACAGACTTGACTATTGTTAGGCAGACAAAAAAATCTAAGTTTCCAGTAACCCAACTGACCCTGTTTTTAAGCCCTGACCCTAATTATTTTATTAGATTAATCAAAACAAAAAAGGTATCAACCGACCCTGTTTTTGACACAGGCTTCTGTTAATCAACATAATAATTTATTTACCTTGCCTCTATTGTCACAGAAAGCCAGTAAACCATTTTATTAATGTTAAAAAGGTATTCCAAATAGGTTAAATCCAAGAAATTTGCACACCAGGTGCTTCAAAAACATTGCAAATGGCTGCACTTTGGGTATTTGAAACTAATTACAGACCCATCCTTGGAGAAAAACCATGATAATTTTCCAGATTTCATTAACAATGTAAAAAAAAAAATATCAGAAATAAAAATTTAGAGACCTACTGACCTATTTTTCAAGATGATGTTACCGGTAACACAGGTCTTTTTTTTTTTAGGCCTTACCGTATTTGATAAATGGGCTACAAAAGTCATTTTTGAACGAAAATTAGTTAAGTTTGGATTCTGTGAACTAATTTGCATACAAAATCAACTTTTGTGAGACAAAATTGAAACAAAAATGAATTTTGTCTCAACAAAAATGAATTTTGTCTCACAAAAGTCAATTTTGTTGAGACAAAAGTCAATTTTGTTAATTTTGTTGAGACAAAAGTCAATTTTGTCTCACAAAAGTCAATTTTGTCTCACAAAAATCAATTTTGTCTCACAAAAATCAATTTTGTCTCAACAAAAGTCAATTTTGTCTCACAAAAATGAATTTTGTCTCACAAAAGTCAATTTTGTCTCAACAAAAATGAATTTTGTCTCACAAAAATGAATTTTGTTTCACAAAACTCAATTTTGTTGAGACAAAAGTCACTTTTGTCACTTTTGTTTCACAAAAATGAATTTTGTCTTACAAAAATCAATTTTGTCTCAACAAAAGTCAATTTTGTCTCAACAAAACTGAATTTTGTCTCACAAAAATCAATTTTGTCTCAACAAAAGTCAATTTTGTCTCACAAAAATGAATTTTGTCTCACAAAAGTCAATTTTGTCTCACAAAAATCAATTTTGTCTCAACAAAAATGAATTTTGTCTCACAAAAATCAATTTTGTCTCACAAAAATGAATTTTGTTTCAAAAAACTCAATTTTGTTGAGACAAAAGTCACTTTTGTTTCACAAAAATGAATTTTGTCTTACAAAAATCAATTTTGTCTCACAAAAATCAATTTTGTCTCAACAAAAGTTAATTTTGTCTCACAAAAGTCAATTTTGTCTCACAAAAGTCAATTTTGTCAACAAAAATGAATTTTGTCAACAAAAATGAATTTTGTCTCACAAAAATCAATTTTGTCTCACAAAAATCAATTTTGTCTCAACAAAAGTCAATTTTGTCTCACAAAAATGAATTTTGTCTCACAAAAGTCAATTTTGTCTCACAAAAGTCAATTTTGTCTCACAAAAGTCAATTTTGTCTCAACAAAAATGAATTTTGTCTCACAAAAATCAATTTTGTCTCAACAAAAGTCAATTTTGTCTCACAAAAATGAATTTTGTCTCACAAAAGTCAATTTTGTCTCAACAAAAATTAATTTTGTCTCACAAAAATGAATTTTGTTTCACAAAACTCAATTTTGTTGAGACAAAAGTCACTTTTGTTTCACAAAAATGAATTTTGTCTCACTAAAGTCAATTTTGTCTCACAAAAATCAATTTTGTCTCACAAAAGTCAATTTTGTCTCACAAAAGTCAATTTTGTCTCACAAAAGTCAATTTTGTCTCACAAAAGTCAATTTTGTCTCACAAAAATCAATTTTGTCTCAACAAAAGTCAATTTTGTCTCAACAAAAGTCAATTTTGTCTCACAAAAATGAGTTTTGTGAAACAAAATTCATTTTTGTGAGACAAAATTCATTTTTGTTGAGACAAAATTGACTTTTGTGAGACAAAATTCATTTTTGTGAATTTTGTTTCACAAAAATCAATTTTGTCTCAACAAAAATTAATTTTGACTCTCAAAAATCTATTTTGTTGAGACAAAATTTGTCTCAAAAAAAGTATATCTTTGTCTCACAAAAGTCGATTTTGTTTCTCAAACAATGAATTTTATCTACAAAAGAGAATTTTGTCTACAAAAAGAATTTTTATCATTACAAAATTGAAGTTCTCATAAAACAAGTCTAAATCACATAGTTTTGCAAGACGAAAATGGTTTTGTAATGACAGATTTGAATTTTGTAAACACAAAATTGATTTTGATTACAAAAAGTGCAAGTCCCATTCAGCACCCTGTAGATGTCCCTCCCATAGATTGTACTTTCCCAGATATAAACTCAACTCAAAAGAACTGAACCAGAGTCAATGAAGCATAAAATGTAGGTCAAAGTGACCTGAGAGTTTCTGAACCGTGGCACACTACCCATGACACTTCCACAGGTGAAGTACCATAACTATACCATGTCTACTTTCTGAGATATGGACCTTAACCAAAGTGTTATGTACGGACTGACTTATGGACAAGGGTAACACTATATGTCACATCCTGTACATGGTTGGGACATAATAAAGCAGTACACTAAAATGAAAAGGGTACAAATATATAACTTCAGTTTTCTTACCTCGCTTTCTGTCATCCAGACAGAATTTAGCACCGTTGGGCCAGTTATCCCAAAGTGTGACAATGGCTTGCCTGACAAAGACGACTCTAGTGCCATCTCCATTGTTGCACCCCTAACAGTAAAAAACTCAGTTGCACTTGACTGTGAGCCAATGAAGTCCATCAGCACCTAACGAAGAAAATAAAATATCATGAACTTCTATTCAAAAAATCTTTTGATAGTCACTGCAATATATTTGGTGATTTAATTCCTAGAGCTCATGATTCTTGTTGAAACAATGAAATATACTAACCAACAAAAGAAACGCCCCACTTATATTAATTTCGTTGGAATTTAAATTCAGATGCCAATATCTTTAAAGTTAATTATAGAAATGAACTGATATTTTGACAGAATGCTTCTGGAATCCGTTATGTATCAAATTCTGTGAAAATGAAGATTTTCCTAATTTTCATTTTTGATTTCTCCAAAAATGAAAAGTGACGTCATTTTGTGACATTATTGAATGTTTTATTCAAGCTCAAAATTGCCAGAATTGACAATATGGTCACATTTTTAACCATTTATAATATTCATCATGTTCATTGTAATGACAACTTGGAAGGGAGGACTCTAAAAATAAATGTTGATTCACACAATAAATTGTCTGTGGAATTTGTAAGAAATTGCCTAACACGCATGGAGCAGCTCCTGCATGATTTGTATAAAATATGTAGAGAATACAACAGAAAATCTACAGACCCTGCACAACCAACTTTGTTCAAAAGGGGTTCAAGTTGCATTGTTTCTGTTCATATTTTACTGAAATTTACCTGAATGTCCTGACATTCCAAGAATTTTCTGGACAGGACTCCCTCTTGCGTTCGTATCTTTATTTCAAATCCATGATCTGAATCTGTTTGCTCAGCGAGCAATCTTGTTTGCCTCCTCAATCTTATCTGTTATAGGAAGCAAGTAAAGTTAAAATTTGAGAATGAGAATATCAACACTTGTGTGAACATGATTAGATACTACTGTTCAAATGAAACATCAAATTCTAGAACACTAACAAGAAAAATTTTGCAATTTTCAATCACGTAAAAGGCATTTACCAAATATAAAAAATGGATGAAAATGATGAAATTAAGACTGTTCAAGCTATAATGCATACAGCTTTTAAAAGTGTGTCAAAATTTTAACTTAATCTGTTGTGAAATAAAAATTCTTTTTTTTCACGGCAGTGGATAATAAAAGGCTGCACTTTAGCGCATGATACGCCTGTTGCTCTTTTAACTTGTCTTTTAATGAATTTATATGATCAACTAGAAATAGTGTGAGCCCTGTCAAATAATAAATAAAAATGAACAAAAAAATTGGCACTATTAAGGCTACCTCAAATTTAACTGAGTTTGTTGTCTTAATTTTTCATCCATACATTCTATCTTGTTCACAACACACTTTCTGAGTACCAAGTACCTTTTATATTTATATTAAAGAACCTTAGTGTCAGAGCACGCTCACATACCCCACGTCCCCAAATTGTCATTGGAGAAATTAAATAAGCTTAAGAAAAAAAAATTGTATAAGAAAAATTAATTTCCTGCCAATATGCACATCTAAATAGTATGTCTTTATTATCTACAAAATTTCATGAAATTCTGTTATGTGGTTTCAGAGGAGTTGCGATGACAAACTGTTGCAGTAGTACATTAAAGTAAATAAGTTCAAAGGGGCGTAACTCCTAGAAAAAAATTGAATTGCAATTTCCCGTCGATATGCACAACTACATAGTATGTCCTTATTATCTGAAAAGGTTTCATGAAATTCTGTTGTGTGGTTTGAGAGGAGTTGCGATGACAAACTGTTGCAGTAGTACATTAAAGTAAATAAGTTCAAAGGGGCGTAACTCCTAGAAAAAAAATTGAATCGCAAATTTCTGTCAATATGCACAACTACATAGTATGTCCTTATTATCTGAAAAAGGTTTCGTGGAATTCTGTTATGTGGTTTGAGAGGAGTTGCGATGACAAGAAACAGGACTGACGGACGGACTGACGGATCAAAAACATTATACCCTCCGCAACTCGTTGCGTGGGGTATAAAAATGGAAAGGGAGCTTATATGAGTTATTGTCTGAAGTGTGGACAACGGACGGACAACGGTATACCATAATACGTCCCGTCTGAAAGAGGACGGGCATAGAAAAATGACAAAAAAGACTACAATGACAACGAGGAGCAGCAAGAAGAAACAGTGAAAGTGAAGATGGTGAAAGTGACTCTACTGAAAGTTATGATCTAAATGAGGAAATAGGTGATGAAAGTATGTTATCATAAAATGATATATGCCTCAGGGAACAGTTAGAATCTCAGGGACTGCTAATGTGCTTTCATCCTTGCAACTACTCAATAATAAGTACTAACGTATGACATTCATGGAACCTATTTTTTACAAGAAATTTAATGTTTTAAATTCAACTAAAGATTTTACAAATTTTATGTTTTCATCAGATTTTATTAAGTGCTACTTGTTACATCAATAGATATAAACAATTCACCAAAGTTTCATGGACATTGGTGAAAGCCTTTTTGAGTTGTTGTCCAAAGTGTTGAAAATCCCCCCTTTTTTTATGAATAAAGCCCCATAAATCCAAAACTAAAAATCTGAAATTAAAAAAAGACAAAAAGGAGCTTACCTCAGTAGATATAACAATTCACTGAAGTTTCAGGGAAATTGGTGAAAGTGTTTTTGAGTTATTGCCCGGGCGTATAAAAATGTAAGTATAAAGTTGTGGGAATAATTCTTTCTCACACACATCACTGCATATACATTACTTACTAATTCAACTGCCTCAGCAGCTTCAGTAGCTTGCCTCCTTTCTGCTTCCTCTCTTCTTCTTATTTCACGGTCAATAGCCAAAACCTGTGCATACTCTCTGTCTTGCTCACAGCAAAGACAGTTACTACCAAGACCTTCCAGAGTGTGACCAGCTGGGCATGTCTGAAAATAAAACAAACACTTGTCTGTATATTGGAAAACAAATAACTATACAACAAACTTAATTATCTAGAGCAACTGGAAATTGATCAGCTCCATATAACAAGACCGCCAAGGGTACTCCAATAGTCAACCTAAACTTTGTTAACGTGAACTATAAAATCCTAATATACATATCTTCAACACATGAACAAACATAAGACAAATCAAAATCTTTCTTGCATTAAACTGTTGTTTTTTTTCTAAATCCATAGGCTGTAATTTTGCCAAATACCAGCTGACCCAAACAAACAGCAAACTTGATCTGTAACTCATCATAGTAGACTCATATTTCAAATTTCAGCTCAATATCTCAAGCTTTGTAGAAAAAAAACCACCCGTTAAGTTAAAACCTGACAGACAGAGGGACTGACCGACGGAGTGAGTACTAGACCTGCTTTCACCACAGGTGATGCAGGTAAAAACATTCTAGCATAAAACTGCGGGAATAGTTATCCCCTAAATAGGACAGACTGACAGATAAGGGTTAAAAAATATGCAACTAAACTTCAAGTTGTGGGGCACAAATAGATTAAAATAAGCCATAAAACCTACTCTATGGACACTAGTGCTTCTGTCAGCTTCATGACACTCCATTTCACCTGCTTTGTGGTTCTCAATGCCATCCAAGTTGTTTTCCTTGTCATCCTCATCGCTCTCCTTTAAATTCAAATGAAATAGAAATTTCATTAATCTTTTAAAGAGAAACTAGTGAATATGCACAATTATAGGCTTAACATCCACCACTGATTTTAGGCAGTGCAGTACACCAAAAACTTTTAACTAATAGTACGAAAACAGTAGGTTCTTCACTGGACCAAAGACCTTTTTAACGGACATAATTTGATATTTTTTTAGATAAACTTACTGGACATCTAGTCAAGTTCATCAACAACTTTTACTGGACCAAACTTAATTTTACTGGACTTTTGCCAATTTCAATAGATCTTCAGGATGACTGCAAAAAACAGTTTTAAAGCTTTTGTCTATTTGTTTATATGAAGTGTTGGCTAATTTTTACTGGTCAAAATCAATTTTTGTAAGGAGGGGTCGCATAGCATGGCGTAGCCACCTCTTCCATTAGCACACATCCAGAAAATGAACATCATTATGAAATTATTTAGGCAGTACATTTGCAGTGCTGTGCTCAGTGAAAAGTCCCAATATTCAAAACTGCCAAAGTTTGAATTAATGTTTTTCCAAAATATAATACTGATTCAAATAGAAAGAACTGAATGTTTTACTGAGAACAAACAAAATATTGGACATTTAGTACCCGGTCAACACTGTTGTATACAGTATTTATCTCCAGTTTTATGATTATCTGATGATGCATTTATATGTGGTTTTATAGCTATTTTGCTTAACTTTCCTTTAAATTGTGAGTGATAATATGTCTAGTATCATAGATGCCAACCCTGTTTTAACACAATCAGTAACAAATTATCAAATTTTACGTATTTTTGAAAAGCTTTCAGTTATCATTCATAAACTTACATTTACCAATAAAAATTACTGACAAGTGGTTGTTAAGTGATGTGCACTAAAATTTGTCATTTAACATGTTGTCTGTAGCATTAAATAATTGTTCAGATGTTCTCGACTGGTACATTTTCGTTTTGTCAAGGAGAAGTAGAGAAAGGGGGAAGGCTACTTCATAAAATGCAAGTTTGCCTCTTCGGAAGTCAGTTAGTTACTCAACAATTGGTTGATAACTCTCGAGAATTCGAAAGCATTACATTGGCATTTTCTAAATACCAGACCAGGACGGAAAAGTAATGATAAAAATCCGTGTATTACAAATTTAAAATTGAACGACGATGATTGGTAATCTGTAACTATTCCACTTTGAATGTAATAGCGTAGTTTTTATCGCAAAATCGGAAAACTACGCCAAAATCATAATGGTTGGCATCTATGCAGTATCACTGTACAGAGCTCATACGAACATATAATCTCTAAGGCTGTCTTCAAGGGACGAGTGCAATGATAACCCATATATATTGGAAACGCTGGCAGAGATCAAAATAAGCTGTGAACTTTCATGATTTACCAAATGCAATTTTGAGTAAAACTCTGGTGCTGTCAAATTTCAGGTCTGTATTTCGTAAGGATTTCAAAGCTTTTGTGTTAACAACAAATTGTTAACAGGTGACAGAAGGATAAAGTGAAAACTATAGGGTGCCTGCAATGCAGGATGTATTATAAGCATTCTTATCAGAACTTACTATACTTGATGCACTGGGGACAGGTTCTAGTGCCAAAATGTACATTCGTCCCTGTGGGCTCATGGTTATCAAGGTAGTTGCATCAAACCTGACACTCTTGGAAACAAATGGTTTCTTGAGACTTTTATTTCCTGGCATAACCTAGATGAATAATATGGTTGATTTAAAAACTTAAGAATTAATTAAACATCACATATTCTTCTTATAGTGATTCTGGCTTCTGTCTTAAATTTGTATTACCAGTTATCTTATCTGGACCTTTGAGTCAATTATTAGTCCATGTGGACTAGTGCAAGCGAAATGCATACGTGTATTGAGTTTCATCATGATGGCATACTTCCTTCTTGAAAATTCAACTTCAACCTGTAGGTTTACCTGGTATATTAGCCCCCTTTTTATAAGTTCATTACACTGTGTTTAAAAGGCTATTATTTTTTATAAATTTAATCAATTAAATTAATTAAGTATTTCATCGTTACAAAAGTAATCAGAAGTCATACTTCATTTAAAAGTGAGCTAATGCATTTCCCTTTATCATACATAGTTGTTCACACCTGGAACGGTGAACCGTGATGGCTAGAATTCACTGATTGAAGATTAAAAGATCAGAATGGAATATATGCTCATCTTTTACTGTCATTATCCCATCACCTTTGAGGTATTTAAATACCTATTGCCTGACCAGAATAAATTTAAATTGTACAATAGGTATTGTGAGAGCTCATCAACAGGTGGTCATTTAACTACCCAGTAAAAAAATCTTCACTATTCCTAAAAGGTAAAATTTAAATGACTGATAGCTAGCTTGCTTTCCTCATGCATCATGACCAATGTCCAGAATAGACTATTCTATTTAGAGATGGGACATTTTAAGCCATTTCTTTTTGTGTCTCAAAATAGTCAAGATGGAAATTTCAATCAGTGAATTTAGTTTATAAAAAAGGCGATATATGTTTGCTTCATGGTGTTTTTAATGTGGGATGTATTTTAAGTTTTTGATCCTAAATGGAATTAAAGTGTTTGTGAAATGGATTTTTTTGGATAGCCCAATTATTTGTGAATAATTCTACAAGATGAATTATGTGTGGCGTAGTGTTTTCTAATGGGATATATTTTCATGTTATATTAAGATTCCTGAAATGGAATAGTAGTGATGCTAAGTTTCATTTGATATTAAGGATCTACTTCAATTGGAATTACTGTTTAAAAATTTATTTTCAATATATATCAAAAAAAAGTACAAATGGCTTAGTGAATAGAAATTTCAATGCTTTATTCTTCATTATGAAAGTGGGATTTACCAGCAATGATTTATTTGTGATTGTAAGCAAAATGAATAAATATACAATACATATCTTTATTAGAAAGAACAAATAGTGTATTTAATGTAAAATATCCCATACCTAAATAGAATAGTTCATTCAGGACATTAAACATGAGGAAAGCAAGCTAGCTACATGTATCATTCATTTAAATTCATTTAAATTAGCTCTGTCAAAAACAAACCAGGTAAATCTACAGGTAGTTAAATGACCACCTGTTGATAATAGCTCTCACAATACCTGTTGTACAATTTAAATGGACAAATTGTATTGACAATTTTTAAACTGGTCAGGCAATAGGTAGTTTACTACCACAAAGCTTATTGGATAGGCACAGTAATTATCTCGAGTTTAACCACGCATTCAACATTCACAAAGTGTCACATAATAAGGGCTATTCCATTTAAACATAGATCAACCCCAAGGAAGGCATTTTGTGGTGGGTGCCCTTTTCAAAGTTTTGATGAGGACAATCCTTCAAAATTTGTAAAAATGCTTCTCTGGGTGGCTGCCCTATTGTCATAGTGCCTTCCTGGGGGTTGATGTATGTTTAAATGGAATAGCCCTAATACCCATTGTCAGAATCAAGCATGTATTTTTAATACACTATTGATCATGTCAGTTTCATTTGTTTGTTTAAAATATTTGTAGTAAAAACATCATAAAAATGTTCTATTGTATGATTAACTTTTATTACTAAATTTCATATAAAAAATCCGCATATAAATCCTACAATCTCATTTTAAAAGTTGTATGGCTATCACTTGTTTTTAGTTGGTTGATAGCTACACTAAAAGTCGTTGATGCACTTTAAATGCCCTTATCATATATATGGCTAACGAACAAGACTCAAATGAGATTTATTTCACTCCCAGCATGCAAAAAGACTTCAGCTACGTCAAATTAGTCAGGAAGTTTGAAGGAATAAAATTAATAATTCCCCATTTTCTTCTTTATTAGTTTTAATTCAAAATAAAACTTGGTGAATATGTTTTTTTTTATGGAATTATGAACATAAGATGATAAGTGAAAAAACGTGAAGTTTCCCTTTAATGCCACCCAACTGAAGTCAATTTTATCAGCCAAAACAACATAAAATGTTTGTTTTCTTTTTTTTGTGTCTTACAATGCCTGGTCTAACTAATTAACAATCAAACCAAGCAGCACCTAAGATCAATCAATACCTGCAGATATGCGAAACTGAAATCCCCAAAAAGTGAATTTATTTCACTCCTTACAGCATCTTCTTTGTCAACAGAAGAAAATGTAATTTTTCCCACCATGTTCCTCTTTGCCAACTCTGTTATCATGTTTGATGTAGGCATAGTGTAGGTGTCAAGATGTGATGATGTTGTGTGAGGCAGTATTACAACGTCTTTTGTGATAACTCGTCCCCTCCTCTTTCCCTTGACTTCAACCGCCACTGCCCTTGTCCGCTTGGGACGTCTAAGAACAGGCTGTTTAAAAATATTTTAAATGAAAATTTGTATTATCATGCCAACTTATTTATGACATCAATAAAAATGTATACAAATTTACAGTATAGCTGTCCTCTTTTGCAAAACACTGCCTGCCATGAGATTTTTTTTTATAGTATATATGGTAATAACTAGATCATGTAAAGGCCAGGTGAACAGAGACTGTAACCATTATTAATACTTAAGACATGTCTCCTGCCACAATTTTGTTGTTTTTTTACACATGATTTCCCTTGAAATAATATAATAATTAATGTAACTTACCAATAAATACTCAACTTACCATTACCATACTCACCATACTTGATTGCTGCACAAAGTCATCTTCAGAATTGCCTTGATCAGCAGACTCTGCCCTCAAAAGGGACAATGTAGCACTAGAATTCTGAAAACAAACATTCATCAAGCATTCTTAATATATTGCAAACAATACATGGAACCCTACTGGCTTCAATGGGTGCAGCTTGTTGATAAGACCACACAGGTTGAACCCTGAACAGTAAAGACAAGTATGGACTCGGACTAACACATGACTCGTCAAAAATCTGTATATCAAATCAATATTTTTAAGCTACATGAAAAAGAAGTTCTGAAAACAGATAGTTTGGGCTTTTTTCTAAGTCCAAGGACCTACAAATCATAAGACTAGAACCCAATTGAAACATTATCTGTAATTATTCATAAAAAGACAAAGTGAAATTACAGACTGTTTATCATTTGTAAGTTTGTTAAAATATTAAAACATCAATTGACATGACTAATTGGCTCAATAAACACTAAAACAGTAAATGTTATGTAATCATGACACACCCCAATCCGTTAATCTGCAGTGGTTTCTTGTCACGTATCAAATAGTCTACTGATTGAGGTGGCACCCAACACTTTCACTACAATAAATTTGGCTCATTTAATTTTCATAAAATTTTGTCAAAGTATTTTCTGTGACACTTTAACTAAAATATGAAAATATAAAAAAATTGAACCAACCGTTTTGTCAGAAAAATTACACTGGTTATATAGCAATTTGACAAACACCAATTTTGATCAATCGGAAAAGCTTAATATTCCTTTTACAACACAACATAATTAAAATGTTTAGCCGATTTTACAGAGTTATCTCCCTGTAGTGTTAGGTACCACCTTAACAACAAAACACAACACCTACAGCATTAGATGCTCTTTTGATCAAGTCATTTCTTTCATATAATTGTGTAACTGTTTTAACAAGCCTGCACGTGAATTGGCTCAATGACACTAATTGCATATCTAAAAACTATACTCATAAAGTTAACATGCTAACATTCCTAAGGTTCATGTATAATGAAAGCCGTAAAAGGGGACGGGCGTCAATTATAGAACTAGCATATGCAAATATTATAAATCATTGATGTAATAGAACTTAAAATGTACTAAGAAAGTTCAAGGTAGATATTAATTGTCAGGAAAATATGACACAACATGCTTTTGTATTTAACTTTTTTCACTTTATAATTGTAAAATGGTAATTTTAAAACAGTCGATGTGGATTTAGTTGGTAATTAAATCGCAAGAAAAAGACAGCAAGAAAATAACCTGGTTTACAGTATTTGTGTAATTAATAAATTCTCTAAGTCCAAAGACCATAACTTCACCAAAAATCATCAGACCAGGACATAATTCAAAACTGATCTGTAACTAGTCATAATAAAACTATAAACCTGACGCTGAAAAGTATAGAAAACTGATAATTTTTGTGGAAGTCCTTATTAGTAGGACCACAACAACAAAAAATCATCCTACATAAACCAAATTTGAACTTGATCTGTAACTGGTCATGTTTATTAAACTATATACCAAATATCAAATCAATATCTTCAAGCACGATTTAAAAAAGTGTGGAAAACTGATTTGCGGTGACTGATGGACAGACAGACGTGAAAACATACTAGCTCTTGATGAAGTTTAAGAATTAAGATAAAATTTAAAAAAACAAATTTTTTTGATTTGTCCAAAGAACATGAATGTCAACGCCTAAAAAAAGTTTGGTGAACAGGATATTGACATTCCACCTTAATGAAAGTTGCAAAAACACACATTACAAACCCTCATGCTGACGCTGTATGCACGTTTTTTAATCATTCCCATGGACAGTTCTTACGTTTTAGTTCACAAAAATGTAACACTGAAATTCAATGAAATTATATAAACTAGAGGCGCCTAGGAACCTGAATCCCTCAACTAATTACCTTAACCTACATGTTTCAGGGGCCATAACTCCAACATCTGTCAACCGATCTTTCTGAAAATCTTAACAATCATTTTGTGCAGAATACTCTAAGAAACAATCATGCAAACTATTGGATGCAAGGTGATTGCAAAAGCTCACCCTACCTTTGAGGAAGGCGAGCTAAAAATGTCTGGAAAATAGAGTACAACTCATGCTAAACATCAAATTTCAAACCATTCTCATGGACATGGAAAATTCCAAAGTATTAGCTGAGGAAAATATGCAGGACATACATTAGCACCTACAGACAGAACAGAAGGTAAAACTTACATCAACCCATCAAGACGGGGCAATAAAAGGCGGCATAAAATAAGCAATTATCTTACCATCCTTGCCGATGGTATACGTAAACGGCTTGGGGAAAAGATCTGCCTTGGATGTGACTGCTTTGAGCTCTCAGTCTGTGATGCAATCTGTGACTGTCTCTCTGGTTGAGTTACTTCAGACTGTATTGACAAAGCATCTGATGCTGATGAAGATTGAGTGGCAAGCAATGGTTGAATAGTCTGCAGGAACTGGCAGAAAAAGGATAGATAGAACATTAAATATTTAATTAGTAAAATTTAAACTAATAAATTAATAGGGAATATGCCGGAAGGACAGACAGATGGACATACAGATGGACAAGGGTAAATCTTAATGCCCCTGTCATCTTACGGGGGGTGGGGGTGCATACGAAACTCTATAAATATAGATCTTTGCCTCTTTGCTAAGCTTCTGCACCATTCACTTAAAATGATTCAATTTATGTCCCAAACCATTTCCTGTTCATTTATAGGATATTCAAACTACAACTCGGGGAAAATAAATAAATGAAGAATGTGTATTAAAGGACTTGGATGTCCATGCGGGCAAAATGGATTGAATCATGCATAATCGGGACAAGAACAAAATGGAAAAGGAGAATTACTCAGGAACAGTGAAAGTGACGCCACCCAAATAGGAACAAGATCTGTGTTTTATGGTACTTTAAGCATTTCATATACTATCTTTTCTCAGGTAAAAAGGGGCACAACTCAAGAACGGCAAAAGTGACAGTACCTAAATTTGAACCTGATCTGTATTGTGTACATTGTAGTACGTAATAAACATTTGTGTATAAGTTTTAAATCATTTGCCTTGGTTGAGGCAAACATTAGTTATAGAACAGGACCCAACTATTTTTCATATATACATGTACATAAAGACAAGGGTAAAGCTTAATGCCCCCGTCAATGTACAGGGGGGGGGGATAAGAACAGTATGGTCCCATACATGTAACTCCAACAAAATTGGTTGATATTAAAATGGAGGTGCAGTATGATGTAGTACTTATGGAAACTAGCGATCCTGAAAAATTTAAAGAAATCGGATTAGTGGTCGATGAGGAATTGCATCCACAAAATGTTCCCTTAGTGTACAATAATAAGAAATAGTCAATTAGTCACATAACTCCGACAAAAGGGGTCAGTTCAACAACAACAAAATATGCGATACATAGTAATGGTGGCCTCTAAGTAAGATTCCAAGGATAACAGCAATTATGTAAAGGCATTGTTTGATAAACCATGCACCCTTAGAATCGGTACTGCGTCTATCTGGCCCACAGTAAATGTTTCAGTGCGTTCTTTATCATTTTACTGTGTCAATGAAGCCAAGTGGCAGCCTAAAGTGATCCCTGAAAGTTTGGACAGAATTTCAGTTATCAAAATTGTTGGTTTAGGCAGACTTTAATGTACAAACAAATTACTCTGTCTCATGGTGTTCAGTTTCATTCATATATTAAATTCTTACCTGTCCAAATTGTTGCAACAACACACTGTTGTTAGCAGGTGGTGGAGGATCATTATTCTCATTCATCACAACTCAATTGTTCGGCAAAGCTTTCTTTGAAAATAAAAAAAAAATCATTTTTTTATGCATTCAATAGGAAAATCTACTAAAAATTATCAATTACAATTTCAGAATCTATACAACTGATTATCCATGACGATTACTTGCTCAAGAGCCTTTTAATTTTTATAATTTGTTTGCCAACACAAAAATATAATTGATTCTAAATTTTGAGGGAAAAAAATATTCAAAGGAAGAAGAAAAAATATTCTGAGGGAGGATGCATACCATAAAAATAATGTTAAGAGGGTGGTGAAGGGTTATATTCGTGCAAGGTTTCCAACTGTTTTAATTTACTGTGTTTTCGTGTTTAGACATTTTATTTCTCCTTTTCTTGTGTTAGGGTCAGTGTGTGTGCTTCGTGTTTCCCCTTAAATATTTCCCATTTTTCGTGTCAGTTAGCTTCAATTTCTCGTGCTTAAAATATCACACATTTGATTGAAAAGTAGGCCAGAAATGATTTATAAGTCAGCCCAGCACTAAAATGTGACTCAAAGTATCCATGATCATTGATAATGACTGCATGATCTCCAATAATGGCTGAATAATAACTTCTATCACTTATTGCTTTAATATTTATGATCTTATTTCTCGTTTCACAATTTTATTTCACATGTTTCGTGTTCAGTTCCCCCCTGTTAAGTTTGAAAAAATAATTTGTTGTGACGTGTCTTAAAAATAAATATTTGGCCAGAAAAAAAAACATGACCCCCCCCTTTTAAAGTTAAATGATCAGTCCCTTCTGTAGGAAGAGTTCATGTGTTTTCGTTATTTTTTGTTTATTTTTTACAACAATCACCATTATTTTTTTTCCGCCTCGCTCTACTCGGCAGCAATACACTCCATTATTTAAAGAAGGCCATCGTCATTTGCCGGCTCAACGAAATGTCCTTTGTAATCTCTATCAGTGTTATCAGTTCTCGACAATGTAACAAACTTTTTTCCAGTTGGGCCAGTTCTTCAAATAAATGTGGTCAAAGTTGATTGTGTTAATTTAGTAGATACTTGTATCCCCTTATCCTCACGATGTTCTCTTGCGTAAATAAAAAAAAATCATAACATCCGTTGTTGTGCTCAATTTTGACATTGTGTGCAAAAGGTCATCAGTTCTTGATAGTTGTCAAAAGTATAGTATGGTATGCATGTTTGATATTAATAGAAGATTTAAAATTACTCAAATTGAAGAAAAATATCAATTAGTATCATTTGTCTCTAGAAATGAATAATAATTTTTTTTTAGCCTTATTGGTCAATTTAGACATCTTTAACAGATATCCTAGGAATTATCTCTCAAGGACAAAAATAAAATATATGCATTGAATATTTATAATTATCTTTAATACATATTTTAGATGGTTTTAAATTAATAAACCAATTCTTATGTGTTATAAGATGTTGTCACAGCTGTTATTAATTTTTACTGTCATAGTAACAATATTTAAGGGCATTACTTTTCCGATAATTGAATTGGATTAAATTTAAAAGTTCATAAGATATGATATTTAAAAACTTGCTAGGCCAAAATTAAAAATATGTTTGTTTCCCTTCCCCCCCCCCCCCCCTTTCCTGAAAATAATTTGTTTCAATTTTTGGAAAGTGCTTGAAAGCTGAAGGATTGATAATCTAAATAAAATTAAATACAATAAAATTGAGCACAAACAACTGATAAGTGGCCTGGACTGGACAAGTCAAACAATGGACCACTTTCGAGTTCATCCGTCACCGGCAAAATCTCGTCAATTATGCACTCCTTTATGACGTCACTTACCAGATAGAGGAGCTCGCCTGTATCCCTGCACTATTTACGTTCATCAAGCGTCTTAGTGATCGTCTTTGTGCAGGATAAACTAGAAATAATGGTTGCTCTGTAGGTACTTACTGACAATTCCCTAATGACAGCAGTGTTGATTGTCAATTTTGAGAATTCAATTTGCCGAATAATTCGTACAATATAGAATTATAGTTTTCCAACCACTCTCTCAACATTGGGAGGAAGTGACGACGCCCCTAAACGCAAAAATGACGGTGATAAAGGCGCGTATAATTGACGAGTTTTTTCCAGTGACGGATGAACTTGAAAGTGGTCTATTCATGTGACCATGCTATGACAATCACTACCAGTTCAAAAAAAAAAAAAAAAAAGAACCTGCCTTCCTGGTCTGTTTACAAAGGGTAGACCCGGGGGAGGGGAAACAGACATTCTTTTAAATGTGGTTTTATTTAGGGACTGTTCAATATTTATCTGCGAGATTGGCATGTGCAAACTTGGGCAGGGCAAAATCATTTTTTACTAAGAATAGTGACAGGGGCAGACCCTAGCTTTTTTGTTGGGAAAAATCAAACTGTTAATGGGGGACTCAACCTTATTTCTATTAATTTATATATAAAATATTCAATTAACATTTTAATATATATAAAACATTAAATATTTCATTAACTTTATCAACAACTAAACTCCAAGAGGTGAACCAACGCCTGTGTGAATCATTTCGATAGAGTCCCTGAAGTGGATACCTTGATATGCCGGGTTGTCAAATTATGCAAATGAATGCAACATTTAAATAATACTCCAAATTGACAACAACACTTCAAATGGTCTGCAATTTTATTTGCTGTGGTCTACATGTATCGCCTGCAAGGCAGGCTTCATCAGGACAATTTTTATACAGAAATTCATCCCTGAAGTACTCAAAGTGGTGCATTAAATTTGACGTCATGGTGAGAGAAACAATGAAAAGTGAAATTAGCAATAGAGTTCTAAATAGATAAGATAAATATAGAAAATTAAAGTTTCTTTACAATGTAAATTGAGTTCGTTTTACTATTATATGATACATGAAATTGTTCTAAAGCCTAGCTTGGTATCTAATTTGAAGTGTTGTTGTCAATTTGGAGTATTATTTATCAACAATTGTTTCCTATCAAATAGTTTAATTCCATTTGCATTTAACTTCAAATTTTCAAATCTTGTGTTAAGTAATCACAAAATGTAATATTTAGGACTAATTTGCATGGAGTATGCTTGTAAAGGTCTGTAACAATCTTATGACTTGAAAAAAATAACAGTTGCTATCACTGACAGTCATGATTTACTGAAAACAATTGTAGAATTTGCCTATTCAACATGTAGTATATATCTCTAAATGAGTTAAGATTTTACATGTATTGTAAGAACAGTATAAACATGACATAATGGCCTTATTCTATGAAAATCTCAGGTCATTTTATGAAGTTACAGAAATTCTCAAAGTTGACTATTAGTATCTGAATTTAGTCCTAACTGAAAATTCTCATTTTCTCTTTTGATTTAAAAGGATAAAATTTGACACCAATAAATATAAATGAAAAACAAATTTTCCAATATGTACATGATGTAAGAACAGTATAAAAATATTGAAAAAGGAGACAAGTTGTATGAAAATCTCACATAATTTTTTAGAGGGGACAATAAATGAGCATTTCTGACTGTCAACAGTTTGGTGGTGCATTCTATAATGAATTTTCTTTTTTTTCTTTTTTTATATTATAATTTTCTTTATTGAAAAGCACTTTACGCCCATATGGACCAATGGCTTAAAACATTATACATAATATACAGTTAACATAAAACAATGAAAATAAACAACGGAGACACTTTGAACTATAATTTGTCTTTTTTTTAAATCAATATATATATAAGAGATTCAAATTATATCAAGGACTCCCTGCCCTCAGTGTTAGTGATTTTTTTAAAAAGGAGCCTAATTTGCAAGTGTCCTGTTTTGTTTCAGGATTGAGGATATGTTTTAATTTATCTATATCATTTAAGTTATTATATTTATTTTCATTTAAAAATTCTTTTCTTAAATGTTCCTTTATTTTACATTTAAAAAAGAAATGAAACTCATCATCTAGTACATCACCAATGTGTACATAGTCTTAAATCTCTGGGAATTTTCCTGTATAGATCTTCCAGTTTCTATTAATCAGCAGTGGTCACTTATTTGAAATTTAGAAATTAGTTGTCTATATTCAAAGTTTTGAGAAAGTAGGTATGGTTCAAAGTTATAGCTTTTCTTTATTTTTTTAAAAAGTTGGAGTTTGCTATTCTTTTGTAAATTTAATATTTTATCATTATATAAATTTTCATAGGAGTTTTCTAGATTTTGTTTGTATATTAGCCTATTATTTTTATCC
Organism: Mytilus trossulus; assembly: GCF_036588685.1. Lineage (NCBI taxonomy): Eukaryota > Metazoa > Mollusca > Bivalvia > Mytilida > Mytilidae > Mytilus > Mytilus trossulus. The sequence goes on from NC_086379.1 coordinate 74,334,937, forward strand.
TTATTTTGGTTAACAATTTCTAAATCATTTTGACTTCTGACATGATTTACATAGGAGTACCAAGAATAAATACCTGCATTATGTAAAGTTTTTGCCAAATTTAGTGTCTCTTTTAGTAAGGGACTAGTTTCTTCCCTTAATAGTCTATCATGAAAAAGAAGAGTTTGTCTTTTTATAAAGCAATCAATAGGGTAGCTGCCTAATTCAGATCGAGCAGCTATATTTCAAGAGCATTTTTTTGCTCCTAAAGTTAACTTATTAAATTTATTTAGTACTTTATCAGGTGGACTTTTGTCAATGAAATTAAGAGTATCTACTTTTTTGTTATTTTTATCTCCTTTAATTGAAGCTTAATAAAAGGATGAGTATGCATCCATATACCATATTTCACTGTTATAAGTTAATATAGGTCTGACGAGTGAGTTAAATAAATGGTTTGACAAATTTACAGGAGTCTGATGAATCGAATTACAATATGTTTTTATAGAATACATTACTTTCATAGATTTTTTGGCTAATTCTTGTGCTGAATGAATAAGATTTCCATTCTGACTAATAATATTACCATGAAATTTAAATCCAGTGCAAACACAAATACCCCTCTATAGAGGGATAATTTTATCCCTCTAAAGAAGGTTTATCCCTCTATACAGGTATAATCACCATCCAGGGGGGTTTGTTCCCAACCTGTTAAAATCATAGTTTTAGTTTTTTTTCAATTTACAGTTACCTGCCATTTATCACAGTATTGAGACAAATGGTTTAAACTTGACTGAAGACCCTCTTTAGTTTCAGACATTATCAAAATATCATCAGCAAATAGGAGACTTCGAATATTTGTCTTCTATTTTCAAGGGATCACAGTCATCCTGTTTAAAAATTTGAGGTAGATCATTTATGAAAATGTTGAATAGGGTGGGACTTAAATGAGAGTCCATAGAAAAAAAAGTATACCGAAAATATATTTTTAAATGATTTTGATAACTATATAACATACATAAATTTGGTGGTATACATGTACTCCACCTCCAGCTTATTTGGTGATTCTCAGGTACATATGATTTCAAAAAAGAGAAACAAGCTTAGAATTATAGATTTTTTTTGGTAATAAATGGCAACTAATTTTTTTACAGAAATGTTTAGATGGGCGGTGAAAACATGTGCGATTTCGCGAAATTCGTATAAAACAACTGACGTCGGATGTATCCTATTTATATATACATTACACAGTGTTAGCCAAAGAAGGACGTCATATTAGAATAAACAATATTGTACAAAATGTCCTATATTTGCTATATACATACTTAATAAGGTATCTATACTTACTTTTCAGTCTTTTGCAGAATAGCGCATAATCCATATGATGTATCCTTGAACCTGCGAGACCCGCGGTTACTATATCCAATGAGAGGCCTTCTTACTTCTTCGTGATGAGAGAATTCATTTGCATACAAAATTGAGTTTTGTGATACAAAATTGAGTTTTGTGATACAAAATTGAGTTTTGTAACACAAAATAGACTTCTTTGTTAAATTTTCACTTCTGTTTAACAAAACTCAAAAATAAACACAAAATTAAATTTTGTCACAACAAAAATGACTTTTGTCATTACAAAAATGACTTTTGTCATTACAAAAATGACTTTTGTCATGACAAAAATGACTTTTGTCATGACAAAAATGACTTTTGTCGACAAAAATGAATTTTGTCGACAAAAATGAATTTTGTCATTAGAAAATTCACTTCTGTGTCACAAAAGTCAATTTTGTCCACACAAAAATAAACACAAAATTGAATTTTGTGTGACAGAAGTCAATTTTGTCATGACAAAAATGAATTTTGTCGACAAAAATGAATTTTGTCATGACAAAATTCATTTTTGTCATGACAAAATTGACTTCTGTCACACAAAATACAATTTTGTGAATTCTGTGAAGACAAAATTGACTTTTGTGACACAAAATTGACTTTTGTGACACAAAATTGACTCTTGTGGCACAAAATTGACTTTTGTGTTAAATTTTCATTTCTCACGATTTAACAAAACTCAATTTTGTCTACACAAAAATAAACACAAAATTGAATGTTGTGACAAAATCTCAGTTTTGTATGCAAATTAGTTCACAGAATCCAAACCAAACCTGTTTTGCATACAAAATTGACTTTTGTCGCCCAATATTCAAATTAGGTAACAAAAGTAAAGTCTGTGTTACAAAAATGAATTTTGTCATGACAAAACTAACTTTTGTCCACCGAAAGATAATTTTGTATGACAAAATTGAAATTTGTAGTATGCTACAAATTTTGTTAAACTGAACTCGTTTTTGTTGAACAAAACTCACTTTTGTCCGTACAAAATTGAATTTTGTCGACAAAAACACAAGAGTCCCATTCGGCGCCCCGTATTTATGACCTTATAAAATGTTTTACAATTTACACCTTGGTATGTACTGTAATAGCAGATGGTACATGAATACATCTGTCACGTAGATACACTACATCAGTTATTCTGGGATGTTTTGGAAATTAATTTTACGATCAGTATTCACAAATATGTAAGTCCCTGTTTATGATTTCTTATAAGTAAAGATACAATCTTTACTCAATGTTTTTGCTTTTATCGTTGTCATGATATTTTTGTCTTCCTCGTATATTTCAATTTGGAACGGGCGTCATGATTTAGGATTAGAGATTCCAGAAAATTACAGAATTGAAATACATAAGAGGTTTAAAATATAAATGTCACACATACCATAGAGGTCGAAGAGCTTTTCTTCATTATCCTTTATCAAATATTAAGCTTAAGTTTTTTGTATCAATAAATAAACCTCCTTTTTTTAAACCTCTTTATATACCTAAAAGCTGGAAAAAGCATTTTTCATGTTTTACTTTGCTTTATTTATCATTTTAAAAAATCTGAAGTCAACGACTGATATTTTCACAGATATTATAGACCCTTTTTAAAGCTAATGGTGAAATATAAACAAAAATAATGTCCTAAATATTTCATAATTAAGTGACAAGTTCGTGTCAACCCCACTATGGAACGTCGTGTTTTTAAATTCGGAATATTTATAACTAATATATTCACCAAGATACAAAACAATTGAGACGTTTGGCCTTTGGGAGATGATATGTTTGAAGAATGCAGATTAAAATGTATATATTATTATTAGCCTCTAGATTAAGACTTACTCATGTTGTAAGCATGTCGTTCCACCCATCTCGTTAGTTTTATTTTAAATAATCTGTATTGTTGTAAAGCTTGTGACAAAAAATACAAATTACAACATATATATGCAACAAATCTTATAACAATCGGTTAATCAAGAGTCCCTTGTTTGTAGTTTAAGTGACCGTTTTTAAAAGGAATACTGAAACTTTATACTTGTTGAAAAATTTGTTGGAATCAGTATATACTGCAGGTTTGTTTTTGCTCAAGAATTAATTATTTCTAACATTTCATCTTCAATTTTCAATTAAAAATTAAAAATTAAATTCTGTTTTTGCATTAAAACAAACCAATTGCAATAGTCAAATCTTCTCGAATGTTTAAAGTTGTATTTCCTTTCTCTGCTTTTTTTTGTCCGCTTAATTTGCTAACAGACACGAGACAGGTCAACATGAAGCAATATACAAAAAAAGTAATTTGTAGTTGTATCTCAAAACATGGAGTTAGATATTTATGACACAGAAATAGATTGTGTGTCACTATTTACATACATAAACTTATGTTATGTACCTTAAAATGGTGTACAGTAGTGTTTTGTCTTCCCTTGAACATATTCTTGTCTTATAATCATGTCGTTATACATAATACTTTCTGAAAATGAGATATCCATCAAACATATGTTGGTATGTTTTAAATCAGTAAAATTGTAATGTAAAAAAGAAGTGTTTAACATGTATTCCATCACATAAAACATGAATGTTTCGAATCCCTCAAAATCTGCGGTTTTTTGTTGTTTTTATTTAAGAGTGCAGGTTTTATGTAAATTTGCTATATATGCATCTTTGCTGGCCAAGAGTTCCTTCCTCTCCAGAGCAGAGGAGGGGACGAGATCGTAACTCTTGGTTAGTGAAGATGGGTCTTTGGGGCCTTAATGATACTAGATATGGGGACATGCAGATGTACAGCATTAACAAATATTTCCTTCAATATATATAAGATTGTGTCCTTTGTAAGTCCACCCCAAGGTCCTTTTTAACTTCCTATTTGTCAGAACAGATTAAAATACATAACAGTTTTGTTATAGATAGATATCAACGTGATTACATGCTGTTACAATTATAATCGTTTTAAAATTATTATTTTTTAGAAATGGTCACATTTTTGTACACATTGCTCAAAATTGTTCCTCTTTAAAGTCGTTAAATCGTCGTCAGTTATGGAGATCCGCTTGAATCACTGGTATAGAAAGAATGCAATCAGTTTAAAAGCTAAATATTTCAAATTCTTAAACAAACCATCCTTAATCTATTGTGGCATCTTTTTTATTGCTTTTTTTTAAATAATAAAACTGGAGGTATATATCGTATGACATGTATCTCTTCTGTAATTCTATATCTAAAAATATATAAGTAATCCATACCTATCTTATTTACAATTAAATCTTTATTTTAGGCAAACCTTTTCAATTTGTTTAAATACAGTATATACTTTCTGTGTGTTAATTGAAGAATACAAAAATGCAATAGATCGGTACAAACTATAGCTAGTAACTATGGGCTAAAATATTCAAATAATTTAATAACAGTTTAATTGTTTTCTTTCAATTTGCTTTTAAGAATTAACACATATCATATAATCTTATTGCATGATTTTGAAAGTTTAAGAGGATAAGATCAGCATTATCTAATAGTTCCGTATGGAAACACCCCATCAACATCATATTTAATGGAAAAATTACACCCTTTATAAGTTCTAATGGTCGTTGTCCGATAATTTTATTCAGTGTTAATACACATTTTGATCAAATCTAAGAGGATATTTTACCAGCAATAGTGTATCACAACATTTAGCTTGGAGCACAAGATATAAATCATGGCGAATTAGCCATAGAAATGTGACCTTAGAACGACCCAAATTTACTTAAGTATTCTGCCCGGGGTTCAGTGATTCATTCAATATTTTATTCGTATATTTGTACTTCTAATTCAGATATGTATAGTCGATGTTTTAATTTGGTCTCCGTTGCCATCTGTTAATAAGGACCGTGAGGTAATTTTGAAACGACCCTTTATAGTGCACTATGGCGATGTTATAATGCATGTACCCAAAAACTGTTTGGTTTGCTGTCATCAAATATTCTTGCGTAATAAATGCTTCCCACTCTTCCTTCGAACAAACCTTTTTTAAAAAGTGAAGAAAACTTTTTGCATCATTAGATGCGTATTTTGTTCTTCAAATGACTAGAATCAAAAACAAAATGTTAATATATCTAATAGATATACTTTTTTTATCTTTTCATTAATCAGTTCAAATGAACCAACACAAATAATTTTTCACGGTACTACAGTCTGTTAATACATATAGGACAAATAGTTTGACATTACACAAGGTCATGTTTTCTCAGACTGTTTATGACGTCTTTACACTAAATCCATTGGATGTTGGATGTGTATTGACTGATATTTTAGTCTTAGATACATTGATATAATTGTGTTTTTTTTTTGGCATTGTATTATCTAAAACTGTCATAAAAGTTTTGCATATCAACCTTATCTGAGATAAGTTTTTTTATTGGCTTTGAAGTTGCTGTCAGTGACTACGAGTTCTCTCAGATCTGTACTAAGAATCTTTTTGTTATGAGAATGTATAAGTCCACACTGTTTTTTTTTTGTTATATGTATTTCTATTTGTATTCATCCGATGAGTTGTAAAAAACCTTTTCAACTGATTTTCATAGTTTGCTCTTATGTTGTACTGTTACACCACTGTCCCAGTTTAGGTGATGGTTGAGCGCTCACAAACATGTTTAGTCCTGCCATACTCTTTATGTTCCTGTCCCAAGTCAGAAGCCAGTAGTTCAGTGATTGGATTTGATCAGGCCTGTTATGTTTGTTTTCAATAAATTATTATGTTATAAATAAGGCCGTTCGTTTATCAATTGACTTGTTCCATACTTTTCATGTCGGGGCCTTTTATAGCCGACCATACGCTATGAGGTTTTTCATGATTGAAGGCCTTACGGTTGCCTATAACGGTTTACATCCAGTTTATATGAACGTTATTGGATAGTTGTCTAATTGGCAATCATACCACATCTCCTTATTTTTATAACATTGTGAAATAACATTTACAGTGAAGCATTTGACCATATTTTTTCATGTTTAGTCCCTCCCACCACTTGTGATAATGAACAATAAATGTCGAACAAGAGATTACATCAATCTGTTTATCAGATATTGATTGGATATTGACAAAAGAATGTCCTACTATTATAACATGTATAATGAATAGGAGATCGATCAAAACTTCGTCAGGAGAAAACGTGTTTAGTGCAATGGAATTTATATGGTAATATGTTTTACAAATTCACCTCAATTGGGTGTACAACGATTTTTTTCAAATACATGTATGTTGAAATTATAGGTTAAGTTTGTGTACGAATTTTACCTTTACACTTCCTATTTATATACGCAGTTTGTGGACTATTTGTAATTTGTCAGTTTTATTAAATTGATTGGAACAATATTTTATACCCTGTTATTACTTGGGACATTGGTGATTTAACCTAAGGTGATAAGTATATGTGACGTCTAAGGTGGACATGATTGTGTTGATATTAAATGTTTACATTTGAGTTTTAATGGGAAAATGTGCGACACAATCAAATCCACAACTTAAAAGATTTATATCATGTAAACATTTTTGAAATAAGCTTTCTGTACTAGGATTACTCATTTGGATAGGACACTATTTTTATCAAAAAAGGTTGGTATGTAAAACTTTATGACAGGTATAGATGATATATTACCAAAATTCAAATCTGTAATATAATACACAAACGAGACATGCCTAGTACAAGGTAGGTGTCTTGACAAACCGTGGGGCAAGAAACTCAGTATTCAGTAACACTCAAACCTAAACGATATTCGGTAATACAAACTCGCACCAAGACAGGCATTTGTATACTTCGTGATCACTCTAATGAAATACAAACTTTAGTCTTCTTGTTTTTAAGAGTTTTTTTTTGTGCAAATGAAAACTGATGTTTCAAGCAAAGAAACATGCTTTTATTTGAAAATTAAAATAGATTCTATAGTGGATTGGGTGTTTTGTATTTTAAAATAAATGTATCCTCTCATTTTTAAAATGTAAACATTGGTAGCTACATTTTGCATATTTTTGTGTTTTTCACCATACTCTATTAAGGAAAAGGGTGAGACTAAGTTACCCTACACAGTTTGTGTTTCTTACAAGTATGGCAATCTGGACCGTGTGTTTCAACTGATATTTTGTCTTTACATGTCTTGTTTTTTTTCTCCGGAGGAGTCTAACGTTGGTGAATGGTGTGATCTGCTCTAATGTCCAGTATGTTAGGTGGTTCCATATCATCTTTATGTTATAGTTAAGACTGTTTGGCATTCGTTACCAATGTCTATTTGTGTTTCTATTTATGGCTTTATAGCTTACCATTTTACGGTGCATAAAAATATAATTGGCAACGTTAACACGTGTTGTAATTTTTATATCCCAGTATAGATGACATTAATTACACTTTCTATTTATCTTTTCTAATTTAGACTATCTTCCGTGTTTTACTGGAAGTTAATGATAAGGTCTGAATTCTAAACATAAAAACTTTTTCATCACAAATATTGATATATTTCAAAAAAAATATTGTTGAAATATGATAATTTAAGGCTTTTGAACATTTCTGAAAGAATAAAGCAAGAAAAAGCCAATATGACAAAACAAATCGGAATGGGTCAAGATGGTCAAAAAGTTCTGAAGCACTGTTTTCACTGTGTGTGACACAATGACCTGATTACGATTTATAATGTAATAAGATACACATACAATGCTTTAGGGGAAAGGTAAACGAGCTCTATGATTTATTGTCTTATTACAAACTTATGGACTGTTGTCATATTTGCCTACAATATCATATTAAGTGTCATTTGCATTTCAAATTAAAAGACATTACCATCCATTTTTGTCAGTTTAAAAGCCTGTCTTTTTGAAAACCGGAAGCTACATGTAGTGTGGTTTAAATAACCACGATTTTCAAACACGCCCTGTGTTTTGAACAGACTGACATACACCACATGTATTTTTTGAAAATGAAAAATGCGTTAATAACATTCCTCAATTAAATTTTTATGAGTTGAAATTATTTTTGCTTTTATAGTGTTTTGCCTTTTTGTGTGTCATTGAACTCGAGTTGTAACTGAGTCATTAGGCTTTTGAATTTCACCATTTATATATCTCTATATCTTGTTTCTATTTTCAGTTGATCCAGTATGGTAAACCGTGAGGAATTGATAGCGATAGTTGGAGGTTCACTCGCAGGACTTGTTGTCTTAATGGTTACCATTGCTATCTGTATATATTGCTGTTGTGGGTATGTAGATAAAATTAAATTTACAGTTCTTGTATTTTAGAGCGATTTAACTTGCATTTAATATTTGAATTTTTAAAACACGGGTCTATGGAGAAATAACGGTTACAATTCAATTAGCCAATAGTCAACAAATATCTCCTTGAGCAAAATCTATTAAAAGGTAAACAAGGAAGCATCCCGTAGCTACGTGTGAGATGTGAGGAAAAGTTAAGTCTTTAGTTCAGAGACCAATAAGACTATCCCCGTTACTGTTTGGAACAATCCATGTTTTGATCCAATTATTTGATGGATTCTAAGAGTAGGTGGACAGGGAGATGGGAAAGTGGAAATAAGAAAACATGAGGTGGTGGGGGTGAGGGTCAGGAGGAGGGAAGTTGAAGTCAGGTTTCAAGAATAGAGGAAGAGTTGGGGAAAGAAAAATCTTAGGGAACACATTTGAACGATTTTCGTCTGTTAGTGGAAGGGAAGTGGGAGAAGGGGGCACAACTTGGAAGTAGATAGGCAGATGAAGTAGAAATAACTAAGGGACCTCCTGTCCACCGCTCAGGCTCTCCTTAATGATAATATGGGATATTCCTGTACAGTGCAGTATATAGTAACGCAAGTCAAGAAACCCTATAGTTTAATGATTACACTTATATAATAAACTGTACAAATTTGTTGTTGTCTGGGCTTTACAGCATGTAAACACTACATAATCATTTGTTACCGTACACTCACGTAATAACGAATAGGTAGATATTTAAAATATTTGTGGGTCAATCGATCGGTGTAAAATATTTTCTTTTGTAAGACACACAAGTTATTACAATAGCACTTTATTGAATGTTTAAAGCAGACAATACCGTGTCGGCTCACATATCTCTTAGTCAGAAAACACCTTGTATACACACCCGAAACAATTAACGACACTTCATGGGTATATGTATACTCTATGTATACCTCACCTTAAAAGATTTATTACTCATGTATATATTTTATCAAACCCTATATACAGCTAGGTATATATAATTTTTTTATCGAAAACATTTCACATAGAAGAACTATCCCCTCCAGTGGTGTAGGGTTATTCACGACTTAAACGGTTTAAAAGATATGGGAAAGTCATTAGAAAGTTAGTGTGAACGAGTACATGATCAATGAATTTTAGAACACAATAAAGAATTTGATGATTTTAATATATTTCTATAATATTTTAACCTTTTACGTTCATTCAATTAATCTCAAGTATATTCATTCATTACATTTTTTTTCAAAACCTTTATGATTTTCATTTTCATTTTTTTTTGGTGGAGTATTATGATCTATTATATCAGAAAACGTTATCCTTGGCCTATGATAAGAAATTATTCCTGGTATGACGGGGTTTTGATTCGTTTTCTTCATGTCTGCCAAATCAAATTTCTTTATGTTGCTAATTGTGTGAAAAGCAGTTCAAAATCTAATTATATAAGTAATTTACTTCAATATAATTTAATAGGCAATTTTAACTTTATTAGGTTAGTTTGGATACAGCCTTCCATCCATACTGGGAAATTTGTTATTAATGGGGTTTCAACAATGGTCTTACATTGGTAACCTTTAAGGCTGCAACAAACAAGTGTATACCAGGACTAGTTTCTGATCCTACCCTCGTATTCCTCAAAGTTGAATGCTATATTTTTTACCAATTAAAGACGATTTTATTTTAACTAAAAGGAAGTCCGACTTAAAAAAAAATATTTAGTCTAATACACAAATAAACCCAATACACGTGTACCTAGAAATATTTGATTTCTACGAATAAATTGAGATAAAACAGCCTTTCCCACTCTACTACTAGGAAGTACTACCTTTATATGAAATACAATACCATAAGGAATTTACTTCAATGTATTATGTTGCATATTGACGTTGGAATTTCATACCTTTTATTTATAGTCAGTGAATACTCAAAGATCATCCGAGTGAGACTGTCTTTAATATACAGAAATATTGTTTATCTTTCCCCAAAAGTGTAAAAATTCGAAATTGTATTACACCTAGTGTGTTCTTTTTAGATGGAACATTATTATATGTCTTTTGATGTTTGGGGGCTGGGGCAGTCAAAGTAAAATAAACTTAAGAATATATGGTATTGTGGTAGACAACTATCATCCACTAGAATTTCCACCCCAAATGAGATGATGTTGATGTATGCAAGAAAATCCATATCATAATTTCCATTTGGATTAGCACCATGTCTTGAAATTTGGAACACAATCATTATAATGCAATAAGATGCAAGATTAGCTCAAATCTCCTTACAGATAGTTCCTTTGATAACTATGTTCTTATAATTTACAGTGGCATTATCCTATATTGTCCAGTCCTTAGTTTACTAATAAGCCTATACCTTCATTAATGTATACATTTTAGGTGGATGCTTATTTTATTTTATACAGCAATGACCTATTTTTTGGACAATTTGTAGTTTCTTTTTTATATTTATTACTTAGGAAGTCAGAAACACCATGATTTGTTAATTTCTATAGTGATCGATCTAGAATGACAAAGCGAAATATACTACAATTCATATTTAAGCTCTTATAATATTACAATATTGTTTTACAATAAAATAATGTTGCAAGTCACGTAATGTTGAAATCAATCTCGGCTTTTTTGTAAGGACATCTATTCTATATTTCATCTGTATATTTTGACTATACTTCACAATCAATATTTTGGATGAATAATTCAATATACTTAAATTGTTTACGACTTCTATACTTTAACATGCTCTATGTGATGTTTTTGTGTGTACTTTCCTTCATGACACAAAAGCAATATAATTATATTACTGGTAACCATAAGCTGTCAAATAAAGATAATGTTAAACTTGAGTAGCTAATGCAGATTTTACTGCAGATGCATAAAAGCTTGAAATCAACACCAAAATGGCGTCTAGCATAACAACGATCCCTTGTACAAAATGACATAATTAGTCTCCTTTAAATAAAGTATAAACAGTCTTATATTACACACACGTTTATATGTGTTAATAATTTTTTTCATATTTTGCAACCTTTCAATCTGTTTTATTTTCGTAAAATTATGAACAATTGTGTTCAGAGAGCCCCTCTGGCTTCCATCACATTGTAAACATTTTTAACTTTTTATGTAAATTTACTGAAGACAAATTGGTATATGTTGGATAGATTATTCACGATTATGAATGGCCATGAATTGTTTTGTCAGGATCTGTCATGTTAAATTACTAAACTAAGCATTAATATTTATATAAATGTAGAGTGATTAAACTATATGAAAATTTAACCAATTTGTTTAAATGGTTTACACGAATGAATGTCATTATCATAAATACAATAGAGACATCTCAATGATCCTCAATGTATACTATGTATATTTTTGGCTTACAAATACACTTCTTTGGAATTCAAATCGTTACATATGTAAATGAAATATAGAAAAACTTTATTCTTAGTCCATATCGGAAGTAAGTTACACGCAGAGTGTAGTTTGATTTGAGTTAGAAACAGAATACAAAATTTGACTTTGCAGTATAAATCAAGGATTTGTATAGTCTTGCAGTAATAGAATGATTTTCGCATTGACAAATAATATTAAATGAGTAGGGCCAATTTCGCTGTATTTGTTTCACCTAAAGCGTCAAAAATTAAAAAAAAAATCCAATTCTTCTAGAAATTGAATATTATAGTGCTCGTTTATCATAAAATTATTCAGCACTTTATGCTACTGTTCAAGGCATTTTATACAAATCTTTCAAATTCGGTCTTGTGCATTTTTCAGGAGCTTTTTTTTTAAATAAGCCAAGATTATCATATTATTAGAACCACAAGGTACACATACTTTGCTGGTATACTGAAATTATTTAAGTATGCAAACGGCAGTAGATAATAAAATGATAAAAGTAATGACTTAACAGTAGCCAGTACACCAGAATACACGAAGCAAAACAGAAGCTTAGAATGAACCAAGTTCATTTTTTATGTTTTCTTTTCAGACGGAAAAAAGAACCAAAGAAAAATAATAATAGACGTTTTCAACCTCTTCAATCGGGAAACGATTCTAGTAAGCATAGCACTTTAAATGGCGTAGATCCACGGGTGGATCCGAGAAATGCTGAAAACAGACTTCCAAAAGTAGGAAGTAACGGATTATGGATGGGAGGAACTCCAAGTATGTATGCTGGGCCACCTCAAGCCAATTATCACTATGGGGATAGAGATAGAGACAGAGAGAGGGATCGACACGGGAAAAGAAGTTCTTCTCTGCAGCGAACAACATCGGAGGAACGACTTCATCAAAGTAAGTTGTCGAGTCATGTCGTTTTTGGGCATAACATACTTAAATGTGTCGTGCATTGACTTGAAAAATTAAAGATAGGTTAAAATTGAAGATTGTAAGAAGCTTGTTAAGTCATCATAATCGTATTACGGATTTACTTTTATACTATCTAAAATATAATAGTGTTAATCGTATTAACATATATACTTAATATAGGTTTTGTCTAGTTATCTCTTAAATAAGTTAAAAGTAGTTCTGAAGATATTTATATATATATAGACGGAAATAAAGATAGTCTGTTTGTAATCTGATTAAAATAACCATAAAGATATTTATAAAAAAAATGTTATTTGCAAATATCTAAGGATGTATTTTATTGCTCAAAATACATGTTTTACTTGCAGTTTATCGTTGTTAATACATGTGTATATTATTTGTACATATTTGTTATATCTGGTTTCCGTATTTTTGTAAAACTTCTAAACCACAAATTAAGAATGTTTTTTTAATGTCAAGAACAGTTATTTGTATGTATCACTCATTATACAGACATAAGATATATTACATATCGATCCAAAAGCTATGGTACAGACTTGGAAATGCTCGGTAAAATTTGTAGTTTTGTTTTGTGTTTGTTTGATTTTTTTTTGCTGTGTAGCAAGGGTGATTTATTCGCAGACACTAAAATTTAGATTTGATTTATAAAAAAATTAGTTCAACATTATATTTTTTAGAAGATTGCACAAACGTTAATTCTTTTGTTTGGTTTGTAACTTTCTATTTAGTTTTATTCATAACAAAGTTAACCGCATGTTAAAGACATCTTATAATATTGTTCAGACACTTCAAGCCAAGATGAGCACACTTTTACATTTGAATATATCAATCCCTACATCTTTATGACATACTAATTGTTAGCTTTGGGGTTGTAAATGTACTTAAGATACACTATGCAGGTGATATGGTCATTCGAGTGAAATAAGTACATAAATTAATGCGCCATTATTTGCTTTTATTCGTAATAAATGAATAAACGAATTATTTCAAGGTAATTTAAGTACATTTATATCACGAGATAGTATTAAGACCAATTGAGAATACTTATGCCTTTATTACTACGAGATAGTAAATGGTTAACTCATACAGAACAGTCATAGGTATTGACTAAACATTTAGTATGTTCATTGGTCTTATTGTCACTTGGTGTTGGTAATAAGTCACAATGGATACTAGATTTGGTGTGTAGGGTGCATTCTCATTAACATCAATCCTCACATTCTTCAATGCATATTATAATGATACAAATCAATATCATAAGAAACCTGAGTAAGAAACAAGCCAGTTATAATGAATGACTGCAAGTAGGTAAAGATCAAATGTTGAGGATGAAGACAATTACTGTTCATTGTACGCCTTAAACAATGAGAAAAATCCCATTTTGCACTGTAAGTTTTAAGGGTTGAGAAAAGCAAAACAATAAATAAAAACCCAGCAACAACATAAACCGAAAAGGGTTTCGTTCATCAGACAATCACGAACACAAACACAAATATTTTAAAAATCAAGACACAAAGTACCAATTTGTGATTTTGGAAGTTCTTGAAAAAAAACCTTTAAGAAAGAATCAAGGACATAAAAAAAGAGAACTGTTTAAACTACATTCTTAAATAATATAATAATAAATTCTTCTGACCTTTTTGAAATAAGAAAAAAAAATATTTAAAAGTGAAATCATTTTGGTGTGAACAGTTTATACGATTTGTTCCATGAAAAAATTAATATGCAACCGTAGGTTTTCGATATTTTTTTTTTTTATAAAAGTAGAACATTCTATTAAAGCATAGTACATCTGTTTCCTTTCAAGGATTGGTTATGATTCGTTTCAAATCATATGTTTACCTTACCTGCACGAACAGACGTTTAGACGTATACAGTCTAATATAGTTAATATGTCAGTTGTATCCGACACCTCGTCCAAAATAGGCATGACATATTTGCCAATGGACATTCAGCATACACCTATCAATCAATCATATAACCGACTAAGTGGAGACTGCATTTACATATTGTTGTTGACATTCAGACTGTCTGCTGAATTTAATTTATCACTTATCATCACTGGGATATTTATTTGTTTTGAAAAAGATCGACGCATGTTGAAAGATCCAACTCCTTATTAAAGGACAAAACTATATTTATGCTTTGAGATTATGTAGGAAATACTAGTAACAAGTTTAGGTGTCTTCCAGGTATAAACTTTTACAACAAGTTCAAGGTCTTCTTGCCGTTTGAATTGTAACACACAAATCGTCTTTCAGATCATTTTAATTATCTTTTCTTAATTATTTTATCATGTGGGACTATTTTGAAAAAATGATATAATATGCACAAATATTTGCCAATTTTACTTGATAGTTCATACTATGAAGCCCCCCCCCTTTATAAAGAAAAACAGAAACGGAATAATATTTCAACATAAAACAATTTTTCTTTCAGTTTATTTATTTTTTATATGGATACAGTACATAAAAAAACAATAGAGACAAGAAAACAAAACTCAAAACTGATAAGGCACCAGTTTACAATCTTGTTTCTTTATCACAAGACTATATATATTTTAAGTGTCTTCAGACCATGCATAATTTTAGACCAACACATTGAAATATATATTTTTCAGGTAGAGGTCATCCAGTTTATACAAGTGGAAATATGCATCTATACCATAGCAACCCTTATAATTATTATGAGCCCTATGCCTTGCCACGAAGTAACAGTTACCTCAATATGTATGGAGGTTATCCTCCATATCCATCACAGAGCAGTAGAGGTTGGTTCATTGACATAAATTCATATCAAACACTGTTTATTTAATTTGATTAGATTGGATTTCAAACTGAGGAACGAGTTTTGCTTTTGTTTTAAATCTATATTATAAGTGATCAATTATTTGATGATTTATTGTATTGGTAAAGTGATTTTTTATTGACAAAACAAATGAAAATTATGAGCACACGGCTACGACCAAAAACAAAAATTAAAAGTCAAGAATGTATAAGTACCGAAACAATTCAAGAGGTATAATAGCCAAGTCCATCTAAGACCGCCCAGAGTGTTAGTTTCTTAATGATTTCTAAATGTATCAACATATAATTTCAGAAAAGTTTGTTATAAATCATATCAATGCAAAAAAAAAACGGACAAAAATCTGATGTACATTAGTTGTCGTTTGTTTATGTAATATATACGTGTTTCTCGTTTCTCGTTTTGTTTATATAGATTAGACCGTTGGTTTTCCCGTTTGAATGGTTTTACACTAGTAATTTTGGGGCCCTTAATAGCTTGTTGTTCGGTGTGAGCCAATGCTCCGTGTTGAAGGCCGTACTTTAACCTATAATGGTTTACTTTTTAAATTGTTACTTGGATGGAGAGTTGTCTCATTGGCACTCACACACCATCTTCCTATATCTAATAAGCTGATGGTAGAACATTTTAAGTTAGCAGCGAGTAGATTCTTAATAAACTTCATCAATATATGATCGATCTCACATGCACTCGTCTCAGAATCCCCCCCCCCTATATACCTTTATATATTAAAGTATATAGGAAAAAAGTTTCTGAGACAAGTGCCTGTGATCGATCTTCATATAATTTCAATGAATAACTACATTTTTTTCTCTCGAGAATTTAGATTTGCAGCAATAATTAACTTTACACAACAAATAATTCCATACGGATTCAAAATAATCAGCCAGACCTTAACAACACAAAACAATCATCACACTTTGTGTCACTAGTCTTGACAATTAAAACGAATATACACGTTTAAAATTGCAAAATGTATAATATTTTCAGATTCACGTGCAATGCTTGTGGAATATCCAGAGGGTCATGAGTATATTTACGATCCTTACAGAGACACCTCAGATGACCAACGTCGTGGAAAGAAAGTTAAAAGAACACATAGTGATTTGACAGGAACGAAACGAAAGAAGAAAGAGAAAAGACGAGGATCACCGATGGAAAATAGAAGAGATAGAAGTATAGAAAGGTTAGATAGACCTTCCGATAGACCGCCAGTCCCCGACAGGGCAACATCTGCTGATGTTCATAGGCAACAAAAACAACCATATATTCTTCAGACAAAAGAACAGAGACAACCGAAAGAAATTTCCGAACAAACAGCAACAATAGATATTCATGACACAGAGCTGTCGGAATGTGCAACAGATAGTGCCAAAATTAGAGCTATGCAAGGGAGGACTTCAGATCCAGAACCAATTTCTAAAAAGTGGCCCGTTAATGACGATTTGAAGTTGGACCTCCCTAGTGATATAAATGACGATGGTACTGACGATATCACAGTAAAACGTTATCAATATGATGGAAATTATCCACATAAAACAGAGAGTCATCATAACAAACCGACTGAAAATAAAACTAACGGATATACGAATTCAGCTTTCTTAGAAAATGAAAGAAGAGATGGCGGACATGTGCATAAACGTTTAGAGAAGCGTGAAAGTAACACAGATGGTATGTTGTAACATCCTGTCTCCATTAATCACTGAACAAAATACTAACCTATATATTTTTAAAGATAAATGAAAAAATGTTACCAGACAATAGCATATTTTAAGCATTTTTTTAGATGAAAGAATGATATTTGATGACATTTATATTTGAGTACAGCAATGTATCCGGGTCAATGACTCAATATCTAAAGATGTCATATTCACTTAAGATTTTATCACATTTTATTCAATAGTTATAAAGGATAATAACGAAAGGTAACAAAGTTTATAATCAAAGTAACATTTTTTGTTCAGGTTGTTGATTGTGCGCCTTCCTCAAATATCCACCAGTAGGAACCTTCATTTAAAAGACATCAATTTCTTTAAGACCACTTTTTGTGAAATCACTTTACAAACTCAACAGATAATTTTCCAAGTTGCTGAGCACCAAAACCTAGATTCCGAAATGTGATATGCAGCACAGCCCTCGTATAAATGGTATTCACACGGGAATTTTATTGTCTCTTTACTTACTTTGGGCGAAGTTAAATAAAATACAAAATTGGTTTTATGTTAGTCTAATTTAGAAAAAAAATAACTGTCAAATATTCTTAATGAAGTTACTTATAGTGAACTGTTACATCTAACCACAGCTGATATTTAAAATTCTAACTTATTATTATATTAATAGTACATTTGTAAAAGAATTTCCTCTCTTTAAACATTTTAGGAAAGCAGGTGTCTGCAGCTTTTGACTTCCTGGACAATTACGTATCTGATGAGGATGAAACAGTGTTTGCCGACAGCAGACGACAGTCACCACTACCATTCGATACATGAAGAGAATCTTGGTGATCATAGAGGTAAAAATAATAATTTGTTTACTTTTATTTTGTATGGATGAAAAAACGCAACATTTACAAGTGATAGACCCCATCCAAACAAAAACTTCAGACTTTTATTGTATAGTTTTTCTTCCAACTTATGATGTTAAAAATAAGCATTCGACAATTCACCAATATAACATTTACATTGGACTTACAAACATTCTGATTTTTTTCAACTGCGCGATATCTAACTACTGTAGCTCTCGGACACAACCACGACACTTTAAATGTGCAACTAACATCAACCAAATCAATTAAACCGTTTAAGTTATTGTTTTAAAAATCATTTTCATTTTGTTTTATTTCAGACTACATTGGTCATTATATGACTGAGTCAAAATATCAGCCAAGCCGAAAGTGCACGTGCTATAAGCATCAAAAGATCCGAAGGAAAAACGTCGTACTATAATCGTTCAGTAATATTATATACGTAATACTATACGGGTACTGCAATTGGAAATACACAACGCAATAAGTTCACCAAAGAATCGTTTTTACATGTTATACATATATTGATGCAAAATTCCAATCGAGGCCCGGTGAAGCATAAGCCTATTTTTTGTAATCAATTAATAATCAGTAACCTCAGGATTTCATCTTCAGCTTCTAACATATCATATTGCCATCAATATTATCGATTAAGTGCCATATGTAACTATTATATATGTATAATCTTTTGTTGCCTTAGTTGGGTTTTTTTCTAGTGTTTTATTTCACTAATAATTTTTCAAATAATCGAACACTCCGTAGGAGTGAACATTGTTTATTATAGTCCATGGACAATTTGAAGGTTAATTTTCAATTGGACACTTTTTTTTAATTGAAATCCTTTATGTTATGCAAACTGTCGTCAATACTTAAACAACGAAAGCAGCCATGTGCACATTATAGTAAACTGTCGTCAGCATTATTTTTGTACATGGGTACAAGACATATATCTATATTTGTTATAACAATGAAAATCAAAATTTGTAATACTCCTATATTATATCATTATTTATTACCTTTGTCATAATATACAAATAAAATATTAAAACTGATGTATGCATTTGGTCTGTTACACATTCGATTTTATTGAAAAAAATGATATGTTACCAAATACTCACCTTAACGTGTTTGTGTTATTTTAGACTGAGATATTGTATTTTTATGTTGGTTTTTTCTTTGTTGATTAATACATGCTTTAATGTAGAAAATTGCATGGTAATTTCTTTTCCATTATGTTTTTTTAAACGTTACATTTTTAATGAACTTTTGATAGTATTTTACCATAATATTCGACCTCGTTTATATTTTATAGTGTTTACTTGGCTTGTCATTGCTTTTACAGCGTTGATATTTATTTAAGCGTTATAATGCCCCGTGTTACATACAATTTCATTTTCGTTAACCTACAATTAGCACCCATCTCTCGGCTACACATTTGTTAACCTTTTTGTCTTTATAAATGTTACATATTAAATCTTCCTATCCCTTTTGTAACATGTTCACTAAGTAAAGAAATGTTTTATCAGACTCATATAACTAGAGGCTCTAAAGAGCCTGTGTCGCTCACCTAAGTATATGTGAGTTTTTAAGAAAGGAAGCAGATGGATTCATGACAAAATTATTTTTTGGTGATGGTGATGTGTTTGTACATCTTACTTTACTGAACATTATTGAAATTTCCAATTATCTCTCTCTATAATGAACTTGGCCCATTAGTTTCAGTGGAAAATGTTAGTAAAATTTACAAATTTTATGAAAATTGTTAAAAATTAACTATAAAGGACAATAACTCCTTAGGGGGTCAATTGATCATTTCAGTCATGTTGACTTATTTGTAAATCTTACTTTGCTGAACATTAATGATGTTTACAGTTTATCTCTATCTATAATAATATTCAAGATAATGACCAAAAACAGCAAAATTTCCTTAAAATGACCAATTCAGGGGCAGCAACCCAACAACGGGTTTTCCGATTCATCTGAAAATTTCAGGGCAGATAGATCTTGACCTGATAAACAATTTTACTCATGTCAGATTTTCTCTAAATGCTTTGGTTTTTGAGTTATAAGCCAAAAACTGTATTTTACCCCTATGTTCTATTTTTAGCCATGGCATCCATCTTGGTTGGTTGGCGGGGTCAATGGACACATTTTTTTAAACTAGATTTGCTGGAATGATTGTATGATGCGTACAGTGTGTTGTTGTTGTGTTTTTGCTTGTCACGTTCGCTTTCAGCCTCACCACTGGATAGCAGCTTGCTGTGAAAAGGAAGCCAAGTGCGTAAGTCTTCCCTGCCAGTTATAGCCTCTCATGCAGTAAGACCAATGTGGCCCAGATATGGGATCATTCTCGAGGTGGCAGACGTAAACTGGGCATCACACGATCCCAGGCAGAACCACATGGTCTCGGAGGAGACTAGGCCCCTAGATGTACGGCATGCAGGCCCATCGGTGTGTGGACACACCCTGATGCCTGCAAATCTAGCCCCCAGCTATGGGTAAATAGCTTCACTTCCTTGTGGATGACCTAGTAAAAGATTACTAAGATTTATGTAAAATGGTTACAAATGGACTATAAAGGGCAATAACTCCTACAGGGGTCAACTGACCATTTCGGTCATGTTGACTTATTTGTAAATCTTACTTTGCTGAACATTATTGCTGTTTACAGTTTATCTCTATCTATAATAATATTAAAGATAATAACCAAAAACAGTAAAATTTCCTTAAAATTACCAATTTAGGGACAGCAACCCAACAACGGGTTTTCCGATTCATCTGAAAATTTCAGGGCAGATAGATCTTGACTTGATAAACAATTTTACCCCGTCAGATTTGCTCTTAATGCTTTTGTTATTGAGTTATAAGCCAAAAGCTGTATTTTACCTCTATGTTCTATTTATAGCCATGGCGGCCATCTTGGTTGGTTGGCGGGGTCACCGGACACATTTTTTTAACTAGATACCCCAATGATGATTGTGGCCAAGTTTGGTTTAATTTGGCCCAGTAGTTTCAGAGGAGAAGATTTTTGTAAAAGCTAACGCCGGACAACGACGACGACGGACGACGGACGCCAAGTGATGAGAAAAGCTCACTTGGCCTTTGGGCCAGATGAGCTAAAAAAGTAAAGTGTGGTAAATTACATATACGACAGCGTTTTGATGGGAAAAATTACGTCTAAAGTTTTTTTCTTCTTTTTTGAACAACGAACAAGTGTCTTTTAAGTATACAAAAACTCTTATTCGCATCATGTCTATCAAAACAGATACTATAAAGATTGGCTAATAGCTCAAGTTAAAACTCATTATAACTGAACAACAACTGCCGATGTTCCCTTCCTTGGACAGTGTTCCTCACCATGGACAGTCACATGATCATGCGGCGAGTTAAACCATATTTAAGTGGTCTGTTCCCATTTTAAAACTTATGAAAGATACGAGCCTTAATATTTAGTTTGCAAGAGACGCAAGTTGTCTATATATTAGTCGAATTTAAATACGAAGCTGAAGGACATTCTACAACAAGAATTTCGAAAAATTGTTCAAAATATGGCTAAATTAATCTATGCCAGGTAATATAAAAAACACGGCTTGATGTTTCAATTTTTCTTATTTCATGAAACAGAAAAGTTACCAAAAATTAACATATTAATAATATTTCATATCAACACACGAGGGTTGGGTTAAAAAGAGTACCAAAAAAAAAGTCGAATCACAAAAATACTGAACTCCGAGGGAAATTCAAAAAGAAAAGTCCCTAATCAAAAGACAATATAAAAAGCTCAAACACATCAAACGAATGTATTACAACTGGTATATTCCTGACATGGTACATGCATTATCTTATGTAGAAATGTTGGATTGAACCTGGTTTTATAGCTAGATAAACCTCTCACCTATATTCCATTATATTGACATGGATGAAATTAGCAATGGGTAAAAATGTCAAAAATAGGGGTACAGCAGTCAACATTATGTTATCATTGTCGGCGTATATACAAAATGTATATGATGAGTTTAGTTTACTTAATCACTATAAAAACAAACAAATGTAACAAAGAAGCACAAAAAGGCATACACCAAATTTAACAACCTCATTTTGCTTTTTATCATACGATTTTATTTATATATATATATATATTTAATCCAACCATAAAGGAAACGTCTATCAGAAGTGGCTTCGACCCATTGGTTGTAAAAACTCATCACAAATTCCAGGTTTATACATATTTTTGTTTGCCAGACGCAGGTTTTGTATACATTCTTATCAGTGGCAAAACAAAATAATTGCAAGGCTGAATCTAGCTTTATATAAAACAGTTTCAATCAACCATTTTCTACATACGAAAATGTCTGTAAAAAGTCAGGAATATGACAATTGTGATCCATTCGTTTGATGTGTTTGAGCTTTTGATTTGGCCATTTTATTATGGACTTTCCGTTTTGAATTTTCCTCGGAGTTCAGTATTTTTGTCATTTTACCTTTTTGAAGAGCATTATAAAAACTGGAATTACAAAAAAAGTGCAATCCTATTAAAATATGGAGCAATCGTAACTTGCGTCAAAGTACAAGTATAACAAAATCAAAGGTTTGTATTTTAATTTAGATTTTAAAAAATGCGCATGATGCAATAAACGCTTATATCAGGGGGTAAATCAAACGTTGTGTTTCTAATAATTCAACCTTTTTTCATAATTCAACTTTTAATTAATATATCAATACTATTTCATGTCAAAACAAAAGTGCTAACTACTGGACTATTGATACCTCGGGCACTAAACTACAACTAGTTATGTCATTGACCGAGCGGTTGTAAAAACTTACCAAAACTACTACGCTTTTAGGTTTGTACTAAATCTGTATTTTCTGTGTGAGTCTTTATGTTAAACTGTTCAATTGTATGTTTGTTTTGATTTTTTTAGTCAGATGTGTTGTATATCTATTTTGTATATGTTTTACTGCTGTACGATCGATCCCAATCGTTGTCACGTTTACAAGGTTTTTTTTCTGTTTGGGTTGCTTTCACAATTATGTCAATATAACGGAACTGTAAACAATTGTCATAGAAGCGGGAGGATAAGATAGCTATGACTCAAGGTTTAAACCACCATTTTCTTGGTATAATGGCAGTATATCTAGTCAGAAATATGGCAGATATTTTCCAGTCAGCTGTTGGTTGTTTTAGTTGTCGGGCTATTGATTTTTAATGTGTTCATAGACTTGACCCTTTTTTAATTTACCTGAGTATTTTTGGGAATGCATTTTTGGTACGCCAGACTCGTAATTTATCGGGACTCAGATAAATAATAGCAGATGTAGAAGTAGGTGATATTAAGAAAGCATTGTACTCTTTTTTAGAAGTAAGAGAAAACAAAATAAAGTTAACAGCATTTTAATAATATAATACTAAATAACACAGTAAAAACGAGAAATGTCGGAGATATATAAAACAATATGAAAAAAAGATTGAGTTATTTCGAATGAACATTTAATCTGAATTAATGCAGATATTGCTGAAAATTTCTGTCAAGTTGCGTTTTTTGAGAGTCAAATGTTTGATAAGATACTGTTCTCCGACGAACGTACCTTACATCACGCAAATACTAAAGCTGTAATCACCTTTTAGTTATTCAAAGCCATTGAATGTATTCTCTGCAATCGCTATCAACCGTTAAAGCAAACTGTATTTCCATCGTGTGTCAAATAAAGGCAACGGTGGTATCCCGCTGTTAAATATTCATACATCTATTAAGCGAAAACAAATGCGTGTTACGAACTAAAACCGAGGAAAACACATCAAATATAAGAGGAAAACAACCGAACAAAAGAAAGACCTAACTGCAACAATAAGAAACACGAACATGTACATACATAGAAACGGAATATTTGATTACAACTACCGTATTCCTGATTTAGTACAGGACATTTTAAATAAAAACGTCGGGTTGACAGCCAGATGAGCATGTGGTGGATAAATAAGGGTACAGTATTATACCATTGTTTGAAAGTCATAAATCGATTCGGACAAAAACAAATCCGGTTTACAAACTAAAACCTAGGGAAAAGTAAAATCAGATTAATAAGTCCATAATCACATGGCAAAATCAAATAACAAAACGCATCAAAAACGAATGGACAAGAACTGTCATATTCCTGACTTGGTACAGGCATTTTCAAATGTAGAAAATGGTGGATTTCACCTGGTTTTATAGCGCGAACCCTCTCACTTTGATGACACATTAACTATAAGAGTAAAACAACGAAACAACAGAAATACTGAAGTGAACAAAAAACAAACGACAATGCAACACACAGAGAAACGAACTATAAGATAACAACTGCCAATTTCCTGACTTGGTACAGGACATTTTAAGAAAACAAATGTGGATTGAACCTGGTTTTGTGGCTAGCCAAACATCACACTTTCATGGCAATGTTAAAAATAACACTATAATGACAATATTACATGACATGAATACAGAACAAAGATATATAAATGCAAGAACATTCAGGACAGAAAAATATACAAATAAACAATACAAAACTAGTAGTCTCGATCACTACATTTTGACATGCTTACCACAGAATTAAAACTAAATCGTAAAACAACATAGAACAGCACACAAAACAGCACAACAATACCATTAACTGTCTTTCAGACGACTGGGTCAACACAACAAAAGTGACGTCACAGGTAAATTTCTAAAATATTTGATACTGTTCAAGATCAAGTTTGTAAATATGTCATTTGATGTTTGTTATAACAATGACAAGAATATTTATTTAGAATTGTGTTAGTAATTGAATAATAAATTGTATATTCTAGCTATGTCGGTTTTTTACTTAATCAAACTGCAAACAAATAAATAGTGTAGACATAGTTGCTTTAAACTAAAACACATAATTTTTCAGCACTCTATTCTTTTTTAAAAACTTGCGAAATATACCAGCCTAGACATTTAGTTTGCCAGATACGCTATTCGTCTAAATATTGCCCGAATCAAAACTAAATACGAGGTTGAAGTGTATTAAAGAAAAACAATTTTGTAAAACTGTGCAAAATATGGCCTAGTTACTCGATGACAAGTGATAGTCAACCTTCTTGTTTCAATTGTACTTATTTTCTATAAAACAGTTAGTTTACAGAAAATACAGATATCAATGATATTGCATGTAAACACATGAGTGCTGACTACCGGGATTGGTATACCAACGGAGAAACTTCTACCAGCATTGTCATCGACACATTGGTTGTAAAATTCATTAAATAAATCAAGCTTATAGATATATGATGTAGTATGAGTGTCAATGAGACAACTCTCCATCCAAGTCACAATTTATAAAAGTAAACAATTGTATATATAGGTAAAGGTACTGTCTTGTCAACATGGAGCCTTGCATACTTGTGTTTGTCAGACTCGTGTTTCCTTTTCATACTAAATAGGCCGAATCTAGTTACGAAGTTGAAGAGCATAATACATCAAGTATCTATCAGTCGTAACCTGCGTCGAAGAACGAGTATGACGACAACAGATATATATATATATATATATTAATTTAATTATATTGAAAAAGTTGTGCATTTATACTTTGTACTAATAAAACAACAACTGGCGTAGTTTCTGAACTCGGAAAGTCATGTAAACATATGGTGAATGTTAACCATTTGTTTTTGCTTAAAACACATCAAATACCAGGGTATATCATACTTTCTATTTGGTACGACAAACGTACGACAAACGTGTGAGTTTTTACTACTTAATACTCATTATTAGCGCTTGAAACAAATAAATGGAAGGCAAAATCCAATACGAATTTGAAGTGCATTAGAATCGAAAATTCCGAAAAGTTGCGAGAAATACATCTAAGGCATGCTATGATATGGGATTGAGAAACCCTCAATGTTTCAATCATTCTTATTTTTGATTTTTGTTAGATAAAAACATTTTGATTAAATTATTGACTTATATTCTAATAATTTATAGAGAAAAAATGAACTCTGTTTAATTTTTTTTAATCTTGTAAATCTGGGGCTATTTTATACCATTATAGCCTCTGCTTACTTTTTTCAAGAAAGTAAATATGTCAATGATATTTCATGTCAACACTTGAATGCCGACTACCGATATGGGGATACAAACGAGTACGCAACGTTCACCAGCAGTGTCATCGACCCATTGGTTGTAAAATTTATCAAATAAATCGATCTATGAGTCCCTCTCTTTTGTTTGCCAGGCTCATGTTTTGTCTTCATACTTATCAGTGGCGCTCCAATCAAAATTGTTGAACGGCCGAATCTAATACGAAGTTAAAAGAACCACATAAGCTAGAAATACATCAAGTATCCGAAATTCAATCGTTACTTGCTTATAACAACGAATATTACGACATCAGAAATGAATATTAAAAGGGGATATAGTTACGATACTGTTGTCAGGTCATTAAAGATTGCATATTTTGGCTTTAACATTGATTCACTGATAGGGTCTTTGCATCGGAACTAAACACATTTATTTCTAAAAAAAACAGTTGTTGGCATGACACGGGTTATGTTCTTCTCATATATTTTATGATAGTATGATACTAAACCCCTAACGGGAGGGATTGTACCTGATATTGATATGATGAAGACATAATCTTTCAATCAGTTTAATTGAGGTCTGGAGCTGGCATGTCAGTTTACTGCTAGTAGTCTGTTGTTATTTATGTATTATTGTCATTTTATTTATTTTATTTTGTTACATCTTTTGACATCGGACTCGGACTTCTCTTGAACTGGATTTTAATGTGCGTATTGTTATTCTTTTACTTTTCTTCATTGGCTAGATGTATAGGGGGAGGGTTGAGATCTCATAAACATGTTTAACCCCGCCGCAATTTTGCGCCTGTCCCAAGTCAGGAGCCTCTGGCCTTTGTTAGTCTTGTATGATTTTACATTTTAGTTTCTTGTGTATAATTCGGAGTTTAGTATGACGTCCATTATCACTGTACTATTATGCATATTTTAGGGGCCAGCTGAAGGACACCTACGGGTGCGGGAATTCTCGCTACATTGAAGACCCATTGGTTGCCTTCGGCTGTTGTTTGCTCTATGGTCGGGTGGTTGTCGCTTTGACATATTCACCATTTCCTTTCTCAATTTTATATGTTAATTAAAAGTTGCGCATTATGCATGAAAAAAAAGCTTGAGGGTAAATCAAACGTAGTGTTTCGAATAATTCAACTTCTTGATTGCAACAACATCAACATATCAATATTATTTCAATTCAAATACTGGACTGTTGATACATCGGGGACTAAACAACTACTAATAATGGCATCGACCCAGTGGTTATTAAAACTTACGAAAAATACTGGGCATAATGTTTGGTCTCGAAAGTTTGTATACGTCCTTATGTTTTACTGTACTTTAAGTTTTATGTTTGTTTGGATATTTTAGTCAGTTGTGTTTTATAAAACTTTTATATCTTTGCAGTGTTTTATCTCAATTTTGACTGCTACCTTCGTCGGTCCTAATTGTTGTCACGTTATTCATTTATGTCTGTTTGGGTTGCTCACAAAATTTGGTAAATGTTACAAAACTGTTAACTACTGTCATACAAGTGGGATATTAAGATAGCCGTAAAACCAGGTTTAAACCGTCATTTACTTGTCAAAATGATAGTACCAAGACAGGAAAATGAAGATATTTTCCAGTTGATCCATTTGTTGATATAGTCCTTTGGTTTTTCCGATTTTTATTACCTTCGCCCTTTTTTAATTTACTTTTTGATTGATCTGTCATTTCCTAATTTGCAGCGTTGATACCTTTTAATGTTATAATGCCTCATATAACATATATTTTTATTTTAATCATCACACCACCAACACCAATCTGATAACTGCATAGGTGTTATCCTCCTTTTGTATCATAGTGGTATATGTGTGAAATATAAATTCTTCATATCCCAAGTACGATTAAGCCGACAATGTGCACTAAAATTTAATCAAACACATATAAAAATAGATGTAGGGTTAAAAAAAAAGAGGGGCGAACGATACCAGAGGAACAGTCAATCTAATAGAAACGTCCTTTAAACTGCACTCCAAAGACAAACAAAATAACCTCGAAAGGCAAATTTTAGTCTTTAACAATGGACGAGTTCTATTCAGTATGCCAAACTGTCAATTATAACAAAGTTGACAGATAATATGAAGGTTGTGCAATCATGGTAAAACTTCTTATACTTTAACAAAAACTTACGTCGTTTCTGATCTTGGACAGTCATATGAAGATGTGGAGGCATTTAACCATTTTAAAGGTTAAAAACTCAGCAAGTACCAAGGTATACAAGATAATTTGGCACGTCATATGTGCGATGTGTCTACATAATACTCATTCACAGGTAGTTGATCAAAGTGGAAGGCAACATCAAATACTAAATTGACGTGCTCTAAAACCGAAAATTCCGGAAAGATGTGCGAAAAACGGCTTATTAAATATATGCTTGGTGATTACAAAAAATCTGGGTTCTACAATTATTTAACATTTTATATAAAGTAAATTCAGAGAAAATATACTACCGGGATTGGGATATCAACGAATACGAAACGACCACCCGCAGTGGCATCGACCCATTGGTTGTAAAACTTACCAAATCAAATACAAAGTTGAAGTGCATTATAAACTGAAATTACAAAAATAATTATACATTATGCAATATATGCCTGGAGATCAAACAAACTTGTTGTTTCGAATAATTCAACGTTTCGTTAACAGTAAATTTACACAAAATAAACATATCAACAACATGTCACATCAAAACAAAAGTGCTAGGTACTATACTGGTGACACCTCGGGCCACTAAACAACCAATAGTAATGTCATCAACCTAGTCGTATCTAAACTTCAAAAACAAAGAGACTAGGCTTATAATTGTGTATTATATCTGGAAAGAATGCATACGTCATTATGTTTTACTGTTCTTTAAATCGAATGTTTAATTCGATATTTTTTTTAGGTCAAAGTTGCGTTGTATATCTATGTTGTGTGTTTTCTCAACTATGGCTGCAAGGTCACAACTGTTCTTACAATAATCAATTATAGGGACACTAGCTATGAGATATGTAAAAATATCTTAAGTATAATTTGTGTTGTTCAATCTTTAATAATAGTGAAATAGTGAAATAATAATTCGCTTCTGGCAGCCAGGTTCAATTTTGTAAAGATAAGTTATGGAACATTGATGATGAATTATTCACTTGCAAGTGGATAATTCGACCTCATTGAATCCGTATTCATGTGAACCTTAAGTTAGCCCCATAGCTATAGATCGGTAACTCGTGAATTGTGCGTTTTCGGTTATTTAAAGGAAAAGAATGTCAACATTGAAAGTGAAACAAAGGTAAATAATTTGATTGAATGATTCGATCCAAATGAAAATCATTCTTATACAGCTAAAACGATGATTAAAATATATTTTTAATCTATTATAAGAAATTAAACAGACATAGATAAATCTTCTTGTACGAATTCACTTTCTTTTCATATCTGTATTTATGGTTACATCGCTTATATAACCATCGGCAGTCATCTCATATTGGTGATTTTGAATCTGTTCAAAAAAAATTCTACCCTATATAACACTTTGTTGCCTCATAATCTCATTGAGAAGTTAGAATGTGATATATTTATTAAACTCTGTTATGACTTTTTTAAGAAGCAACAAACAAAAGAACTATGTCAATTGGAACTGCTTTCATATGTGCATCCTTTCGTGGGAAAAAATAGTTTACTATATAGGGAATCAATGAAGTATGCCTGTAGCGGGAACCTTCTTATGGCAGTAAGTGTCACCTTTATAAAAAGATCCGGATCCGCCTCTGGCTTTGATTCGATGAATGCACTTGGTTTTTTACTGGTAATATTTTATTCGCTATGGAAATATTGTGTATCTTCAAGTTTAAATGAGAACTTACTTCTGCACCACTTATTGTGGACCTGTTTATGTATTCTTGTGAAGTAAAATGTATGATTTAAAACAGCAAAGACCATCAAAAACAACAAAAAGTTAATAACACTTATGTATATTTGGATGATATATTGACTCTCAAAAATGATGAATTCAGTATGTAAACTAAAGATATTTAATCTGCTGAACTGAATAAAAAAGCTAATATTATCAATTAACACTGCCCTTTCCTATGGTTGCCGGGTGTGGCCATTTCGCCTTTTTGCGTTTTCGTGTTATCAGCCCGTAGGACAGTGGTATTGACTGCGACAACGATAATGACCTCGCCTTCGGCTCAGTCATTATCACTATCTTAGTCAAAACCACTGTCCTGTGTGCAGTCCATATATCAGAATAATGATCAGTTTTTTTAAAAACTATTATATATTCGAGTTGACCTCATGTAGGCATATAAGCGATATTAACATAAATAGAGATATAAATAGATAAAGCAACTCGTGCAGTTGGATTTTATAGGTCTGTTTAATTTTATATTATAGATTAGAAATATATGATTATCATCATTTTCACCTGTATACGAATGATATTTTGTGGATCGAACCAGGCAATCAAACGATTTACCTTTGTTTTAGTCACTTTCAGTGTTGATATTCGTTTCCTTTAAATAACCGTACACGGACAATGCGTGCGTTACACTATCTCTAGCTAAGGGTTAAATTGAAGTTCACGTGAAAATAGATTTAATGAGGTAGAATTATTACTTGAAAGTGAATAATTCATTATCAATGTTTCTTAGTGTTATTTGGCAAAATTTAACAATTCTAGCTGCTAAATGCGAATTATTTTTTCATTATTTCACTATCATTAATGATTCAACAAACAAAAATCACACTTAAGTTTGTCTATATATCTCGTACCTAGTGCCCCTTTAAAAGCAGTAATTCCAACTGAAAGTTCAGTTGAAATCCATGGCAGTGGTTTCAGATAAGAGCCAAAAATATCATTCCGGACGGACGGACGACTGACGACGGACGTAAAGGTATGATAAATCTCACCATGGACTGTAACACTCACGGGGGTGTAACTTCCTATTATTGTGTGTACGGGGATGTGCCAAAAAATGGCACACCCCTACCAAAAAAATATCAGTTACTGACAACGTATTATTTTCCAAATCTCACATAGCCTCTGAACTAGGTGAGCTAAAAATACTTAGCCTTTGGAACCCGGTGAGCTAAACATATTCTATTGTGCCATACAATTTTGCAACGATTTTTTTATATTACTCATGAAATCACTGTTTTTTTTAACAAAGGTAAATCAGTAAACAGTTACATAAGGTCCAAAATAATATTAGAATACGAAAATATAAGTCTACGTTATATGATTAGCTCTGCATCAATGGCGACGCCCATGTAAACCGGAAGCGGTGAATAGTTTAATCTCCAGTGCTTGGAGAATATTGTGTGACTTTTTGTTGTGTCAACAGAAATTAGATAAGTAGTATGTATCCTTTACAAAATTGACAACAATATATGTTGCATTAAATCAGAGGAACAGATAGATAAGTAACCGATTAAATCATTGTTCATGTAGTTATCGATGAAGATGCAAATTTCGAAAACGAAACTTGGTTTTTACATACAAATTTTATTTTAACAAATTTAACAATGACAATGTATACAAGATGATCCTAGCAACACATGTCAAAGGATAAAATTAATTTCTGTAGAAGTAAATGTTGACAACTGCTTTAAATGACATGACAGATTCATAATAATCCCATGTGATATCACTCAGTCAATCAGGAAATTTCTCAATAAAGAGACAAATGAAAAGGTTAATTCATTTCTTGAACTGTTTTCTACATAATTATACATTTTCACTCTTAGAGTCCACATGCCCCCAAATGAAAAGCCACCCTATTTATTGCCAAACTTCACATCACAGATTACTTCAAGTACAGCTTTTTTTCCATTCACAGTTCCTCACTTCCACACTCCTGCCTGCCAACTGTCACTATTTGCGGGGGATTGCCCACATGGAGGTTCCCAAATTGAAATTTTTAAAGAGCAATTTTGTCCACAATTTAAAAAAAAACCAATTACTTTTACAATGACTTAAGACTTTATATTTAAGTATGAAGAAGCTAAAAACAACATTTAAATGTATTTGAAGGCCCCCATGAAGGTTTTTTAGGACTATGATAGCCATCTTGCACGCAAAACCCCCATGGGCATTTTGAAAAGTTGGCAGGTACAATGTATGTACACTTCCACAGAACGTCATTTATAGTGTGAACTCCCTGGATCAGTTTAAAATACTGATCCAGAGTCTGGAATCCGGGTCCGTTCATGCCCATTCACGTTCGCACCCACTCATGTTCGCCCCCTTTCACTTTCGCACCCTACATGTTCGCACCCAAAGTCCAATTTTAATTGGTTTTTGTGTTTAATAACTTTGTAATCAAGTTTTGGCAAGTAGTATCCTTAGAAGTATAACTGTTTTCATTGTCTCAATATAAAGTGAGACAGCATTATTTTTGTGTTGAATAAATCTTAATCATGTTATGGATAGTGTATTGTTAAAAAAAATAATATTGTTTTCTAAATAAAGTGGGATTCTGTCAATGTTTTATTTTGTGTTGAATAACTCCTAATCATGTTTTGGTTAGTGTATTGCTATAACTGTGTTTAATTGACTTGTTTCAAAATGAAGTGAGATTCTGACTACGTTTTTTTTTTGTGTGTTGAATAAATTTTATCATGTTTAATGTTTTGGTTATAATAGTGTATTGCTATATCAGATTTTGTCATTGTTTCAGATCAAAGGGACCAAGCTGTTAAAAACAATTATCTTTTGTGTTTTTCGTATAAAATCTTCAATCTTTTACTCATACCAAGCTATAAATACATTCAGTATTTACACGAATCTAATTAAAAACAACAATCATGATTTTCCAATTATTCAACTGGAATTTGAACTAAAATTGGGCGCGAACGTGTAGAGTGCGAAAGTATATTGGGCGTGAACGGACCTGATACCCAGAGTCTGACACTCAGTCAGTACATGTCAGTAAGTGTATATTTAAATATCCAACCTGTTTGTCAAAATGTAAATGTGTTAATTTTTATACCCCCGCTTTAAAAAAGGGGGGTATACTGTTTTACCTCTGTCTGTCCTTCCGTCTGTCCCATGAATATTTTTCGTCACATTTTTCTCAGGAACTACAATACAAGGATTTCTGAAATTTGGTTTCAGGTTTTATCTAAGTCAACTATACAGTGTGATGCGTTTTCAGATTAATCCCTTGACAACTTCCTGTTTACCGAACACTTGTATGATTTTACACATGATAGCCAAGTTGAAAATTTTCGTCACATTTTTCTCAGGAACTACATTGTACAATACAAGGATTTCTGAAATTTGGTTTCAGGATATATATAAGTCAGCTATACCGTGTGATGCGTTTTCAGATTCATCACTTGACAACTTCCTGTTTACCGAACACTTGCATATTTTTACACTATTATTCACTTGCAGTTTCACTGGTTGTTTTGTTTTTGCGCAAAATTATTTTTGAAGTTTTGCACTCATAAATTGTTATATTTTAAAAGTGTCTGTTTGTGATGCGCCGACGTACAGGGGTCGAAATTAGTGCTGGTGTGGTGGTCTGAGACCAGTAGAATTTGCGTCAGACCAGTAGATTTTGTCAGCTGGTGGTCCGATAGACCAGTAGAAATTTGTTGACAAAAATAACGGATTGCATCGTAATCTTGATTTGTTCAAAAAGATATGTACCTGCAAAATCAAATACACGGTATTGGGGGTACTAAGTAAAATGTATTACAATTGATCAAGTTTACTAATATCTCAGGTAAGCGTCCTTCTGACGCCTTCACAACAACACAAAATGTTGAAATTTTTTAAAGGAGTTAAACCGACAGACCAAAAAAAATAAAATATTTGACAACCAAAAGGAAGATCTGAATAAAGTTTATAGAATTGATTAAAAGAAACGCAAATATCTACAATCCTGTGAAATACATTGCGATTGGTGAAAAATCTGCAGTGATTGACAGACCTAGATATGAAATGCATTTTTGTAACAGGATAAAAATTTTAAGTTAGATTACATGTATGTACTTTCTCATGAACAATCAGGACAGCACAAACAATCTACAGGAATAAAAGAAAGCATGAAACTAAAAGTAAACATCTAGCATTTATATATGTTGCAGGACCAGTAGTTTTAGAGCTGGACCAGTAGTTTTAGAGCTGGACCAGTAGATTTTAGAGCTGGACCAGTAGTTTTTTCAGTCCACTTGTCTGGCTGGCTAAACACAAAAAAGTTTTAATTTAACCCCTGGACGTATATGTATAGTCATCAATGTGCTGATGGATCGTTGTAAGATGTAGATGTAGATCATTTTAACTTTGTTGGATAGTTGTCTCACTGGCAATCATATTTCATCTTTTTATTTTGAAAATGTTTGAAACCTTCTAGATTTTATATCGCATT
Source organism: Mytilus trossulus (assembly GCF_036588685.1). NCBI lineage: Eukaryota > Metazoa > Mollusca > Bivalvia > Mytilida > Mytilidae > Mytilus > Mytilus trossulus. Next base: position 74,369,653 of record NC_086379.1, read on the forward strand.
TTCTTTCACAGGTAGAATTCAGAAATGGCAAATCCATTGGCAGGACTTGGAGTGGTTGGTGTAGGATTAGCATTGCTGATTAATTTTTCTATTCATAAGATAGAAGAAGGTATAAATTTTATAATAAAGCAGTAAATCAAGTTCAACATTTATTTTTTTGTAGTCTACCGTCATGACCGTTGAAGAATAATATCTTGAATTTTCATGATATATTAAACTTTATTGAAATGATACAAAAGAAAAAGAAAATAAATCAACTCTCTGTGCTTCTTTGTGTAGCCTTGTTAATTATTTAAGTTAATGGTAAACTTTTTGAGAAATTGTTTATTTTCAATGAAATGAAGTGTTCAGATATCTGTAAGTCCAATTAGATGCAGACACAGCTTATTACAGTTAGACTTTATGTATGGTACCTATGCTATTTACATACTGTTATAAGTTGTATCTGCTACATTCACCAATCTCTGTTTTTAAGACTCATACATTAAAGGAATTCTTAAAAATACTGTAAAAATGGACAACACCAATTCTAAACACCAGACTTCTTTCAAAAATAAATGTACATGTATTCACCAAAAAAAACTACCATGGCAGAAAATGTGGATTTCAACCAGTTGGAAGTCTCCTTTTTTAATAAATTAAGGTGAGGTGTTAAATAAAACTACCCAAAAAAACCAGCTCAGCCCATCTACCCAATTCGTTACATCCTTTGAAGCTGTATTGGTACAATGATATTATGGATCGGTACCTATATTAAGATTTCAACATTATGTTATTTAGGATTGTGATGTAAAGAAATGTCTTTGTGGTTAATGTATTATTCTATTTTCAGGACATGTTGGCGTGTATTATAGGGTGAGTCGGTACATAAAATTACAGTAAGGTGCAATAAAGATTTATGGCATTGGTCTAGCATGTGACATAAGTCAACGTAAATAAAAGAAAATTAAAATATACTCTGATAAAAAGTTTAGTGTTTCATCATAACATTTTCTGGAAGTCTACAAAATTACAAAAAGTATGGACAGCTTAAATCAGCATTGAGGAAAATCTATTCCATTTGATTTGAATTCACAGGACTACTTTCATTGAAATACACATGTACATATCATTAAAATGAATAAAGTATTTAAATAATTAGGTAGTTTTATGATGGTTTTTGTAATCCGTTACCCTTTATTGAATTTTATTATCACTTGTAAGAATCATATTTTATAACACATACATAGGTACAGGACTTACCGGGTTTTTATGAGTGACAGTCTATTTGATACATGCACCTTCATGAATGGCATAGTTCGTGTAATTTAGAATATTACTTTTTCTGCTCAGATCAGTCAAAATGTCCATGTTCAGGATGTCACCATTTTCATGTTAGTTGACTTTATTGTATTACTATTTTAATACTTACTTGTGGTACATAGGAATAATTCTAATGATCTAGTGATATCCTCATATTATTATACAACATTATTAATTTTAGGGAGGTGCTCTTCTGACGTCAACTAGTGCTCCAGGATTCCATTTTATGTTTCCATTCCTCACATCTTTCAAAGCTGTACAGGTAAGTTAAGGTTAAAATTATTATTAACATGGATCAATCTATAAACATTAAGATGTATACATTGTTTATTTGTAGACACTAAATTGTGTATTTGAAGGAATTACAGTGTGTATTTGAAGAAACTACATTGTGTATTTGAAGAAACTACATTGTGTATTTGAAGAAACTACATTGTGTATTTGAAGACATTAAATTGTTTATTTGAAGGAATTACATTTTGTATTTGAAGAAACTACATTGTGTATTCAAAGACATTACATTGTTTATTTGAAGGAATTACATTGTGTATTTGAAGAAACTACATTGTGTATTTGAAGACATTAAATTGTTTATTTGAAGGAATTACATTTTGTATTTGAAGAAACTGCATTGTGTTTTTGAAGTTATTACATTGTGTATTTTTAGACATTACATTGTTTATTTGTAGTAATGTTTATTTCAATACATTACATTGTTTATCTTTTAGACATTACATTGTTAATTTGAAGACATTACATTGTTTATATTTTAGACATTACATTGTTTATTTGAAGACATTACATTGTTTATCTTTTAGACATTACATTTTAGACATTACATTGTATACCTTTAAGACATTACATTGTTAATTTGTAGACAACACTACAGACAGATGAAGTAAAGAACGTACCCTGTGGTACTAGGTAGGCTTTTGTTAAATAACATGTTTAAAATATTACACTAACATGACTAATAACATGAATAAGCAGAATAAGATAACAGCACAAACTCAAATTTATGTAAAACAAATTAATTCTGTAAACTTGAAAAGAATTTCTCAACAAAACATAGAAAAACTTAAAGGAGTCCTGTGAATCCTCTAAAAAATTACCATACATACAATCAAAGAAAAAACAACAATGGTAAACAATTTTCAGCAAGAACTGTACTCTTTCAGGCTAAGAACAGGGTGGGTTGATTGTTAAGGGAGGCCCAATCTCCATGCATGCATTCCTTTTAAAATTAATGTTTATTATGACCTCTGTTATTTTATAACATCAAGCATCTTAACTTTTTCCTGTTTAATATTTTCAGTGGTGGTGTTATCATTTTCTTTGATCGAGTTGAAGTTGTGAACAAACTGAACATCGATTCTGTGTATGATATCGTAAGGAATTACACTGCTGATTACGACAAAACTCTCATCTACAACAAAGTACATCACGAACTGAATCAGTTCTGTAGTATACACACTCTACAGGAAGTCTACATAGATTTATTTGGTAGGTATTATTGTAAAGGCCATTTGAGAAGGACAGAGTAAATGAAAGCTTTCAACTTTCCTTGTTTATCAATGCTGTTATGTAAATAGTCAACAAGAAGTAACCATTAATAAGTGTATAGGTCTGCAAGGAAAGACAGAATAAGCATAGATTATAATTTCAAAACATTGTTTTTGTAATACATGTATAAAGACACTTAAGGAAGTAAGAATGCACATGGTTGGTAGGTTATTGTAAATGGGTTATTATGATTGTACAGTTAATTTTAAAAACGTACCACAAATATGATGGATCTTTATTTGCCTGAGTGCATAGGGGCTGGGACTGGCTATTTGAAGACTAGATTAATCGAATAAATTATGTAAATGAAAACCTACATGTTGTTATAAAAAGATGATGTTATAAATAGATGAGGAATGATTTTTCTATACAGATCAGATAGATGAGAATCTCCGTACAGCCCTGCAGGGTGATCTAGGAAACATGGCGCCAGGTTTATCTGTACAAGCTGTTCGAGTCACAAAACCTAAAATCCCAGAACAAATCAGAAAAAATTATGAATCTATGTAAGTGCATATTATAAATATAATTTAAAATATGCTACATTTGTGTTAACTTTTGATCAGGCATATATTTGTTATAATCTTGCAACATTATTTCAAGGGAATATAGTTTGTAGATGTTAATGACTTGTTCATCTTTACAAAATACAAGTTGTCATACTTTTTTTGGCTATACCTAAGAGCCTTTAGCTGTTTGTTTTTATGAACTTGATACATGTGTCTCTTTTCACAGCTTTTCGTTAACAGCATTTTCACTGATGTCGTTACAAGTTGTTTCATTATTGCTGTATATCTGGTAGTTAAATTTCATGTTTCTTTATCTGTATGAAATATGTTTAATGAAATCATTCCCTTTTTCGTGAATGTTTGTTTTTTTTTTATCTGAGCTTTTAAATTTCTGATATTTTTGATAAATACTTCAAATATTTGATTTCAGGGAAGGAGAGAAAACAAAGTTACTTATTTCTATTCAGAAACAGAAAGTGGTAGAGAAAGAGGCAGAAACAGAGAGGAAAAGAGCTGTTATAGGTAAGTACAAGAAGTTAGTCTCTGATGTTGTCGGTATTATATTTTACTACGACAAACCAGAATATCAACCAACTTACTCATCAGGGTGGTGTATAATTTTAACACATAAAAGGAATAGTTTTCATGAGAAAAGGATGAAATGGACATTCTTTTTGGTATAGTGATCACTTACTTGAAGTCGTGTATGGATTAAACTATTACTGGATATACATTGCCTGATACATTGCATTGGTTAAATTCTACTGGTGTATATTCCCATGTCTTTAGCTTAATTGTAAATTATGAAGGTATGAAATGAAAATTTACTACATGAAATTATGTAGTGATAACAGGTGAGGATATTAATCTTCCTCTTTGTTGTTTAATCATTTCTTTTTATTATAAAAAAACTTTTAATTAGGAACTATTGGTTTTAATATTGCTAATATTGTATTAAACCAGATTTTTTGGTCACTTTACAGAGGCTGAAAAAGTTGCTCAGGTGTCCACAATTCAGTGGCAGCAAAAGATAACGGAGAAAGAATCACAAAAGAAGATATCAGAAATAGAAGGTATGAAAGGAAATGTTTATGTTGGTCATAACATTATAGCTTTCTAACAACATCCAGAAAATTGGGTTAATGCATTAAACCATGGTTAAAACTGTATAACATCTAATATATAATAGATAATTTGGTAGAAGATATTAGCTATAGGCCTTGCAGTCATAAAAATTTAAAGATAAATCTATTGAAATACTTTATTAGGTATTATGAGCTAAACTTTTGTACTCTAAATACTGAGAAAAGTTAAACAACCAAAAGGCCTAGTTAATGTATTTTTAATCATATTGCAATATACTTGTTGTCTTGTAATGTAGATTACAGACTTTCATGCGGTAATTAATTATTGGGAATAATCAATAACTGTTTATCATTCAAGATTTATTAATTTGAATCTTGTACATGTTTAAAAAGATAGTACTAAAGGAGAATATTGAAGATCTGCCTACGCCAATGTTTTGCCTGTCTAAACTTAAATATAAAAACATCACATTTGGCAATTTTTTTTACATTCTCTTATGCTCTTATTGGGTGAGTTGATGAATTATGTACAACCCCCACTTGATTGATTTAACATAAGGAATTGTTCTGTTTTAAGATGCTACCCATTTAGCTAAAGAAAGAGCCAAAGCAGATGCTGAATTCTACAGAGCCAAGAAAGAAGCAGAGGCTAATTCAGTATGTATTGAATCATAGAACATAGTATCATAATTACTGTGTATAAGAAAATACACATAGAAGCATGATTGATCCTTGTGGAATTTATCTTTTTGTCATTTATTTTGTTTAAATTTTAAACAGTTGCATTCCACAAACCATTATTTAATGTAATACTGAAACAGTTAAAAAATACATTCAGTTCATCCAGTGAAATTGTTGATATAAAAGAACTTGGAAACAGGGAATGTATCAAAGAGACACCACAAGGCCAAGAAAGCACTGGTGCGAGAAATTCTGCACATGGAGACAAGTTTCAGCTGCCCTCTAAACAGTAATGAATACTACTTCAGTGACGTGAATGTCACAATAACCTCAGAAACATTTAAATATGTGTTCCTGTTGTATATCTCTATACTCAATACAAAATGTAATTCCTCATTTACACAGAAGCTGTTGACATTTCGCTGTGGTGTAGCAATCTTGTTTGTTTTAAAATTTCTATATACTGCAACACTGCTTTAGAACTATATGTATTAAGAAATTTGTTTGAATTTGTAGGCTAAACTGACTGACCAATACTTGGAGATGTTACGTTACCAAGCCATTACTACCAATACAAAGATATACTTTGGTAATAGTATTCCACAGATGTTTATGGACCCTAGTGGAGTTGTCCAAACTTCTCAACAGAAAAGTGCTTCATCAAAAGTTTCTGAAAATAGTAAGTAAATCTTTGCATACATTCATGAAAGCAAGTTTAAGTTTTCAGTGGTGAAAAGGCATAGATTTTGACAGGTGACCAATTCAGATTCTTAGGAGCCACTTTTGATTTTTTATTTGCTCTAAGTGAAAGGTGAAGAAAATCTTCACTTTAAATTTTATCTTCATTGTTATATGAAAAATATAATATTAAAAACTAACAAGTTCTTTTTCTTTCAGATTAAAAGTTTAGAGGAAGATGATCATCTGTGATACGAATGAGTAAAACCAAAGTGGAAAATGTCTAAAAACAGAACTGAAATGGAAATGTTGTTTCTTAATATAGAACCAGAATGGAAATTTCAAAATAAAAAAAAAGAACCTTAATATAAAACCTAACCCCAAAAAAATTAGTCTAAAGCAAAGTGTAATTTTGGACCTCAAGATGTTAAATCAATTTAATTGTATAGGATTGACATATTCCACAGTACCAAGTGTTTCCATTCTCTTATCTTTTTGTGCCATTTGAATCTTATTTATAAAGTTATAAAGACTTATTAAAATGCACCATATAATATTTCTAAAATTGTAAGGTTTATTAGTGTTTGATACTGTAAATACAGAAATTATTGTGATTTAAGACAAAATGCTATTATTTGTTTTTTGCGTAACTGAGTAAAGTATAGTTTCATTCATATAAATAAATCCAAAACCATGTTGCTATAATAAAAAAAACTTTCCAATAATTTCTGAATTTGCAGTAGCGGAGAGCATTGACAGGTCTTCAAATGACGAGTTTGCAATCATACCTCAATTCAAGTATGTTATAACTTATTAGAATCTTTATGCTAAAATTATTACTTACAAAATTGCATGGTCTTCAGTTTATATTGATAGTATAATTATTTTTTTTATTTTTATTTTTTTATCAGTAATAAGATTGATAATATTTTCAATTTGAGCTGCCTCTGTTTAACTGTCAAAAGTATTAAAAAATTGTGAAGTAAATATTTAAAACATGGAATTAATGTGTATCCAACAAATTATGTAAATTCAATATTTATTATAATTTATATTATGAAAACAGTAGTGAAATATTTACTGCAACTTTCATTTATAGCCGTTTTAAATATTTTAAGTGGAAGTGATGCTGTATTTACACAATTTTGACATGCTTTTTTCACAAGTTTTCAAGGTTTTTTGGTCTTTTGAATTGTGTTGCACAATTGTAAACTTAAATATAATCACATTCTTTATTCATATAGATGTAACTAAAATTCTCTTTTTATGTTTTGTACTAAAATTTCTTACATAGCGTAATTACAATAGTGCCTTTGTACGATTTAATACTGTTGTTGGAGATTGTTAGATATTTATAGTGTTGTGATTACCTGTATGTAAATTGTATGTTAATAGCAATCAAAATATCTAACGCTCTAATGTTTGAACGAGCAAAATATTGTTTCCTTAGACGTGTCATTTCTTTGTCATATACTATTGTAGGTTTTCAAAATAGTTTCTATCTCAGATGTTGATCCAAGATTTTGAAAAAGAGGGTGCCTAACACTCATTCTGTCATCTGTAATCATAACATACTATATACTATTGATGCTCCTGTAGCCCAGTCACTGTGTCTGTGTTTGATGAATAAAGTTTGAACAAAAAGGCAACATTAGGATGGAGACTAGTTAAAAGTCTATGAATTAACCATTTGTGTAGCACCTCATGGTCCTCATCCCAAACAAAATGCATTTCTAATTTAGGTGTTGAATGTAAAGTATAAATTTACACCAATGAACATTTTTGGATACCATGAAAATTAGAATTTGAGGTAATAAGTTAGATATTGTTTGTTTCCTAAAACCTAGAGTTGTGATAAGGCTGGTATATCTTTGGGAGCAAATATATACTGACTAAATATATGGGGTCATGTGCCAACACTTGTATCAACAAAATACACCTAGAAATAATTAGCCTGGGTAATGTTTGACCACTGTATATAAACTTCCAAAGTAACTGCTGAATAGCAAGTGTAATGTTATACCACTTTGTAATAACTGACACTTAGCAATAAAAGTATGTCAAGTCATGACGCATGTGTCACCCCATGTATTAACTTACATGGTACATTTGTTTTGATGTGTAATGGGCATGTGTCATGTGTAATCATTGTTTCAAATTACACAAACTACAGTTATTCTGTTAGGCATGTAACACATTATGGTGGCAGTAGTTGTAACATTTTGGTGGCAGCAGTGGCATATTTAAACAAGTTATTATAAAATTAGGGTAATGAACATTTTATCATCACTATTTACCCTCACAAACTTCAGTTGTCAAACTCATTATGTTGGATATATCTAAGAAAATCATTAATCATCATATATTATTATCTATGTAAGCAGTATTAATGTTGTGTATATATATATATATATATTATATTTTTAACACACTTGAGAAGAAGAAAGATGTTTTAAAATCTTACAATCATTCCATTTAATATTCAATGCTTACTTTCAATTCTATACATTTCCTTTATTTGATGTTTTTGAATCCAAAATAGTCAATTATGAAAGGCATGTAGAATTTAAATTTGTGTGAGATTTCAATCTAGATGCATACAGTGAAGAAAAGAAAAGTTATATCCAAGACATTGCTAAGTATTGGTAAAACATAATCATTGTTAGTTTTGTTCTCAGGCTGTAAAATATCAATGATTTATAAAGAGAAGTTTTTAAATCATAAGTGTCAGGTGTGATGGTGATATAAATTATGTCATTATTATATAAAAAGTTGTACAAATTTATGTAAATATTTATTTTTATGCCTTTCTACAGGATATTTGAAGAACTTTTGGATTGGCCAAGTATGACAAACAAATATAAGTCATTGTATTCCCTATCCTTCATGACAATTTGAAAACATCCCATAAACTATGTAATAGGTACACATTCAGTTATACCAAGGATGGATTTTTCTGAACGTCAAGCTATATTTATTTTTTTACATTTTTCTTACGCTGTTAAATCTGCTTAAACCATTCCATAACTTGAGTATTAATTTATCTTAAAACTTGTATAGGAATGAAAGATGAGTTATATACCTGTTTAAATTATGGTTCACAGTGTTTCAGCATGGTGAGCATTACTATTTTGCTAAAATGTTCTATTGAAAATACAGATGAAACTGGAACTAAATCGGGCTTCTATGGTGTTGCTAAATATTCATTAGTAGTTTTGAATTTTTCTCTAAAATGTAGAGCACTTGTTTGTTTTTTAAAGAAAAAAATCAGAATTGGTATTTTGTTTAATTGAATTTAAATTTTTGTTTATATGAAATCCCATTACTTGTTTATGCTCACTAACAATAGTTACATAATATATATGTGTTTGTAGTAACTTGCTAAACCTGTGTTAACCTGGAGACACAAAAAAACATACGACTAAGATTGATCGTGAGTCATGAACAATTCAGTATCCTTACGATAAATCTTAGTCACAAATACTTTTGTGAAATTTACTCCACATAATTACTGTTCAGACAGTTTGTTGCTATTAATTTGTTATAGATTCTAAGTTTTTTAAGCTGAAGTTATCTAAAACAAGACACTGTATATTGGGATCCCTTTGTGTGTGAAGGTTGTGTATTATTTTTATGTAATGCTCAAGTAGACTAGATTTTTTTATAATCATAATCAGACTATATTCCTGCACAGTGTGGTGCTTAATGTTGTTAATTGCAATATGTATACATGTATTAGTGTATGTGAAATGTTTATTAAATGTATGTTAAAAAAGAACGCATTGTTAATAGTCATAATGTTTGATACAGGCATGATGTTGTTATTTATCAAGTCATATATGATTTTGTATGTTTCATAAAACCAAGTGTTGTGATTTGGTTGTTATATCTAATGGAGCAAATAACAAAAAGTTTAACAAATGATATCTATTAACCCTAATTCTAAGTAAGATTTACAAGAGTTCGGTATGAGAACACGAAAATAACCTACAACATTTCTTTGAAATTCTAAAACAAAATCATGTAACATTTTACAAAATAATGCATTATCGAGATAATTGATTTACAATTTTTTTGAATTTTGGTTTGATTATTGTTAATTTTCATTGATTTTTGTTTACCATCAGCATAGATTAGAAAATCTGTCATCTTTTAAGAAAGTTTTTTTTTAATATACACCAGTTTAAAAGATTGACATTTTATAGAAGCTTAATTTACAAGTGCTGTTATCTTGAGAATTGACATTAAAATGTTACAAAAGTAGAGAAACAAAACAATGTCTATATGATTGCTAACTACATTATTTTATATACTATTTATAATGTTAGATACTGTAGTTCATCATTTCGTTTTCAAAATCATTCTTTCTAATAAAACCAATATACCTTTGTTTTTGTATAATATATATATATAGCCCAGGTTGTGTGGTCTAGCGGGACGGCTGCAGGACGGCTGCAGTGCAGGCGATTTGGTGTCACGATATCATAGTAGTATGGGTTCGAATCCCGGCGAGGGAAGAACAAAAACTTTGCGAAAGCAAATTTACAGATCTAACATTGTTGGGTTGATGTTTAGACGAGTTGTATATATATAGATTCTACCACTGCATCGAGTGTGATACGATATTTATCCACTCAAGACAGTTAAATTTTAAAATTTAAAACTCTAGGCTTGCTGAGCCTTTTAAATATTTTAAATTTAACTGTTGGGAGTGGATAAATATTGTATTACACGAGATTTGGTGATATAATCTGTTTCTCTAATAATTTTCAAACAATATGCAGGCAAATGTATTCCTTCTTTACGAATGATCTGCAAAAAGATGTGTTCTTTCTATGTGACGTCATCAGACATGGTCGCCTTTTTTCATGCTCTCACAATAGGACGTTCAGAGGAAAGCAAGAAATTTCGACGTCATAATCGGATTTTAGCCAATGAAGAACTGAGATAAAACGAACCACACATTGATTAAACTTTTTATATACAATGGGTGCAGAAAGGGGTAAATTGACGAAGAATTAGAGAAATATATATATAACAGGCTAATATTTGAACTTGGAATTATTTTTAATTATGGAATTTGTATAATTTCTTGTGTTTAAAATTTTTAATAAATTCCATGTTTATTTGGTATTATAATCTTTTGAGTGGTTAATAACAATTTCCATACAATGTATTTTGGTTAGATAGTGTTGTGCGCGGCACAGTACATTCTATTGAAAATATACTATTTTCTTTGTAATAGAAAGTGCAGCACAGAACATTTCAGTACAGAATAAACATGGAATTTATTTAAAATTTCAATAACAAGAAATCAAGCAAATTCCATAATTAAAAATAATTTCAAGTTCAAATAATAGCCTGTTATATATAGACTCAAATATATATATAGATGAGTCAAAGAACATCAGTTGTTCGACCTGTTAGTCAAATGCGTTTTGTTTAAATATACTTTTTCACGTTTTTGGTCTTTTGGAAAATGTTTTTAGATCCTTCTACAACGAAATTTGTTTGACATGCACATGTATAAAAATTGCGGTTTTTATCCAACGCAATCATAGGTTTGAACGTAGTTTTCAATTTAGACTCGTTTATAGATGAGTCTATATATATATATATATAATGCCAGTTATATAATGTTATAAAGATTTCTTTTGGATAATTTGGTCTTTATTTCCTTTAGTAGACCCAGCCAATATTGCCCTATACTAAACCTACTGTTATTCTAAACCTAACAATAACAATACCTTACCCATACTCAACCTTATTTAACACTATCCCTGACCCTTCATCATAATCCTAACCCTACCAGTAACCCTAAAGCACATGGTCTGGCAATAAAATGAAGGCTACTTTAATAGCTTACAAAAGTCAATAATTTAAAGCATAGGTTGATAATAAGGTAATTTGTTACCTGTAAGATTTTATCAAAGTACTGACAACGGTGAAGACCCTTATCTGGCATCTATACCTGTATTTTCTCTTTGGTATGTTCATTCCAACGGCTGTGGCCGCACCAACTATTTGTAAAAGGTTGTGTATGGGGAACCACCAATTGTGAATAAATGATATTTGGTATGCAGTTGGTATATCTTACTTCCATTGAGATTATTTTGCCTCGCCCTTGCAATCATGGTCTTGACAATGAAATTCAAATAGATGATGTGTTAAAAGGTTAAATTACTGATAGATTAGTTAAAGGGGAACCACTTGTGATAGGTTAATGATATTTGGTATACAGTTGTATAAACATTGACACAGATGAATACCCATTGACGTATCTTATAAAGGAAATAATTTGGCCCTTTTTCTTCAGTAATGTTTTATTGACACTCAAAAATTTGCACTATTTACATGTTAGAGAATATTTTAATTTCTAATTTGCGTTTAAATTTCATTTTATAGGAGAAAAATGTTCACTGGTGTCTTACTGACACTGTATAATAAATTTAAAAACCTTGTGTAAAGAAATTCTTTTTGTGCCCCCACTGTTGCAGAGATGGAATTAAGTTTAACCCCTGTACATCATCCCATTCGTAAGTTGGTTTTTTGTTCTCTCACTTTAGTTTGACTCAACTTATACACAATGCTTATAACCACAAAACACAGATCAATTTGGATTTTTTGTGGTGTTACTTTAACTGTTAAAGAGTAATGCCCCTTTAAAAATGGAAAAAAATGCGAAATTTTTAATTTCTGTTATCTACCTTAAGTTAGCCTCAACCAAATTTTATGAAACTTATACACAATGCTTATTACCATAACATACAGATCAAGTTTGAAATTTGGTTGTGTCCTTTTAACAGTTCTAGAGTTATTGCCCCTTTACAATTCGAAAAAAAAACGCTGAATTTTTCATTTCCATTCTCTAACATAAGCTAGCCTCAACCAAATGTTATGAAACTTATACACACAACTTTTTTCCGCAAAACTCAGATCAAGTACAAATTTGGGTAGTGTCACTTTTACCTTTCTTCAGTTATGTCCCTTTATAACTTTATGTGATATGCAAGCAGGGGTAAATCTGTGTTCCATTGACACCTTCCCCATTTCTGTTAATGCCCCATTTATGGGCATTATGTTTTCTGGTCTGTGCGTCCTTTTGGTTTGTTCATCTGTTCTTCTGTCCCACTTCAGGTTAAAGTTTTTGGTCGTGGTAGTTTTTGATGAAGTTGAAGTTCAATCAACTTGGAACTGAGAACACATGGTCCCTATGATATGATCTTTCTTATTTGAATGCCAAATTTGAGATTTTCACCCATTTTCACGGTACACTGAACATAGAAAATGAAAGTGCAGATGGGACATCCTTGTACTGAGGACACATTCTTGTTTAAATATGTTAGCTCGTTCTAAAATTTATATGATTAGTTTCTGTATTTTTACATGTATTCGTTTACAAAACAATGCCATTCTCAACATCTAATGTTGAATAATATGATAAGGAAGAACGTAGACAAAGTACTAATGATAGATTGGTTGATTGATTGATTATTTCCCGCCACTTCTATCACTATTGTGCTTTTTCATGGTGGTTAATTTTTATTAGGTAAAGAAAAAAAAACATTATGGGACTGAGATGATATCTAAATGTTCCAAGGTTTATCAGTACCTTTTTTGATACACAAAATATAGTTCATTGATCATAACATTCTCTACATCCTATCACTGAACCTTAGAAATTTATCAATATAAATTATGCTCAGATATTCAAGGCACAAAATTATGTTACACTTGTTTAGAAAATTACATAACTTTTGCAAGGTGCAGGAATCTTGTATCTGTTCTAGAGAATTATGTCATTGTTAAAATCATCTTTGAAAAAGTTGCAGGTATCTTCGTTTGTCTAGAATTGCTGTTAAATCAACTACAACAAATGAAATAATTAATTTTAATTCCCACTGATAAATTGAAGCAATCTTTACCGTTCAGTGCCTACAAACACTTTGATTGGTAGAGGAAGCAGGATTTGAGTTCAGCTCACCTGGCAGCCATGTGCAGGATTTTAACACACAACCCTAGTGATACAGTTGTTCAACATTAAATCAACTTGGCCACCTAGGTCCCACTTCTAATAACAGAGCATTGAGCTAAAAATATACATATGGATAAGCATCCCTACTGTTTCCCCCAACTTAATCTTTTGAACCATGCACTTTATCTTGATATACCCACACAGAGTGAATAAGAGCATTTGATTTTGATGTAACTATATCAAAAGTAACTTCTTTGTTCAATAATTGTCCACAAGTTGAAGAAGATACTTATTTTGAGGTCATTATGTGAAAGGTTAAGGTCACAGTTCATAAGGTTAAATTTAAACTTGGAAATGTGTTATTTTTTCAGCACCTATTACATTTTAATAAAACTTTGTTAGATAGTGCCACATGAAAACCCTATTTGATTATGAGGTCACCAGTTCAAGGTTTTGGCTGGAATTGATGGAATGAATTTAACAAAAATTTGGTTTGACCTTTTTTGATTTTAGGGTCAAAATTTAAAAAGTAGTTTTGCTAAGATGTGTTCAACTGTGCTACTGAATAGGTTGAAAGATTGGGAAAAGTTATTTCTGAACAATATCATTTGAACTATATTTTTTTTTTACAAAGGTTTGATACTACTGCATGAGTTGAAAAATCTCTTGTTGATTTTTGGGTAAGGCAGAGTGAAGTCAAGGCCAAAAATACAAAAGGGATAGTCATACTAATAATTTGAAAACAAACTGGCAATGCCATGGCAAAAAAAAAAAAAAAAAACAGTGGCACTCTTTATATTTTTATGATAATATCCCACTCAAAATGCCCTGACAATATTGCAATCTGAATGTGCAAAGACAATATTGAACTCTGAATATACAAAGACAATATTGCACTTTAAATATGCCAAGACAATATTGCAGTCTTAATATGCAAAGACAATAATGCATTCTAAATATGCCAAGAAAATATTGCATTTTAAATATACAAAGACAATATTGCACTCGTATACGCCAAGACAATATTGCATTCTTAATATATCAAGACAATATTGCACTCTAGATATGCCAAGACAATATTGCACTCTTATATGCCAAGACAATAATGCATTCTAAATATGCCAAGACAATATTGCATTCTGAATAAACAGACAATATTGCACTTTAAATATGCCAAGACAATATTGCACTCTAAATATGCCAAGACAATAAAGCACTCTTATATGCCAAGACAATATTGCAGCCTAAGTATGCCACGACAATAATGCATTCTAAAAGTGCCAAGACAATATTGCACTCTAAATATGCCAACACAATATTGCATTCTAAATATGCCAAGACAATATTGCACTCTAAATGTGCTACGACAATATTGCAGCCTTAATATGCCAAGACAATATTGCACTCTTTGTGCAAAGACAATTTTGCATTCTGAATGTGCCAAGACAATAATGCTCTCTGAAAATGCCAAGACAATATTGCACTCGGAATATACCAAGACAATATTGCACTGTAAATAAACCAAGAAAAAATTGCACTCTGAATATGCCAAGACAATATTGCAGCCTTATTATGACAAGTCAATATTGCATTCTATATATGCCAATACAATATTTCACTCAAAATATGCCAAGACAATATTGCACTCTTATATCCAAGACAATATTGCATTCTAAATATGCCAGCCAAGACAATATTGCACTCTAAATATGCCAAGGCAATAATGCACTCTTATATGCCAAGACAATATTGCATTCTAAATATGCCAAGACAATATTGCACTCTAAATATGCTCAGACAATATTGCATTCTAAATATGCCAAGACAATATTGCATCCTAAATATGCCAAGACAATATTGCACTCTAAAAGTGCTACGACAATTTTGCACTCTGAATGTGCCAAGACAATATTGCACTCTGAATATGCCAAGACCATATTGCATTCTAAATATGCGAAGACAATATTGCATTCTTAATATGCCAAGACAATATTGCACTCTTAATATGTCAATACAATATTGCACTCTAAATGTGCCAATACAATATCGCACTGTAAATATGCCAAGACAATATTGCACTCTAAATATACCAAGACAATATTGCAGCGTTAATATGACAAGACAATATTGCATCCTAAAACATGCCAAGACAATATTGCACTCTAAATGTGCTACGACAATTTTGCACTCTGAATGTGCCAAGTCAATAATGCTCTCTGAATATGCCAAAACAATATTGTACTCGGAATATACCAAGACAATATTGCACTGTAAATATGCCAAGACAATATTGCACTCTAAATATGCCAAGACAATAAAGCATTCTTATATGCCAAGACAATATTGCAGCCTTAATATGCCACGACAATAATGCATTCTAAATATTCCAAGACAATATTGCACTCTAAATATGCAAACACAATATTGCATTCTTAATATGCCAAGACAATGTTGCATTCTAAATATGCCAAGACAATATTGCATTCTGAATAAACAGACAATATTGCACTTTAAATATGCCAAGACAATATTGCACTCTAAATATGCCAAGACAATAAAGCACTCTTATATGCCAAGACAATATTGCAGCCTAAGTATGCCACGACAATAATGCATTCTAAAAGTGCCAAGACAATATTGCACTCTAAATATGCCAACACAATATTGCATTCTAAATATGCCAAGACAATATTGCACTCTAAATGTGCTACGACAATATTGCAGCCTTAATATGCCAAGACAATATTGCACTCTTTGTGCAAAGACAATTTTGCATTCTGAATGTGCCAAGACAATAATGCTCTCTGAAAATGCCAAGACAATATTGCACTCGGAATATACCAAGACAATATTGCACTGTAAATAAACCAAGAAAAAATTGCACTCTGAATATGCCAAGACAATATTGCAGCCTTATTATGACAAGTCAATATTGCATTCTATATATGCCAATACAATATTTCACTCAAAATATGCCAAGACAATATTGCACTCTTATATCCAAGACAATATTGCATTCTAAATATGCCAGCCAAGACAATATTGCACTCTAAATATGCCAAGGCAATAATGCACTCTTATATGCCAAGACAATATTGCATTCTAAATATGCCAAGACAATATTGCACTCTAAATATGCTCAGACAATATTGCGTTCTAAATATGCCAAGACAATATTGCATCCTAAATATGCCAAGACAATATTGCACTCTAAAAGTGCTACGACAATTTTGCACTCTGAATGTGCCAAGACAATATTGCACTCTGAATATGCCAAGACCATATTGCATTCTAAATATGCGAAGACAATATTGCATTCTTAATATGCCAAGACAATATTGCACTCTTAATATGTCAATACAATATTGCACTCTAAATGTGCCAATACAATATCGCACTGTAAATATGCCAAGACAATATTGCACTCTAAATATACCAAGACAATATTGCAGCGTTAATATGACAAGACAATATTGCATCCTAAAACATGCCAAGACAATATTGCACTCTAAATGTGCTACGACAATTTTGCACTCTGAATGTGCCAAGTCAATAATGCTCTCTGAATATGCCAAAACAATATTGTACTCGGAATATACCAAGACAATATTGCACTGTAAATATGCCAAGACAATATTGCACTCTAAATATGCCAAGACAATAAAGCATTCTTATATGCCAAGACAATTTTGCAGCCTTAATATGCCACGACAATAATGCATTCTAAATATTCCAAGACAATATTGCACTCTAAATATGCAAACACAATATTGCATTCTTAATATGCCAAGACAATGTTGCATTCTAAATATGCCAAGACAATATTGCATTCTGAATAAACAGACAATATTGCACTTTAAATATGCCAAGACAATATTGCACTCTAAATATGCCAAGACAATAAAGCACTCTTATATGCCAAGACAATATTGCAGCCTAAGTATGCCACGACAATAATGCATTCTAAATATGCCAAGACAATATTGCACTCTAAATATGCCAACACAATATTGCATTCTAAATATGCCAAGACAATATTGCACCCTAAATGTGCTTCGACAATATTGCAGCCAGCCTTAATATGCCAAGACAATATTGCACTCTTTGTGCAAAGACAATTTTGCATTCTGAATGTGCCAAGACAATAATGCTCTCTGAAAATGCCAAGACAATATTACACTCGGAATATACCAAGACAATATTGCACTGTAAATAAACCAAGAAAAAATTGCACTCTTAATATGCCAAGACAATATTGCACTCTAAATATGCCAAGACAATATTGCAGCCTTATTATGACAATTCAATATTGCATTCTTAATATGCCAATACAATATTTCACTCAAAATATGCCAAGACAATATTGCACTCTTATATCCAAGACAATATTGCATTCTAAATATGCCAGCCAAGACAATATTGCACTCTAAATATGCCAAGGCAATAATGCACTCTTATATGCCAAGACAATATTGCAGCCTAAGTATGCCACGACAATAATGCATTCTAAATATGCCAAGACAATATTGCACTCTAAATATGCCAACACAATATTGCATTCTAAATATGCCAAGACAATATTGCACCCTAAATGTGCTTCGACAATATTGCAGCCAGCCTTAATATGCCAAGACAATATTGCACTCTTTGTGCAAAGACAATTTTGCATTCTGAATGTGCCAAGACAATAATGCTCTCTGAAAATGCCAAGACAATATTACACTCGGAATATACCAAGACAATATTGCACTGTAAATAAACCAAGAAAAAATTGCACTCTTAATATGCCAAGACAATATTGCACTCTAAATATGCCAAGACAATATTGCAGCCTTATTATGACAATTCAATATTGCATTCTAAATATGCCAATACAATATTTCACTCAAAATATGCCAAGACAATATTGCACTCTTATATCCAAGACAATATTACATTCTAAATATTACGGAAGCGTATATTACCCTCGTTTTAATACTTATAATCCATGAAGGCGATATAACTTTTAGCGGGAAACTGCTTTATTTCTCATTACTGCGATTTATTTTTTTCGACAAAATGCCTAACAAGGCATTAAGCCGATTTGTTTTTTATCGCCTTAAAAATAAATCGTTTTAAATAACGCGACATATTATCAAAACGAGAAAAAAAATTACGATTAATTTATAAGTCAATAAAAATATCATGCAATAATAATAAATTGCCTTTTTTTCTTATTACTGCGATTTATTTTTTTCGACAAAATGCCTAACAAGGCATTTAGCCGATTTGTTTTTTTATCGCCATAAAAATAAATCGTTTTAAATAACGCGACAAATTATCAAAACGAGAAACAATTTTACGATTAATTTATAAGTCAATAAAAATATCATGCAATAATAATAAATTGCCTTTTTTTCTTCGATATATTGTTTTATAAAGCAACACATTGTTTTAAATTAAGGCGAGCAACGGGAAAGTTTACAGCTAAATCGAGATAAATGTGGCACGATTTTAACCTGTTCATTTTCATTTTGACTTTGGAAGGATCAGGTCGCCATCACATTTGAGCATTTTATTTCAAGCAAATGGAGGTAAGATAAGAAACAATTATTAAATGATATCTCGCCGCGATATAGCCTTGTTGTGCTCATGTGGCGTTAAACAAACAACAATCAATCAATCAATCATTAAGTTATTGTTGTAAAAAAACTTCTATAAAAAGGCTTTTCCACGTGCACGTGTCTGCCGTAGTATACACACGTTAGGGGAATTTTGTTTTTGATGCAAAAAAAAACACAACCCTTTTTCTCCAGCTGTGAAAGTAAAATGGTCGCCTCATAAAATAATCAGGTTTAACTATAAATTAACATAGGGTGTCACGAAATTTACGTTGGAGAGAGCCAGTCGAGTTCTGATTTTTTTAATTCACAGTTGCGGCAAAATAAGATCCTTTGATGTTTTAATACTGAGTCACTACGAGTTCATTTGAACTATATAGACCCCCTCCCCCCTATATAAAGTTCCAATGACTGTTCTTGTGACTCTTGTTACTTCGAAGTGTTCAGCGAGAAAAAAAATCTCGTGCAGTACTGAAAAAATGACGGGGCAGATTAATTATAGTTGTTCGGTTAATATAAAAAAGAAGATGTGGTGTAATTGCCAATGAGACAACTCTTCACAAGAGACCAAAATGACACAGAAATTAACAACTATTATAGGTCACCGTACGGCCTTTAACAATGGGCAAAGCCCCTACCGCAATGTTTTTGTGTGTGCAATAAACAGTACAAAGACGACAAATTTTGTCAACTGTTTTCTGTTCTTTAGTCAGGTTGTTGTCTCTTTAGCACATTCCAAATTTCCATTCTCAAATTTAGTAAACAAAAATTTCCCTCTATGATCTATCCTTATTTTCCATATTTTTTTACAATAAATACTGACATGACGTATTGTTAACTTCGTATTAAAAATAAGCTGTTTTAGTCCGCCATACCAGGAATAAATAAATGACTGTCTAATCATGTTGAACATTACAGCCATCGGATTTGACTATGTACGTTCAATCAAAAACTTTGATTACCTTTCTTGCTAGCTGAAGCGTAACATCGTTCTTAGGTTTACCTTTACTACCCTCATTTGAGAGTGGACTAATCAATTAATCGTCTTTTGGACTAAACTACTTCAAAATAAGGGTAATAAAGGTAAACCTTATAAGCTAATAACGACTTTACGCTTCAGCTAGCAAGGTTGCTAACAAAAGATTTTGTTTGAACCTGTACATACTCAAGTCCGATTGCTGTAATGTCTGTATTATAAGCTAGTTTAAAAAATGAGGGAAATTTGATGTCACACGCCAAGCTGACAAACTATGGCACTTTATAATGTGATTAAATCTTTTGATCTGTTCTTATATTTTACAGGTCAGCTTAGAGATCCCTTGCAATTACTGTAAGTATAATATGTGTATGAACAGAGATGTGGTAACGTTATATCATCGTATATGGCAAGCAGTTCTCGTCAAAACTATGTTTAAAACATTTTTCGAAAAATTAACACACTGAGAATTAAAAAAAAACACAGATTAAAAAACCTGAAAACACACACTAAGAATAAAAACATACACATTGAGATATCAAAAAGACGCACTGAGATTACAAAAATATAAATAACACACAGTGAGCTTTGAAAATTACACACTGAGACTTCAAAAATTACACAATGAGATTTATGTACATGTTGTGTGTAAGTTGTAAAAAGTAAAATAACAAAAAATCCGAATTCCAAGGACAATTCTAAAGAGAAAGTCCTTATTATCACATGGCAAAACAAGGGGATGGCTCAAACACATCAAACGAATGGAGAGCAACTGTCATATTCCTGACTTGGTACAGGCATCTTATAATGTAAAAAATTGTGGATTAAACCTGTTTTTAAAGTTTTAAATACATACAGATGCATTAGAACTCTCGAGTTTCCTAATAATGTCAATTAAAGATACAGGAGATTTAGGGAAATTCTTCACATCTTTACTAATCGTAACTTAAACAGACCTTGGACTGCTGATGACATAAACTTAATCGAAATAACAATTTGAGCCATGAACTCAGGCTACAAATTAAAAGCGAGTTCTGTCTCCTAGTTGTTTAAGATTGAAATAGATACAGATTAGATATGCAAATTAGATCTGTGCGCAGAAAAAGTGCGCACAAATCTCATTGTGTAATTTTCAATTCTCAGGATGTGTTTTTCAGTTTATTTCATCTCAGTGTTTTTCTTTCTAATTCTCAGTGTGTAAATTTTTCGAAAAATGGTTTAAACATACTGAGTTTTGACGTGAACGGCTTGTAATAAACGTGGCAATTATGGGTATCCCATACCTTGTTTCCATATCAAACGTGGAATATTAGTAAAATTAATTAACATGAAAAATATACATAATTAATTTATCAATATCTAAAATTGGTGAATGTTGCATACTCATTTCTGAGTAATTTACCTTTGAACCATGGTCTCCAATCATTGGAGTTTTTTAACATAAAGTGTCTTGAAACTTTATGTGAGTCACTGAGTGGCTTGATATATATTTCAGTGCAGATATCTAGCTTCTACTTCTTTTAAAAACAGCGACAAAAAGACTCAAGTCAACATCATTGGAGGTTTTATTATGTTATATTTTCCATTTGTAAACTCAGTTAAAATGTCAAAATATATCTATAACTTTTGAAGCTATTGATACATTTTAATTTTGTTTTAATTTATAAAATGGCAAATATAACAAAACAACGCTCTTCGGTCTTCACCTGAGCACTCGTACATATAGAATAAAAGTATATTAGATTCTTGAAAAAATAAGTATGACATTTATAAAATATAGGTGTTTGCAATAATTCACTTGTTTAATATTTTCAGCTAGTCTATTAGACCTTCCTGAAGAATAAGTGATAATGGTACTTAGTTATATTCCTGTGTCGGGGTTACTTTATACAGTCTGTAAAATATGCAGAGGTCTAAAGGATGTTGTGCGAAAAATGCAAAGCTTGTGGACTATTGTAGAATTTGACGATTCCTATACTATAGACATTGCAATGATGGAAAAATCGTGAAAAATAATCAGCTTGTATGTCTCAATCTAAGTAACCAAAATATTACTTTTGGGTCACACAGATTTACCAAATTGATGCTAAAGCTTACTCCTACTATTCAAGAATTGTATGTAGCAGAAACACCGCTAAACAATCTTGCATTTGTAATGTCCTTGCGAAATTTAACCACCCTTGATATAAGTGGGACATCAATAAATGATAACCAAGTAGTAATATTGTCACATGCTTCACAACTGAGACACCTTTATATTTCATTCACTAAGGTTACTGCTGCAACCATTGCAGATTTGTCTCGAAATTTCAAATTTCATGTCATTTTTGATGCATGCCAAATTTATTTTATGTTTACTGATATTTGTTTGATTGTATCATCATGTGAGCAACTTAGATTTTTACATGTTTCATTCTTTTCACAGTTTGACATAGATCAAGCTGTTCAGTATGTAAATCAACAGCTTTCAATTGAAAGACAATTGAAGCTGACTGTATTTTAAGTTATATATTGTCGCATATATAGGATATGAACTTTAAGTTTATATATGTACAGTGTATAGACATATTTTGACAACAAATAAGTAAAACTACGCCACTACTCGGTTCAAGTAGAAAAATATGTTTTTTATGACGTTTTTAGACACATATCTTCTTGCACCAGTTGATACAAGTTTATCTTTTAAAACGTATCAACCCTATGTTCTTACTTCAAATCCTATCATTTAGTGCTGGTCGTTTTGTCCTAAAACTGCAAATACAGATACTTGAATGGTTCAAACAATATTTTTATGTTTACCAAAATACTAAAATCATATGATATGAATCAAATATCATTTTTTGCATTTATATTTTTTTTTAATTGTCGAAGTTCAAATTATTTGAAAATATTTTTATATGGGTATTTATCTGTGGTCACTACGATAAAGATATATATGTGTATAGTGCATATATCTTAAATGTGTTGCATCAAATTTGGAGAGAGGAAATCTCTTATTTTTTAATTTTATTAACAAAAATGCATTGTTTGAAAGAATTCACGGCAATTTTTGAAAGCGTGAAATAAATTATGAAAGTGCTGCTCAGAGTAGGATTGGGAATGATAATCTAAAATTCAGATTTTCAAGATATTGTTTCTCCTTTATTAGTTACAACTGCATTTACTGGTAGTATTAAACTTCAGGGATTTTTTCTATATGTTTGTAAGATGTATGTAGATATGTTTGCTGAATTTGTAAATAAACCAAAAAGGTAACTTCCATGTTCGTTGGCTCATATTTTGTTTTCTGCAAAAAAAGTTGTGAATTTGCGAGATCTGCAACATATTCAGAAAATAGTAATGTAGAAGGAACTGATAAATTAACAAGGTCATAACGAAAGTATTTAAGTACGTGCAGTTGCGTCAACAAAAAGTCATCATGAAATGTACAATACAATATGAACCCCTAATTTAAATAGAATGAAAAGTTGAACTTAAAACTGGCTTTATTCTCAATCTGTGACCTCCAACATGCTTGCCTCATTATAAGCATGTTTTAGTTACGATTTTGCTTTTGAAGTATATAACCGTTTACTTTTTTTTTCAGAACATATTATAAAATGGCTGACACTGTAAATCCTTTGCGTTACCCAGGTGACACTGCTTCAACGGATGAGTTAGTTGCTTATTATTTTACTTCTTCATATACGGCTAAAGAAATAGCTGGATTTTTACTTTTCGTTCATAATAAATTTGTTAGTGTTAAGACAGTCTACAGAATGATAAAGACTTCGACTGAGAAGATATGGTGCAGAGAGTCCATTGATTAATATCGTTCAAAAGATAATTCAACTGCACAAACAAGGATACTTTAATATTGGATATAGAGCAATGTGGAAAATACTTAATTCTTGCTGTGGCATCAATGCTACTCAGGAAACGGTGAGAATTGCACTGAAAGCTATACATTATGATGGTGTAGTTGCAAGATCTCGACGTCGACTTGTGCGAAGAAGATATTGTAATCTAGGACCAAATTTTTGTATTCACATAGATGGATATGATAAACTCAAACCCTTTGGAATATCAGTGCATGGAGCAATCGATGGCTTTTCTCGAAAAATCATTTGGCTAACTGCAAGTCATACGAATAAAAACCCACGTAATGTTGCGCTTAATTTTGTAGAATTCCTTAGACAATCCAAGCGTGTTCCACGATTGGTTCGGTCAGATGCTGGTACGGAGAACGTTATTATAAGGTCGATACAAATAGCGTTACGTGCAGTTCACAATGATAACATGTCAGGGTACAGAAGTTTTTCTGAGGGGCGATCAACTGGGAATCAAAGGATTGAGATGCTGTGAAGTTTTCTGTGTCCTTACTTCACCACATTCTGGAGAAATATGTTTAAAGACATGATAGATAACGGAGAGCTCAATAACACAAATCCAGTTCATCTACAGTGTGTACGTTTTTGTTTCCTGCCAGTTATACAACAACATTTAGATATTTTCAAAAATATGTGGAATAGTCATAGAATTCGGTCACAACGTCAAGTTGATCAAAACTATGGCGTCCCGGATGTTATGTACAACCAGCCACTACTTTATGACGCTGTCGACTATTCCTATGACATACCATGTGACGAAAGTATCTTTGATGACATTACTAGGCTCTACACCAAACCAATGCTGCCCAGAGGCTGTTCAGAAGAGTTCTGTCAATTCATCCAGCAAATTACAAATGTGAATCTGGATGATTTCAACGTCGTGGACACACCACAGGAAGCAAAAACACTATTTTGTATGCTTACTTCAGTTCTCCCTTGAGATACGAATCATAAACCTTTACTATTTTGAAAAAAAAGTGTTTATAAAAGCTGTGTTTTGCTAGGTTTTTGATTATTGATTTTAGTTTATTTCTCATCAACGTGTGAAAATGTTCGAGATATATATGATTTCATGGGTATCGACTTTTATTATTCTATCAGAAATCAGTTTATTTTGGAAAATTGTTAACCAACCCACATTTCTGTTTTCAATAGTGAAGAATTAAGTAAACTTATATTATCGTTATGAAAATTATTTGTTATTTGCCGCTGTAAGTAAAACAGCAATCAATTTAATAAAGACATATAAATATATAACAAAACAGTTATCGTTATGCCACAGACCGTGATGACGACAGCCTAATACATTCCATAATGTACAAATTGTTATATAATTAAACAATATACTAGGTGTCTAAATCGCTCATTCGACGAGTCTCTGTTATTGGGCTGTGAAATTGAGGCCAAGATAAGGTCACACTTTAACGATTTCCGGTAATCTAACTTTACTCATAGGAGCCTGAATCGCTAACCTGGTTTTAATAGCTATATATATATATATATATATACAACTCGTCTAAACATCAACCCAACAATGTTAGATCTGTAAATTTGCTTTCGCAAATTTTTGGTTCTTCCCTCGCCGGGATTCGAACCCATGCTACTGTGATATATATATATATATATACAACTCGTCTAAACATCAACCTAACAATGTTAGATCTGTAAATTTGCTTTCGCAAATTTTTGGTTCTTCCCTCGCCGGGATTCGAACCCATGCTACTGTGATATCGTGACACCAAATCGCCTGCACTGCAGCCGTCCCGCTAGACCACACGACCACCTGGGCTCTCAAAAAAAGAGCTTTCGGTGGCCATATGTTACCTTTCCACGTCAGTTTTCATCTAGCGGCGTACTACAGTACATGATATATAAGGCATGAAGATGTTATTGTTACAGATCAGCTAAATTATCTATAGTAAAGGATCCTACAAATATATATATCAATCCTACAGATATATATATCAATTTGCAGGAATTGACCGAAAAGCAACAAGAGTGGACACACTTATATTTCTCGCCTGTTCTAATATTCTCATTTTAATTTATGTTGATAATACAAAAAAGATTTTTTTCTTCAAGCATTACTTTAAATTAACATGTAAGTGATAAATGTAATGCATTAAAGTCGAACTAAACCCTTTCACACAGACATGTAGGCTTTACAATCATTCCTAACATCGAATTCCGTTAGCATATTGCTAAAATTTTCTCAGAAACAAACCTCATAGAAAAAAATGAACCATGAAATGATGTCAAGGTAAAATGACACATGCCGGACAGATTGGTACACCCTACAATTATTAAATACGCCATACATAGTTTGACTATCCTAAAGTATCTGAAAAACAGACCAATTCAAAGAAATCCAACATTGGCATATGAACCATGAACGTAAGGTAAAAGTTCGACGAAACAAAAATATTAATTTTAAATTACCCATTTAGGTTGCAAAATCCCGGCAATTTTCCCAGGAGTAACGAGAGTTATTGCCTGTTTTATATATACTAACAGCATTACATTTTTATCCTATTAAGTAGCTGTCTGCCTAAGAATCATGCAAAATCAAAAATTAGTGGCAGACCCATTATTACATATTTCACTGAAATTGGCTGTAATATCAAGAAAAAGATGTAATAATATCATTAAACTTAATAATTCCTACTGATATGGGTCGATTTGGTTTTTATCAGATCATTCAGTTCATGGATTTTGAAGAAATGCACTGTTGTTTCCTTTATAAATTTTACATTTTTAAATTGAAATAAAATCTTTTATCGGTTACATTCATTAAAAATCTTTATTAAATCTGAAAGATAATTGTTTTACTATCCAATTTTGAAAAGAAAATGATTTGGAAATAAATAAATTAATTTGCTAAAATTTAAAGAAATTTGTATTGTAATCAGTGTATTGGTTGCTAATGGAAGCTTCAAATTATCTCCCCTTTCGTGACTCTCCAGTGTAGAAATACAATTACCCTACAGTTGTATAGTAACAATATGGCTGAGGAAGTAGACATCTCAGAGCAGACTACACATTTATGCAGCCTTTCTCACTTTTCTAAGACTCCATGTTCACATGTTTCAACCTCAGAAAATGCTTCAAAGTTAATTTATTTGAAAGAATGTAAGAAGTCAGTATCAAATCACTTACGTTCATTGAACATTTCATACGATGAGAACATTTTGACAGAAGGTCTTCTTATATGTTTACGTGTTGGTATATTTCGTTTAATGCCACATTTCACTGTTTGCCCTTATCATCGGTCATCTTTGGGGTTGAATTGGAAGAGGAAAACATCATGTGTATTTCCTGGCCATACTGGAAAGAGTAAAGGGGATAGACCGATATCATACAGGACCAGCTACGCTCTGATTTCACAGGGAGGAACATTCTTGCCAATAGGATCAGGTAGGTTATTTCAGAGTTTTGAAATAATTATATTCTCATAAATGGTTGTATCTTTTTTGTCATTGATGCCCAAATAATGGAGTTACCATTTGATTTGTAAAAAAGGGGGGGGGGGGGTAGGATGAAATTAAAAATAAGCAGGACAAGAGTTTTGGTAAAGAAAACACTTAAACAGGATTAGCAACTGGGTCACAAAAACCAGGATATAAAGAATATCACACTTGGAGAAAATAAATAAAATTAATTCCTGCAAAAAAAAAAATCAGTTTGTAAGCCAATTTTATTGACAGTGTATCCCAAGATCTTATAATTTCCACAATTATGTTCTAATTGCTGGAAATTAAATTGCCATATTCAAAGTAAATGGAAGAAGAGATATAACACAATATAGAAACCATATATAGTACTTTGTGCATTTACATGAAAACTCAGAACATTTACATTAAAAAATGTCCTACTATTTACTTGCTCACTTGTTGGTACATGTATAGTCTATGAATGGGTAGCTTACTCAAAATGATCTACATTTTGTAGCTACAATGTTTAGCAGGTTATTCAACCGTTATATCTAATCGAGTTTGATCTTTTAAAAAAAAAATATGCCATGAATGTCATGAATGTTATTAGCTTTTCAGCATGTTTAGTATACATAATACATTTGAAAATAAGAAGATGTGGAATGATTGCCAATTAACTAATGATGGGACAATTAACTCTCAATAAAAAAAATTAATGTTTGCAAGTATAGGTAATTAACTTACATGGCATTCAACAAAGAACATTTGCTTACTTCACATAGAAAGTTTTAATTGTTTAAAGGGTCAATGCAAGATTTGTGTAAAACAATCCAAACAAAAACAAAACATGCTGATTTTGTCATTCTTTTACTGTAGCAAAAATCAGGACCCTGTAATTCAGCTGGTGTCTTTGGTTGCTGTTGATTTTCATTTTTTTAATGGCCATTCATTTAGTTGTCTCTTTTCCTATAGTTTCTTACTCATTTTGGTTAAAAAGGTTGGACAAACTATTCATTGATATGCTTGTGGGTGTTTCATACAATGTATATTCCTAAAAGTTAATAAGGATTCAATTGAAAATAAATGTGTTATATTTTTATTTATATTGTTATATTTTATTTCAGCTATCTGTAAAGTCTGCAAAACAAAAACATGTAACATCCTAGAATTATTTCCTGATATGGTAAGAATAAACTTACTTCAAGTAATTTTTTATCACATGTCACTCAACTGTATACAAAATAACATGTATGATTAAAGGCTTCCTTTATAATAAATGTAATACAGGATAGTTTTTATATTATTTATATATAGTCAAACAGTCAGTGTCTCCTTAAAAACTTATGGAATGTGGATACTGACAATGTATGACTTAGGAGGAACATAAAAAAATAGTCAATATTTATAATATGTACATGTATAATTATGCATTAAGCATACCAATCCAAACCTGACAGAGAAATATTTCATGCTACGTTCATTTCCTAAATTGATAATTCAGAACTATCTATTTTTTGTTGTTGTAATTATATTTTTTTTTTCAATTGTTAGATATGCATAATGATAATCCTTACATGTTTTATATAAACAAAAACAGATGTGGTATAATTGTCAATGAGACAACTCTCCATACAAGACCTAAATTAGTAAATATAAGCAATTATAGGTTACAGTACAGCCTTCAATATGGAGCCTTGATTCACATCACAGGTATATTTTTAAAAGTAAACACACTACCAGTTTGTTATTTATTATTTTCCTAAATGATTTTTGAGTACAACATGTATATATTTATCTTTATTTTAGATGGACATTATTCCTGGTGATGAGAATTCAGGAGAAATAAAAATAAATGATCAGGTATGGATATTTATTTAGTTTATAAAAAAGTATTTCTATTGCAATTATTGTACATGTGTATCAATGATTTTGATTGGATGACAGGTTAACTCAATTTGGGTCAGTAAAACGACAGATTGACGTCCGCAAAGTTTCAAATATAATACAGTTATCTCTTAAATGTGGTATGGGTGCCAATAAGACATGGCTCTATCCAAGACGCAATGTAAATTAAGAAGGAAGAAGATTCACTTTTCAATAATATAGCATTTTTAAAAGCATAATTTAACCTTTCTCAGTAAACAGCAATAATTTAACATGATCTATGCAAAAGAAATTGACCACCAAGACAGCACATTTTTTGGAGATGTCTAGACACACTGAAATACAAAATACACAACTGAAAAATGGTTTGAACAAAATTTCACTGGAGACTCAATCATCTTCTTTTTGTAAAACATCCCCCAATTTATATTTTGAGAGGTAAAAATCCCATTTTGGTGGTCAAGCAATCACTTTTAAAACTACTTGTATTCTGTATACCAAACTAAACTTTAGTTTCAATTTTAGGATACATATATATATTTTATTCATTTATCTTTTAGATGGACATTTATCCTTGTGATATGGATTCTGATGGTCATTATTTAGAGCATAAGGTATGGATTTTTGTGTGATGTTTTTGCTATATATTTGTAATGTGCCATTTAGTATTATTGATGATTTAACAGGAAAACCTCTTAAAAAATATCATAATCACTTCCATTCAATTATAAATAAAATGTGTTATGAGTGCCATTGAGACAGCTCTCAAGCTCAGACATAACTTTACATTACTACAGAGTCTTCAACATGGAATAAAAGCACAAATCCCATAGCCAGTGATCAAAGATCTTCACAGGACGACTGTCAGTTAAAAGATTTACATAGTTTTTTACATACAGAATTCATACCAATTATGATTTAAATTTAAAAAATGGGTATAAACATGGTTTTTATTTAGGATGTACTGGATGAAAAAAAAATTACACAAATGTATTTGCAAAAAGATAAATAATATGATGAAATGGTGATCCAATTCATATTATCTTTTCTATTCTATTCATCATCTCAGTAATTCTGTTTTTAATTACTCTGTATTTTACTGTTCAAACTTCTTTGTTTTTATTAGTTTTCAGTAGTTGAACAGAACCAGACAAGATATAAGGGCATGCAGTCAGAAGATATGACAGCTAAGGAAGAAAATGACATGGTATGAACATTAACACATATTCATAAATAAGAAAAAAATAACTGCTTTTTAAAAATAAATCAACTATAAAAGTTCAATGTCATAGAATTTAACTACCGGTTATATTGCTTTTATAATACCACTCCATTTATACTGGTTAAATTCTTATAAATGATAAAACTTATTTGTGTCAATAAATGAACTTGTGTTTTTATACGTCCATCAATTTCAATTTTGACAGGAGGAATTATGGTATTCAAGTGTCAGCCGTCCGTCCTTCCGTCTGTCCATTGTAAACATTTTGCACTGTAACTAGAGAACAATTTACCCAAATTTCTTCAAACTGAGCATAGTTGAGTCTTATGATAGTCAAACGATCTGTATACCTGAAAATGAGACCGTCAGTCTGTCCCATGAAATTTTGTCACATTTTTTTTAGATCCTGTTTTTTTCAAATTTGGTATCCATGTTCATATATATATTAGAGCTATCTATACCAGGTGCTATGTTTTCAGATTCATCACTAAACAAATTCCTGTTTACCCTGTTCCTTTTTTGGAATGAGGATGAGCAAGATATAATTAAAACATATCTTGTATTCTTCTTGCATGTATTGCACACATGTATGTTTGTAATTAGAACCTGAAATAAATTCCTCTTTTCAGATAAGTGAAGATGAAGCATCTATATGGATTTCACAGTCTGATTCAGAAAATTATACGGTATTTTTTTTAAAGAATTACACAATAGAAAAAAAGGATATACACTGTATATATAGATTCATTATACAAAATTAAAACAGCCACATATAAGTTATAACATATATTGATATATCCTCATAAACATTTCCTTGTATGAAGTATTTTAAGCCTTTTTATACCTTGATAGTTCAGCTTTACTAACTCAATTTCAGTAAGTTGTTTAGACCCCCCATCTTTAAAAAAAAGAAGGAAAATATATATGCCCTACCAAGAATCTAGATAAAAAAATGTAGTAAACACACAGTCAATATGGACCCACAATCAAAGTTTTGGGGGTATATAGGAATCACCCTGTCAGTCTATATAAAAAAGAAGATGTGGTATGATTGCCAATGAGACAACTCTCCATAAGAGACCAACATGACACAGAAATTAACAACTATAGGTCACCATAGGGACTTCAACAATGAGCAAAGCCCATACCGCATAGTCAGCTATAACAGACTCCTAAATGACAATTTAAAACAATTCAAACGAGGACACTAACGTCCTTATTTATATAAAAAAATTAACAAATTAATAACAAATATTTAACACATAAACAAACGACAACCACTGAATTACAGGCTTTTGACTTGGGACAGGCTCATACATATATCTTGTAAGTGCAACTCCTCCCAAACAAATTGACAGATACTAATGAATTTTTACACAGTTGCAGTCAAAACCTGAGGATATACATGAAGAAGAAAAAAACCTGGTTCAAAATATTTAAAGGGAGATAATTGAACTTACTTAGTTTGATATTGCAATATGTGGTAACAGGTCTTGTAAGCGCAACTTCTTCTTAAAGCCTTGATGGATACTGATGAAACTTGACACACTTGCAGTACATAATCTGAGAATGTGCATGAAAGACAAAAATCCTGGTCCAAAATATTTTAAGGGAGATAATTGAACTAATTTAGTTTATTGGAAGTGGGGGTATCCTTTAGTGAGTTAACTCACAGTTCTATGCAACTCTTGGAATGTCAGATACAATCCACTCTCGTTTCATTTTATTTATATCCCTCAAACAGAAAATGAGTTATGACGACCCCAACAATCTATAATTTCACATTAAAATTTTAACCACCCCAACAGAAAAAAAATCTTTGGCGTTCCATGCCATTGCCAATGATTCAAGACAGATGATTTAAAAAAAAGCAATCTGAGTTATATGTATTTAAAAAAATGAAATCTATTGCAATTCCTATTTTTTAAAGGTTTCTCTGCCATCATCTCAGATATCATCATGGAGTGCAGAAAATGACATACAAAGAAACACATTAGAGGAAATAAACAGTGCACTGAACATTATTGGTGGGGGGAAAATCAGTCCAATTACATACCAAATAAGGAAGGATGTTAACGAACTCAAACCAAGAACAGTGCGCAGCCTGAAGAGAAAAGCATCTGCTACGGTTCATGAAGCTCTTGACTGTCTTGCACCATTTCAAGCAAAAAAAGTTTGGCAACTCATATATATGGACATGGTAAATATACTGCCCTTGAAACAAACTATTTTTGAGATTAATGTAATATATTTTATACTTGGCCTATGTAAAAAGTATTTGCAATTTGAGTAAACAGTCACAAGTCATAGAATATAGAATCTAACCCCCTAACATTATTTGTCAATGATGAAATAAATTAGTCTTAGCAAACAATTTTGATTTAAATGTCTTCCCAAAGGTCATTATAAAACATCTGCTCTGAAACCATTTGAAACTTCTGGCAATTATTTGCTATCACATGTGTTTGACCCATTTATATACACATTTTGATTTGACAACTGTTTGAGGAGTTATAGAATTTTCACATTTCTACTGGGTATTTCAAAATGCTGCATGCTTGGCAGAGAAGCAGCAAATACCAATTTCAAGTATTTGGTTTTACCAGGCTGAGAGTCGAACTCACAACCTACCGCACTCAAGCCGATTACGCTAACCATTACATCACTGAGGCAGATACCCTTATTTGAGATTATAATTTAAAAATATAACTTAAATGTTAATTTTTGAAATGTTATTTCAGTGTTCAACACCATCACCTAAAGTAGATGAGCTGGTTGTTCAACTCTTCAAAGAATCAACTGACAAGTGTACCAAAAAGCAGTTTCTGTCAATGATCTCATTAAATTACACAAAGCAGCAGCTGAGAGACATATTTCCTGGCATTAGCATATATGAGATTGACCAAGCCAGAATACATGCAAAGACTTGTGGAAAAGGTATTACACTCTTCATAATCAGTTCTGTATGTATCTCTTAGGATATTACACCCACTCTTTGAAATACCAAAGTTACAAAAATGACAAATTGAGGATTTGTTTGTAAATACTGAAACCATTTATTTATAATATTTTAAAAGTACATGTATCAATGTCATTTGCAGTGATTATGAAAGGACACTGTCAGTCTTTGCATCAAAAAAATGTAAGTGGTACTTTTCTCTTGGCCAGACACAATCAAAGCTTGTATTTTAAAGAGTCCTGTTTGCTTGATTTCAGATTTATTTTTACATTCATAGCTTTTCATTAGCATCCTTAGATTTGGTTAATTTTGTTCTTAAAAGCAAGTTCTACTGAGTAATTGATTATACATACATGGCTCTTGAACTTACTTTTTACTAAAATGTATATTTGTTGTATCATTTGTGAGCATAACATCTATTTGATATATTTCAGGTGTTCCACCTCCAATTAAAGAAAAATGTGTTCGCCAAAAAATGAATAAAGATAAGCTTGATCATGCACTAGATTTCTTCCTGAATCCTTCATTTCATCAGGTAAATATATTTTCATTATGTTGCCTGTGAGCATGTGGAAAGATCACCTTCTGTCGTCTTGCATCTGCTTCGTAGTACATGTATGTGTGGTCTTCACAAAATTTTCTCAACTAGGTCATGTAGGTGTCAGAAGCTTTATCTTATGTGCTATACTGTGAGAAGTGATTTTTTTGCGGCTGCTCATCGAACTCCTGCTTAAACTTGCTGTTTCTTAAGGACATACTTCTTCCATGGAAGCCCATCTAATCAATTTGTAAAATTTTATTTATTTTACTAACTAACTTTGAAACCATTTGTTTTTTTTGAATGGTCATGATCTGCTAAACTTCAAAATTTTAAAATGATAATATTGATAAGATGAATACCTGAAATAATTTGCATAATCAGTATTTCAGAATGTGATAGATTATGAAACATGTGTCCTAAGTATTTGTCTGTAATGTATTTATTTTTCAGGTAACTTCAGTTGGCACTAAGCAGATGCATTTACGAAATGGAGAAGTCATCACCATCCCACAGGTTGTAAGGACAGCATGTCACTCAACACTAGTGACAATTTACCAATCATTCTGCCAAGAAACAGATTTCTCACCTTTGTCCAGAGCCACTCTTTTCAAAATTTTGGCTGCATGTCCTGCATCAAAAAGAACTAATCTAAAAGGACTGGATAATGTTGCAGCAGATGGTGCTTTGGGATTTGAGACTCTATTATCAACTCTGTCAAGCATTGAAAGATATGTGTCAGATAATGACAAGCTAATACAAGTTAAGGAATGCAGAGAAAACCTGTTAGCAGCAAAGCTTTACTTGAAAACAGATTTCAAGGCTCACATTAAGCAAAAGGATAGATGTGCTGATCACTGCATTAGTTTTGCCCTTTCTGATCCTATGGATCAGAAACATCAGCAGCTGTGCAGTGATCACATTCATGACACAAGCTGTGACCGGTGTGATTTATTTACCAACACTGTTCTGGAGGTCAAAAGCCAGATCCGTAATTTAGGAGGTATGATACACTGTTAGTAAAACAAATACTGAATTACAATGTCAAAAATATTATTTGTATGCCCCACCTATGATTGTAGAGGGGCATTAGGTTTACTGGTCTGTGGGTCTGTTCGTTTGTCTGTCTGTCCACTGTCAGGTTAAAGTTTTTAGTCAAGTTAGTTTTGATGAAGTTGAAGTCCAATTAAATTGAAACTCAGTGCACTTGTTCCCTATGATATGATCTTTCTAATTGTAATGCCAAATTATAGATTTGACACCAATTTCACGGTCCACTAGACATAGATAATGAGAGACCTGTGTCGGGTTAAAGTTTTTGGTCAAGGTAGTTTTTGATTAAGTTTTAGTCCAAACAACTTTAAACTTAGTACACATGTTCACTATGATATGATCTTTCTAATTGTAATGCCAAATTATAGTTTCGACACCAATTTGACAGTTTTGGAGTGTTTGTTTGTCATCAGTAATTAATCTGTAACTCAGTGCATCAACAACAGTGTCAGTTTATATAGATTTTAATAAAATTATTGTAATAAGAAAGTAAACTAGACTGAAATGTTTTTTAACTATTGCAGATGAACTTCCACCAGATTTACTATCTGACATATATGGTGACATTGAATCAGCCTGTGAAAGAATAACAGATTGGAAAAGACACATTGTAAGAACCATCAACCAAGACAAAGGCCGCAGTGATCTTTTGAAGAGCCTTTCACCAGAACAAGCAGTCATTGTCATGGACTGGGCCATGAAATTCTTACCCATGTCTTTTAGGGAAAAACAAAGTGACTGGTTTGGACAGAAAGGTGTCAACTGGCATGTCTCTGTTTGTATTTATAAGTCAGAGAATGAAGAGTTGAAGGTTTGTATTATTATTTTTTTTTATAAAAAAAAGTGTTTTGGGGTATATCTACCAACCCACTCCCCCACCAGCACCCTACACAAAAGAAAAACTTTTTTTTTTTTTAAATAAATGAAATAAAAGTAAATAAAAACTACTGTGGTCAGAGCTCACACAATTATACCCCTGATCCTTGCAAATTTCATGTTTTGGTATTGGGAACTCCAAAAATCAATTTGATCAAGTACAAAATAGGAGGTGCACACTGGCATAATATGATTGAGATTCTCAAAAAGTTTCATTACAAAGAAGGGGTAATGCAAATTGTACACAATTTGGTTTAAGATATGTATCTATAAAATAGGTCAAACACTGTACTCAATGCTTCTGTCAAAAGATATCTGGATGCAAAAGATAAAAAAAATCATAGGTCAATGAGATATTTACCAAAGATATATGGCAGGAAAAACGTTATTTCTCGATTTTTTTACCAGTTTCATTTCTAAATAACTATTGAAAAGATTTTGTAAGGTTATAAAAATGGCTTATAACTGAACAAGTAAAAGATTTATGATAAATTAGGGGTAAGCATTCAAAAATATTTATGACAGTCAAATGGATAAAACCTGAGGATTCCTAAAGTCTGACAAAAATTACAAAACATGACTAGCAAACATCTTTTAAAAATGTCTTTTCTATTTCAGCACAGAACTTTTGCACATTGTGTAGAAGCAACCAAACAGGACTGGTATACTGTGTCTGCACTTTTGGAGCATACTTTGCAGACCATCAAACGCCAGTTGCCAAATATCAAAACTGTCTTCTTACGCAGTGACAATGCTGGCTGTTACCATTGTGGTAACCTTTGGTTCTCCATTCCTTTTATTAGTGAAAGGACAGGTATGTTGTATGTAGGTTAAGAATTTACCATTGATAAGTATGTATCAAATGTTACCTGATTTTCTTACTTGATTTTCTTATCTAAAAATACTTTATTGCACACAAACAATTTATGGATGGATAGGGGTAGAACATGATAATAAAAACTAAATATTAAGGACTAGAGCATGATGATAAGATTGGAACATTGACCGTTACTTCGTACTGGTCTGACATACAGAGCTTGATTTTTATATGCATAAGGTAACCGTCTGATAGCAGATTGTTAAGAAACAATTGAAGTAATCTTTTGATGTATAGTTTTCTAAATAGTTTTTTTTTATGTAGGAGTTTATATAAAAAGATATGACTTCAGCGAAGCCCAAAGCGGAAAGTCATACTGTGATGCCAAAATTGCTCACATGCGAGGGAAAATCAGACTGCGTTTCAAATGGAAAAAATGTAGTTTGTGCTTCAGATATGAAGTCTGCAATAGATGACTATGGGGGAGTTTCTGGATGCCAAGCAGCTCATGTGGAAATCACAAATACTTTGGATGATCATAGAGCAACTGGTCTGATTAAAGGAATCTCCAAAATATCCAATATAGAGTTTCAGGAAAATATGCAAATAACTATGTGGAAAGCATATGGTATTGGCCAAGGGAGAAATATATCTGTTCAGGGACAAATGAATAGTCAAGATGAAAGGTTGGTACAATTTACTAAACATAATAATATTTTGCATGGTATATGTTGTTTCAGCTGCCTAGCAAATATGCCTATCCTGACATTGATTTGGATAATAGATTATTTGTCTATGTGTTTTATAGCATGAAAACAATGGGTCCCCATTTTAAGTGAATTAGTAATTCAAAAGAATGGATTTGGGTATTAAAATTCATGACACAAAATCAATTCATGGACCACTATCCACAATCTACCAAATGATGATAATGGTGTTGATGTAAGCAGTTACATGTCACAGTACAACCTTAAACTATTGACAAAAATCATTCTGTTTAGATAGTTTGACATTATATATATGTGAAGTTTCATATAATAACAACTGTTAAAACAAAAACCAATATGATAAATAGCAATTAATGACTTGAGACCATATTGGTCATGTTTCTGTTCACACAATCATGTTTTATTAAAATACATACATGTATAATCATGATTTATTTTTATAAAAAGATGAATTTGAATTTTATAAACTTTTTTCAGGTCATTGAAAGTGATAGCTGATTTTAAACCTCCAATGAAGGTGGAAGGATCCATAAAGCAGAGTTCTGCAGGTGATGGTTTCAGTTGTCAAGAAGGTTGTGTTCAGACCTTTACCTCATTTATGGATATGCATATGCATTGTCTGATTGGTGATCACAACTATGATCTACAACAAATGTCAACTTATGACAAGATTAAGCTCAGATGGTATGATGCTTGTATAAACTTGTCTGAAATATTGAATTTTAATCGAACTGATGCTTCTCAACCAAATATCTCACAAGATATAGCCAAAGAACAACAAGGTTGGGCCTTAAAAAAAGAAAGGAAGCATGTGAGATTTTCAGACAAAGTTAAATTATATCTAAAGTCAATATTTGAAGATGGTGAAAAGAGTGGGAACAAGATGAATGCTGGCACTGTAGCAAGAAATATGAGAGTTGCACTGGAGAATGGTACCAAAATGTTTTGCAACAGTGAATACTTAAATGCTAGTCAAATCACATCTTACTTTTCACGGTTAACTGCAGAGAAAAAAATGCCATCAAAGTCTTCAGAGGATATTGACAGTGCGGTAGCTCTTATCGAGAGGTTTGAAGCCATAGAAGAAATAACAGCTTTAATCTAACAATGATTTTTTTAATAGTACTGTGTAATTTGTGTTAGTTGTGTCATTTATACTGAACACACTTCTTTTTTTAGGTTAACCATTGTTTTTAACACATTGATTTTATAAGAACATAATTATAAAATGATATAGCTAAATTCATTTTTGAATACAATACGTTGACAACAAATTTTGTCATTGTAAACCATATATTTATTTATACTGCAAGCCTTTTATTTGAGCAGTCAAAATGCATTGGCAGTATATTTTTGTGTGATATACTGTCACTGAAGGTATATCACCTTCTTTGTGACGCTGACAATGTGTTTCCATAGAGTTTTATTGATGAAGTCATTAAGTAATACAGGTTCACGGAATCTTGACGTCATCCGCTTCAAATTCAAAATATTGGTTTTTACCCAAAATATTTCTTTTGTAAGAAATTTAAGAGTTGCAGTATATAGAGAATAACCATACATTGTCTTACGATATAAATTGTATTTTTACTCAGCTCGAAACAGGATAGAAATGCTCAGGAAAGCCTTGATTTCTTCCTGTTTCTAATCCTTGTACCAATAAATTTTATATTTTTAGACACGGTATGGTTATTCTATATATATATATATATATATATATATATAACTATATATATAGGGTTAGTAATATTATTCTCATTTACAATCCTTTATTATGCACATGCAGAAAAACCGGAAAACTAATATTAAATTAATTTAGACATATAAGGATAAAATGTGCAAAATTACAGTAAAGATAGTGACAACAAGTGTGGTCAGAGCTAGTGATTACTTTTTACAGTCTATACAATGTCCTTGTAAATTCAGTTCTTGTTTATAGAGAATTAAAGTTATTGTGACTGCATGTATGTATAAGTAAATAAAGTACTGAAAATATTTTTGTCATTGATATTTTTATGTACAGATGGCAAAATTTGCAAAGTTAAAACTGAAATTTGTTTTGGCTCCAAGTAAATAAAAAAAAAATGACTTCAAATAGATTTAACTATACATATAATTAGTATGCATTTTTCTAGGCTTTGTAGAAAGTTACTACTGCCCATGATTTGATTCTAACTTTAAGAGACTACAAG
The DNA here is from genome assembly GCF_036588685.1 of Mytilus trossulus. Taxonomy (NCBI): domain Eukaryota; kingdom Metazoa; phylum Mollusca; class Bivalvia; order Mytilida; family Mytilidae; genus Mytilus; species Mytilus trossulus. Next base: position 74,409,591 of record NC_086379.1, read on the forward strand.
TATATTATGAAAGAATATCAAAATCTAAACAAATCAAAATTATTGGCAAAATAACCCCCCTTTTTTTAAAGAGAATTCTTGCTAATATTGCCTTATAAATGAAAAGTCAATGTCTTTGTCATATAACTATTGAGTTTTCAGTCTGGACACTTTTTATATTCTATTTAAAAAAAAATGAATGGAAGAATAGGGGTTTCAGAAAGGAAAAGTTAAACACAAAAAATTAAAATGTTGATAAATTGTGGAAATTGTTCCAAATAAATAGGGGTCATCTGATATTGCAAACAATAAGTTAATACAATGCAGATGAAAAACAGATTGTCAAAAGACTTGATAAGTAAAATCATGTGCCAAAAAATATTAAAATTGTTGTTTTTTGGGCTAGAAAAATGATGAAAAAAAATCCCATTTTTTTGTTATGTTGCTATGGAAAATTTGGTTACTATGGTGACTGAGGAAATTTTAAATAGTTCATTTACTCTTTAAACATTACATAGTGAATATGGAAATGTGAATTGATAAGATATTAAGACATATTTTAAATTTAAGTATGTAATAAATGTATGTTTTGTATGGTTCTGTTTCCAATAACTTGAAAAATGGACCATTTTATTGTTGCCTAGCAACGGCAACCCTGTATGTTTCCGACTCATTTGAATTTTGTTTTATGAAGTCAAAGTACCAATAGTTGTTGACATATGCATGATATTAAATGATCTTTCAGATAACTTGAGAAAAACACCAATGAATATGTTGTAAAATTTCAAAATTGTCAATAAATTCTAAGAATCAAAACTATGTAATGCTTGGCTAGCAGTCAAATTTTTTTTTGAGAATATCTGTCTATGATATATGCCTAATTTGTTATGCTTATATGTATCTTTCATGTAATAAATTACATTTTTACCTAAAGCATGAATTTTTTTTTCTAATCTAACTTAAAAATTAGTGATTTTTCTGATTTTGCCCAAAATTTCAAACCAAGTTGCTATGGAAACTAAATGGCTTCATTTTGCCTAGCAACGAAAGACTGACGAAAGTTTTATTTTGAATGCTAACTTAGACCATCAATATGAAGTGTTATGCAAATTTTTATCAAAATCTGAGATCATCAGTATGCCACTGTTTGCATGATTCTTAGGCAGACAGCTACTTAAGTATGCAAAAACAGCGTTAAAAATACACAATTCCAATACTTGAAATTCAGCTGATTGGTTGATCTGTCGTGATCCCAAAGATTCACAAAGATACATATAAATACATTTCCTCCGCTGAAATGTAACTCCTCAGTGAAGCTATTGTAAAGGTAATATATTAATGTTGACGTAATCTTCAATATCAAATGACGCTGAAACTGTATACCAAGAGAAGAGAAGACAATGAAATGGTTAAAAAAACATGAATGAGACTTCGTAGACTTGAACCATTGTGCACCCCTTATTGGATCTGCTTATCCTTCCGGAGCACCTGAGATCACCCCCAGTTTTTGGTGGGGTTCGTGTGTCTCAATCTTTATTTTTCTATGTTGTGTTAAGTGTTGTTTGTCTGTTTGTCTGTGTCTGCTTCTTTTTTAACCATGGCTTTGTCATTTTTTTGTTTTTGTTTAATTAATTATGAGATTCAACGTCCCTTTGGTATCTTTTGCCACTCTTTTTCTTATTTCGTTTTAGTTCAATATAATTTTTGGGATTTCTATTTAAAAAACATGGACTTTGCCATTGCCTAAAAATGAGGGTACCAATGTTGTATCCGCAACTTCTCCTGATCCACTTAATATTATTTGATAAAACTTTCTCAGATTCTTCATGATGTAATGCTATTGAGCACCTCCTATTTTGTTTTTGCTCAAAATAATTTTTGGGTTTTCCCCTGCAAAACCATAGACTTTTCAATTGTCCAAAAAACAATCAATACCCAGGGATTCTTACATAAGGTGTAATTAAGAGTAAAATTCAAATCGGAAAGTCCCTAATCAAATAGCAAAATAATAAGCTAAAACACATTAAATGAATGGATACCACCTGTCATATTCCTGAATTGGTACAGGCATTTTCTTATGTAGAAAATGGTGTGAACTAAACCTGGTTTTATAGCTTGCTTAACCTCCCACTTGTATGACAGTCGCATGAAATTACATTATATTGATAACGATGTGTGATCAAAACAAACAGAGATAAAAGAAAAAAATGTCCAAAATAGGGGTACAGCAGTCATTATTGTGTTATAATCTTAATAACTATAAAAACAAACAACTATGTCATCAAAGAAGCGGGAAAAGACATACAGACACAGCACACCAGCAAAAAAGACAAGCATACAAATTTCACTAAAGCACAACAACACTATATGACGGGATGTATAAGTACCGAGCCACGTCAAATGGCCATTATCAAAAATTAACTAAACAGTGAAGGTAACAATACACAGTTAGAAGATTAGTTTCGCATTTTGGCCATGTGTAAGCATAAAAGATTTTGTACAATAAAATTGAATTTAGATAGTTGAAGAATAATATAGCCTTCCAATATAAAAAAGAATATATGGTGTAATTGCCAATGAGACAACTCTTCACAAGAGACCAAATGACACAGAAATTAACAACTATTTGTCACCGTACGGCCTTCAACAATGAGCAAATCCCATACATCATAGTCAGCTATAAACGGTCCTGGAATGACAAATGTAAAAAATTCAAACGAGAAAACTAACGACCTACAAATAAATGTACAAGAAACATATATGTAACACAGCAACCAACGACAACCACTGAATTACAGGCTCCTGACTTAATATTACTACGCAAATAGCACTTTTTCAGAGGTGACCTGTGGGCACCTTTCAGCGTAACTATTATACACGTGTATAACTATTGGAAATCTGTGGACGATGCTCTTTCCATAAATATACTTAACGATTGAATGCTTCTATTTGTAAATGCATTGGATTGTAAAATGCGTATATTTTGTATGAAGCACGCTTCCTTCTATAAAAATGTGCGCACGGTCAACGCTTTTACAACTCTATAGAACTACTAAAAAAAGCATTCAATACTTCTTATTACATTTTTTTTGCTCGGATCATGAAAGTACAATTTCTATCAGGTTCTTTCTTTTATTTATCTGTGCACTTTATTGTGGAAGCAAATAGCCTACATATACATTCATGTGGAAGGTCATGACATCATGAAATGTTACATTTCATTTTGAAATGAAGGTTAATTTCAGAATAATTATAAAAAAGAAGATTTTGGTGTAATTTCCAATGAGATAACTCTTCACAAGAGACCAAATGACACAGAAATTAACAACTATAGGTCACCGTACGGCCTTCAACCATGAGCAAGCCCATACCGCATAGCCTGTCAGCTATAAAAACACGAGATTGATGTTTGCTGATCAAATTAACGTATTATAATGAAATACTAGAACACACCCGCGACTTCGCGGGCATTCTATCACATGAATAATTTTAGCGCATATCTGTGTATTATGAACATTCCTATTACTATAAATATAAAGTGTATTTGCTTTTTACTTTCAATTCTCAGTTTACTAATCGATCTACGGCGGTCATTGATACATTTCACAGACCCTGTCTATTTAATTAACTCTGTGACCGCCGTGGAAATGATATCAGATAGAAAATACACTTTATTCGTAGTATATACATGTATGTTCAAAGAATACTCCCTGGAGGTAACCGTAGCCAGTGCCTATTCCATAACGGTCAACCATCTCGTGATGGCGTCCGTAAAACTTACGAAGAGATGACCTCAACTTCACCACTTGGAACCCTTGATTTAATAGTTTCCTTGTTAGCAGCAACCCTCTATCAAGAAAATCATGATAGGAAACACCAGCCCTGGACTAGCGTATCAACTGGGAGATATATACTCCGTACGCAGGTGCTGCTGGAATGTTGCTACATAGAAATGGAAAGTTCACAATTGGAAAGCTGAAATCATCTCTTTTATCGTAAAGTTTTGTTTTCAACCGACCCTCATTGTTAATTTCTAGATGTAAGTCAAGATATGAGGCAGACTTTACTGTATCTGTTGTATCCTTTATCTCAAGTTCAATGGGATAGATGCGTCCAACATAGTCACCAAATTTTGAATTATTTAGTGAGAGAACATCATCTATATAGCGGAAAGTAAAGTTGAAGGATACAGCTAACTTCTTTTCTTTCTTCTTAATGTGCGGCTGCATGACTATAAGGCGATGTGTGACATCTTTAAATGACCTTTGTGTAACCTTAACCTTCTACATCATGGTCAAATAATAACCTCTTAATAAAGTAATATATAGAGACGTTATGTTTTAGTCATCTAAATAAGTGTTCTCTAGTTGTAGTAAATATTTATCACTTCCTGAAAGTTGACGTTTACGGATTAATAACTCCTACAAGGGTTATCATAGAACCGGGCCCAAATAAAGATTGTAAAGCTTAAAAAGAAAGGTCTCCTCAATTTTCCTTTATATGCAATTGTTTGAGATTTTTGCAAATAACTCGAGTTTCCCACCTATTTTGGGGAAAATAAGGATCTCAGAATTTACTGTTTGTCACTTGCTTAACCACAATATTCAATATTTTCTCAGAATCTTTTATAAAGAAAATACCATACCCCTGTCCCCCCCTTAAAGTAAGATGGTCGGTCTTTTAATACATTGTTACTTGGATGGTGAATTGTCTCAATGGCACTCATACCACATCTTCTTTTTATGAAAAAAGGTCAAGGATTAATGACACATGTCAGACTGATGTGAACTAGTGGAGCATCTGTATACCAAATATTAAAGACCATGCCTCATACTTCACGAGATATGGACCTTAGCAATAAAATTAGATGCAACAGTTATACCACCATCGTCAGTAAAACAGTCCTATGTATTGTAGGCGAGACATAAACCATTGTACTATCAACTGAATGGGGACTTTAGTTTAATTCAGTATTAATACCCTGTCAAGTGAAAGAAATACATACATATTAAATAAAATTACACAAATAATATCTTTATTATCGTGGTCTCAAAACAATAAAATAAATGACAATTTCTCCTTGCACTAAGGGGAGTTTTTCTTTTAAAAACTCAAAAAAGTCAAAGCATTAACAGAGAACAATATAAAATATTGCAAAAATGTCTTTCAATACATGAATAAACTTCTAATTTAAAAAAGAAACCAGAAATGATCCCCTAAACATTTTAAAACATTTTTTCATTCAGAGACTGCTTGAGGAGCAATAACATTAACTTACAAATAGAAACTTGACATGAATATTGGTAGATATCAAAACCTAGTGTACAATTGTTTTAGATTTTAATTTTATATATACCAACTGTCAATCTAATTGTCTTATGCTCATCAGGAACAAAACATTCATTAAACCAAAATGTGTGGTTGTTATGATACACAGCTTTAAATTAATTTTTGATAACTGTTCAGACATTTTATTGGGTCTTACAAGTTCAAACTAATATTTGAAACATAACCATGTGTGAAATATAGATAAGGATGGTTTAATATTGGTAAATAACATTATGCTATCTAATAATTATGCAAAATATAATGTATTAGTTTAAAAAGTTATGTGAAAAAAGTCCAAAATCGAAGAGGTACATATATAATGAATCTGATGAAAAATGAAATTTAGATGAAAGTGACATGTCAAAATAAACGGTCAGTGAATATGTTGTGCAAATGAATTAGTTAAATATCATTAATATTCTTAAAACAACTAATAACAAGAGGCTCTCAAGAGCCTGTATCGCTCACCTGTAAATTTTGGCTTAAATCTTTCATCAATGATTATTTTTGAATTTCAATATATATCAATGAGTGCTTAAAATTGCCACATAACAGTTTGTATCTTTCATATTTTCTTCAATTTTAAGCAAAAAACTGCATTTGACCCCTATGTTTTATTTTTAGCCATAGCGGCCATGTTTGTAGAAAGATCAAAATTTCGGATATAATTTATAAACTAGATACTCTAAGGAACATTCATTTAAAGTTTGGAAGCATTTGGCCCAGTAGTTTCAGAGAAGATGATTTTAAAATGTTCACAAATAAGATGAACAAATTGTGTAAAATTGTCTTTAAAGGGCAACAACTCCTTAAGGGGTCAATTGACAATTTTGGTCAAATTACTTTTTTGTAGATTTTACTTTGCTGAACATTTTTGCTGTTACAGTTACAGAAAACGAATCCTATATTATGTAGGGTTATTGTATGAATATTGGGGAATTGTCCGGAGTAGAATTTAATATTATTGCACGAGCTTGTGAGTGTACAAGGGACAATATTCCCCAATAATCATGCAATAACCCTCATATTTTTTAGCAATATAATATTTGAAAGTGAAAATTGGTTTAAACTAAGATTCTGTCGTTGATGAAGTCATTTTTGAAGATTTATTGCACTAGTGCAATATTGGAATTTATTGCACGCTAACTTTTGGTTATTTTCTGTGGGAAATATTATATTGCTATGCAATAAAAAAGATATACGTACGCCAATTTAGTTGATTATATTAGGAATCACTGAAAACTGAAGCATGACTGGAGTGGGTCCCTCCATGGGCGGATCTAGTTATTTTTAAAAGGGGGTTCACAACCCAGAGTAAAATGGGGGGGGGGGGGGGGAGGAGGTTCCAAAAATAATGTCTTAATACAAATGCATTGATCGTACACAAAACGGGGTTCCAACCCCTGGAACCCTAACCCATTCCGCCACTTCCCATTTAGGTTAGTCAGTGGGCCCCCTCTTATAAAAAGTTCGGGATCCGCCACTTCCTCTCTTAGGTCAGTCAGTGGGCCCCATCTTATAAAAAGTTCGGGATCCGCCACTGCTCTGACTTTTACCTTATATTTTAAGCATTAATTTGGTGTTATTTGGGTCTCAAATCGTAAGAAAAGAAATCTACAGTCTCGACTCTGCTTAAATTTTGTTTCTGACCTTATATAAGCTATTTGAAGATTTCTAAGAAATGAAAAGTGGGTGTTATGGGGCAAAATATTTTACCCTGTATCTAAGGAAAAAAAGGAGTCCGAACATTTGACCAAATCACAAAAACCTCACCTAAGTACATCCTTAAGGTATACAGATTTTTTTCTGAGACAAGTGCCGGTATGTGTACATTGTATGGCATGGGAACAGTTTAACAGTCAATATATATATTCCTGGTATGGCGGACCAAAACAGCTTATTTTCAATACGAAGTTAACAATACGTCATGTCAGTATTTATAGTAAAAAAAATATGGAAAATAAGGGTTGTTATTGGCTTTGAACTAGCTGTCAGTAACTGCGAGTACTCTCAGATCGGTACTAATAGTCTTTTTGTTGTTGGGATGTATAAGTGCTGAGCCACTCTGTTTTTGTTAGATGTATTTCTATCCTTCTGATGTCTTAAGCCTTTTTCAACTGATTTTTATAGTTCGTTCCTATATGTTGTACTGTTACACCACTGTCCAAGGTTAGGGGGAGGGTTGGGATCCCGCTAACATGTTTAACCCCGCCACATAATGTATGTATGTGCCTGTCCTAAGTCAGGAGCCTGTAATTCAGTGGTTGTCGTTTGTTGTTGTGTTACATATTTATGTTTTGTTCATTGTGTTACATTTGTCATTTAGGGCCTTTTATAGCTGACTATGCGGTATTGGTTTTGTACCGTACGCGTACGGTGACCTATAATTGGTAATTTCTGTGTCATGTTCTTTCGTTCTTATGTTGTACTGTTTCACCACTGTCCCAGGTTAGGGGGAGGGTTGGGATCCCGCTAACATGTTTAACCCCGCCACATTATGTATGTATGTGCCTGTCCCAAGTCAGGAGCCTGTAATTCAGTGGTTGTCGTTTGTTGCTGTGTTACATGTATTTGTTTTTCGTTCATTTATTTGTACATTAATTTGGCCGTTAGTTTTCTCGTTTGAATTGTTTTACATTTGTTATTTCGGGGCCTTTTATAGCTGACTATGCGGTATGGGCTTTGCTCATTGTTGAAGGCCGTACGGTTACCTATAGTTGTTAATTTCTGTGTCATTTGGTCTCTTGTTTAGAGTTGTCTCATTGGCAATTACACCAAATCTTCTTTTTTATATATATCATAGAGGGAAATTTTTGTTTACTTAATCTGAGAATGGAAATTGGGAATGTGTCAAAGAGACAACAACCTGACTAAAGAACAGAAAACAGCCGAAACACTGATAAAATTTGTCGTCTTTGTACTGTGTATTGCACATACAAAAACATTGCGGTATGGGCTTTGATCATTGTTAAAGGTCGTACGGTGACCTATTATAGTTGTTAATTTCTGTGTCATTTGGTCTCTTGTGAAGAGTTGTCTCATTGGCAATTACACCACATCTTCTTTTTTATATTAACCGAACAATAATTAATCTGCCCCGTCATTTTTTTAGTACTGCACGAGATTTTTTTTCTCACTGAAAACTTCAAAGTAACAATAGTCACAAGAACAGTCATTGGAACTTTATATAGGGGGGAGGGGGTCTATATAGTTCAAATGAATTTTTGGTGTCTCAGAGTTAAAACATCAAAGGATCTTATTTTGCCGCAACTGTGAATTAAAAAAATTAGAACTCGACTGGCTCTCTTCAACGTAAATTTCGTGACACCCTATGTTAATTTATAGTCAAACCTGATTATTTTTTAAAGCGACCATTATACTTTCACAGCTGGGGAAAAAGGGTTGGGTTTTTTATGCACCAAAAACTTAATTCCCCTAACGTGTGTATACTACGGCAGACACATGTAAAAGCCTTTTTATAGAAGTTTTTTTACAACAATAACTTAAAGATTGATTGATTGATTGATTGTTGTTTGTTTAACGCCACATGAGCACAACCAGGCTATATCGCGGCGAGATTTCATTTAATAAATTGTTTCTTATCTTACCTCCATTTGCTTGAAATAAAATGCCCAAATGTGATGGCGACCTGGTCCTTCCAAAATCAAAATGAAAATGAACAGGTTAAAATCGTGCCATATTTATCTCGATTTAGCTGAAAACTTTCCCGTTGCTCGCCTTAATTTAAAACAATTTGTTGCTTTATAAAACAATATATCGAAGAAAAAAAGGCAATTTATTATTATTGCATGATATTTTTATTGACTTATGAATTAATCTTAAAATGTTTTCTCGTTTTGATAATTTGTCGCGTTATTTAAAACGATTTATTTTTATGGCGATAAAAAACAAATCGGCTAAATGCCTTGTTAGGCATTTTGTCGAAAAAAATAAATCGCAGTAATAAGAAAAAAAAGGCAATTTATTATTATTGCATGATATTTTTATTGACTTATTAATTAATCGTAAATTTTTTTCTCGTTTTGAAAATATGTCGCGTTATTTAAGACGATTTATTTTTCAGGCGATAAAAAACAAAGCGCCTAAATGCCTTGTTAGGCATTTTGTCGAAAAAAATAAATCGCAGTAATGAGAAATAAAGCATTTTCTCGCTAAAAGTTATATCGCCATCTTGGATTATAAGTATTAAAACGAGGGTAATATACGCTTCCGTAAAATATGCCAGCCAAGACAATATTGCACTCTAAATATGCCAAGGCAATAATGCACTCTTATATGCCAAGACAATATTGCATTCTAAATATGCCAAGACAATATTGCACTCTAAATATGCTCAGATAATATTGCGTTCTAAATATGCCAAGACAATATTGCATCCTAAATATGCCAAGACAATATTGCACTCTAAAAGTGCTACGACAATTTTGCACTCTGAATGTGCCAAGACAATATTGCACTCTGAATATGCCAAGACCATATTGCATTCTAAATATGCGAAGACAATATTGCATTCTTAATATGCCAAGACAATATTGCACTCTTAATATGTCAATACAATATTGCACTCTAAATGTGCCAATACAATATCGCACTGTAAATATGCCAAGACAATATTTCACTCTAAATATACCAAGACAATATTGCAGCGTTAATATGACAAGACAATATTGCATCCTAAAACATGCCAAGACAATATTGCACTCTAAATGTGCTACGACAATTTTGCACTCTGAATGTACCAAGTCAATAATGCTCTCTGAATATGCCAAGACAATATTGTACTCGGAATATACCAAGACAATATTGCACTGTAAATATGCCAAGACAATAAAGCATTCTTATATGCCAAGACAATATTGCATCCTTAATATGCCACGACAATAATGCATTCTAAATATTCCAAGACAATATTGCACTCTAAATATGCCAACACAATAAAGCATTCTTATATGCCAAGACAATATTGCATCCTTAATATGCCACGACAATAATGCATTCTAAATATTCCAAGACAATATTGCACTCTAAATATGCCAACACAATATTGCATTCTTAATATGCCAAGACAATATTGCACTCTAAATGTGCTACGACAATATTGCAGCCTTAATATGCCAAGACAATATTGCACTCTTTGTGCAAAGACAATTTTGCATTCTGAATGTGCCAAGACAATAATGCTCTCTGAAAATGCCAAGACAATATTGCACTCGGAATATACCTAGACAATATTGCACTGTAAATAAACCAAGAAAAAATTGCACTCTAAATATGCCAACACAATATTGCATTCTAAATATGCCAAGACAATATTGCACTCTAAATGTGCTACGACAATATTGCAGCCTTAATATGCCAAAACAATATTGCACTCTTTGTGCAAAGACAATTTTGCATTCTGAATGTGCCAAGACAATAATGCTCTCTGAAAATGCCAAGACAATATTGCACTCGGAATATACCAAGACAATATTGCACTGTAATTAAACCAAGAAAAAATTGCACTCTTAATATGCCAAGACAATATTGCACTCTAAATATGCCAAGACAATATTGCATCCTAAATATGCCAAGACAATATTGCACTCTAAAAGTGCTACGACAATTTTGCACTCTGAATGTGCCAAGACAATATTGCACTCTGAATATGCCAAGACCATATTGCATTCTAAATATGCGAAGACAATATTGCATTCTTAATATGCCAAGACAATATTGCACTCTTAATATGTCAATACAATATTGCACTCTAAATGTGCCAATACAATATCGCACTGTAAATATGCCAAGACAATATTTCACTCTAAATATACCAAGACAATATTGCAGCGTTAATATGACAAGACAATATTGCATCCTAAAACATGCCAAGACAATATTGCACTCTAAATGTGCTACGACAATTTTACACTCTGAATGTGCCAAGTCAATAATGCTCTCTGAATATGCCAAGACAATATTGTACTCGGAATATACCAAGACAATATTGCACTGTAAATATGCCAAGACAATATTTCACTCTAAATATGCCAAGACAATAAAGCATTCTTATATGCCAAGACATTATTGCAGCCTTAATATGCCACGACAATAATGCATTCTAAATATTCCAGGACAAAATTGCACTCTAAATATGCCAACAAAATATTGCATTCTTAATATGCCAAGACAATATTGCACTCTAAATGTGCTACGACAATATTGCAGCCTTAATATGCCAAGACAATATTGCACTCTTTGTGCAAAGACAATTTTGCATTCTGAATGTGCCAAGACAATAATGCTCTCTGAAAATGCCAAGACAATATTGCACTCGGAATATACCTAGACAATATTGCACTGTTAATAAACCAAGAAAAAATTGCACTCTAAATATGCCAACACAATATTGCATTCTAAATATGCCAAGACAATATTGCACTCTAAATGTGCTACGACAATATTGCAGCCTTAATATGCCAAGACAATATTGCACTCTTTGTGCAAAGACAATTTTGCATTCTGAATGTGCCAAGACAATAATGCTCTCTGAAAATGCCAAGACAATATTGCACTCGGAATATACCAAGACAATATTGCACTGTAAATAAACCAAGAAAAAATTGAACTCTTAATATGCCAAGACAATATTGCACTCTAAATATGCCAAGACAATATTGCATCCTTAATATGCCAAGACAATATTGCACTCTAAAAGTGCTACGACAATTTTGCACTCTGAATGTGCCAAGACAATATTGCACTCTGAATATGCCAAGACCATATTGCATTCTAAATATGCGAAGACAATATTGCATTCCTAATATGCCAAGACAATATTGCACTCTTAATATGTCAATACAATATTGCACTCTAAATGTGCCAATACAATATCGCACTGTTAATATGCCAAGACAATATTGCACTCTAAATATACCAAGACAATATTGCAGCGTTAATATGACAAGACAATATTGCATCCTAAAACATGTCAAGACAATATTGCACTCTAAATGTGCTACGACAATTTTGCACTCTGAATGTGCCAAGTCAATAATGCTCTCTGAATATGCCACGACAATATTGTACTCGGAATATACCAAGACAATATTGCACTGTAAATATGCCAAGACAATATTGCACTCTAAATATGCCAAGACAATAAAGCATTCTTATATGCCAAGACAATATTGCAGCCTTAATATGCCACGACAATAATGCATTCTAAATATTCCAAGATAATATTGTACTCTAAATATGCCAACACATTATTGCATTCTTAATATGCCAAGACAATATTGCATTCTAAATATGCCAAGACAATATTGCATTCTGAATAAACAGACAATATTGCACTTTAAATATGCCAAGACAATATTGCACTCTAAATATGCCAAGACAATAAAGCACTCTTATATGCCAAGACAATATTGCAGCCTAAGTATGCCACGAAAATAATGCATTCTAAATATGCCAAGACAATATTGCACTCTAAATATGCCGAGACAATATTGCATTCTAAATATGCCAAGACAATATTGCACTCTAAATGTGCTACGACAATATTGCAGCCTTAATATGCCAAGACAATATTGCACTCTTTGTGCAAAGACAATTTTGCATTCTGAATGTGCCAAGACAATAATGCTCTCTGAAAATGCCAAGACAATATTACACTCGGAATATACCAAGACAATATTGCACTGTAAATAAACCAAGAAAAAATTGCACTCTTAATATGCCAAGACAATATTGCACTCTAAATATGCCAAGACAATATTGCAGCCTTATTATGACAATTCAATATTGCATTCTAAATATGCCAAGACAATATTTCACTCAAAATATGCCAAGACAATATTGCACTCTTATATCCAAGACAATATTGCATTCTAAATATGCCAGCCAAGACAATATTGCACTCTAAATATGCCAAGGCAATAATGCACTCTTATATGCCAAGACAATATTGCATTCTAAATATGCCAAGACAATATTGCACTCTAAATATGCTCAGACAATATTGCGTTCTAAATATGCCAAGACAATATTGCATCCAAAAATATGCCAAGACAATATTGCACTCTAAAAGTGCTACGACAATTTTGCACTCTGAATGTGCCAAGACAATATTGCACTCTGAATATGCCAAGACCATATTGCATTCTAAATATGCGAAGACAATATTGCATTCTTAATATGCCAAGACAATATTGCACTATTAATATGTCAATACAATATTGCACTCTAAATGTGCCAATACAATATCGCACTGTAAATATGCCAAGACAATATTGCACTCTAAATATACCAAGACAATATTGCAGCGTTAATATGACAAGACAATATTGCATCCTAAAACATGCCAAGACAATATTGCACTCTAAATGTGCTACGACAATTTTGCACTCTGAATGTGCCAAGTCAATAATGCTCTCTGAATATGCCAAGACAATATTGTACTCGGAATATACCAAGACAATATTGCACTGTAAATATGTCAATACAATATTGCACTCTAAATGTGCCAATACAATATCGCACTGTAAATATGCCAAGACAATAATGCACTTTAATTATACCAAGACAATATTGCAGCGTTAATATGACAAGACAATATTGCATCCTAAGAAATGACAAGACAATATTGCACTCTAAATGTGCTACGACAATTTTGCACTCTGAATGTGCCAAGTTAATAATGCTCTCTGAAAATGCCAAGACAATATTGTACTCGGAAAATACCAAGACAATATTGCACTGTAAATATGCCAAGACAATATTGCATTCTATATACACCAATACAATATTGCACTCTAAATATGCCAAGACAATATTACATTCTAAATATGCAAAGACAATATTGCATTCTAAATATTCAAAGACAATATTGCACTCTTATATGCCAAGACAATATTGCATTCTAAATATGCAAAGACAATATTGAACGCTAAATATGCCAAGACAATATTGCACTCTTATATGCCAAGACAATATTGTATTCTAAATATGCAAAAACAATATTAAACGCTAAATATGCCAAGACAATATTGCATTCTCAATATGCGAAGACAATATTGCATTCTTAATATGCCAAGACAATATTGAACTCTTAATATGTCAATACAATACTGCACTCTAGATGTGTCAATACAATATTGCACTCTCAATATGCCAAGACAATATTGCATTCCTAATATGCCAAGACAATATTGCAGCCTTAATATGCCAAGATGATATTGCACTCTAGATATGCGAAGACAATATTGCAGCCTTAATATGCCAAGACAATATTGCATTCTAAATATGCCAAGACAATAATGCACTCTCATATGCCAAGACAATATTGAGCTCTCAATATGCCAAGACAATATTGCATTCCTAATATGCCAAGACAATATTTCAGCCTTAATATGCCAAGATAATATTGTACTCTAAGTATGCCAAGACAATATTGCAGCCTTAATATGCCAAGACACTATTGCATTCTTAATATGCCAAGACAATAATGCCCCTCATATGCCAAGACAATATTGCAGCCTTAATATGCCAAGACAATATTGCATCCTAAATATGCCAAGACAATATTGCACTCTAAAAGTGCTACGACAATTTTGCACTCTGAATGTGCCAAGACAATATATCAATATACTTTTGATACGTCACGACAATATGACATTCTTAAAATGACATGACAATTCCACTCTATAAATATGCCAAGACAATAAGGCACTATGAATATGCCACTCTTAATTGATATGCCACGACGAATTTAGACCCTTCATATGCCACGACAATGGTGTACTCTTTATATTTCATGAATAATGTCTCACTCTTAGTATGTTACGAAAATATCGAACCCAATATGCCACGACAATATTGCACTCTAAATATTCTACGACAATATCGCACTCTTTCCAGAATAGATAATGGGGTCATCTAAATAGCTAAATGGTGAAAAGGAATAAAGTACACAGCATTTAAAAATGTAAAAAGATGATTTTTACACAGGTTATTTGTTTAGCGTCCCGTGACAAATATTTCATGCATATTCATGAAGAAAACAAATTTGAAAATATCAAAAAATTTACTTTAACGTATTCGGGTATGTGTGTAACAAACATCCCATAATTAAACACCCGAGACACGCCGAAAGCACGGATTATCGTCCCAGATACGACCGGGACGCGTCTCAAATACTTTCAAGAGACTTATTTTTCCTTCGTAGCGTGCATTCCGTATACGTTAGACAAGCGCCCACATACGTTACCTGAACGCCCAATAAACGCTTAAGATTGACAGGCAGAATGCACCCAAAACTACTAGCGTATTGGCAGCGTACATGATTTTTTACAACGCCCGGCGTACGTCGGAGCTACTACGCTAATGTGTGACGCCGGTATAACACAGGACGTGTTGCAGACGATTGCATTTTATACAGAAAAAATTGTCAAGGTGTCTTTGAGACGTGTCTTTAACGGCGTCTACAAGACGCGTCTTGGAAATTTGCCTCGAGACATCTCAAGAGTCTCAAGACAAGGAGGTCCATTTGCTATGCACCACTTACTTTTACAAGTGCAGCATAGGAGAAAACTTGGGGCATGGACTTCCACACGATAACACAATCATATACGCTTAAGGGATAAGTCATGAAAAAATCTAGAAGTACCAAATACCTTAACTAAGCTTCCTCCCCGGTTTGTTGAATTCAAGAGGCAGCTTTCAACTCTCTCTTTTTCAGTTACTGAATTCGGTCCCCCATTTTTAGTGCAAAGTAAGTACAATTATGAACTTGAGCTAACAGGAGGTGGGAATTTGCAAGGAAGTAAGATTTGTTAAGGCCAGTTTAACGCGGGGGGGGGGGGGGCGGGAATGGACGACTCCTTTTTCGTAATTATATCCTAATAGCATACTTATAACTTGACCTGCTTTGATTTATTTTGTCTTATGAAATATATTTCGATCTTAAGTTTTCTTGTGTCCGCCTAAGGTATTGCTTATTGGTCATGATTGGCATTTAAAAGTAAGATGTACATGTAGATGAAATATTTAGCAGCACTTGCTGTGAATTGGAAGATCTTAAAATTACACTAAAAGAATAGCAGGAATTACCCCAAAAAATAGTTTATGATCTATTATATCAGAGAAAAAAACATTAAAATATATATCAATTGAAAAATTTATTATGATTTTAATTTTTATGCTAATAATGTCAACGAATATTTACAGATAATGTATTTTACATGTGACTCTTTCTTTTAAAGGACAAATGTTTAAAAAAAAAAATGATTTACATTCCATGGCCGATAAAATTTGATATATTACCAATTCATGAGTATGCTGTTCTAAAAAGTTTCTTATACTATGTTCCTAATTTTGTCATTTTTTAGACCGATTTATATAAGTTTTTCTTGTTTCCAAATCCCTGTATTTATATTGTATATTTTATTTCGTGCACTTTTTGAAAATAAAATATTGTTTAAACCAAGGATTTGTATAGTCTAACTATACGAATCCTTGTTTAAACTAAATGTTGCTTTAATAATTAATTTACAATTGTGCTTTTAATCATTATTAAACAATGTGCAGGCGATTGGAAAAAATGGGTCAAAGGGAAATAACACTTACAGATTAGTTGAACTATTTTTAAAGTTATTTCCCCTTTGATTTACGAAACAATGCCTGTAAAATCTGTCCCGAAAGACAAGTGCGATGAGAGTGCGCCTGCGTACAACTGTTATTGTTAGAATTTTCAAAATGGCGCTGTACAGGCGATAGCTGCCGATTGTGTTTGTATATCATGCAGATTTGTTTTTAACAGGTGAATTGAAAATTGGAGTTTTTCATCACAATATTATGCATTCACGTAACATTTTACACAAAGAATTTGGCGCGACACGTTCTTAGATGGACGAATTAACGCAATCTTTCTCTTGTACGAGTTATCTTACCTCCTCAAAATGATCAATCTTTTTTTCGCCTTTTCTGAGAGAGATGCCCTTTGATTTATGTCTATGTTAGAGTTGTTTTTGGTGATATTAAACTGCTTTCTGTGAAAAACAAAGAATTTACGATTATATCGTTCCTCACACGCTACACCAGGATCAACCAAGATCATTCTGTATTGCGTATAAATTATGATTAATACTTTTCAAATCCAGATGACCTGACATGTTGTTTGTGCATACTTCATACATTAAAAAATCTTTGCTTTTACATTTACTTCAACTTCTATTTAGGTATTATGTCAAGATAAATGTGGACTAGTCTACAGCTGTTCATATTCAAGTTGGATATTACATAAACATGTAATGTTTATGTATAGTGTATTAGGAAACATCTTATATACTGCATATGTCTATTTGTTTGGTATTACTGACACTACATCTCAAAGGTTCACTTAAATTTTTGATGTCATAATACAAATTTCTGCAGCCGCAATGGAAAAGTATTTGTTGTATGGCGTCATTACACCTTATCGCTATTTGTCCGCCATTACTGGATATCACCCAGGTTCCTGTAAAAGTTTGACATCATAAAATAAAATATCTGCCCCCACAATTGAAAAGTGATTGTTGTATGCATCAGAAGTTCAATCTGCCAGGTCAGCCGGGATTAGGGATAGGGTGTACAGTTTAGTCGGGTCTGATTCTCTGGCCAAGAAGAACCGATTTCTAAATAATGATAAGGTGTATTGGTACATGTATTTATTCCCAAAACATATTAATTTTTGGTGATGTAACTAAACTTTCGATTTCAAGATATTTTTGCTGTTTACTTTTTGTTTAATTGTTAAATGATACTCTATTTTCAATTATTGGGTGTAATTTAAGATGATGACCCATAGAAAAGGTGAATATCTAAAGATGCCAACAAGAAAAGTTTATTTCACTAAGGGCTCAGCTCGAAGTATAATAATTTTGAAGTTTGACAATTTTGGACATTCATTGCTTCTAAGGGGCCACAATTGTCTTATTATACGGAACTAACAGTGGAAGGGCATTTTTAATCATTGTAAGCAGGGTTTCAGCTAGGATTTTGAGGGCTTTAGTCACTTGCGTGATAAAAATCAGCCTTAGTTTTTATGATAGCAAGGGGTCTATAATGTTTATCAAACTAGCTATACATATATGTCCAAGTCCTTCAAGGACTAGTTTAGGATCTTTGAAGACTTTAGGATTGCTAATGTAGGCAGATATTGGCAATATTAAATGAATTGACTAATGTGATGCTAAGATATGAAGATACGAACAGGGATCTGGTAATATGGTTCACAACTTCACTTCAGTTATTTTCAGGGCACACCCCTGATCAACAAAAGTTGGGTGCCTCTATATTTTAAACCACTGCACAAATGAACTTGTAACGACTTTTTCACTTCACAATCATTTATATCCTTGAACATACGTTTAAATATCTATTTGGAATCAATTTCTTTAATATTGGATAGAAGGATCTGCATCTATACTTAATGTGACGATTCTAATGACTGTAGACTGTAGATCACGTTTACTTTGTTTTTTAAACGAAATGAAATGAAAACAAGAAGTGACAATTGAATAATAATTTCAGAATAAAACCGGATTCATCTACGAACTTTTACGCATGCGCAATGCATAGAACAGGAAGCACCTGTTTGCAAGTGAAAATATTTACGTTTTGAATAAAGTTCATTCTTTTTAATCGAAGCTGTCGAAAGTTTTTGATGAATATTTATATAAAGTATGACGAAAATACGATAAAATGACGAAACTACGACAAGCAAACTGCAAATTATGATCGTAAGGGAAATATTGAAATTAAAATAAATTTGAAATGTTCGGGAAGATTATCAATTTTGTTTAAATAAATTACGGAATTGTGAGAAATGATTAAAATGAAATGCTGACTGACTGATTTAACTTAAATAGATTATTATGATGGTCATTTATGAGGTTTTATAATAATAATTAAGGGATTAGTGACCCATCTGATTGGCGATAGGCGGATTACTTGTCATCACAACTTTTAACACCTTTGGTAAAAGTTTTAAAATTACCTGAGGGTTATAAACTTGTCAGAAACATAAAGACAGGTAGAATTCAAGTAATTTTATGTGTAAATATTTTTACACTTTCCAAATTTAAGTGACGAAATTGATATGAAATATTTTCGTCATTTCGAAAACCTTTTCGTGAAATACGAAAGTGGCGAGCGCTAGCAAAATCACTGTTGTAAGAGCACTCACCTCACTTTAGCAGAAAAAAATAATTTGCCCAGCTCTAAAAAATTGAGCTTTCATGTTTGGGAGAACAAACAATGATTTCCATGGCCTTATTACAAACATACACTAATTTAATTTTATACATACTTGGTCTTAAGGTTTACAGTGAATATTAAAGAACTGAATCTGTTATGCAAAAAAGTAAACTTCTGAGTGAATATTACTGAAAAAACTTTTAAAAAAACAATGATTAGTTTCATGTTGAATTTGATTTTTAATGATACATTTTTCAGGCTTGAATGAACTTTGAAATTCAATATTCATGCTTTTATATACTTATATTTTAGATACAACATGGCTACCAAATCTGCTGTTAAAACATATGGGAAGGCCAACAGAGAAGCTGCTCAGAGTAAAGCATTTGATGATGCTCTTAAACCAAATTCAGCAGCGAACAGGTCAACATCACAGACAAAGTGGGGCAAGACTTCATTCAGTCGTTTAAGAGAAGATGATCCATTTGAAGTCACATGTAAAAAAGTCAAAATAGAGACAGAATCTGCAGATCCTTTCTCTTTTGATTTTGAAGATGGTGAGACAGTGAAAAAAGAAGTTGTTCAGGCCCCTGTTTTACCACCCCCTCCAACTTCAAACTCAGGGAGTGGATTAGGACGTCCTGCTATCCCTAATCTAAAGGTATCACATAAAGGACAAGAACATATTGTAGATAATTCTGAGAATGTAGAGGAAAGAACAGAGGAAGAGGAAGATGAAATTCCTTTGTCTAACTTTTCTAGACGACCTGTACGTACATATTCACGTAGGAAAAAAGGGGGCGATGATGACCAAGAATCAGGTGATCAGTCTGTGGCAGTTACCAAAAAAGAAAATACAGTTCAAGGAAGGCCACAGAGAAGAGATGTGTTTTCTGATTCTCCAGAAAGAGAAATAGAGGACCCATTTGCAGACCAAAATAGTAAAAAGAAAACTACAGGAACATACACAAGGCGTAAAGAAGGTAATGTTCCCAGAATGATCACTAGTAAAACTCATGTTTTACATTCGGAAGAAGACAGTGAAGAAGGGTTAACTGTCCTTAACTTCAGAAGTCATTACATGGATCCTGCTGTTTATAGTCAGTTCAAGTACACCCCACATAATGATGACCCAGTAGGAAGACTCAATAACAGTAAAGTTCTACAAAAATCAGAAATCAAACATGGCAAGGGTTCCACAGTCATTGTGGTTTGTTCCCCAAAGGTTCCGCCTGTTCCAGGACTGAAAAGTTATCTGAAAGAAAAGCCTAGAGGCCCAAAAGCCAGTCAGGAAGATCCTCAGTCCAGCTTCAATCAGGTATCAAACTTGGCTGAGGCAGCAATTTTGGCAAAACAAGAGATACAGACCCTGAATAAAAATACTAACTCAGCGTTTGACTTGACAGAAGAAAATTCTGATAACTTTACTTCAGCCGCCCCTGTTCCTCCTAGGTCCTTCAGCAGGAAGACAAAATCATCTTCAGGTTCAGGGGGTTCAGCTGTAAGAGTCAATAGAATATTTAAAAGTAAAAATAGAAACCTTCCTGAAGAAGAAATCAAGCGGGAAGATTCACCAGTTAAGGAAGAGACACCACCCCCACCATTACAGAACGAAGTTATAGCAGAAATTGAAAACAAAGTTATAGCAGAAATTGAAAACATTCAGCAAAATCCTGCTGAGAATTCATTTGGTTTTGATGATGGTGAAGAGTCTGAAATGCCTGATATTGTAGGCCAACAAGCTGAAAGTATGGAAACCTCACAGGAACCTATCCCAATACAGAGTTCTCAGGAGTCTCAAGAAACTTGTGACAGTCCAATGGAAGATCTGAGTAGTTCACAAGATATCATGTCCAGTAGTCAGGGATCTTTAGATAGTTCACAAGACTCAGCTAAATCCAAGGAACCAGTCAAGGTGAAGAAAATATTCCGATCCAAGAATGCAAGAGTGGCAGAACTTCAGAAAAAGCCAACACTTCAAAAGGTAATACTGACAAGATTTTAATCACTGTAAATGTATAAATAAATATAACAAATATTGGTCTCTAAAGCAAGGTATATAGGGATAGGGAAATTTAAAACCAATTTTGTTAGATGACAAAATACTATTCATAAATATATTACAATGTTTCGTTGCATCAACCTTTGATGATCTTTTATATTACTGTTCATAATTCTATCTAAAAGTTACAATAAGATGGCATTTTAAATGTTCTAGTCAGTAGTGTTGAGGCATAAAATGAAATACATACATGAAATTTTACTCTTCCATCAGTCCATGTTGAATACTGTCTATAGCATGAGATCTTTCTCTATATTTCAGTCCTATAGAAGCCTGTGTATAACATGATATTTTATTGTATATTTCAGTCTCCATCAAAGGCTGTGTATAATGTGAGGTCCACATGGCAGGCAGACATAGATGAAGAGGAGCGGGTAACAACACAAAAAAATGTGCATATTGCTTTGCTTGGCTTTTTAGTGTTATCAGTGGTGTTCAGAATAGAAAAAATAAAATATTATGGAAATTATAAGGGGGCGAGGGGAGATAAATTTGATTTTTTTTTATCATGTTGTTTACTTAAACAAATGGTTATCCTCACAACCACATCTTGTTCAGTGCATGAAATTACATGTACATAAGTTAAATGAAATTTGTCTTTCTGAAAAAGGTTATTCTGGACACCATTGTATAATTGTTTTAATACAAACATATAATGAAAAATAGTTTTATAACATAGATTTAACTAAAGATTATTTTTTTTTAAGGTGATCAATATAAGAAAAAAGTGATTTATTGTATTTTGAAATACATGTATTTTAATAGCAAGGGCTTTTCTTAAGATTTGATACTTACCCTTTTTCCATCAAGATTTACTTGATTTTCTTCCCCTTAACTCAATATTTTAGTTAAAATGAAGTATGTAAACACCAAATTACATAGTATATATGTAGTTTTAGAAGATCATAGTTTGAACTTGATTGCTTCTAGATTTACTTTTTATGAACCAACAAATAAGAGTTTTTTGTAAAGCTGCATGATTTAAATGTTTATATCATGCATGGATGTAATTTATTACAATTTAAATATCTTCTTTTATTTGTTTTAATATGTATTTTCATTTAGAAAAAGCATTAAGAAAATTTAATGTTGTGGCCTTATTTCTCTGCTAACACAAGAACATTAATTTTTGCATCAGCTTTGATTCTTTATTTCTTGAAATTAGTAGACATTTGTGATTGCCTTGCTCTCTGAGATTAGTATTAAGCTGCATTGTTTGAACTTTTTCTGTGCATTTTAGACTTACATTTTTATACGACCGCAAATTTTGAAAAAAATTTCGTCGTATATTGCTATCACGTTGGCGTCGTCGTCTGCTTCGTCGTCGTCGTCGTCCGAATACTTTTAGTTTTCGCACTCTAACTTTAGTAAAAGTGAATAGAAATCTATGAAATTTTAACACAAGGTTTATGACCATAAAAGGAAGGTTGGTATTGATTTTGGGAGTTTTGGTCCCAACATTTTAGGAATTGGGGGCCAAAAAGGGCCCAAATAAGCATTTTCTTGGTTTTCGCACTATAACTTTAGTTTAAGTAAATAGAAATCAATGAAATTTAAACATAATGTTTATGACCACAAAAGGAAGATTGGTATTGATTTTGGGAGTTTTGGTCCCAACATTTTAGGAATTAGGGGCCAAAAAGGGCCCAAATAAGCATTTTCTTGGTTTTCGCACTATAACTTTAGTTTAAGTAAATAGAAATCAATGAAATTTAAACATAATGTTTATGACCACAAAAGGAAGATTGGTATTGATTTTGGGAGTTTAGGTCCCAACAGTTTAGGAATTAGGGGCCAAAAAGGGACCCAAATAAGCATTTTTCTTGGTTTTTCGCACCATAATGTTAGTATAAGTAAATAGAAATCTATGAAATTTAAACACAAGGTTTATGACCACAAAAGGAAGATTGGTATTGATTTTGGGAGTTTAGGTCCCAACAGTTTAGGAATTAGGGGCCAAAAAGGGACCCAAATAAGCATTTTTCTTGGTTTTTCGCACCATAATGTTAGTATAAGTAAGTAGAAATCTATGAAATTTAAACACAAGGTTAAAGACCATAAAAGGAAGGTTGGTATTGATTTTGGGAGTTTTGGTCCCAACAGTTTAGGAAAAAAGGGCCCAAAGGGTCCAAAATAAAACTTTGTATGATTTCATCAAAATTGAATAATTGGGGTTCTTTGATATGCCGAATCTAAATGTGTATGTAGATTCTTAACTTTTGGTCATGTTTTCAAATTGGTCTACATTAAGGTCCAAAGGGTCCAAAATTAAACTTAGTTTGATTTTGACAAAAAATGAATCGGTTGGGTTCTTTGATATGTTGAATCTAAAAATGTACTTAGATTCTTGATTATTGGCTCAGTTTTCAAGTTGGTCCAAATCTGGGTCCAAAATTAAACTTTTTTGATTTCATCAAAAATTGAATAAATGGGGTTCTTTGATATGCCAAATCTAACTGTGTATGTAGATTCTTCATTTTTGGGCCCGTTTTCAAATTGGCCTACATTAAGGTCCAAAGGGTTCAAAATTAAACTAAGTTTGATTTTAACAAAAATTAAATTCTTGGGCCTCTTTGATATGCTGAATCTAAACATGTACTTAGATTTTTGATTATGGGCCCAGTTTTCAAGTTGGTCCAAATCAGGATCTAAAATTATTATATTAAGTATTGTGCAATGGCAAGAAATATCTAATTTCACAATATTGTGAAATAGCAATTTTTTTTTTAATTAGAGTTATCTTTCTTTGTCCAAAATAGTAAGCAAGAAATATCTTATTGCAAGATTTTTTTTTAATTGGAGTTATCTTTCTTTGTCCAGAATCAACTTAAATCTTTGTTATATACAATATACAATGTATATTCACTTTTTACTACCAACTGATAAATTTAAATAATCTTTACCATTCAGTGATAACAAGCAGTTTTTTTACATCTTAATATTTTATGATGTATTTAAATGAGTAGTTATTGTTGCAAACTCCATTAGAATATTTTAATTGAGATTAGTTTTGGAATAAGGGAAAGGGGGATGTGATTAAAAAATAGGGTTCAATTTTTCTCATTTGAAATTTCATAAATAAATAGAAAATTTCTTCAAACATTTTTTTGAGAGGATTAATATTGAACAGCATAGTGAATTGCTCTAAGAGAAAACAAAAATTTTAAGTTCATTAGAACACATTCATTCTGTGTCAGAAACCTATGTTGTGTCCATACTTGCCCCAACCGTTCAGGGTTCAACTTCTGCGGTCGTATAAAGCTACGCCCTGCGAAGCATCTGGTTACAAGTTATATTATATATGTAACATTTATTTAAAACTACACATGTACATCATTTTACTAATGACTATAAAATATCCCTTATGATTGCTTATAAGTATGCATTTCTGTCATGTTTTATATGCTGTTCCATGTTTTTTCAAATTTGTTGACATTTTCTCCTGTGTTTAAGTGAAAAAAATCTATTAGATCTACTCCAATATAAAAAAAATCATGTTGAATACATTAGCATTCTGAACATAACAATATAACTGCATATATATTAAACTGCTTGTAAGTTGCAAGATCCTAAAAAAAGGTCAGATTAAACATACTGATCATTAGAAAGTTAAAATCAGTGAATTTTCAAATTTTCTTTAATGTATATCTCTTCAAATTCATTTGACTGAATTCAAATAATAGTCCGTGTAATTTACAGATTTTATTTTAAGACAAGTACAGAAAAACTGACAAACATTTATCCAAAATAAAACATCTATGTAGTCTATTTTCATTCTTAGGAAAATTTAAAGGAATTTCACGAACCAAAAATGTTCAGATTTTTTTTTAATGATTGTGAGATGTATAGAAAAAGATATTATCTAATCTTATTTAAATTATATAAGTTATTGTAATAAGTAAGAAATAATATAGGGATTTATATATTAGAAATATGCAACTCATGGCTTAATAAAACTAAAAATAAATTTGCATGCTATGTGCATTCATGAATAAAAGTGTTTGGAGGCTTATTGAATATATCTTAACATTCTTATTCTTGATTTAAATATTCTATGAATTTTCACTTTTTCCTGTATTTGTGCTTACAAAGACTTATTAGTTACTTTTCTGGAATTGTGCTATTTTCTTTTTATCAATATAAACATATATAATATATCATACTCAATATTCTTCATATACTATCCAAACTATGTATCACTTACCTGAATCTTTAAATGTTTATTCATATTGAGAGTCGTGCATTATTATACATTATTATACATTAAATTATTATACAAAATTTTGTAACAATAATTTTGTATTTGCAGAAAAAGCGTGAGGCTGATGGACCACCAAAGCTTACACCAGCACCTCCGAGTAAAACAGCTAAGAAGCCAACATCATCAAGAGAGGGTTCCCCTGCGGAGATGCCACACCTAGTCCGAGCTGTACACTGGGGCAACAGAGATGGTGATGATGCTTACACCTCTGTTCATGTACATAAAGAACACAAAGAGGTAAAATTATAAGTATTTCTCTGTACATAAAAAAACACAAAGCAGTACACACATGTTTTTATTATTTCACTATATTTTCATAAAGAACACAAAGATAAACTATAAATTTGTATCATCATATTATGTAAGTATTTTAATTGAAACATACATTTGTTTGTTTTTTTTTAAATGTAGAAGCACAGGATAAAATTGTTATACAAAATTCATAGGTGAATGAATTTGTATTAATGTGTGATTTTAAGTGTGCTTTCTTTTTATTAGACATCAATTCTCAAAAAGACAGGGAAAAAAAATATTAGGAAAATATGAAATTGGGAGTCAAAATGGGGAATGTTTAAAGAGACAACAACCTGACCAAAGAGTAGAAAACAGCCAAAGACCAACAATGGATGTTCAACACAGTCAGAAAATCTTGCACCTAGAAATGTGCTTTAGCTGGCACCTAAACAAAAATGTGTACTACTTCAGTGATAACGGACGTCATACTTAAGTTACTTAACTCCAGAACATATAAATGAAACAAAATTAAAATCATACAAGACTAACAAAGGCTCCTGACTTTGGACAGACGCAAAAGTTCCCTCAAGCTTTATAAAACTTGCTATATAAAAATGTTGGTTACTAAATGATAAACAAAAGTAGTGGTTCATATATCCACCGCCAAATAAATTCAAATCTTTGAATGCCAAATTGATAAGATTTTATTTGATTGACATATTTTAACAATTTATTACAGCTTTATACTGTTGTAAAGAATGTGAAAGAAGCTCATGAAGTCCAGGAACATGGAGAAACACAAGAGTTTGCTGATGATATTGAATATTTGTTAGCAGGTTTAAAAGAAGGAGAACCTATGTCTACAAGATGTCTAAGGTAAGGGGAAAACATCATTTCACTTTAAATATTTTCTCTTAAGACATCAACAAAGTCCAACAAATTTGTCCTATTCACTTTTGTACTTGCACTTTTCAAAAAATTTGTGATGATTTATTTAGAAATGATAAGGGAACTAAGGTTCTAACTGCCTCATGCTAATTTGACTTTTGTAGATTCAAATATTAGTTTAAAGTCCTATTGATCATATAGCTTCCAATGTATTAAAGTATTTATACATCCTTAGGTTTCATTTTGTGGTTTGAGCGTTTCTGATTGAGGTAATTCTAGTGAGGGGCTTTGGACGCATTTAATATATGAATTTTTATTTTCAACAATATAAGGAGTCCTGGTAAACAAAGCTTACTGTCTCATATTAAGAACTTTATAAAAAACATATATCTATTCTCATGAGATGATTAATATTTTCAGCTGTATTGGACTAGCCCAGAAGTGTATATCTGCATCATTTAGAATGCATCTGAGAGCCCATGGTACTGTGACTGTTATATTTGGTAGTCTACAGGATGCTGGGTCTGACCCTGTAAGTAAGATACCAGACGAGGGCAATATTCTAGATAGGATATTAAGGGTATACTTGATCTCTAGAAATGCTTAAACATACCTTAAATATGATTTACACCTCTGAGTTTGTGTTCTCAATGTTAGAATTTGTATTTTCTAATTGTGATTTTTTTCAGCAGTATTTAATCGAAAAAAAAACCTATTTTGATCTTTTTGTCTACAATAAAATATTTGCTTTGTGATCAGCTTTCATTTATGTCATAGGAATATTTAAGTCTTTGAAATAAACAAAACATATATTTAAAACAATTATGACTTGAACACATGTTTTGATGAAGTATATTATATTTTTATTCAATATTTTGACAGAGTTTAGCCTTATGTACAGCTTTGATGATGTTTATGTTGAGTCGAGACAGATTAAATATGGATCTCGACAAGTCTAGTCTCAATCTTATGTTGAGACTTATGGAGGTCGATAACCAGAACAATGATGGAGGAATGACCGCTGCAGGGAAACGAGCCCTCAACAGAAATATTGAACGTGCTAAGGAAGTTTATTTCCAGTTACAGAAGGAAGAAGGGAAAGAAAACCAAACTGATCTGGAAAGTGTTTCTGTAAGTCAAATGAAAGAAAGAAATATTACTTTTCTGGGAAACATTTCTGAAATATAAATATGGGACATATTTGCATAAAACTTTTTTAAAACATTCATTGGATTAAGAAGAAGTTTGGATAAACATTTATAGAGTCTATAATATAATTTCTGTAACACTTAAACTGTTCTTAAACACAGATGAGATATCAAAGTCCCCTACCTGGTTCTTATGTTTAGATAGCATCACATTTAATCCTTACTATGCAGTGACCATCATATGAAGGACTTACCAAAACCCTGTTATTTGGCTCCAATGGCTCTCCATACTTTTATAGGTAAACTTTATAAAACTAATTTCGAAATGTATGCATAGTCTATATGTTGTCATGGTTTTCATATCTAACTTACATTTGGAGCTCAATTACGAACTTGGAAAATTGAAATCAGATACAACTGGGTTTTCTTGAGGGGTGAGGTTCACTTCAGTGTTTTACACAGGAAGTTCAGAGGCTTTGACAAACTTTGAAAAAATAGTGACACCCACATGCATATAGCTAGTGAATGTAATTATTATTAAAATACACAAAGGAAATGATCACTTCAGGTTTCAGTCCAGTTGAAGTAAAAAATCAGAAAAAAATGTGAAAATTCCTTATTTTTGTCCAAATGACATTGTTTAGATCTAGATATCTCCGACTTAACAATTGTTACGGTTAATGTATTAACCAGGGTGCACTCTACATGCAGACTACAGTTGGATACCTATATCAGCATTTCTGGGTCTTTGGGATCAAGAAATAAACCAAAATATAGTCAAAATTGAAGCTTTTTGCACCTGATGACCAACTGTGAGACAAATTCCTGTCAACCCTTCCTCTCATTCACACCCTGACCACCCTGCCGAGTGATCCCCTACAAATTAATATGCTTCAGCAGCAGGGAAAAGCTCATTAATCTGTGACTAAAAAATAACACAACAGATAGGTAATTAATGTTTATTTTTCAGACTGGTAACCTTGCAATGGAGTCGTTACTAAGTCTGACATCTAGGGGAGCTGGTGAATGGTTTAAGGAAGAGTTAAGAACACTTGGTGCTTTAGATCATATAGTTGATACAGGTAAATATAATCAATGGGAGTTGTGATGATTTAGAAAGTTATATGTCAGAGGGGGGGGGGGCATCATCTTTGTCTCAAATGAAAAAATTCTCCATTTATATTATTTATAAAAAAGGGAGATGTATGATTTACAACTGTCCACTAGAGTCAAAACAATGTGTATGATTTACAACTGTCCACTAGAGTCAAAACAATGTGTATGATTTACAACTGTCCACTAGAGTCAAAACAATGTGGATGTTAGCAACTATTGGTCATTATATATACAGCTGTTTATAATGAGAAAAACTTATATAGTTAGCTATAAAAAGGCTTTGATAGGAAAATTATTATAACAATGCAATGACTAAAACAAATATGGTTGACAGAAAAGAAAGACAACCACTGAATTAAAGGCTTATGACTGGAACAGGCACATAAAGAATGTGGCATGGTTAAATTTATTTGTAATCTTGAAACCTTAAACAGTTGTGTAACAGCACAACAATAGATTTGTGAAAGACTTTGAGGAGTAACTTTATCTATTATTGCAAAATCTGTAAATTTCGTAATTTTGTATTACTTCTATTTTGAGCCAAATGCAGTCTACTTCACACAACAAAATTTGATATGTGACATATTTCAGTGACTTTTTTTTTATGAACCAGATATTTTATTACCTCAGCATTGTTTTATTTTCCAGTTTGTTCCTGTATTCAGGCCATAGGAGATGATACAACTTTACTGTATGATAGCACTCTAGAAAACATCAAGAAAACAGACAGATGTTTACGTGTATTGGAAAATGTAGGGAACACTCTCTAACTTTCAAAATGTTAAAACTAACTACTTACAATTTAAAAAACAATACAGCCACATTAATCTCGTCATCCTTTACTACAATCATATTTAATTGTTGACATATTTGAAAACTTTATAACAACTTTTATTTTACTACAAATGACAATGTGTAAAATAACATCCCACATGTACATTGAGAAAAAAAGTGTTTGTTTTGGGAATAATGACATTAAATTTTAAGACTCCTTTAAGTGGCATTTGATTGGTATAAAAGAAAAGCAGTTTTCACTGGCAGCCTGGAGAAGTTCCATTGGAAATGCGTTTTACAGTATAAATCTAAATTTGATGGGTGCAATGATATTTGAAAAATGTGTTAAATCTTATCACATACTTTCAGTGACAAACAGATATGTCATTTCTCCCTTTCAGTTACAAACAGATATGTCATTTCTCCCTTTCAGTTACAAACAGATATGCCATTTCTCCCTTTCAGTTACAAACAGATATGTCATTTCTACCTTTCAGTTACAAACAGATATGTCACTTCTCCCTTTCAGTTACAAACAGATATGCCATTTCTCCCTTTCAGTTACAAACATATATGTCACTTTTCCCTTTCAGTTACAAACAGATATGTCACTTCTCCCTTTCAGTTACAAACAGATATGCCATTTCTCCCTTTCAGTTACAAACAGATATGTCATTTCTCCCTTTCAGTTACAAACAGATATGTCATTTCTCCCTTTCAGTTACAAACAGATATGTCACTTCTCCATGTCACTTCTCCCTTTCAGTTACAAACAGATATGTCATTTCTCCCTTTCAGTTACAAACAGATATGTCATTTCTCCCTTTCAGTTACAAACAGATATGTCACTTCTCCATGTCACTTCTCCCTTTCAGTTACAAACAGATATGTCATTTCTCCCTTTCAGTTACAAACAGATATGTCACTTCTCCATGTCACTTCTCCCTTTCAGTTACAAACAGATATGTCATTTCTCCCTACAATTCGTCAGAAGAGTGAGCCTTGATAATGTCTGTTGTTAAATTCCCAGTAATGAACTCTTGGTGATTTATCTCTTATAAAGAATATCTGTAGTGAAAAACCTTCACTGAATTCAAGTAAATAACAGAATATTTGATTTGAACAATTAATCTATGTTTTATTTATGCCTTGTGGTATTTTGAAACACCAGTCACTGGATTTAACAACAAAGCTTTTATGTTTTTCAGGTGATATTTGTGAACACAGAGAATCAGACATATTTAATGTCATACAAATCAGGAATTATTGGTTCATCTTGTTGCAGGTAAGAATTCAGAAAAAAGTTAGAAGATTTTGTTTTTGGAATATTTGACTCTCAATTTTGTAATTGACCGACAAGTCCCACATGTACATGATCAAAACCAAATGTTTAAAAAAAATCCTGGTAGACAAGAATTTTTTTTTTGTCAGATTTACATGCCAGTATTAAACCATACAGTCAGCCTCTATTTCAACAATTATTTTTTTTAGTGAAATTTAAAATCAAAACATATTATGTTCATAAAATTTGCAGTTTTGAGCTCCAACAAATAGATCCAACACAGGTTATTTAGTTAATCTATGCTTTGTTTTATTTTGATACTTTCATCTTAATTATTATATCTTTTTTTCAGAGCACTAGAAATCTGTCAGAAGTTTTTACCCATTTATCCATTACCAGATGGACCAAAGCTAGACAAGGAGTCCTATGGATATGTTGTATATAAAAGTATACTAGCAATCCTCTCAGTGCTACTCAATCTAACTCATGAAAATGGTAAACCTTATATATATCAGCTATAGATTGATTTTGAAACATGAACATTTCTTTCAGTATTTGGTCCAACCTATGTGAATTAGGAATATGTTTCTATTTTCATTTTCTAATCTTTTATGTGGACAGATTAACACTAACTGTAAGAAAGAAGATGTGGTATGATTGCCAATGAGACAACTATCCACAAAAGACCAAAATGACACAAACATTAACAACTATAGGTCACCGTACGGCCTTCAACAATGAGCAAAGCCCATACTGCATAGTCAGCTATGAAAGGCCCGATAAGACAATGTAAAACAATTCAAACAAGAAAACTAATGGCCTTAGTTATGTAAAAAAAATGTACGAAAAACAAATATGTAACACATAAACAAACGACAACTACTGAACATGAGCTCCAAATAGTTCCCTCACTCATAGAATGCTTGCTGAAACATATGGTGTCCATTGTTCCATTCTTCTGTCAGTCTGCTTGTGTGCCTGTCAGTTCTTTTGCTAGTCAGAAAAGCTTTCATATTGAATGAAATTTTGTACCACAATTTTTTTTTTTAATTTTAGATCAAAAGATATTAAGTTTTCTATTACTAAACAAATTTATGAATTTGGTGAATCACTAAAAAGGGTAATGAATTTTCATGCTCTGTCCCATAGCTATTTGTGAGTGGTCTTCTCAGTTAACAAATAATGTAATTCATTGAGACAATGTACAATTCTAATGATATATGAATTGTTATTTTTGAGTAGACTGGTAGCAAACAATATTGTATGTTTTTTATCACAGAATTTGCCTGTACAAAAGTTGGAGAGCAAGAGGACTTCATAAGTACAGTATTAACAGCCATCTTACAGACTCCACAGTATGTCCCACAAGATCTCAGATATGATATCCTTATACTTGTAAGTATATAGCTATTACTAGTGTTTCACATATTTAAGAAAAAAAGAGTCACAAAGTTAAAAAGAAAAAAGAAGTTTTATGCGCCACTGTAGTAGAGAGGGCATTAAGTTTTATGCTCTGCTGTAGTAGAGAGGGCATTAAGTTTTATGCTCCGCTGTAGTAGAGAGGGCATTCAGTTTTATCTTTTTCCTTCTGTGCGTATGTTCATCTCTAAATTGGGTTCCATTCTGAAACTTAATTTTGCCGAAACCAAATGAAATGAAACTTAAACACAGATCAAGTTTAAATTTTTGTGGCGTGAAATGTTTTGATTCCATTCGCTAACTTTAGTTTGCCTCAACCTTATGTTATTGAACACAAAGCTAACTACCATAAAACACAGGTCAAGTTTGAAATTTGCTGGGGTTACATTTAGCGTTTTGCCCCTATACAAATGGAAAAATTTCCTGGAAGACTTGTTTCTGTTCTCTAACTTTAGTTTTCCTCAACGAGATGTTATGAAACTTATGCACAATGCACACACAGATCAAGTAAAATTTAAGTAGTGTCACATTTACAGTTTATGAGTAATATCCCTTTGTACTGTTATATGCAAGCTTGGACATCATCTGTGTCCCATGGACACATTGTCAATTTATTATTATACCCCCGCGTCAGTCCGTCAGTCAGTCCGTCCGTCCCATGAATATTTTTCGTCGCATTTTTCTCAGGAACTACAATGCAAGGATTTCTGAAATTTGGTTTCAGGGTTTATCTAAGTCAGCTATACCGTGTGATGCGTTTTCATATTGATCACTTGACAACTTCCTGTTTACCGAACACTTGTATGATTTTACACATGATAGCCAAGTTGAAAATTTTCGTCACATTTTTCTCAGGAACTACAATACAAGGATTTCTGAAATTTGGTTTCAGGATTAATATAAGTCAGCTATACCGTGTGATGCGTTTTCATATTGATCACTCGACAACTTCCTGTTTACCAAACACTTGCATACTTTTACACTATTAATATTATCCACTTGCGGCAGGGGTATCATCAGTGAGCAGTAGCTCGCAGTTTCATTTGTTTAATTAGCAAATGCAAACACAGATTATCCCCTTCTAAATTTGAATCTGTTTACCATGATCTATATTTCCATATAGCAGCAATTTTTAAAGTTGTTTCTGTCAACTGCAAACAAAATGAACATCTCTGTGAAGAACAATTTTCAATGGAAATACAGAAAAAAAAGATTTTATTGAAGATGAAAACATGTATGTTATGCCTTACTTCAACTCTTCCTACATTTTAAGCATGTATCTCAAGATGTAAGTACAGAACACTTCCCTACCTCATTTGTTGCCAAGTATTAATGTATAGAGTTATTGTCCTTGTAACCTAAGCTAATCTAGACATGTGATTTTTTTTCAAAAGTATCTTTATATATTCTTAATCGTTTGTCATACAAATTAATTTCTTTTAGTCTCTTGGTTTATTGATAAATTTGGTGGAACACTGTGGTGTAAACAGAAGAAAAGTCCTGGATTCAAAGACCCATAGATCTTTTGAATTTGACTGTCTTGGCAATAAAAACACAGTTCCTGCAGCAAAGGCTCTGGTTGAGGTATGGACAATAATATGAAGTTTGAGTTACTAAATACACTCCATGAATTACTTGATATGTTGTTTTTTTTGTCATATATATGTTAACTCAGACGTAGCTAATGTTCAGGAGAACCTTATAATTTACTTTTCAATCAAACTATCCAGAAGAAGAAAGATTTCTTTTTATGAAATTTATCTGTAAAGAAGATTTGATTTTTTTTAGTTTTGTTAACAAATTATGAATGTTTTAATTTAAGTACAGGCTTTGTGATTTTATACTATGGCATTGCTAGCGGGTCTCATTGGGGTCTAAGTGTGAAGCGGGATTACTGAGTTTTTGTAAGTGTGACACATGAAAGTCCAAGTTTTGTGCCATGAAAACGGGAAATGAAATCTAGCGAGACATCGAAAGTACAAAAATTGCTTACGTACATAGTGTAAGCGGGATACAGGAATCTGACAAAAATATAGGTTCTTACATTGGTACCAGTGGATTATAATATTTATTCAATGGAGATAGTTAGTATTGATGATTTACAATGGAGATTGGATAAATCTGATAAATTATGAGTGACTATGTAGGATTTTTTTCTCTAATTATTATCAAAATAAATATTCATTTTTGACAAGCGAAAAGCCCTTGAAAATGCCTTCCACATTACGCAAATTGTCAATTTCCCCAACACCTGTCATGATTCATGCAGTGACAAAGATTATGGCCTTAAAAAACCCTCATCCAATCATCTTCTGAGATCATCTGCAACATTACTTTGATCATACTATTTAACTATGGACCTGGAAAGGGTTAAATTGCCAAATAATTAGAGAAAAATATATTTTTAATAATTTCACTCTTAATTTTTATTGTTTTATTTTTAGGTATTCTGTAAGAGATTTGAAACAGCAAAGACAATGGACGAACAAGATTTCTCCCAAGAGTCGACAACACCTCAACACTCTCCTAACAAGTCTGGTGAATGGAAGGAGTCAGAGTCGGGAGTAGAATGGATAGTTAACTCAGCAAAGAAAAATAAAAGTGACCAGAAAGCAAATGGTGATGTAGAGGAGAGACTAAAACCTGGCAGCAAAGAAGAGGATTTGGCTGACGAAGAAACGTTTGCTAAAGGTATGTAATAATTTATTTACTCTAGCTTTGTAAAGAAGGAAATTATCAATTTGAATTAAACTTCTATGGATCATCCAGATTAACAGGTTGTGAGGGACATGGAAATACTGTCAGACAAACCTTGTGTCTGTTATCCAGTCTTGATAGTACTCTCCCTGGTACAATTCTTGCCAGTTTTTTTATAAAATTTATACTATAGGTTAATATCAGCTATATCTCAGACAGGTTATATGATGATGGACTGTCGTCTTCAAAAAAAAAAGTTATGCCTTTTTGTCAATATAAAATATGTGCAACATGGGTTACATTGGAACTCTGTTCTTTTGTTAAATTTCAAAGGGACAAAAAATCATGAAGAGCACTATATCGTAAAATAATTATTTATGATAACTTTTACAGTATTAGAAATAAATGAAACAACTTGTGAGAATTAGATTTTGCTTGATACGAACTCTCATTATTCAAGTTCAATTATAGTTATAAACTCATGAAACTGGCCAAGACTTATTTACCGTAATGTTGAAATTCAATAACTCAAGCTATCCTATGAAGCTGTTCTTGAAACTTTTAGTTTCACTTTGTTACCAGAAAAGAAAAGAAAAAAAACTTTCAAATATCGCAAAATATCTTGATTAGAAATGATTTATAGAATTCATGGAATCTGAGCATTGATTAACTCATGGATATGCCATAAATATTGGATATGTATTTGAGTAAAATGGATCTACGTTTAGATATAATTAAGGTATATACTACTTTATCATATATTTAGTACAAAATACAGCTATTTTGTATATCTAATAAAGGTTCTTTTTTCCAGTCTGTATCACCTACCCTGTATCGCATATCCCGTATCGCATTGCTAAACCCGTATCGCATGGTAAAACCCGTATCGCATACCTTTTTTTTTTTTCTTTTTTTTTTTAACTAAAGTCAGTTTTTTAGGTGTTTTTTTTGCTTCAGATTTTTTTTTCTAAAAATAGGTAATTTTTTGGAATGACGTCATTGTTTGGTATGTAACGTCATGTACATCAAGTTTTCATATTGTATGTGACGTCACGAACATCAAGTTTTTACAACATATTTTTTGGCACACTCAATGCAACTATGAAAAATACAAAACACTTAAATATATACAATATAAACAAAATATTTTCAAAACAACAGATTGTAAGGTAACCTAGGTGCTTCGTATAAATAATTGAGCAGCTTTGAAACAAGACAAAAGCAGAACTGAAGGTAACCCAGTGCTATGGATCAGAAAACAGTTCATATACTATAATACTCTTCTGTTGAAATATATGATAAAGCGTATAATACATGGCAAAATCCGTATCACATGCCGTATCACACTCGACCAATATCATCCCTCGGGCTGATATTGATGTCTCGAGATAATACGACATATGATACGGATTTTGCCATGTATTATTCTCTATGTATTGTGAATTATATTTTAAATTGTTTAGTAATAAATTTATTTTTTACTTTTTTTTAGCACTACAAAAAGCTGGCAAGCATATGGAAAACAGCATAGTAGCATCGTACATAGCTTTATTACTGGGTTGTGTAATACAAGATAACACTGTAAGTACATAGCTTTATTACTGTGTTGTGTAATACAAGATAACACTAAGTACATAGCTTTATTACCTGGTTGTGTAATACAAGATAACACTGTAAGTACATAGCTTTATTACTGTGTTGTGTAATACAAGATAACACTGTAAGTACATAGCTTTATTACTGGGTTGTGTAATACAAGATAACACTGTAAGTACATAGCTTTATTACTGGGTTGTGTAATACAAGATAACACTGTTAGTACATAGCTTTATTACTGTGTTGTGTAATACAAGATAACACTGTAAGTACATAGCTTTATTACTGGGTTGTGTAATACAAGATAACACTGTAAGTACATAGCTTTATTACTGGGTTGTGTAATACAAGATAACACTGTAAGTACATAGCTTTATTACTGTGTTGTGTAATACAAGATATTGAACACTGTTAGTACATAGCTTTATTACTGTGTTGTGTAATACAAGATAACACTGTAAGTACATAGCTTTATTACTGTGTTGTGTAATACAAGATAACACTAAGTACATAGCTTTATTACCTGGTTGTGTAATACAAGATAACACTGTAAGTACATAGCTTTATTACTGTGTTGTGTAATACAAGATAACACTAAGTACATAGCTTTATTACCTGGTTGTGTAATACAAGATAACACTGTAAGTACATAGCTTTATTACTGTGTTGTGTAATACAAGATAACACTGTTAGTTCATAATTTTAATACTAGTTTGTGTTAAACCAGATCACACTGTCAGTGCATAATTTAATACTAGGTTGTGTTATACCAGATCACACTGTAAATGCATAGGTTATTACTGGGTTGTGTTATACCCGATCACACTGTCAGTACATAATTTTAATACTAGTTTGTGTTATACCAGATCACACTGTCAGTGCATAATTTAATACTAGGTTGTGTTATACCAGATCACACTGTAAATGCATAGGTTATTACTGGGTTGTGTTATACCAGATCACACTGTTAGTACATAATTTAATACTAGGTTGTGTTATACCAGATCACACTGTCAGTACATAATTTTAATACTAGGTTGTGTTATACCAGAGCACACTGTCAGTACATAATTTTAATACTAGGTTGTGTTATACCAGAGCACACTGTAAATGCATAGGTTATTACTGGGTTGTGTTATACCAGATCACACTGTAAATGCATAGGTTATTACTGGGTTGTGTTATACCAGATCACACTGTAAATGCATAGGTTATTACTGGGTTGTGTTATACCAGATCACACTGTAAGCACACAGTTTTAATACTAGGTTGTGTTATACCAGATCACACTGTAAGCTCATAAGTTTAATACTGGGTTGTGTTCAACAAGAACACACTGTAATTGCATAAGTTATCACTGGGTTGTGTTATACCAGATCACACTGTCTGCATTTTTTTTATTTTTCTTTTATTGGAGTTTTTCATTTACATTTTCCCCAGATTTTAGACATTTTTATTGACCCAGAATTTTCCATTTGACCATTTACATATATGAAGTTCTTCACATGATAATATAAGACATAAATTGTGATGTTATTGTACTTTTCAGGTGTTTGTTAATCAAGTGAAGGAACATCTACCATCTGGTAATTTTGATGATATGATAATGATACTGAAGAAGTTTTTATCCTTTATGAGTCTAACGGTAAGTTTATATGTGCAATTCTATTCATTCACCTCCTTATAATATAAAAAAGAAAATGTGGTATGATTGCCAATGAGACAACTATCCACAAAAGACCAAAATGACACAAACATTAACAACTATAGGTCACTGTACAGCCTTCAAGAATGAGCAAAGCTCATACTGCATAGTCAGCTATAAAAGGCCCTTATAAGACAATGTAAAACAATTCAAACGAGAAAATAAACGGCCTTATTTATGAAAAAAAATGAAAGAAAAAAACAAATATGTAACACATAAATAATGACAACCACTGAATTACAGGCTCCTGACTTGGGACAGGCACATACATAAATAATGTGGCGGGGTTAACTTGTTGTGCAGATATTTTTGATAACTAGTATTATTGCTACGTTATGAAACTTTCCTTTAATCTTGCTGACTGATAATTCCGTTTCTCAGCAGAGTAAAATGATATGAAAATTTATGTCTATAAACTAAGGGGGCTTGGTCTTTGTCAATGAAATTGACAATGTAGTCAAAGGCAAAATAGCGATAAACAGATTATCATTGGTTATCTCAACTCCATTGCTTTTTTCACTTTTGCTGCAATGGTTCAAGTGAGAAAATCACTTGTTGAGATGATCAATGATAATCTATGATTATCTACATATTCAATTGCTCTTCATTATAAGATGGCCTGTGATTTTTTCAGGGAAGGTTTTGCGACTATCTCATAAAATATCATTTTAGTCCAATTACACAAAACATTTTTTTTTATAGTCTGTAAGTGTCTATGAAAAATAGGTAAAAGTATGTGAACTTTTTTTTTCAGACTGCTGTTGGAAGTTCAGGAGGGAAATCCATAGGTCATGTGATAGAAGTTCTGGAGAGCTGCTAACATTTGTGTAGATGGTGTCACAGATAATGGACCAACAAGCAGTTTATTACATGCCATACAAAGGCATTCCTATTAAACTACAAACATTTTTTTCTGAAGGATTTATTGTTTTTTTTTAATTTTCTGAGAGAAATATGCATTTTAGAATTGATCAGATGTATATCTGATGAATCCCAGTTATGATAGATATTGTTAATAGGTGGTTTTACACAAAAATGACGTTTGATGAAATTTTTATATTTTGATAGATCTGGAAAGTCGTATGAATTTTATTAAAACATTCATCACAAACATTAGCAAGTCACACATGGTAAATTATTCCTCATAAATCACACATTTAGCATGTAAAATAACACACAATATGTCATATGTTTTTATATAACATTTTTTATGTGAGAGATGGAGTGTGCAAACAACATTGTTTATTGTTTTTGTTGTTGAAATCGGGTTTGTCACAAAAATTCATGTATCATAATTTTTCTTATGTTGTTTGTTTATCTGTGTAAATATTTGTTTTCTTGTAAATATTAATTTTGTAATCATTTCATTACTTGGTTCAAGAAGGAATTAACATATATATGCTTATCATTTTGATATATATCTGGCATAATTCTGCTGTTTTAGACATGTGACTTTTTTCATTTGTAGTAAGTAGTATAACATAAAAAATAATTTGAGGTAGTACTATTATACTTAGTTCCAATGCTTTTTATTATGGTTTAAGTACATATTTGTGCTTAATATAAGATCATAGATGCATAAATCAATTCTGATTGTTCTGGGTAAATGTATGTTGCAACACTAAAGCTATTCGAATATACGAAAGTAGTTCCTTAAACATTCAGTAAGATACCTAAGCCCTGGCTTATGATACAGTAATATGTCTGTTATCACTTTATTGCCATCAGAATAACACTTTAGACTGGGATTCTTTCATTATCTTATCAAAGTCTTGAATTGTAGAGTTTTAAAATGAGAATGTTTGTCACATGCTTTGCAATGCAGATGAATATAATTATTCAAATTTGACGCAATAGTGCCTTGGTTTCTTACAACACTTTTTTTCCAAATTAAAAAAAAAAAATAATGGAAAAGGTTTATCTCTTATCAAACTTCAATGGTTCATTTTCATAAACATAAGAAATCATTATTAGCGGTGGGGACTTCTATCCTTTAGAGCACATGATAAAATGATAATAGTTTACAAAGGCCCTTGCATATTAATGATGTAATGAAATACACAAATGTTTACTTTTGGAGTGTTATTGTTGTGTAAATAGTCTGCTTACTTAATTATGTACAAATTCCAAATGAAATAGTTTGATTTGAATAAATGAAATAATGATTATTACATTAAATGTATGAGGTATCACGGATGACAATTTGAAAAGATGGTCTCAGGAAAAGAAACCATGCAAATGCTCTACTCAGTTGCACATCCATTTAAATAAACATAATGCATATTACAAAAATATATCAAATATTCTCCTGATTGCATGTATCGTTCAATTGAGTATGCATCCTTGTGATGATATTTTGTTTTGGAATAATTGAAAAGTTTGTTTAATTTGTAAGGCATAATTAGGAATGTATCTTTATTATTGTCATGCCAAATGAAGACTTAAGACTGAGCTTGAATAAAGTTTACTTTAATACATAAATGTAAAATGAATTAAGTGGATGAGTATGAAGGCATGCTGGTCATGGCGTTTTATCACATTGTTGTTACAAAAACATTTATATCCATATGACAGCCAGTGAAGTATACCTTTCAGGAGGTAACCATGATCATTTGATTTTTAATTGTTTATGTTTAATAGAAACAGCTTGAAATTTTATTGTGCAATAGTTATCATTAAAAATGAAATGTTTGCTTATTTCAAAACTATGAATAGAATACATTCTTAAATTTTTTTTTGGTGTTATAAGGCATTTTTTAAAGCAAACGTTATTTGTTAAAGTTAATAGGGCAGCATAACATTTCTGGCAGGGTTGAAATGATAACCTATTAAATGTGTGAAATAGAACAAATTCAGCTTCTCATACAATAACTTTATAATTGATTATTGTTAATTATATATCAATGACTTTTATATGTGATGTATAGTAAAAAAGTGTGAGTTTAACTCCTCAAGAATCATG
Source organism: Mytilus trossulus (assembly GCF_036588685.1). NCBI lineage: Eukaryota > Metazoa > Mollusca > Bivalvia > Mytilida > Mytilidae > Mytilus > Mytilus trossulus. Next base: position 74,451,280 of record NC_086379.1, read on the forward strand.
AAATTTGTATGCAAGATTTTCCATTGTGTAAATGGTAAATTTCATCATGTGTTAGGTTAACATCAATGAAATTAATAAATATGGAAATACTATGTACTTTTGTTTTTTATAACTTCTTGAATACACACCAGGCTCACATGACTGTAGACCACATATTACTGCACATCTTCTACTCATATATATACATTTAAGTCATATACATAACTAATTAACAAATTGAAAACATGATTCAAATTTCAAAAGGTTCTTAACAGAGCTCCAGAAAAGCTTTGTATGGGCATTATTACGCAATAAAAACTATTGGAAAAACTAAACTCAATTGACACTAGTAGTGTTCAAATCACTACATGCAATTCATGCAAAGATTTTTTTTAATGTCAAAACAAGTAGTTTGCAACCCTGCTTGTAGCTATCATGTGCATTATTAACCATAATCATTAAATTGTTGTCACGTAAATCTATCTTTGTAACATTAGGAAATTAGAGTTAGGAAATCTACTCCCTTTCTAAAAATGGAGACATCAAATATCTGATTTGGGTACTTGGGAAGGAATTACCTGTTATTCAAACTGTATCCTCAGTGTAAACGTAAGAGATCAGTTTATAAAATATAATTTGGCAGACCATGAGTCTGAGATGCTGAAAAAAGCATCCTAGTAACCAAGGATGTATATTCTGTTGAACGATTTGACAAAAGACTGCTGTGGGGAAGCAAAAAAGTGCCAAAGTCACTTATCAATTTCTCAAGACCAAATCATCCATGGGAAACAATTATTCCTTTGACAAAAATGATACTAAATTGAGCTAAAAGTGAAATAAATATAATACTGCTCCCAAACTAAATTCAAAACGGAAAGTCATTTATAAATTGACAAAATCAAGATACAGGCATTTCCTTATGTAGAAAGTTGTGGACTTACATGGTTTTATAGCTGGCTAAACCTCACAAGACACGTTCATTTCGTAGAGAGGAAAGAACCCATGGCCTATAACATGGATTAAACAGGGTTCTCATATTACATTGTTAAGAATGAAGTCTTATGCAAGCTGCTGAGACAACTAAATGACAACATGATCAAGTGTTAGGAGCCACATAGGAACACTAAATATTCATCTGTCAGCAAAGGCAAGACAAAATGAGAGCACTGAATATATCAATAAAATTTACACAATTCCAAATTTGACTCGGATATTGGAATTCCATTTTGTAATATTAATGATTCATACTTCACTCTTAGAAATCACATTTTGTAATATTAATAATTCATACCTCACTCTTAGAAATCATCACAAAATTTTGTTAAAAGCTATTTTCCACACTTGGAAAAATAAAAGGCTAACTAGCAATGTCAACTATTGTTATAAAAAACCCAAACAATCGTATGTTCTCAAGTAAGGTAATCAGCTACTGTCCCACCACCAGTTTATATAGAATCTATATATATACTGGCAGAACCAGTGATATTGTTTGTCTTAAATTAATGGAGAATACAGGCTTTTTCCCCTGGAGAAAAATTCCAAGTTGGAAAAAAAATGGCTTAAAATTATTCCCAAAAAGACAATTTTTTCCCAAACAGGGCATTTCAGTAGTAATTGTGCATGAATTCAAACTGAAAAACACTCATTTAAACAATTTCTGTGCCTAAAATGACTATATGTGCACATTTGATGGTCTATTTATGTATCATTGCAGTGATATTGTTTGCCTTCAATTTGTGGAGAATATTTTAAAAGGCTTTTTCCCCTGGAGAAAAATCCCAATTTGAAAAAAAATGGGTTAAAATTATTTCCAAAAAGACAACTTTTTTCACAAACAGTGCAGTCTCAGTAGAAATTGCACATGAAGAATAACTGAAAACACTCATTTAAAAAAATTTCATGTTTAAAATGACTGTATGTGTCGATTCGAGGGTCTTTTTATATATCATCACTGACAAAGTGGGGTCTTGTTTTAAAGCTGGGTATGACTCTTGAAAACGGGTCTGTAAATTGAAGTTTCAGTCAAATTCATGGTTTATTTCAAATTTCCCAATTTGATGAAAATGACGCATATTTTCCCAATAAAAAAGGGTAGAGGTAGTTTTGAAAAAAGCTAACAATATAACTGAGAACAGATGAACAAACCAGACAAATTTAACAGAAAAAAAATACCTGTCTGTGTTTAAGCCGAATAAAATATGTGTGATATGATTACACAATGACATGCCTCAATTCAATGTTTAAAAACCAACATATTCAAGAGGTTTGGTGGTGAAAACCCCAATTTGATATTTGCTTGAGGGTCGCAATTAATGGATATTGAATTAATGTACTTGAAACAAAAATATTTCACTGAATTACACCAAAATTGGTGGGTAAAAATCCTAATTTGTGATTTATCTGGAGCTCTGCAGTTTTGCAATCTATTCACAAATAATAAAAAAAACCACCAACAGATCTACTAAAATGCCGAACACCTGCAAGTAACTTTGCTCAAACGAAATTTTGTGAAAAGAAGTTGAGATTTAGAATGAATAAAACTAGGGAGTAAGTAGACACGGATGATTTAACAAAATCTGATAGACGTGCTTTGGGGAAACAAATTTTCGCAAATAAAAATTTATAAAGACTTCTATAAAAATTCTTTCTATCCGAACACTGTCTCTGACTAGAATTCATTACCGAGGACTCTACTCCCGTATTTAGGGCGTTATTGAAAGTATGAAACTATTGAAGGATGAATTTTTGTATAAGATTTGATTTCGGGTCCGGAGAATTTCAGGGAAGGTAACAAAAGTTTCTTAAACATGAACAGCTGAACCGGGGATGGGGGTGGGGGTATAAACCGAAATAAACAAATACAGGACCGAATAGTGTGAAAAATAAAAATGCAGAACAGAGACCACTAAACTAGAGACTCTCAAGAGCCCGTATCGCTCACCTGACTCTACTTTTTTGAAATCATATAAAAACAGATAAAATTTGGCTACAAAGTAACAACACTTGGCCAGCACCTCATAAGGAAAGGACTATTCATGCTATGTTTGATTTCATTCAATTCCGTGGTTCTCAAGAAGAAAACTTTTGTATGTATTTCCCATAAGGTCCTATGTTAAACTAAGCCCCTCCCCCTTCCCCCACTGGCAGCCACCTTGGATGATGGATAGGAGACAAAGTAACAACACTTGGTCAGCATCTCATAAGGAACATTCGTGCTATGTTTGGTTTCATTCCATTCAGTTGTTCTCTAGAAGAAGTCATTTGTATGCATTTCCCATAGGGTCCTATGTTAAACTAAGTCCCCCCACTGACGGCTATCTTGGATGATGGATCAGCTACAAAGTAACAACACTTGGTCAGCACCTTATAATAAAATACATGCCATGTTTGGTTTCATTCCATTTATTGGTTCTCTAAAAGAAGTCATTTGTATGAATTTCCCATGGGGTACTATGTTAACAGAAGTCCCCTGCTGGCGGCCATCTTGGATGATGGATCGGCTACAAAGTAACAACACTTGGTCAGCACCTCATAAGGAACATTCATATAAGGTTTGGTTTCATGCCATTCAGTGGTTCTCTAGAAGTAGGCATTTGTATGCATTTCCCATAGGGTTCTATTTTAACATAAGTCTCCTCCTGGCAGCCATCTTGGATGATGGATTGTTTACAAAGTAACACCACTTGGTCAGCACCTCATTAGGAACATTCAAGCCATGTTTGGTTTCATTCCATCCAGTGGTTCTGTAGAAGAAGTCATTTGTATGCATTTCCCATAGGGTCCCATGTTAAACTAAGTCCCCCCACTGACGGCTATCTTGGATGATGGATCAGCTACAAAGTAACAACACTTGGTCAGCACCTTATAATAAAATACATGCCATGTTTGGTTTCATTCCATTTATTGGTTCTCTAAAAGAAGTCATTTGTATGAATTTCCCATGGGGTACTATGTTAACAGAAGTCCCCTGCTGGCGGCCATCTTGGATGATGGATCGGCTACAAAGTAACAACACTTGGTCAGCACCTCATAAGGAACATTCATATAAGGTTTGGTTTCATGCCATTCAGTGGTTCTCTAGAAGTAGGCATTTGTATGCATTTCCCATAGGGTTCTATTTTAACATAAGTCTCCTCCTGGCAGCCATTTTGGATGATGGATTGTTTACAAAGTAACACCACTTGGTCAGCACCTCATTAGGAACATTCAAGCCATGTTTGGTTTCATTCCATCCAGTGGTTCTGTAGAAGAAGTCATTTGTATGCATTTCCCATAGGGTCCCATGTTAAACTAAGTCCCCCGCTGGTGGCCATCTTGGATGATGGATCGGCTACAAAGTAACAACACTTGGTCAGCACATCATAAGGAACATTCATGCCACGTTTGGTTTCATTCCATTCAGTGGTTCTCTAGAAGAATTTCAAAATGTAAAAAGTTAACGACGACGGACGCCAAGTGATGATAAAAGCTTACTTGGCCCTTCGGGCCAGGTGAGATAAAAAGATGCAGGACAATATTTTTCACCCAACCCATAAAAATCAAATGGTAGCTCCACTATTATGTAAAAATGGGAAGGCTACGAAAGGTATATCCGTTTTGGAAATGTCTATTCCTTCTTAAAATTACCAAAATATTCGTTTCAAAAGGCGCGATGAATTGTGATTAACAGATCAATTAATGCAAATAGAAGATATAACTCTTTTCAACAAAAACAACCCCTTGGGTGACGCAAGTGAATGAAACAGTTCACTCTTTTATTATATATGGTGAAAGTAGATGTGACTGAAGCATTACTTGCATCAACCAAGACATTGCCTAACAATCAATGCTACCTGTGAGGTATATATACTAGTGAAATGTGTAGACATAAATTAATATGGTAACCAATACACACATTTTTTTCAAATAAATCACCTCAGGAAAATCAATTTTCAAAAGTTTTTAATGATAGTAAACAATATCTATAAAGCTATTAATTGCTTATTCTTGTTGGGAAAATAGCTAAAAAAATACAATATGAAACTTAAAATATTCTGTGAAGAAAATCAAGGGAAGAAACTACATCTCATAACCAAGATCGGGGGGAAACTAAGAAAATTTCCTTATTGATCTAGCCATGGCATGCAATTAATGTTTTTCTATTCCATAAATAGGTATCGAACGAGTTAAAAATCACACATGTTTTCTTTTTATTTACATAAAATTGAGAATGAAAATGGGGAATGTGTCAAAGAGACAACAACCCGACCAAATAAAAAACAACAGCAGAAGGTCACCAACAGGTCTTCAATGTAGCGAGAAATTCCCGCACCCGGAGGCGTCCTTCAGCTGGCCCCTAAACAAATATATACTAGTTCAGTGATAATGAACGCCATACTAATTTCCAAATTGTACACAAGAAACTAATGTAAAAATAATACAAGACTAACAAAGGCCAGAGGCTCCTGACTTGGGACAGGCGCAAAAATGCGGCGGGGTTAAACATGTTTGTGAGATCTCAACCCTCCCCCTATACCTCTCACCAATGTAGAAAAATAAACGCATAACAATACGCACATTAAAATTCAGTTCAAGAGAAGTCCGAGTCTGATGTCAGAAGATGTAACCAAAGAAAATAAACAAAATGACAATAATACATAAATAACAACAGACTACTAGCAGTTAACTGACATGCCAGCTCCAGACTTCAATTAAACTGACTGAAAGATTATTTGATTACATTTATGTCAATGAGTTAATACTGACAATAAAATCATGATAGATATAAATTTAAAATTTGGATTTACGCCAGACGCGCGTTTTGTCTGCAAAAGACTTACCAGTGACACTCGAATCCAGAAAGTTAAAAAAGCAACATAAAGTACAAAGTTGAAGAGCATTGAGGACAAAAATTCTTAAAAGTTTTGCCAAATACAACTAAGGTAATCTATGCCTGAGGTAGAAAAGCCTTAGTATTTCAAAAAATCAAAAGTTTTGTGAACCATTAATTTATAAATATGACCAAATCAATGATAATTCATGTCAGCACAGAAGTGCTGACTACTAAGCTGGTGATACTCTCTGGGAATTAAAACTCCATTAACAGCGACTCAGTGGTTGTAAATAAACTCATCATAGATACCTGGATTAAATTTTGTATTTAGGCAACATATCTGTTCCTGGTTTATAGTCTTACACTTTTTTTATTTTCGTGGCTCCACGTTTGTTTCGTGCCGACTTGTGTTTATATGTCTTGATTACTTTCTGCTTCAACTCACATAAAAAATAACAAGAATATACGATAATGCACATTAAGGGTATTAATACAATTGAATGTCTTATACTGATTTCGCCTGAAGATAATCATAAATGTTATCTTGCGGGTATTTTTGTTGACCTATTGTCGTGAAGACATCTTTCGCAGGGGTAACTGACTGTCAGGTTTATTCAGCACACTTGAAGTAGATTCCTTCCTGTACATGAATTATGCAGTCTTGAGCCCTGTATTGTGTAAAGTTTTTCCTGCTGTTCGTGCTTTGACAGATTGTGACACCATTATAACAATGTTTTGAAGCGGGAAAAAATGTATACAAAAATTTAAAGGATAACTTGGAAATTTCGTAGATTTTGAACATCTTTTAAGCGTTGACATTGAAAAATATCTTAATGTCAGCCGGACATTTTTTGCAAGCCTCTATATGTCCTGAAACGGAAAGGCAGATTTGAGCACAATGATTTGAGTAGTGTAGGGAAACTAACCCCATGCGAATCAACTTTCCTGCAACATGTCTGAGAGCTCTGTTTGATCAGTATTTGAATTTCCTCACTACCAAATATTGCACAGCCGCCACAGCAGTCTCTATAAGACTTCATTTCGGAAGACAAAAATGGATTAATAACCAGATTAACTATATACTTGCAAAAGTAAATCTTGGCTTTGAACAAAATCTATCCTACACTGAACTTTGTTCGTGTCAAAGAAGTGAAGCGTGCTGTAATATTAATACGCCCACAACTAAGATGCTTGTAAACACTTTCCCACTGTAACTTTTTGATTTTGATTTTGACGTTTTTTTCCTATTTAAGGTAGATAGGATGTCTTTCTCCATCTTGTATTTGAAAATATCAGAAAACAAGGTCTAGATCTTTAATAGAATGTGCAAATTTTTAGAGTAGTAGGTTATTCATGTGTAAGAACTTCCACTTTGAAATATAAAATGAAATGTTTTATCATATTTATGGTTGAATTTTACAAAAAACAGAAAAACGTTGTTTAATTTACTATAAATTGTGTTAGGAATTTACATATTTTATAATGTAGCAAGAAAACGGGTCCGGTGACCCCTTTGTTTCTTTTTCTTAACTGAAAGCATACTATTAAAGCCATCTTCTCATATTATATCTCAAAATTCTATGGTGTAGATTTGTAGATTATCATTGGTTATCTCAACGAGATTAATTTTCTCGCTTGAGCCGGTCACGGCGAAAGCGAGAAATGCAATCGAGTTGAGATGACCAATGATAATCTGTTTATCGCTAGTTTACCTATGACGATGTTGTCAATTTCATGTCAATTTCATTAGCAACGGCCACGTGGCTCCTTAGTTTCTAACAATAATTTTCCATCTCAAGCGAGAAGCATGATATGAAAATTATTACAAAAAATATCAAAGGAAAAATGCACAAAATAGCAATAATACGCTTTATTGTAGAAAATTTGGTTTTCCATGCATAATCTATACAAAATTTGTCAATTTTGATCACCGTGTAGCGTGTAAATGAGACCGGTTAACTTCAGATATACTTGTTGTATCCGCTAATCGCTGTTATACTAGCTTCAAGTTGTGGGAAAAAAATTCTCAAATGTCTAAGAATACACAGCAGACACTAAGGTTAAACTCTCCTAAGCAGCTCACCATCAACTGTTAATAGGTGACTGGGCTGGTTCAACGGTGCTCTGCGTTCCTTGTGTGGTTCATTTATCCCGACCTTATTATAACCAGACATAATATCCATGTTACTGAAGAAAGTATTTCCTGCAATACAATCAAGGAGCTATGCGATTTTCAGCAAGCTGCATGTAAATATCCTTTTTACGGATTTTTTTTAGCTGAATGTAATCAACACATAGTGTCAGGCTGTTGTCATCTTTTCTAACCAAACCACGTTGGATTCAAATAATGGCCTCATAATCCCAGCTTCAAGAAACTATCAAAAGTGAGTTATACCGTCTTCGATACTGAAGTTAATGAAGGATTTGTCATCTGTTAAGTCTATCCAGTGTTGTACAATATCTGTATGACAAACAGTCTTTCGTAGACACAATCCATCATCCAGTCACATCTCAGTCATTACAGCTGAACGGATGTGCTGGGACAGCTCTCCTTAACCCGTTATCTTCGATGAGGGTTTACAGTTAGATGATCAACGACTTGCTTCTTTAGATGACAGAAACCAATCCAACGCTGTACAGTAAACATATTAGTAAGCTTATTCCCGCGTTAACGTGCACTCCAAAACCCATTGTATCGTGGGGGAGTGTTATGCCGATTAACGTCCGTGGGCTGTATCCTAGGTGTTAGAATATTGGCCTTCATTTTACTGCCTCACGGCTTTGGTCCTGATAACGCTTTCTGTCATCTTAAGCACTACGTCCACGACTCATCTACAAGTACTCCATCATCGAGGTTGGCGGGCTGCCAAACTGGCCCTGAAAGCAGCCGTTGTGAAGATATAACATCAAAATAGTCAACATACCAAATCAAAACAACCCATAAAACCAAGATGGCGACCTCTCAAATGGTGACCACCGCTCGTTCCTGACCGATGGCAAAAATTATTGAAACGCTCACCAAACGCCTTTCGGCACCGATCCTATCGTGCGAGGGCTGTATAGCCAGTCAAGATCGTTAAACACTTCCATTTGTTGTTTCTTCGACAATAAATTCAAGTATTAAGTTAAACTGAACATTTGTTAGGTTGCTCGTTGTAAACTATAACTGATCCATAATTTTAACTTTCTCTTTTCAATGGCTCTATGTGTTAGAAAAGTTGTGATACGGATGGTGACGTTGAGTATCTTGATTGGTTTGGTCCATTCTGATTATGTTGGTAGTTGACAAGTTCTGGCTCAATATCGAAATTTTTAAGGCATTTGCCCAGACTGAGGAAAATACCTTTAACATACGGCGTTGTACGGTTGTATGACATTTCCTTTTTCCAAGTTGCCAGTAAGTGAGATGTAAGAGATAGGGGATTAGTGACAGTTTTTGCTTCTTCAGCGTCCCTGTTGTTCCGTAGCTATTGTTGTTCTTCAGAACATTTTTCACGCAGCTGAATGTCAGAAAAAAATTATTCTAAGGTCTTTTTCAAAAGTGTCAATGATTGCTGCTAGTGTATTGGTCCCAATCAGTAGTGGTTTTTCATTGCTGTATCAGGTACTAACAATATCATGTAATAGTGTTTCTGATCGTGTTCAATATGTCCTGCTGGTGCATTTACTCTCTTGCTTCATGGAATTTGATATATTTGCTAAACCTACATATGTGATCGAACCTCACATTTCAGTATGATTTGCTTCGTCCAAATTGTTCACATCTCAAAAAATAATTATTGTTGTTATTTTGCGGTTGATGTCTTATGTTGTTGTATCTGTTGTCCTTGTGAAATTTTCCTTCCTCTACCTTTTTATTGTTGGGGGAATCGGTTTTCAGTTTGCCACTTAAGTGTCTATCCAGTTAAGTAGCAGATGTACCATTCATTTGCTTAACTTCAGTTACTGCCTTACTGGCATGTGGTTTATATGAAGTTTCTATCTGGCGTATATCAACTCTTAGTTCATCAAATCTTTTCATTGTAACATACGTACGTCTTTTTATGATGTCTTGGGTCCATTTCACAACATGGATCGTAGCATCTCATTAATGTTCTTGAGTTGAACAATTCCTCTTTCTTTCGCTTTCTCAATTATGCTTTTTAGTCTTGTAACGCTATCATCTGTTCGTCAAGAATTCCTCCTTCTTTTCATGTCATCTCTGTTGTAATTCTGCTTCATAAGGACTTTCACTCCATGCATATATGCCTCAACTGTTATAACGTCAGCTGTAATTTGAGTTCCCGATAACCATGGTATCTTGTGTGGATGGTTCAGAATCATCTTGGGACTTTTTATTCTAATTTTAATTGTGTAGATTAAGAAATGAGTGGGAATTGAAAATCAAGCTCCAGTTCCTCATTTGTCCTTATCTTCATCTTCAAAAATTCCATTATCCAATCGTGAAGTTCCTCTGGTGTTTTTGCATTGCGTTGACTTCCATCTGTGTAAATGCATTCATCATCTCCTTAACGTCAGGGTTTATCGCTAATGAAAGACTTTTTGGTTGATAAGAGTTGACATAATATCGCCCTGAGACCATGTTCCATGTATAAGCATTGCCTAGTTATAAGTATTGTTTACCATTGGTGTATGCTGGGGTGACATTTGCAGTTCCTAAGTACTAGTAATCGGATATCGTTCCGCTCGTTATTGATTAAGGGTTATGACCTCTTCTGTAGCCATTTTTGTACAAACTTTCAACGAACTTCAATTGTATCAGAACTACAGATATAATGAACAATAGATATATGGCATTTTGTACATACAAGAGGGGGAAACTTGATGCAAAGCATTATTATTTACTGTTACATTGCATTTGATAGAGCTTTTATCCTTGTACTCTCGTATTTGGCAATTTGATAACTGTTAAATATAGAATTATTGCATGAGTGCTAGCAGTGATTTCCTTAAATCAAGTTTATTTATATAGTTATAGGTTAAAACATATATAAATATGGACCAAATCAAGTACACCTTTCAGGGTTCGCTCGACTTTAGTGACTCAGCACGAGGTGTTTTGGAATTAACAGGTTGATTAGAACTTTTTGTAAACAATAAACGCCAGCACATCATAGAAAACAAGCTATTAATCTATGTATCAAATTTTATAACAAAAATCTGTAATAGAGGCTGTGGATTTTCTATGAAAATCTTAGTTTATTTGCCACAAAGCCCTCTTTATCTATTAAATGCAATGAAACAATAAATGATAATGCTTTGCATCAAGTTTCCCCTTGGTATATGTACAACAATGGCCTATCTCTATTAATCCTTATATCTGTAGTTTTGATACAATTGTAGTTTGAAAAGTTCGTACAAAAATGGCCACAGAAGGGTACATAAACCGTAAGAGACCACTTAAAGGAGAGCAAGACAATAAAGACAGGTGCTCTTTTAATACTGGTTCAATTTATATGAAATATACTACAGACTGATCCTAAATTAATGGTCTTATGAACACAGATTTTTGCTTATTACAGGTGGTCTCCTGAGCAGATTTGACAAATACTAAATCAATGTTATCTTTCAGATTTGTTTACCATTCAGAGAGATTGCAGACAAACAGATCCTTTATCTCCTTATACTTTTGTTATGTGATGAAATTTTTGGAATACTAAGAAAACACGAAAATATTTAATGTATTACTATTAAAGACATTTTTGATATCAAATTTTGCTATTGACACCACACTTGATTTAGATAGTTCAGCAGATGCATCTTTTTGTATTTTAGAAGTATGTGCTGCATGATCTGGTTTCAAGATGAATTTAGAAAAAAGTTAGTGTGGATTGGGAAAAGAAAATATGACAAAAAAAATGTGTGTAATGTGGGGTTTTGAGTGGGGATCCAATAATTTCAAAGCTTTCTTACTTGTTTTTAACATAATCAAATCCAAACAATTGGTAACTTAACTAATGTGTTAATAGTTTATTTTCGTTTTTTGCATGGTTAATATGACAGACCAAAATAAAATAGCAACTGACTTATTTAGATTTTTTTTTTAAATGAAATGAACTACAATGTAAGTGGCTGTTAAGAACGAATATGATTTGAGCACATCTGATCTTTGAAATAATTACAAACATAAGGTTGGTAGTCAAACTCCATTAACAAAACAATGAACCGAAAAAAAGGAGTCTGTATTAATAATGATGATTTAGCAAGAATAAAAAAAAATCATATAATATTGATAACAACATTTTTCTACTAGGATGTTATTTGAACATTTTAATCTTTTATGAAAAGATTTGATATCAAATGTAATTCGATTTTAAAGTTTAAGGAGCTAATTGTACCAGTTACTTTTGCAATACAAATGTATTTAAAAAATCTCCAAAAGGGTCAAGACACGTACAATGTTCTAAATGATTAAAAAAAAATCCCATCACAGGAATAGTGGACATTACACCCAAATAGGCATAATATTATCTGGAATAAAGTGTAAAGAATGCCATTTAACATATTTAAAAACAGTGTCTCCAAAAAAAAGTTATAACTTACAAAATACTGGGAACAAATTAATGTCTCTACAAAATAAATGTTAATATACAAAACAATAAATTATGTTCTTTCTGTTTGGACTCAATGGAAACCAATGCACACATTATTGATTTGTCCAAACGTATTTGACGTATTTTTAATAGATGAAGATATACAAAAATTGAACTACCACTTAACTTAGAAATAGTTTTATACTGCATCTATCTGTGTTTATTTCCTAAATATAGTAACATGTTGTATAATGTCAATTTCATCATGGAACACTTTCTCCACAATCAGGGGTCCATTAATGGATGAAAATAAGTTTGACATTTGTATTACGATTTAAATAGCTATCAATGTATTAATTTAAGTTGCATTATAAAAACAATAATAGGTTAATGTCATAACAATATAAACATTTTTGTACTCGGCGCAAAACTGGTTAAGGTCTCGGTAGAACCTCGCCGTTCCAGTTTCTCAGCCTCATACACTATTTTTTATATTTCCCGACATTGACCTAATATTCGATACATTTTGTATTTATTTGGGATCCTTAAAAAAATGAAGAAGGCATTGCAACGAGCGTACTTCTGCTGTCTTCAAGTAATAGAATAACTAAAGCAACTTAACTGTAAAGTATTAAAAGTATCCTCCTAATCCAGATTGCATGGAATGTTTACCATTACTATGTATTACCATTATCATTAATTTATAAGTTTGTCAATGATTCGACCTATATGTGTTCTTCTTGTTTTTCTCCATATAACTATGGTCTAATTGCCGAACCTGTAAGTACAATATTTATACAAGTATTTTTGACCAAAAAACATATTTCAACAATAAAAAATCTAAAAAAAATATTGTCCTGGCTAAAATATATACATGTAACATCTCAACAGGCGCACAAAGAACCCTTTGGGTAAGATTATCTTACTATATATGCATTGGAACATAGTATTGAAACGGGAAAACATTCTGAAGTGTAGCAATACGTCGAGAAAACTAGAGATTTTTTATTGGTATACGTCTAGAACTTTTTGGTCATACAGCTCTCCAACTGCTTCAGTTTTATTTTATTAGTTCGTGCTTTTCTCTGTGGTGAATATTCTTCGTGTGTTTGTGCTGTTATTCTGTCACAGAGTGTTGTCATTTTAGCGATATGTTTTTAACATTGTCATAAAGCGAAAGTTTGGCTGGACGACGTTAAACCAGATTCAACCCACTATTTTTCTTCAAATGTCCTGTTTAATGTCAGAATATTTCGTTTCTGTGTGTGTTGGCGTTTATTTTTAGTTGCACTTCAGTGTTCCTCTTGTTTCTTTGTTTTCCCTTTATGAATGAAGTGTTTTTCTCGGTTTTAGTTTGTAATCCGGATTTGTTTTCTCTCAATCGATTTATTACTTTTGATCACTGGTTAACTACTGTTGCCTTTATTCGGTTCTTATTCATTACTGGCTTTCAAATCTTCGGCTCTGAGAGTTCCTCGTGAAGTTTAGTTCCCGAAAAAATATTTGAACAAAGGCAATTTTGATTGCCCTGTTTTAGCTCACCTTTCCTGAAAGGAAATGTGAGCTTTTTTCATCACTTGGCGTCCGTCGTCGTCGTCGTCTGTCGTCGTTAACCATTTTTCAAACATCTTCTCCTCTGAAACTACTGAATGGATTTGGATGAAACTTAGCATGATTGTTCCTTAGATTATCCTGCACAAAGTCTGTGCTTCGATTTTTGATCCGTCAAAAAACATGGCCGCAATGGCTAAAAATAGAACATGGGGGTAAAATGCAGTTTTTGGCTTATATCTCAAAAACGAAAGCATTTAGAGAAAATCTGACATGGGGGTAAAAATGTTCATTTTATGTCAAGAACTCTCAGCCCTGAAATTTTCAGATGAATCAAACAACCCGTTGTTGGCTTGCTGCCACTTAATTGGTAATTTTAAGGAAATTTTGCCGTTTTTGGTCTTTATCTTGTAGTCAGCACTTCGGTGTTGACATGAATATCAATTATATGGTAATTTTTATAAATTTTCTGTTTACAAAACTTTGAATTTTTCGAAAAACTAAGGATTTTCTTACCCCAGGAGTAGAATACCTTAGCCGTATTTGGCACAACTTTTTGGAATTTTGGTCCTCAATGCTCCTCAACTTTGTATTTGTTTTGGCTTTTTAACTATTTTGATCTGAGCGTCACTGATGAGTCTTATGTAGACGAAACGCGCGTCTGGCGTGTAAAATTATAATCCTGGTACTTTTGATAACTATTTACACCACTGGGTCGATGCCACTGCTGATGGACGTTTCGTCCCCGAGGGTATCACCAACCTAGTAGTCAGCACTTCGGTGTTGACATGAATATCAATTATATGGTCATTTTTATAAATGTTCTGTTTACAAAACTTTGAATTTTTCGAAAAACTAAGGATTTTCTTACCCCAGGAGTAGAATACCTTAGCCGTATTTGGCACAACTTTTTGGAATTTTGGTCCTCAATGCTCCTCAACTTTGTATTTGTTTTGGCTTTTTAACTATTTTGATCTGAGCGTCACTGATGAGTCTTATGTAGACGAAACGCGCGTCTGGCGTGTAAAATTATAATCCTGGTACTTTTGATAACTATTTACACCACTGGGTCGATGCCACTGCTGATGGACGTTTCGTCCCCGAGGGTATCACCAACCTAGTAGTCAGCACTTCGGTGTTGACATGAATATCAATTATATGGTCATTTTTATAAATTTTCTGTTTACAAAACTTTGAATTTTTCGAAAAACTAAGGATTTTCTTACCCCAGGAGTAGAATACCTTAGCCGTATTTGGCACAACTTTTTGGAATTTTGGTCCTCAATGCTCCTCAACTTTGTATTTGTTTTGGCTTTTTAACTATTTTGATCTGAGCGTCACTGATGAGTCTTATGTAGACGAAACGCACGTCTGGCGTGTAAAATTATAATCCTGGTACTTTTGATAACTATTTACACCACTGGGTCGATGCCACTGCTGATGGACGTTTCGTCACCGAGGGTATCACCAACCTAGTAGTCAGCACTTCGGTGTTGACATGAATATCAATTATATGGTCATTTTTATAAATTTTCTGTTTACAAAACTTTGAATTTTTCGAAAAACTAAGGATTTTCTTATCCCAGGAGCAGAATACCTTAGACGTATTTGGCACAACTTTTTGGAATTTTGGTCCTCAATGCTCCTCAACTGTATTTGTTTTGGCTTTTTAACTATTTTGATCTGAGCGTCACTGATGAGTCTTATGTAGACGAAACGCGCGTCTGGCGTATAAAATTATAATCCTGGTACTTTTGATAACTATTATTATAGATAAAGATAAATTGTAAATAGCAAAAATGATCAGCAAATTAAGATCTACAAATAAGTTAATATGACCAAAATTGTCAATTGACCCCTTAAGGGGTTACTGTCCTTTAATGACAATTTTTCACAATTTGTTCATCGTATTTGCTAACTTTAAAAAATCTTCTTTTCTAAAACTACGCAACCAAATTCAACCAAACTTCAACTGAATGATCAGTAGGGTGTATAAAATAAAGTTTGTGTTTTATTTTCTATTTCGTCATGGCTAAAAATAGAACACAGGGTAAAATGCAGTTTTTGGCTTATATCACCGGCATTTAGAGCAAAAAAGACAAGAGGTTAAAGTATTTATTAGGTCAAGGTCTACCTGTCCTGAAATTTTCAGCCGAATTGGGTAACTAGTTTTTCAGGTATAATGCCCCTGAATTGATGGTTTTAAAGAAATTTTGCAGTTTTTGGTTATTATCTTGAAAATTATTATAGATACAGATAAACTGTTAAGAGCAAACATGTTGAGCAAAGAAAGATCTACAAATAAGTTAATTGACCAAAATTGTCAATTGACCCCTTAAGGAGTTATTGCCCTTTAAAGACTTTTTTCACAATTTGTTCATGTTGACTTACTTTAAAAAACCTTCTCCTTTGAAACCGCTGTATCAATTTCAGTCAAACGTATGCTAAATGAGTTTCAGAGTATCTAGTATAAATTTTATATTTTATTTCTTTGTATGTCAAGAATCATAGCTCCTATGGCTAAAATAGAACATAGGAGAACATGATTTTTTTTTTGCTTTTGAAGAAAATAGGACGATTCAAAGAACATTTAAATAAATTGAAAAGCCAAAATAATCATTGATGAGAGATTTAACCTAAAAAATTATGGTGAGCGATTAAGGCTCTTGAGAGCCTCTTGTTTAATATCAAGGTAACAAATAAATAAACAAAAGGAGTTTTCCGAAAGAAAAAAATGTCAGTAAGAAGAGCATAATTGATTCAAATGCAATTTACATTTCAGGCAACCTTTTTTATACACGGCCATATCAAGGATATTAAAATATTTTTGCAATAACCCTTGGCCTCTCAAACTGCAATAAAAGTAATATCAGTGTACCAAACATCGTTATGGGACCTTTATTCTAATTATTATCCCCCCAAAAACCAACACCCATGCATAAAAAATTGAAAACAACACGTTCAATATTTTTTTGCGTCCCAAGCGTTTTCATGGATTCACCTGTATTAGGAACACTCAAAGCCAAGCATTTGAAATCCTAGGATGTATAAGTACCGAAACCGTTGACGAGCTGTATGTCAAAAATACCTAAAATAAATAGCCAAATTCATCTAAAGTCAACGTTGCCTGAGGGAGTTGAAACCTTAGTTTCTTAATAACTTCCAAATTTATAAAAGGACAATTTTAGAAAGGTTTGTTAAATCATGTCAGTACCGAAGTACTGACTTCTGAGCTGATGATACCCTCGGGGACTGACAGTCCACCAGCGAGGTATCGACCCAGTGATGTAAAAATTGAAAACATCACGTTGAATAATTTCTTGCGCCCGAAGCTCTTTTCTGGATTCACCTTCAGCAGGAACGCTCAAAGTCAAACATTAGAAATCCTAGGATGTTAAGTACTGAAACCGTTGAAGAGCTGTATGTCAAAAATACCTAAAATAAATAGCAAAATTCATCTAAAATTACTTTGCCTGAGGGGGTTGAAACCTTTGTTTCTAAATAATTTCAAAATTTATAAACGGACAAAATTTTAGAAAGGTTTGTTAAATTATGTCAATACCATTAATTTATGTTACCGCTTTTCGACACGTATTCTCCTTCATATAACCTATGGTTATATATGACAAACACCCGTAATTCATGTACTTCATCCAGCCTAAAAAATGTTGAATTTTCTGTTTACGCATCATTTTTTTTCTATCTTTTATTAGCGAGTTTTGATCTCTGCTGATATCACAGCTACACCGCCTGTACTGCGTTAAGCACCATTGACCACTCGACCGACCAACATATATCAAATTAACTTTTCATAGTTGAATATTGCATTTTTTAGTTTTGTTTCACAGATCATTTTGTTTTGTTGCCTGTATATGAAATTCTTTGCAAATCATTTGCGAATATTAAAATGATGGTAATACTTACCCATCAATAACAAAACTTTCAATGTTTAACGTAAACTTCTAATGAATTGATAACTTTAAGATGAAATTATTCATCAGACAATCAGATTGATACTGGACTAGCATCACCAAGGCATGATTTTCGTCGAAGTAACGCTGTACAGGAATTTCATCTTACCTTTAAATGAAAGGGGGACAGTCAAACTCATAAATCGAAAATAAACTGACAACGTATTTAACTTTCGGGCAATCATATACAATCAAATAACACTAGAAGTGCGTTTTACAGCTGGGAGATGGTATGTCTGTGTAATTGTTAATTGTATGTACAATCACACAGGTCTATTTTTAATACATAGTAAAACTATATATTGTCTTTATTTGATAGCTGATGTAATGGGCAAAAGTCAACTAACTGCAAAGAAGAGAAAACATTTCGGTAAAAATGAATTGTACACATTAGTTGTTTTACATTTCACCATTCATCTTTTTCCGTCTAGGTCTTAATCAAAATAAATTTAAGCTCTCAAATTCATGTTCACCGCTTTAACCTACATTCTCATATCACATACTAAAAAGTATATCTAAATTACATAGACTCCAAAAGATAAAATAACAATGAATGAGCTCGCTATAATGTCAGGAATATATTACTTAAGCTGTATTTGGCAAACATTTTAGAAATTTTGGTCCTCAATGGTCTTCAACTTCGTACTTCTTTGGCCTTTTTAACTTTTAGGAATTCGAGTGTCACTGATGAGTCTTTTGTAGAAGAAACGCTCGTCTGACATAGATACAAATTTAATCCGGGTATTTAAGATGAGTTGATGCATCATCATTTTGTACTTATTTCATACCAGAAACAATCAAAATATACATTGAGATGCCATCAGAAGACTACCGACGGTTATATAACCTGATATAAACATAAATAGTAATAGAAATAGAAAGCGAGCACTCGGATTTTTAAAATGTATGTTTGAATTTATGTTATAGGGGAACCAAAAAAACTTGATTAACCTGTAAATGAATGTAATTGTGGGGGCCAGATTAGCCAACGAAAGGATTTCTTGTTTGACTTTTCAATGCTAATACTATGAATGAACATGTTGACCACCACAAGCTAAATATATGCTCAACCCATCTCCTCTTAAGTTCAAATTAAAGTCATATGAAACGAGTGACTGTTGAAAAAAAATATTTATTCAATTCTTGAACCAATGGTATGTATATATCATGAACTTAGTCATCTGTGAAAGATTTTATCATTTTTTTACGCAAATATATCGTATAATCGTCAATATTTTTCTCCTTTTCTGTTATGATTTAACAAATAAGGCAGCTCATGAATTGCCGTGTTTTGAAGCCGAAGTTTACCGATTGTAACAATATAGTAAACAACCAACAAAAAAGCATGAATATTGAGCACTTGTATACCATATACAATCAGACAATAGTTTATTTTATTGACAGATCAACGCGTATTGCGATCACTGGATTTTTACGAGCAGGGTCACGCTAAGGTCACTTGCATATACGGAAAATATGTCGACAAATTGCTTCCTGGAAGCAAGCATTAAGAATAAAGTAAACTTCTTCTAAATGTGGACAAATTAAAGACTTTCCTTCAGAAAAAAGTATATGTGCATAAGTTTTATAATGAAAACTATCCATTTAGTTATAAAAATCATATGCATCATTTTTTTAATTTGAGGTTTCATATGACTTTAAATATTAAATGAGTACAGATTCAAATGGTTTGAATATAAAACTAATACACCAGTGATATTTATTTTTTTAAATCATTTGGTTGAAATTGAACAAAAACTGACTGCTTATAGCAAAATATCATTTCTTTATTTCGCGTTTATGAATGTTGAAAAAAAAACAATTATATTTTATTGTTTTGTCGAATTCGTAGCTGATTCACCCTTTACGATTTTAACAATACACAAATACCAAAACAGGAACGATCCAAATAAGATTTATGGAAATACTAAAAAAATATACAGTGTTTAGAATGCCCTTGAGGAATTGAGGTACATGTAATGATAAGAATGAAAAAAACCCATGGAAAGTGGAAAGAACAAATAATTATGTTACTTGTGATGTTCTTCTCAAATTGAATAACCCTCTGAGGAATAACCTAACTATAAAAAAATATGTTGCCACCATTTTCTCCTATTTAAGACATTTCAGTTATCTCTCTTTTGATGTCGCATTTCTTTTTTTATTGCTGGTTAACACTCTGAGGGTTAACAACCGTGTCAATTCAGTATATATGCTGTCCATTGTTCACCATGACAGTACACTAAATGCAACGGTAATGTGAATAATTAACCAGATAACCAATGACAAAATCGTGAATGGATAAAGTATGCTAAAATCTTCGTCATCAGGATGCAAATCAAACAAAAACTTCAGTTTCTTCAATGAATCCACTTTTTAAATACATCGGTGGTCGATTAGAGAAGATATGCTCGAAAATGCAAGGATAACTTATACACAAAAAGTATTCAATCTGAAAGTTCATGACACAGTTACAAAAGAAATTATCCAGTACAGAACATAATCAAGGCAAACAAAAACCATAGCTAGCTAAAAAACCAGGTTTAATCCATCGTTTCACACATAAGGAAATGAAATGCCTCTACCAAGCCAAGAACATAACAATTATTTTTCATGCGTTGGATGTTTTGGAGTTTTTTATTTTGCCTTTTCATAATAGACTTTCCAATTTGAATGTTTCTTAGAGTTCAGTATTTTTGTTGTTTTACTTTTTTTTAAGTACAGTATATGATTAAGTCAGAAATCAGGACAGAACATGATCAAGACAACCTAGAACTAACTAAAACATAATGTCGACATTTCAATATGATAACACATGACGCAGGCAAACATAATTATCTATAGAACAAGACGACACAAAAGCGACTTCTAAATATGTATGACAGTACACGACCAGGACAGCCAGAATAGCAATCGAACCATTCATAACCAAGGCAATTGCAAAATTTAAAGGACAATTCAAGACCAAAGCAACAAAATATCTTGGTCTTGAACTGTCCTTTAAATGCATCGTTGTAAATTTTATTGAATATGCTGCCACTGTCAAACAAGTGAGAGGATAAGAGCTATAAAAACAGATCCAATCCACAATTTTCTACATTTGAAAATGCCTGTACTAAGTCAGGAATATAATAGTTATGGGTCTGTTCGTTTGATGTGTTTCATCATTTGATTTTGCCGTTTGATTAAGAACTTTTCGTTTTGAGTTTTCCTCGGAGTTCAGTATTTCAGTGATTTTACTTTTTATAAATATGTAATGGTAATAATTTGACAAAAACAACATAAAGTCCATTTTTAGAACAAATCAAAACAAATGCCAATCAATTATTAACATATTAAATTCGAGAACTATTTAACCTCAATGGGATATAGAAATATCTGTATATTTAAACTAACTCAACTAGTTATGACAACAACTAACAAAAAGCAAATCATTATCTCCCTTAGAATGCTTCTAAACTATTTCCCATCCATTATAACTGTTTTGGGGAAAACCGAGAAATCATTTATACAAACATGATACTTTATTATTGGATTCTATTTTTTTTGTGAGGTTCTAATAATGTGTTCATCTGATTTTGTATTAATCTTCGATTGAAATACAAGAACATAATAAAAGAAAGTAATACTGCTGCTGTAGGAAAGTATTATTAATTACAAATTTGCGTAGGAACTTCTTCAATATATCTTATGGATCCAAATCGTGTTAACGTAAAATCTAAACAGTGATGTAGTATAAATGCATGTAGTGTTTTTTTTTTCTGTAGGTAATATAATACATAAGATTAAGAGTTAATAGTTATCAAAGGTACCAGGATTATAATTTAGCATGCCAGACGTGCGTTTCGTCATCATAAGACTCATCAGTGGCGCTCATATCAAAATAATTATAAAGCCAAACAATTACAAAGATGAAGAGCGTTCAGGATCCAAAATTTCAAAAAGTTGTGCCAAATACGGCTAAGGTAAAACTGTTAATCTTAAAATGTCAGATTAAGAAACTTACTTGAGATTGAATTAAGATTTTTACTAAACAATGACTATTACAATACACGTTGCAATTAATACCTTTTGAATTTTAAACTGCAAAAATCTTCAAGTTTGAAATTTTTAAACCATATCTCTTAACCACAAATCTTTTAAAAAAAACCCAACTCAATTGACGTAGCATTATCCTGAAATAAAAAGACATAATGATAATACTTCTGTAAACAAATACAGTCTATTTATTATCAAAGTACACAGTTTAGACAATAATATAAAATGAATGAAGCTGACTATGGCATAAATACTTTATATAGAACTATTTAAAAAAAAACATACTCCAAGGTTGTTAACCCTTTTTTCCCTTTTCACGAATACATTTACATCTCATCAGCATATGTATCACATTCTAAAAAAAAATGAAACACCTTTTCAATGATCTATTTGTAACATATATTATAAAGACCACCATTTGCATCCACAGTTTCCATTACTACCATTTTACAATTCTACAGTTAATTCAATCAATTAAGGAAATATCAAGCATTACAATAATCTACGATTACGTACAAGGTTTAAAACAATCTCAAATTATTATGCACTATAAAAACTTATCAAAGATACAAGGCTTTAAATGTAAGTTTGGTTTACATAAGAATCATAATCGTAAATGTAATTGACGACCCTCGAATCAAATCAGTTGGAAGGTCAAATCAAATCAGTTGGAAGGTCAAATCAAATCAGTTGGAAGGTCAAATCAAATACGATATTGATTGATTGATTGGTGACTGATTTACACTGCATCACCAACAACAAAAGACCATATCGCCTTGTTGCGTCATTGAAGAGCAATAATTGAATAAACACAAAAATTCTGAAAAGAAAGTGCCAAGTACGTCTAAGGCTATATATGCAACGAGTTAGAGAAATCTTAGTGTTGAGAAGTGTTCAACATTTAACAATAGTAAATTAACAAAACGTGAACATATAAATCAAATGTTATGACAAAACACTTTCTGACCGATGGTATACAATAGGGAACGAAACAGTCATCATTAGTGGCATCGACCAAGAAGCTTTTAAACTCAATAAATGCCAGGTGTAAAAATTGATAGACGCATTTCGATTTAAAACAGTTTGAAGGCCTCATCAAACAGTGATAATCTCGAGTTTGCGACTTGAAGTCATTATGTGACATGAATTCTTCAGTCAACGGCCTTGTTCAAAAGATATAACGCTTAATAATTATAAAAGGTACAAGGATTATAAATTAGTACGCTAGACGCGCGTTTAGTCTACATAAGACTCATCAGTGACGCTCAAATCAAAATACTTATAAAGCTAAACAAGTACAAAGTTGAAGAGCATTGAGGATTCAAAATTCTTAAAAGTTGTGCCCAATACGGCTAAGGTAATCTATACATGGGATAAGAAAATACTTAGTTTTTCGAAAAATTCAAAGTTTTGTAAACAGGAAATTTATAAAAATGACCACATTATTGATATTTATGTCAACACCGAAGTAGTGTTGACTACTGGGCTGGTGATACCCTCGCGTAGAGAATGCATAAATTATAAAAAAATAATATTAAAATAAAGCTTTCATGTGAATTCATTTGGTTAAAGCATAAAAAAATTGGGAATATTATTGCTTTTAATTATTAAACATTTTACAAACAGTGATTTTACAGAAAATTTGCATATCAATGCTATTTCCGGTCAACAGTGTTGACTACTGGGGTTGGTGATACAATCGGTGACGAAAACGTCAACAAATAGTGGAATCAAACAAGTGATTTAAAAAGATAACCAAAGATACCAATTCTGTACGCCAGATGCGCGTAATATCAAAAATTAGTCTGTCATAAAAATAAGACATTCAAATATCCATTTGCGGACCCTTAATAAAACCCACCCTGATTTCGTATCTTTATAAAGGCAACATTTGTATACAGCTGTTCAAAAGTCATGGATCGATAGAGAGAAAACAAATCAGAGTTACAAACACTAAAACCGAGGGAAACACATCAACTATAAGAGGAAATCAACGAAACATCAGAACACTAAAGTGCAACAAAAAAAAACACGATTGCAACTTACATAGAAACGAACTATTACATAACAACTGCCAGTTTCCTGACTTGGTACAGGACAGTTTAGGTAAAAATGGTGGGTTGAACCTGGTGTTGTGGATAGCATAAACTCGAGCTTCATGGCAATGTTAAATATACCGCTAAAATGACCACATTAAATGTTGGAAATACAGTACAAACAAATACAAGAACACGCAATATATATATATTATATGATAGTACAGTTCGCCATGTTAACCACAAAATAACAACGAATAACCAAAATTAATCTAGGACAGTACACAAAACAGCTAAATAGAATAACTAATTGTGTGTCTGTCACACGAATGTATCAACGCTAGAAAAAAGAAATGTCTCAGATTAATTTCTAAAAATGGATATAAATCAGGATTAGGTTTCTTATTATGTTATTTGATGTATTTAATATCAATTACAAGAATATTAGTATAGAACTGTGTTTAACAACTGTGTAACTAACTATGTCGGCCCCTCTTCCAAATCATACTGTGTAAACCAAACAAATCCTACATCTGGTAAGCAATCGTTTTACCCAGACAAAAGGTGATAACCATAACACTTAGAACGCAGGACAACTATACGGTTCAGGTTGTGCTCATTTTTTGAAACCGTACGTTGAACCGTACTGGCTTAATCTAAACCATAGATGTATTTACTTATATTATATGTATGCTTAATTTTTTGTCATTTTGACTTTTGTGGATTTTTTTTATCATTGGCAGTCATACCACATCTCCTTATTTATACTTAGAGAAAAATGAACGACGATTGCATGTACATGGTTTTTTTAAAATAATGAATTCTGATAGTTTGATTCAATGGTAGAAACCGAAAGTCAGATCTGAAGCCAGTATAGAGCTTTCCTATTTATAAATCCAGCATCTACAATACAGATTATGTAACGTACATCACACGATAAGCGAACAGACGAATAGAATGACAGAAACCACTATATAAATCAGAAAGTATTATAGGAAAATTGATAAGTTCATATTTCTATATCTTGACAGAATGTTACAATTTAAAATGAAAGCGAGGTTTTGGAACAAAAAGGATAAGCAATATTGTTATAGGTAGAAAAAAACCCAGGAATTTCGTTACCATAAATTGATTAAAACGTTTACTAAATTTTTTCATAGATACTAAGATTTGATTAGTAAATTTGTAAATTTGGATATACATGTAAGAAACTTATGAAAACCGGTATTTTACATTCTTAATTTTACGGAAATGTTGTAATAAAAGCGCGAAAATCACTATGTGAACCGTGTAAAATTATCAAACTTTTAAACAAACTGAATAGTAAAGGTAATCCTACCATTGTTGTAATAATATCGTTGAATATAGTTTACATTGGCACACATATCGATTTTGTTACCAGCAAATTAAAACATAACTAAATTTGTTTTCTTTTTAAACGGAATGTATAGAAACACATCTACGTAAACAAATCTATAAAGAAGTTAACTATCGATACATTTTTTTGGTATTGCACAGGTCACGTCTTTTTTGACTGTCCATGACGTTGAAATACTAAATCCCTGGGATGTGTTTTAGTTGATTTTAGTCTCTGATGTATGATTTTTTTAAATTAGTTGTCTCTGCGTTTTAAATAGCTGGCAGTAACTGAAAGTTCTATCAAATCGTACTTTCCTGTTAATTTGACCCTTTGATACTAATTGTAATGCTGTTTTGTTATTTAATGTTTGCTTATTCAGGGTTGTATCTCGTGTAAAGACCAGTTTTGATATTACTATACATTTTCACTTCTTCGTACTATGAATTATTTATTTTGTAAAACATATTTCCATTATACATTACTGTTTACCTTACAATAATACTATATTCATATTTACCTTTGTATATTATTGTAGTTGGCGGCTTTTTGGTCAAGTGATTGTTGTTTTTCTACAAAAAATTAACATCTCACAGCGGTATACTACTGCTGCCTTTATTTATTAATCCCTTATATTATTGATTTTTCATTTACATTGTGTAATAGATCAAATGTATTCGTTCAGTGTTAGTTCACTTGTGTTAATATGTCTTTTGATTGAGTTAAGCCATTTCAATTGATATTTTATAGTGTTTTTGTTATGTTGTGAACTATTTTTTCAGATAAGGATGAAGGTTGGCACTTACGTTTCAAACCCACGGCATTTGTTTGCACCTGTCCTAAGTCAGGAATCTGATGTTCAGTAGTTGTCGTTTGTTGATGAGGTTCATTGGTGTTTCTCGTTTTTCTTTTTTTTTTTTTATATCGATTAGACCGTTGGTTCTTTCTGTTTGAATAATTTCGCACTAGTCATTATTGGGGCCATTTGTAGATTACAGTTCGATGTGAGCCAAGGCTCCGTGTTGAAGACCATACTTTGACCTATAATGGTTTATTTTACAAAGTGTGACTTGGATGAAGAGTTGTCTCATTGGCACTCATACCACATCTTCTTATATCTATTTAGAAAAATAGGGGCGAAAATGCCAACTAGAATCAATCAAAAAAGAAGTAAAGTTATGTGCACAAGAGAAGTAAACTGTTCCTGCTTCACTTATGTCGTATTACTGAATGCACGTTATAATTTAGTGATGGATACCTATGAAATAACTTCGTGGTCATCTGTAATGTTATTCTATTTAGGTTGCATCTAGTGGAAAGGAACTATTTACCCTCTTGGGAAGATTGAAAACAACACGTTAAATAATTTCTGGAAGTTATGTTTCTAGTTTTAGTTGAGTGCATGGCGCTTAATCTTCTATTTGCTAAGTGACTGTGATCCTTTTCTTGAGGTCGTATGAATTTTTGTGCATCTATAGAAGAGGGACGAAAGATACCAAAGGGACAGTCAAACTCATAAATCTAAAACAAACTGGCAACGCCATGGCTAAAAATGACACTACATAGAAAACCAAAAAATAAACAAGACAAACCCCACAAAAAACTAGGGGCGATCGCAGGTGCTCCGGAAGGGTAAGCAGATCCTGCTCCACATGTGGCACGCGTCGTGTTGCTTATGTGATATCAAATCCGGTAAATATTCTAATTCGGTAGGTCACATTCATGAAAGGGAAGGGGATTGTAGTTACGACGTAAGGAACATATCCGATATCATTTGTAAAACGGTTATTCCATAACGGTCAACCAAATCGTGATGGCGTCCGTAAAATTTACGAAGGGATGATTTAGTTTATTCTTTCTTCTCCAAACCCGTCTGCACACATGTTTAATAATATAAAATCAACTAATATTTAAGTAGAAATCAGCTGAAGTGAAGAAAAAAGCTGACATCACTATCTGTACATTTAGTACCGGTTTCTGCTGTCCGACATGGTCATGGTACAGATTTCTGATTTCCATGTACTCAGAGAATGAGTGCATACTGTAACTGTATGCAATCCTCATGGAAATGATGACCTTTTCCAACTTGTGTAAGATAACGCATTGCAAATGTTCATATAACATTAAAATTAATCTATACATATATAAGTTTGTAAAATATAACCCTATAATATAAAGTGCACTTTGTTAAATGTATTAGACATGATAAGCACCCTTTGTTTCAGATTTTGCCGTTGACATGTACCGAGCTTAGCTTTGATTTTAAAAATTCCATCCATTTCATGTTCATAAATGTTTCTATGGATCGCTTAAGTTCCAACTTGATAATACTTCAAATGGAATCTCTTCTTTTTCAAATGTAGTAATAACGTCAACATGATCGATTTATATGCTTATGCCTCATTTCTCTTCAGAGAAGATCATTGTTGATGAAGTAATTTTGTTATATCATCATTACAATGACATAAATCATGGCCATATCTCTATTTAATAACTGATATTATTGTGCGTTACTTTCATTTGATACAAACAATTAACAAGCTGTCGATACAGACATTTGTCATTTACTGCGGAGCTACTATTTAAACGCAACTTCCGTGAACGTATCGTGCTGAGTACGTACCTCAGGGAGTTGTCATTAATCAAATAAGCCATCAGCTTCAATGAAATACACTGACAAGACAAATATGACAACATGTAATTTTCACTCCCTGTCAATCACGAAGTAAATGATATCCTTCCACTGGGACTACATATTGACTGATTGTCAGTGAAACAGATCTCAAAACGGTTAATAAACGGAAAACGTTGATAGACAACCCGTCACTGGTTTGAAGACCGTACTACTGAAACGACACTCCAGGGGAATAAACCAACGACAGCCTGAAATAAAACTGACAAGTCGATATTTTCATTTCTGACATATTTGATGACAATTCTATTTTCACTTTGAATAATATGACACAAGACAATACGTTAAGTGTCTGATTAATGAAAGGAAATTCCGTATTGAAATATGTCAATGTTAAAGCACAGGCTAATAACTTATATCATTAAAGTGATGTATTTTTTTCATTGATAGAACTGTTTTTATATTTGCTTGACAAGAATATAATTGAATTGTATAAATATAATTGCAACAATCAGAAAGACAAAAGAAAATAAATATGACAAGTTCACAATGCAGCATTATCCTTTGAGGAAACAGATTATTTTTAGCGATCCATATTAAAATAATTTGGAAAAACAGAAATAAAAATATGGTTGAGAAGTAAAGCAAAAGTTCTTGAGTGACAGAACAAAACATCGGTAAGCTTATAAAAACACTCATTAAAAGGTTGAATATTAATTCTGGTATTACAGTAGTTCATGGTCACATTTTATGTAACACACATTAAAGGTTGCTTTGTATTTTGACAACTAAGTCATAACACAAACATTTCATCGTTTAGTCACAGGATCCTAGAAAAATCAGTTGTTAGTCTGAACTAAAGACATCAAAAAAGAAATTGCAGGTAACTGCGGCTATCTAATATAAAAACGTGTTCTATAAATTTCACACGTTGATTAGTAGGTATAAAAGATTTGGGTGGTTGAATGATGGCAAATTCATGTGTTTTATTAGAAAGTACCATCTTCTCGTTACTATACATTATGTTTTTTGTAACAAAAGCTAGATCAGCAAAACGAGGAAAGGCACCAACCAGATAGCGAAATGTATAATGACAGTGTATATGTATATAAAGCCAATGTGTTGCCAATGAAAAATTATCAAACGACCAAAGGGAAAAGTTGTCGGTAACCTTACAACCGTCTACGATAAGAAAAAAACCCATTAACGTGCCGTATAAGCTTAATGCAAAAAGACCAAAAATATCTAAATTTGAAAATCAGTTGAAAATTAAAAAGCTTGACACAACAAATTGGCAACTAAGCACAAAAACTTATATAAAAAAAAACCTAGAATTGCCATTCCGAGCAATACCGGATGTCACCCTGGTCCACCAAATGCCATGATAAATATAAAAAAGAATGGAACAATAACAGTATGTCACCCGACCTCCGTCAGGGTGACATAAAAACAATAAGAACCGATCCAAGAGTACAAGTTTTCCGGCTTCTCCGTAGTTCAAAACCATGTTTTCCGGCTTCTCTGTAGTTCAAAACCATGTTTTCCGGCTTCTCCGTAGTTCAAAACCATGTTTTCCCAGAATCAAATGTCAATGAGCACACCTCTGATGACAGTCATTTATAAGAAGCCTGAAACACATGACCATTTGCACTGCCAACATTAAGCATAGGCAGTTTCTATGACAATAATTGCTTATACCAGGAAACCAATATACATTCAGATTATTTGAATAAAATCAATGTTATAGTACTTATAAATATTTTACTAAGTAATCAAAGATCTTTACTAAAATACTTACTTGATAACATTTACAAATGAGTTTTTTCAAGGGAGCAATAAGTTAATATGGATCTTATCTTAACTTACGACCTCTATAAACAACATCGCCGTCAAATTAGGATGTCATATTCAATTTGCCATGAGACTGCTACAAGTACAGTCGAGCTTATATGTATATATGTATGTGATGTTGGAATATTGCTGCATAAATGTAGATAGTTCAATTTAGAGAAAATAAAAGCATATTTTGCTGTATATGTACTCATAACGATTGGTTCTCAGTACATATCTCTAGACTAGAGAAAACATTGGTATTCTGCTCGTTACTTTAAACTGACAAACAAGCTACGCAAAACTGTACTGAATCACGTTTGACTTTATTTGTATCATAATATTTGAACAAGTCTGATCACTTACATTTTGATTACAGAATGTGTTGGTAGAAAAGAGACGTTGAACTATACCTACGTTGCAATATACAAGACCAAAAGCAAAATAAAAGTAAACGACGTATCAAATGGTAAGTATCACGATAACAAGAATAACAAAAATATGCTACAAGTACAGTCGTGCTTTAAGTTCGAGGTAGGATAGGAATTTGCTAGTCCAATAATACAGATCTAGAATTGTTATAATATATTTGATTTGGGGGCAAAATCAAAATATAACAATAGGAAATAGAACAAAATCAGTTTAAAGAATAAGACGATATTTTTGGTAACTTATTTAGATTTAAAACCGCGAAAACATGTTGCTTGTAAGTTGAATAAAATATATATCGCATCGGTGAACAAATTCGTAGTGGAGATAGAAAAATCATCATCAATCACCCTACTGTATCAGTATTGTGTCAGGAGTGCACACTTGATTGCGAAGTTTGTATAAGGGCAACATGCACGCACGTAACTTTTAATTGAAACTGATATGTAAACTGCATACGATGGATAGAGGGTATATTACGGCTGAGAAATGGGAAGTTGGTCATACCTTTGAGTAAGTGAAATCTTCACATTTAGCATACAAATTATATAAAATCAGGAAAAAGATCCAGATATAGGAAGAAGAACTTCGAATTTTTACATTCAGTATATAAGTTCAATGGAATATATACTGATTAAGTCTGCCAGTACTCACGCACAATAAGTACTCATAAGAAAACCGATTGATTTCTGAAATATCAAACACAAAAAATGTTGTCGATACCAAAGATTCAGCATTTTGGTTTTAGTGTAAAGAAGAAAGCAGCAAGTTTGAAAGTTGAGTATATAATCATTGCTTTAGAAATTTATTGGAAAATGCATCGAAGACTAGACTGTTGTCAACCGCATTGTATGTACATATGTATGTGATGTTGGAATATTGCTGCATAAATGTAGATAGTTAAATTTAGAGAAAATAAAAGCATCTTTTGCTGTATATTTACTCATAACGATTGGTTCTCAGTACAGATATCTAGACTAGAGAAGACATTGGTATTCTGCTTGTTTCTTTAAACTGACAAACAAGCTACGCAAAACTGTACTGAATCGCGTTTGACTTTATTTGTATCATAATATTTGAACAAATCTGATAACTTACTTAAGTATATTTTAATTACAGAATGTGTTGGTAGAAAAGAGGCGTTGAATAATACCTACGTTTCAAAATACAAGACTAGGAGCGAAATAAAAGTAAACGTATCAAATGGTAAGTATCACGATAATAAGAATAAAAACATATGCGACAATTAAATGAATGGTTGTCAGTTTCATTTAAATATTGTCTTCTTTTCAATTACAATCGATAAATTTAAGACAAAACCATTATGGCAATGATAATGATAATAAAAAAGAAGAGGACAACACTATGGTAAAATAGATAAAGACGAAACAGCGGTCCAAACAATCAAAAATAAAGATTAAACAAGACAAAAGTAGGAGTAGATTTCTGTAAAACTCAACAAATGACGGACGACAGAAGTGGACAGACACAACGACGGCGAGGAATTCAAAATAATCAAAATAGATCATCCGTGGCTAGCGTTTCATCAAACAGTAGCCAAAAAAAAGCTTAACCAGTTTCTAATCCAATTAGCATATCATTGATTATTAGATTTCAATGCTTCTGAGTAAACCATCGAACGATTTAGAGAAAAATGGAAAAAAAAAAAATCCAGACGATCTGAAGAGATAAGCCCTTTTCAACGAATTTTCATAGTTTGTTCTTATATATATATACTGTACTGTTACATCACTGCCCCAGGTAAAGGATGGTTGGTCCGCCTGCAAACATATTTAACCGTGCCACATTCTGTATGTTGTTTTCCCAAGACAGGCGCTTGTAATTCAGTGGTTGTCGGTTGTTGCTTTATTTCATATTTGTATTTGATTGTTTTTAATATAGGCCGTTAGTTTCTCTCATTTTAGTTGTGTTTTTTTTTGTCAATTCGGTGCCTTTAATAGATTGCTAGCCTGTGATTGGGGTTTTCTCATAGTTAAAGGTCGTATGGTAACATGTAATTGCTTAATTTATACGTCATTTGGTCTCCGGTATCAAACTTGTAAACAATGGAAAATAAAGGCAACAGTAGCATACCGATGTTCAAAAATGAGAAATCGAGAGAGAGAAAACAAATCCTGTTAACAAACTAAAGACAAGAGAAACCAATCAGCTATAGAGGAACAAAAAGGAACACTAAAGGGCAACGAAAACAAACGTTAACATACATAGAAATGTACTATGTGATGACAACTGCCATATTCCTGACTTGGTACAGGACATTTTAAGAAAAAATGTTGGGTTGAACCTGCTGTAATTGCTAGCCGAACCTCCCGCTTTATGACAACGTTTAAAAACTATCGCTACAATGACAACACTACGACAACACTACGTGACAGAAAAACCGCACAAACACACGGCAAATATACCAGAAACTATACTGTTATCATATTAAGAGAGTTTTCTGAATCAGAAACACAAATCAATGAATGTGTTTGTAGATAGTAGATGTTTTTGTGTTCTGTTAAATTGTTCCTTTTAAAATTGTTATACGATGATGACTGATGTACCGATATTTTGACTATTTTAATAATTGTGTCTGTTTGGTTAACGCATCAATGTAAATATAACCGAATTTGATGAGACTGTCATCAAAGTGAGAGGGTTAGCGCTAAAAAATCAGGCTTAATCCACCATTTTCTACATTTGAAACTGCCTGTACCAAGTCAAGACTATGACAGTTCTTGTCCATTCGTTTTTTATGCGTTTTGTTATTTGATTTTGCTTTGTGATCATGGAACTTCCGAATTGATTTTCCTCTGAGTTCAGTATTTGGTTGATTTTATTTTTTCATGCTCAAAGATCGCTTAATACAAGATGGAAAACGAAAAAGAAAAGACAAAATAAAATAAAAATAAAAATAGATAAAGTAAAATCCTTCAAAGAAACTTAAATCACAAATCTCTGCATTGTTAAAGTATGCCATGTACACTACGAGTCAGAAATATAACGGAAGGAGAATACAAATTCTAAAATTGTTGAAATCAAAGTATAGTTTTTGAAAAATCCATATAACAACCGTGAATCAGAAACGTATTTTATATTGTATATGTTTTCAAGTGCATTTTTTACCATAAAATCTTTCTCTTGCTTTCAGCAATATACTAAATGTGGAGGCTTTTATTACCATGTACTATAAAGGACTTCCCCTGAAGATTCAGATACAAAATGATACGTCACAAATAACGACAAAGGCATGTAAATTATATTATTTTGTGCCGCAAAGGAAAAAGTAATATCAATGTACATTTGTCTTTTGACAATTCCTCATTATCCTGGTATTATTGTCTCCTACTCGGCCATACATCATCTTACTTCATTAATTTTGTATTTTAATGTCAGTTTTGTTTTTATTGTCTTCCATTTAATAGGAAAGTGGAGAAGTTATATAGACGTTTATAGATAATTTATTGGTATTTTGTCATTATATTGGCAGCTGATCGCGCTCAGGAAAGGTAAAAACAAACGCAGTTAGTCTCCCGATGGAAAATTCAATAGAATATTGCTGATGATTACAAACGTATATCATGCTACAATATAGTTCTAGACTGAAATAAAAGGAATTGATTGATAGATATCTGTACGTATATGTCCCCAGATGAAGCATCAGTTCAGTCCAAAATAGAGTAATGTGAGTCAGAATCGGCACTAAATTATATCTTTACAAATGAGAATAAATGTTTTCGAAAGGTACGAGGGACGGTTGAAAAATGGAACGGGGAAAAAGTAACTTTTAAATAAAATAGTATATTCAAACATACTGTTGAAAGCCGAACAGTAACCTATAGCTGATAATTTCTGTGGCATTTGGTATCTTGGTTATCAGACCACGTCTTCTTTTTTATAATCATGATGTAAGAAAACTTGGTTAAACCGTGCTATTTGCTCAACAATCCAAACAAAACATTTCTCTCAACCTTAAATGATTGATTTCATTGTAATTTCATTACATTGGCTATATATTGCTGTTTACTTTTACTTTTTCTATATATCATTATTAGATTCTCAAACGAAAGCCGCATGAATCTCTGGGTTAATTTTTGGATTACATAACCATTTCAACATGTTATAGGTCAAGGAAGAAAATGCCAAACGGTAACCTATAGTTGTTAATTTCTGTGTCATTTGGACTCTTGTGGAGAGTTGTCACATCTTCTTTTTTGTTCACCTGGCCCGAAGGGCCATGTGAGCTTTTCTCATCACTTGGCGTCCGGCGTCCGTCGTCGTCCGCGAGTCGTCCGTCGTCGTTAACTTTTACAAAAACCTTCTCCTCTGTAACTACAGGGCCAAATTAACTTGGCCACAATCATCATTGGGGTATCTAGTTTAAAAAATGTGTCCACTGACACGGCCAACCAACCAAGATGGCCACCATCGCTAAACATATAGCATAGGGGTAAAATGCAGTTTTTGGCTTATACCTCAAAAAACCAAAGCATTTAGAGCAAATCTAACACGGACAACCCGTTGTTAGGTTGCTGCCCTTGAATTGATAATTTTAAGGAAATATTGCTGTGTTTGGTTATTATCGTGAATATTATTATAGATAGAGATAAACTGTAAACAGCAATAATGTTCAGCAAAGAAAGATTTACAAATAAGTGAACATGATCAAAATGTTCAGTTAACCCCTTAAAGAGTCATTGCCCTTTATAGTCAATTTTAAACAATTTTTCATGAATCTTAGTAATCTTTTACAACAATTTTCTCCTCTGAAACTACAGGGTCAAATTAAACCAAACTTGTCCACAATCATCATTAGGGCATCTTGTTTAAAAAATCTGTCCGGTGCCAACCAACCAAGATGACCGATATGGCTAAAAATAGAACATACGGGTAAAATGCAGTTTTTGGCTTGTATCTCAAAAACCAAAGCATTTAGAGCAAATCTGACAAGGGTTTAACATATTTATTAGGTCCAGATCTATCAGATGAATCGGACAACCTGTTGTTAGGTTGCTGCCCCTGAATTGGTAATTTTAAGGAAATTTTGCCGTTTTTTGTTTATTATCTTGAATATTATTATTATAGATCGAGATAAACTGTAAACAACAATGATATACAGCAAAGTAAGATTTACAAATAAGTCACCATGACCAAAATGGTGAATTGACCCCGAAGGAGTTTTTGCCCTTTATAGTCAATTTTTAACAATTTTCATAAAACTTGTAAATTTTTACTTACATTTCCGCCTGTTACTACTGGGCCAAGATAGATAGAGATAATTGTAAGCAGCAAGAATGTTCAGTAAAGTAAGATCTACTTTCACACATCACCATCACCAAAACACAATTTTGTCATGAATCCATCTGTGTCCTTTGTTTGATATTCACATAGACCAAGGTGAGCGACACAGGCTCTTTAGAGCCTCTAGTTTATATTGTACATACCATATTTTACTCAGCACATGCTTTTTCACTCTTGAATAAAAAGCGCCACACCATTTTAAAGGACTTTGAATACATCTACTATTGCTACGACTCTGAAGTAGCAGGTCATAACTTCGGTACACGCTAAAATTTGTTTCTCATATATATTGATATATATTTTCTGTGTTGGTCTTTGTATAATGTATCCGGGTTTTGTTTTCTTTAATAAGTTAATACTTCAGTTTCATCATGTATATCGTTTATATTCATTTGATAAAATTTACTGTTTGCAATAGCATAAATTGTTCTAAATAATAAGGATGTTCTTATCCCAAGCAGAAAACCCTAGCCGGTATAACCTTTTTCAACTTTTCATCCTCAGCGCTGTACAACTTTGTATTTTTAATATCTGGGCGTCACTGGTGGGTCTTGTGTGGACGAGGCGCGTTTTTGGCGTATTAAATTTTAACCTGATGCTTTTTGTTATCTATTGTTCGTGTGTTTCTTTGTCTAATACGTTCTCCTATTTGTTTGTATTGTAGTCCTGTAAAATTATGTTGTCATTTTAATGTTATATTTAACATTGCCATTAAAGTGCGAGGTTTGGCATGCCACAAATCAAGGTTCAACTCACCATTTTTTCTTTAAAAATGTCCTAAACCAAGTCAGGAATATGGCCATTGTTATATTCGTTTCTGTGTGTGTAACATTTTAACGTTGTGTTTCCGTTGTGTCGTTTGTTCTCTCTTATATTTGAGTGTGAATTCACATTACTATTAGACGTGTCACGGTACTTTTCTATACCAAATTCATGTATTTGGTTTTGATGTTATATTTGTTATTCTCATCGAATTTTGTCTAATTCTTAGTCCGTTTCTGTGTGTGTTACATTTTAATGTGTGTCGTTGTTCTCCTCTTATATTTAATGCGTTTCCCTCAGTTTTAGTTTGTTACTCTGATTTTGTTTTTTGTCCATAGATTTACGAGTTTTGAACAGCGGTTTACTACTGTTGCCTTTATTTATATACTGTTTGAAAAGCTATTTCATTCAAATCCCAAAAATGCCACAACGTTAATATGGCTATTGATACTGCCGTTTATAAGTTTCATTTTTGAAGTGTAATTGATAGACAAAAAAAGTGTATAAAAATGGCTCTATTTATATAGATAAAGGAAGATGTGGTATGAGTGCAAATGAGACATCTCTCCCGGGCATCCAAGTCATAATTATGTAAAAGTTAATCATTATAAGTAAAAGAACGGTCTTCAACACGGAACCTTGGCACCGAACAGGAAGCCATAGGGCCCCAAAAATGACCAGTTTAAAACAAATCAAACGGGGAAACCAAATTTATAAAATATATCAAAAACGAGAAACGAGAAACACATATATACCACACCAACAAACGACAACCACTCAACATCAGATTCCTGACTCAGGATACGTGTCTTTATTTTTCTGTTCAAAGTAATATGCAACGCAAATGAGAGACATAGCTGTATTATTCATGACAAAGCTACTCGAAGTCTATCAAAAGTACAGTCGCTGAATTAGTTTTGAAAGAACTTTAACTTGCTTCCAATAGATTCAAATATTTATTGAAAGATTCGATTTTTTTTTGTCTAAACTGAATGTTAGTGAACTTTCTCCCTATACCTTTATCTTTTCCAGGTTTCTTGATATTGAAAGGCAAAGGACTAGATGATGCAGTCTGTCATTTAAAAATATATAATGCTTAGTGCGGAAGCACATTGTAGTCTTCGGTTTTTATCTTGGCGGCGATTTTCCTAAGTTTGCTCTCCTATATGTATAACGTGACGGTACCCAAATTGCACCTATTTTGACAGTTTTTTCACCTATGTTTTTTTATGCTCAAGAAAAAAATGTCCATACTGTGTTTATTTTGTAGCTCTATCCTTCTTTATTGTATAGGTACACCAATTTAATTTTTAATTCATATTGAGTCATAAAAAGATGGGTTTGAATCAGCCTCCAAACTATCCATGATTCTGTAATGAGGAGTATCCATGCTTAAATTCACATCGTCAAAAGTCTAATAACCGAGCTTTTGTTTAATTTCTTCAAATATTTTGAACAATTGGATATTAGTCCATGCTTACTCTTCATATTTTACGAAATGGATACTCATAATATATTGTATTTGCTAATTTTAAAAAAATGACGTTTTGATGACGTCGCATGGTGTCGTTTTCGTTCATTTTGCTTTTTCAGTAAACAGTCCATCGGTTGATAAATACTGTGAACGTTTTGTGTATATCTAAATATGTTTACCTATGTTGAAAGACGTGCATAGTATCAAATCATAAAAATACAAATTCTTTAGTCTCTAGGAAATCTTGTAAGATTAACGTTGCTATTTTTTCTAAATAGGTGCAAAATGTGCAACGACTATATATATATTTCACTATCACGACTTTGTGATGAATGCATTTTATACACTTTGATAACAGATGTAATTACTGGTAACCCTTGTGTCAGCAACAAAGAGCGGACCATGACAGAAGACATCAATAATGTACTGGATAATAGATTCTCTCCTACTAGCCATGTCTAAAGGTTTCAGTATCATAATGTGTCATCTTCTACAATAACAAACATATCTGTATATGAAATGATGAGGCCACACACATATTCAAGGTGGGAAAATTAATTTTCATACAAGGACGAAGTTTTTTCACGCCTGGACAAATTTACAAAATAATGTATAGCTATCGGACACACTCATACCTTTTTAAAAGACTTAAATGTCCATGTAGAACCATTTTTGTAAAAATAAAAAGGCTTGCAAGAATACTAAACATAAGTTTTATGTGTTGATAATTGTACATACTTTGACCGTAATGGGCCTTCTTTTGGTAAAACAAACCTTTCTACCATTTTCCTTATCTTATATGGACTATGGCAATCATATCAAATTTTCTAATTCTTAAATAGGGACACTAAAGGCAGAGTCATGTCTAGTAACCGCTCAACTCCGTCCTGCCGCCCGAATAAAAACTTTCGTCACAGCTTTCTATGAAAGGACTGATTTTTATATGCAACTTTATGATTTTGAGTTGAAGGACGTAAGGCACTTTTACATCTGCAGTGCATCCACTTCCTGTTTGCCGATGGTTTGGTGTTATATTTAACATTGCAATGAAAGCGAGAGGTTTAGATAGCTACAAAACCAGGTTCAACCCACCGTCGTTTTCTTAAGATATCCTGTACCAATTCAGAAAAATGGCAGTTGGTATCTTATAGTTCGTTTCTGTGTGTGTTGCATTGTCGTTTGGTTTTTTGTTGCCGACTTAGTATTTCTATTGTTTCGTTGTTTTCCTCATATATTTGATGTGTTTCCCTAAGTGTTAGTTGGTAACCCGGATTTGTTTTCTCTCAATCGATTTATGACTTTCGAACAGCGGTATTCTACTGTTACCTTTATTGGAAACTGTATTACACTCACTGTACATGCAAGCGAAATGTTCGTCAAAGTTTTCTTAGCATCAGTGAAATAATTAATTTATGCTCCAGTATACATTTAAACTCAATCAGTCGCATGCAGCTACGGAAGTCCAGTCCCGGTATTGGTCTTGTTTAGAATCATGCTGACTCATGAAGCCGATTTCCGTGAGTACAACACGAATTCTGACTTACCTTTACCAGACACACTCGAGACTGAAAGTTTGGGAAAGCAAAATATGAATCAATTGATAGCATAAAAAACATAAAGGCCTAAATATAACAACAAAACACGTCATCAAATGACTCTTGACTGAGGTTTTTTGTACCGTCTTCCTTGCACGCCATGTGTTTTGCAATTTTCGCCTTAGAACAAAGTTTTGAACACACAATAAACCATTTAATCACAAAAACATAGCATCTGTTAATGTTTTATATTTTTCACATTAGTTTGACACCCAAGCATCCATGCAACGTGTATAATACATGAAAGCATGATTACCCTTTATTCTTTATTTAGTACATTACACAAACATCCCATATATTATTTCAGTCAAGAAATCACGTTTTTTACAGCTAACATACATAAATCAGAAAACGGGGAACAATAAAACACATTTTTCTCCTTTTGTAAATGTATTCCAGAATAAATAACAAATTTGTTTCTGTGTAAATTAAGTGTTACAACCTGTAATTACTGTTTGTTAGAAGATCCTCCCGGTTCAGATTTACTGACCAGATTGCCATAAAACTTTGTAGTAATGTTAAGGGGTGGTGATATAGTACTCATTGTCCTATAATTATATGTCAATACTGTCACTCGATCCGCCCATTGATGATTTGGATGTCACTCAAATGTGAAACAGGATTCTTTCTTTGTGGTTTGTAGCATTTTAAGGAAGAAATGAGCCTGCATACACATTTAATACGTTACATCAATTTACTGTTCGAAAAACAACACATCAATCCACATGCTTTCAGTATTGGAAAATGTATTAATGAAGAGCTTTCTTACCGCACCAAACCCTGCGTATTTGAAAGTAGTTGCTTACGTAATACGCAAGTAAAACTTAACCGTGAAGAAGTGGGGGCGTAAAGAGCATGATGTCCTTGAAGTACGAACATAGTAAATATTGCTCTTTCAATACAGAAACATGTTAAATATCTGCTATACAAGAATTAAAATATAAAAACTATAATTTATTGAATGATGACATCACAAGCGATGTCATTTAAACCTTCCTTATAGAAAAAGAGTGAAAACGCCTTTGTAATGTAATTGATTTCACATTTCATGTCCAAGATGTCGTAATTAACAAAAAATCAAATTTATCAGTGACTATAATTGTCCTATGAGAAGTACACGAAAAATAAGCACAAAATTATAAATTCTGGAAATTCATCTAAAACTGATATTGAATTCTATGGATCACTGCTATGCATAAAAATATATTTTTCTCTTTATTATCAAAGAGGTCGTGTAAATATTTTCATATTCACTGCTGCTGTCCATGATAATCCCGATCCTAGTGAACATTTTTTGAAATTTCATAGTTTGTCTGTAAATTCCAAACCACAAATTAACGTCATGGTACTAAAACACAGATTGCTACTACTTCAGGAGGTTTCACTTTTTTTTTGGTTGATGTTTACGCCAAATTGGTTTTATGCTTTTCCCATAAATGACTTTTCCGACGCCGGTTTGGATCTCGTTATTCATATGTTGACATTTGCTTAAGCTTTTGTTTTTATGTCCGTCTTGAGGTATAAACAGAATATTTAATTGCGTAGATAGGTGCAAGTATATGCAGTTTTGAATAACTCGTAAAAACCAATAAGATTCCTTTTATCTTGTTTTTTTGTGTAAATGGGTCCAAAACGAGGCTTTGTTGACAATATGTGGTCGTGTCATGCTACTATGAAATAGATTTGGTTAGAGTTTAGAAAAATGCTTATTAATCTTTCTTGTATGCAAGCAGGAAAAAAATGATACCACACACCTCTATGATTGATTATATTATGAACAATAATTGTTTGTCTGTTTTTTAATTAATTTGTTTTGATGTTTGCATGCTTCCCCATGCTATATTATCCGGTCTAGGTATAGACTTTCATCATTATACATATAAACCACATTAATTCACTGTCCTCTTCTACAGATGTATAATATATAATACCTTGCCGTCTTGTTCAAGTCGCCTCGTCAATCCTATGGTCCAACAGTTGTCAGGTCATTTTCACATAAATTGTAAATTAATCAATTTAAAAGCCTTTGAAAGTCATAGTTTAACAAATATTACACCGTATATTACGCTTAATCAATGAAGATAAGAGATCATAAATCTATTGTAAAAAGCTTTTTGATAGGATGAGTTATGAGGTAGTCATGAAAAACGATGCCTACTCTTATCACATTTGTTATCCCTAGTTGACGTAATTGAATTTGTCTGGACGGAATTAAAATATACATACTCTACTTTATCCATTGCATAGCAAAAGGATAAAATATAAAGTCATATCAGTCGAGGTATATGTGTTTTAATATTATTTCCACAGTAACATAGTTGAAATTGTTCATTACAAATTTATCAGCCTGTATGTTGAGGTACCAGATTTATTTACAATAACGGCCACGTAACATTTTGAATATAGGGTGTGTACAACCCTTTTTTTTTTTTTTTATAGATGAAGTTGGTAGAAACAAAAAAATCAAAAAGGATGTTTATTACCAGGCTTTAAGACCAATTCTCGAACTGAATGAAACTACAAAGAAAAAGTGAGAAAAAAAGATACACGGTTAAGAATAATAAAGAATTTCCAAACCCACTTACTTTCTTCTGTTGTCTTTTGTCTCTTTTGATTAAATTCTTTTCATTTTGATGCTATACACCAACATGACTGCAGCCTAAATACACACATTTAATTACCCAACTAAAAGACATTGTTCATTATGTGACCCTTCTTGATTCGTAGATCCATCGGTCTTAGAACTAGACTATCATTCGATTGATGGTGATGATGTTCTCTTAAGGTATAAAACCCTTTATTCATAGTCCTATTGTTTTCTATGTAAAATTTTGCAATTTCAAGCATTAATGGCAACTGTGTCTTAAGTTCAAATAAAGTGGCAGTCATTTCATATCAAAACTTTCCCTTATCCAAACGTGTGCTAAAAAAAACCAACATACATTTAATTGCATGTTAAAGTGTACTGTTTCCCGAAAGTTTGATAGTATAAAAACAGGTACTTCTGATCTAAACATAGGGCAAATTAGCCATCATACATAAATCCTTCTTTATTTTTCAAAATAAACTTCAACAAGAGTTCTACAAGGATCACAAGTCCCCAAGCTTTCATTTGATGCAAAATCTATCCAAAAAGTTCAC
This sequence comes from Mytilus trossulus, assembly GCF_036588685.1. Taxonomy (NCBI): domain Eukaryota; kingdom Metazoa; phylum Mollusca; class Bivalvia; order Mytilida; family Mytilidae; genus Mytilus; species Mytilus trossulus. Next base: position 74,493,724 of record NC_086379.1, read on the forward strand.
ATATTGACAAAGATACAGCTATGCGTAGGAACTATTTTGTTTTAAATATTTACTTTTTTCTTCTTTCTTACCGGGCCTGAATTGGTGGTTCTATACCATAACAAATAGGGACAACTAATATTTCGAGATATTAAATCTTAACATTTTCTTGCATTTGGAAAAATATAAATGCGAAATGTTTGGTTTCTCAATATTTAAAAAAAAACCTGACACGTGGCTATATTTGAAAAAATGTCAACTCAGCGCTATCAGGAAATTAGCCTTTTAAATCTAGATGCGAATTCTTGAAAATACTGTTAAGAAGTTGTGTGGGTTTAAAAAAAAACTTTGCTCGCAATATAATTAATATGTATTGCAAAATTACACCCATAAGGGTTAAACAATAACAAATAAAATACATACATACAAGGATACAACAGATATCTGGACTTGACACGGCGTGAGGAAAGCATCAATCATATTTATGAGCATGGTTTTTGATAAACACACCCTCAAATATTTATGACGAGAACGACAGAAATATTTGGTTTAAAAAAGGTACAATGCAATATGAGGTATTCTCTATGTCAAAAAGTATAACATATAAATTATTTCAAGTTCATTCGAAAACACAACGCTCGATACACATTTTGGTTTCCAGCTTTCAAATTACATTTTTTTTGGTCATAAAGTGTTCAGTCTGGTAAGTTTCGAGAATTTAACGAGGACATGTACAACATGTTGTTTTTAATGTTCTGGGAAACCATTATATTTTTTGTCAACTTCCCTGGGAACAAATGCATGTGTGGAATGGTGAGCTGCTTAAAAATGTAATAAAATCGTCACATAAAATTTAAATATCCATTCATTTGGACAATAAATTTGGCATGTTATTTCATTAGAATGTAAATTATTACCAGGTTAATACTTCTGTCAGGTAGAGAGGCCCTATCGTCTAATAAAATTATGACTTTCCACAAAAATCTACTTGACAAACAAAGACTACTCGACAATGATTTAAGACCTCGTTTAATTTAACAATAATCTCGACAGTATCAAATTGAAAATGCCTCTGGATTGATTTATAACTTACAACGTTAACTTTATATTGTATTGCATAGCCTATTTACACAACAGTAAATCATGATTAAAATAGAAAATGCACTACGATAGTGAACTGTATAATACGCAGAACAAAAACAAATTTCATTGCTTATCTGAAGAAACGTTGTTTTAACTGAATTTATTGTTTCATAAATTTTAAATCGAAGCAAATCTGTGACAGTTTAAGTTAACTTGTTGACGTCAGCCATTCAGCAAAGGGAAAATGGAAATTAAAACAACACGGGATTTGAAATAAAACAAACTGAATCGGGGAAACACGTTAAACCCTGTTGTTTATGGTCTTTTCATTGAATAAACATGTTCTATTGTCCAATCTGACATTATCAATTCAGTTTGAATACTTTGGTTTTGTTGCTGATACAGTGATAACCATACCGGAGGCAGTCATTAGAAATACAGATTGTCATTGATTTTACACAGGAAAACAAATGCAATGACGTTTCACCAATGTATATACACATGCAAAAGGTCGTCGATACAGTTATAAGTCTCGACAAGCAGAGTTATTTACTTATTCAGCAAAAGCTGTCTACTCACATTGCATGTACAGGGGTGGATCCAGCCATTTTAAAAAGGGGGTTTCCAACCCAAAGTAAAGGGGGTGTTCCAGCTTTATGCTCCCATTCTAATACATTGATCGGCCCAAAATTAGGGGGGGGGTCCAACCCTCGTAACCCCCCTGGATCCGCCAATGATGCAGTATTCAAATTCTATATTTTATTACATGTAAAATGTAAAACAGACACACTTTGCAAATAAAGAAGTTACCAATTGTTTCTTAGATAGAGGCAGTATGGACTTCCAATAATTAAAGAAAAATTCCAACCCCAAAACAATCGCAAAAATGAATAATTATCGTTAATGAAGCGATGATCTATGTTGTAAACTTTTTAGTCCTGGAATCCATAACTCTTTATTAGGAGATGTGGTATGGTATGATTTCCATATGTGACCTATCAAACTAGACATTTCACCATTTTACCGGAATTGTACTTACACGGGTAACGCGACAGGTCCCAGATATGCTTACCCTCCCGCCTTCCTGTGACCTCCCCCCCCCCCGATTTCAGGGGGGTTCGTGCTGCTCAGTCATTGGGTTTCCCGGTTGTTTTGTGTGCTGTTGTTTGTCTTTTTCTTTTTTTGACCATGTTTTTTTCGACTTCAGGGATGAATGTCCCTTTCATATCCTTCTCCTCTCTTTTCCAATTAGATTACTAGTATCCGCCAGAAACCAAATAATGTCAATGTTAAGAACTATAGGTCACTGTGAGGTTTTCCCACAATTTTGGTTTGAGGAAGACAAGCAGCCCAAAAATATTCAACTTGAAAGTCAGTATTGAATGATGAATTTTAGAACTAGTGCTCTTTAAAAAAAGATGATCTGAAGACTCAATATCACTATACTCATTGATATGCATACAAATAACTACTATTAAATAAGAGATGCATTCCACCGGATTCACTTTTAAATGAGAAGTTGATATCCAGGACTTATGCAACTTTATCAAAGATTGTCCTAGCAAAACAACCAGAAGGCGACGGTTGCACATGCATAACTGGTATAATTATAGCTTTTTGTTCGGTGTGAGTTAAGGCTCCGTGTTGAAGACCGTACATTGACCTAAAATGGTTTACTTTTATAAATTGTTATTTGGATGGAGAATTGTCTCATTGGCACTCACACCACATCTTTCTATATATTCATAAATTAAAATGTATAATGTTAAAAAAATTATCTAATATTTTGAAAAAATACAAATGTGGAATCGTTTGAAAACATGACTTTCGCACAGCGGTATAGTACTGTTGCATTTATTCATCATTGTGTTATACCATTTTCAATCAAATGACAGTATGTTTACCTCATTTTAAATTATACTGTATTTAATCTTCAGAGAACGTACCTAATAAATAAAAAAAGTTATTATTTATCCAGCACTAGGATGATACTTTAGCAGGTGGGCTGTTACTTTCCTAAAGTATTACTGGCTCAGTAGTCATTGATTTGGTATTTATTACAAGCTTTTCTGGAATTCTCTGTAGATACTCTTAAACTTTTACTAGCATCTTTGGTGAATTTGGCTATTCATTTCTGATCTCAGTTGTTCTTTTATCTCCTCACGTTTTTATGTATTTATAATTTCTGGGCTCTTTTTGTTTTTTGTTTTTGTTTTAGAAATTACGTCCACCTTATCATGCATGACTTGCTAAACAACTGAATGTATTCTCTATAGAACTTGATTTCTTAATTCCTCAAAGTTTAGAGGGTATTTTTCTTTTTATTGGAAACAATATACCATTGATTCCTTGATTTCTAGAGAAGGAATCGTACAAACAGAGGCAAGTAATTTCCATCTTTGGTAGGTTAATTATTATAAGTCATGAACACAATGATGTTTTGTAAAGACTAGATGGCAACTGGAAAAGATCAGTGATGCTGGAGAGGAGAAAAACAGCCAGGAATAGGATGTTAAAGGTTACCCTGGATTGGAAGTCCAGTGCAAAGAACTCGTGAAAGTGCACATATGACAAACAGCACACAAAAATCCAGTATCCTCATAGCATCATGAGAGGGGGAAATGAAAGACTAACTATGTAGATTAACAAGAAACGACAAAAACATGCAAATAAATAGACAGTAAGGACAAACAACACTTAAAGGAGAGAAAACATAAAAAACAAAACACCAAATAAACAACAAAGGCATGTAAATACTTCAAGCAAGATCTAAATGCTGTCAGGTTGGCAGTCTGTAACTGTGCACAGAACGATGACAAGAGTCAAGTTCTTGGAAGACGTTAAAGACAATAAGTCAGGAGTTTAACCAGAGTACTAGGAGTCTCTGAACGACGGATTCGAAACCAGGTAGGATCAAGAGCTTGAATGACTATCATGAGAAATCAGAAGAAGAAGAGTAATTCAACAGACAAAGAAGGAAATAAATATAGAATAGTAATGGAAAAATTAGGGAAAATTAACAGCGGGATAAAATCTGTTTTGTATCTAAGTTTGTTAGCTGACACCAATGGACAAACATAAAAAGCGACAAATTACTCGAAACTGGAAGCTATGGCAAACCTTTTTGTTTTAGATGTCTTATTGTCAATATATACCAATTTTAGGGTTAGGCAATCGGTACTACCATTTTTGCTTGGAAATTCAACCTATAATTCCAAAACTATATTAAAAATCTAATGTTTCCTAGACATATTAGTTATGCCGTTGTAATTCATGGAATCTGCGTCTATAATATTCACCTTTCCTATTTCCTATATATTGTTTTCGTAAGCTATGCGAGAAGATATATTTAATCACAAGTAAGTTTTGCTTTCATTTGAGCTTTATTTGTGACATTTTTACCCTATTGTGTCTGCATGTTTTGATCACGCATCATTGTCGAAATGATTATATTTGATGCGACTGTCGTACAATCGAAAATTCGAAAATGCCTGTACCAAATTAGGAGGTGTTGTCTATTCGTTGGATGTGATTTATCCTTTGATTTTGCCATTTGATTAGTGATTTTCTGTTTCGGAGTTAAGTATTTTTGTGATTTTACTCTTTTCTATGACAATATCAAGGAAGATTAAAATACTAATATCCAGTACTCAGTAACAAAAAATTTAAAGATTAGACTCTGTACAACATACATATTGATTCTACTGGAGAAGCATTTACATTTTTTGCAATTTTCTATGTTATTTTTTTATGTACTATTGTTTGTCCGTTTGCCTTTTCTTTTTAGCCATGGTGTTGTCAGTATATTTTGACATATGAGTATGAACGTCCTTTTTGTATTTTCTGCTTCTATCTTACAGAAGTTTAATTGTTGCTGATGTGCACCAACATTAAACAATTAGTGATGGCAATCAGATCTTGATTATAATATTGTAAAGATTTACTAAAGATTTGTCAGAAATTTCACTTAAGTACTCAGTTAATATTGTAGCACAAAAGACATAATAATTTGATATGTTATTCATAGATATAGATCGACAGGTCTATCAACAGACAATTGCTTTTCCATTAAGCATTGATAACGTGCATGCGTCACATTGCATATTTTCCCAAGTTATACATGAAAGCAGCGTTACTAACGGTTATATCTGATGTTTGAATTTTTTTCTCATATGTTATTTTGATGCACTTTTCCTTTCGCTGTTTATTGTAATGCATATTTCTTTTTCGTAAGTATCTTTATGTTTTTTGATAAGTTTTTCAGTCTCTTGTTTCCTGTTGAGATAAACAGTACAGAGTTATCCTTTGTTTTTGTAAGGATACGAATTCTTAAGGCAATTCTTAACTGAAATGTCCGTAAAACCTAACAAAATCAAATGTTAGACTATATTAATAAAACAAACAAATGGAAAACATCTGTCATATAATTGACCTTATACAGAGATTTTCCAAAGAGATTGTTGGGTTAAACCTGGTTTTAAAGGTAGCCAAACCTCCCACTTGTATGACGGTTGTCAATAGTTTCGTTATATTGACAATATTGGGTGAGCAACCCAAACTGACAAGCTAGATTAATATGACAATACTAATAATAACAAGAGAGCCCTACAGAATGTTTTGAAAATGTATTTGAAATTACCAAGAAGCGATGATATAACCAGTTAGGAAAATAATGGAAAAAAATTAAGGACATTAATTTTCCACTATCTTAATAAATACATAAGGTATCGTGTATTCCCATATTTTTTTTAACGCACTATGTAATGATTAATTTTCCATGGCTTTCTTTACATATTTATGACTGCATAAATTTTTCGAGTATACATTATCGTTTCAATCTTTATAAAAACAAAATTATTTATAGGCAAAAATGCTGAGAATGAATCAGATCATAAATTAGCCCTGGTGGTAATCAAATTTGAATTTTATCGACATCATAGCATGATTTAAATCAAATTGCCTTCGTTCTCGGTCGTGATTTATCTAATATGATTATGCATCTCTAACGATAAATCTTTTTCTTTCCTTTAAATCGGTGGCTTTTCCCAGATATATTGCCCATGTTCTGATCTCCTGACAAAAGATAGGAAATCAATGCTATAATTTCAGTTTCATCTCGCTGAAATAAATGACGATCTGACATATAGCAGTAATAAATATGGGTGAATTATCTTGGTTTTGACCTGATAGAGTTAAGATGAACAGGCGAGTTGGTTATGCTGTCAATACAAAATCATATATCATTGTTCTTCATCAATCTGTATTCACTGGTAAGGAAATGAACTTAGCTTCTAAAATTTCCACCATAAATGATGTATTATTTATGAGTTTGCAATTCTAGAGTGCACTTTCTGCTGCGAAAGGGTTCAATTAAAGTAAGATAGATGAACAGGATTATTTTTTCGACAGCTGCATCATACGTTATTCTAACCCTCATGTGATGAAACAAGTATTCATTTCAGTTCTAATAAGGTTTCGTTGTCAAAGACTTGATATTTGATACCTTTCTTTATATAAAGCTAAACATTAATTATATTAATTATTCTTGAAAAGGGATAACCATCTAATTGAACAAGGGAAGAAGTTCCTGGTTAAAAATTAAATAATAATATTTTAAAATATCGACTTTAATTGTTTATATTCGTGTGAACAAAACAACTAATTGTTGGGATTGAAGATATGGTATGAATTATCTTTCTTGCATGATTTAGAGAATGAATTCTATAGGAATACATTTCTCAAATATAGATTATTTTTTTTTTTAGAATCGATAGTTTTTAAATATTTATCAATATTGTAAATTATTTGAAAGCAGGGTTTTTATCCACTATTTCTTCGGTATAATACCTGTACTTAAACAGGAATATGACAGTTGTATTTCATTTGTTACGATGATTCATTTGATTTTGTCAGTTTTTATGGACTTTTTTAATTTTTTAACTTCTTCAAATGCATACGATTCTGTATTGTCTTATCATATTTCTAACACGCTTCTTATGTATTCGTCTTTACATTTCTTGTCAGTCTGGGTTTGCTATTGGAAGACTTTTGCGTCCGTCGTAAGATTATCAAAAGGTATGAACAGACTTTTTTGATAGATTTGTGCAACATTTTTCAACAACAGTCGTGTCTATATAGTTGTCATATTCAGAGGATGGTGAATACAATACCTTTCAATGGGACCTAATCTATATCGACATGATTTTAAATTATATTCTATGTTAAGACATTAGAGACCATATTGTGCTATACAATAGATATTACAGATGGTATCAGACAGATGAATATTATATCAAACAGAAAATTCAAATTGATATCATGTCATATTTCAAATAATTGTCATTTTAATAATCGGCAATACTGCATATAAATGAACATTAAATGTCATCTATTGTCATTAATAGAGAATTTACAATAAAATATCCAATTTTAAATGAATGTCTGGCAGAAAGTTTTATTTGTGATACCTGAGATATATCATTGATGTCTTGTCATTCAAATCAAACGTTATTGGTCTTCCATGAAAAATGAAATAAAACGTCACAATGAAAATGTCTCACCTGTAGATTAATCAATCGAATATCTGACTTAATTTATATCTTTTATATTACCACCAGTACAGGTTTACTGTTGCGTGATGCATACATTTGTGAAGTATGAATTAAAACATGCACATCGATTCTGTTATAGAACCAATGAACAATTTGAAGGTAAAAGACATATACGACAATGAAATAGCCACCCAACGACATCCAAAAGGCATTTAGAGGTCAAGATTTAGTTTTTAACACCAGAACAGTGCCCAATCGTCAGAGTGTGTAGACAGAAAGCAGAAGTAAGAACAGTTAAGGTACCATTTTAATTGCACCAGATGCACATTTCAACATTAATTTTCTTCGTTGATGCTTCTCGAGGCTAAAATATTTCAAGACTTCATACCAGAGCTTCTTTTAAGCAAATGTATACATACCTGATGGACGTGCGGGTATCAATATCTCTGTATTTCAAAACATTTTGAAATTTTCCGATGTTAAGTTCCATAATGTGAGAATCCAAGTCCATTAGGCAAATTTACTATCAATTCTCAAATATTCAGGTATAAAACAAAAGAAGAAGATTAAGTAAGACAATCACCGACGATGTTCCTTAATTCTGACAGGCAACATGTAAAATATTGTGGAACAATATACTTATACTGTTTATCAAATTCATAATATAGACACTTTTAATTAGAAAAGTTACATAATTATGCCATAAAAAAGAGAAGACAACTCAACTTTCTGAAATTGAGATTTAAGACGTCAAAGCACAATTTATATTAAAATATTATATTAAATAAAATCGAGCATTTGAAAGCCACAGACCAAAAAGAAGCTATTTTAATTTTTGATGAATATCTAAATTCTTATCAGTGACCAAAATACTAGAATATTTTCATTGGAATTTGAGTAACAGATTTGAAATCATAACATGTACGGAAGGTTGACGAAAATGTTGACAAGAATGGATTTGGTGTTTAATGACCATTTGAAAATCTGCCAGAAACCAGCATACAAGTCAAAACAGGAAACATATTAATCTATCGAAATTTCATTCTATCTATTTTAATCCCTTCTCCCTTGAAGATAACAATGAATGACCATTTTTTTTTAGAAAAAACTAAAAGCATTTCAGGAATGTTATTTTTGTTTTCAATATAATCTGTTATATCCAGTTTTGATATTGTAAAAAAACCTGCAAGTTCTAAGAAATGTGATAATTTAAGACTTCCATGTTGACACAATGGGATGTATACTGTCTGAGGCAAAGAATTGATGAATTTCAACTGACATTAATATTGAAACGTCATCGGCGACTTTCATTAAGCATAACACAGAAAAGAGGAAGCTGATACTAACTCTTAATGACACCATGTCAATTTCTGTTTTCATTCATTTTGATAAGAATTTCAGATAATAATCTTATTAGTTATCATAGGTACTAGGATTATAATTTGATACGCCAGACGCGCGTTTCGTCTACATTAGATTCATCAGTAACGCTTAGATCTAAATAGTTATAAAGCCAAACAAATTCAAAGTTGAAAAGCATTGAGGACCAAAAAATCCAAAAAGTTGTGCCTTATACAGCTAAAGTAATCCATTCCTGGGATAAGAAAATCCTTAGTTTTTAAAAAAATTCAAAGTTTTGTAACAGGAAATTTATAAAAAGGACCATATATTTGATATTCATGTCAACACCGAAGTGCTAACTACTGGGCTGGTGATACCCTCGGGGACGAAACGTCCATCATCAGTGGTATCGACCAAGTGGTGTAAATAGTTCTTCATAAGACTCATCAGTGACGCTCATATCTAAATAGTTATAAAGCCAAACAAGTACAAAGTTGAAGAGTGTTGAGGACGACAAAATTCAAAATATATACCACGATAAAAGGTGTTTTTTTTTAATTTTCATGAGTCCTATGCGCTTCTGGATTTAACTTCACCAGGAATGATCAAAGCCGAATATTTGAAAGTCAAGGGTGAATCAGGACCGTAATCGTTAAAAAGATCTAACTCAAAAAGTACATTAAAAACCAAAAATCTAAGTGAATGCATCTTTAATAGTAGCGTTATTTGACCGATGACTTTTTAGTAGTACTTCATATAAAAAAATCATAATAAGAAGGTAGCTTTTAATTTCATTTTTCATGAACCTGATGTTTCGTTTTCACCATCATACATCATCATTTAAGTATGCAATTTTTGTCGAAGATATGATTATCAGGTACCTTTTGTGAAAATTCCTCGGCAAGAAAAAAAAAAGAAGAAAGTTCCAACTTTATAAGCAGGAAAATTGACTTTTTGAATTTTGGGTCCCGTCTGGTCATTAAACTCCTAACGTGTTTACAATTTTATACTCCCTGGCTTCCAAATGTTTAGACAATAACAATCAAAACCATGGAGTAAACAAAGACTAAAAAAATCAAAGGACATTTACATCAATAGTTATGAATAATAATTACGAAATAACACTTACTTCACTAAACACCGGGAGTGAAATCATATGCTCCGGAAGGGTAAGCATTTCCTGCACCGTATACGGCACCCGTCGTGTTATTTCTTTGTTCAGTTCGGTAATGATGGAAGGTTATTATGACCGAGTAAGAATATCAGATATGATTTCTGACACACTTTTTTGGTCATAATCGCCAATCAGCTCATGATGGCGACCGTAAAATTTCTAGAATGATGACCTTAATTTGATTGATGCATAGCCCTTTCTGAGCAACTTTTGTGAAAGCAGTATTAGGTTAGAGGTTCTGATAAAAGTAAATCCATAAATTACATTCCAGTTGTAATTCTAAATATTTAATTCACTAACGAATATATAAAAAAGAAGATGTGGTATGATTGCCAATGAGACAACTATCCACAAAAGACCAATATAGGTCACCAATGAGCAAATCCATACCGCATAGTCAGCTATAAAAGGCCCCGATAAGACAATGTAAATCAATTCAAACGAGAAAACTAACGACCTTATTTATGTAAAAAATGAACGAAAAACATTAAGTTTTAAAACGTAAGCTATTGCTGGACAAAAAAGCAAACAAAACACAAATAGAATATACACATACAGAAAAAATACTATAACCAGATTTCGAAATAATCCGATCACCATTGTTTCTTTAAAGTCACTAATGGCGACACAATGTCCAATGTGCTTTAAAAAGATATCTCAGATTTCGAAATGATGTTGAAATGACTACTTGCTTATTTGCCCTTCATGACGAACGATATAACATTGCTGGTAGATCATAATTACTATAATGTCAATCTGTCATTTTACCGCCATGTTTTGCATATCAGCACCGCTGTGGGTGCTCCCGTTATCGGAGTTATGATCCAATATTGTACAGCTTGTATGATGGTAGGGAAGATAACAAAATGCATATGACATTCCATCTGATTAAAGTAGAGTCTAGTATCGTCTATAACTCATCTCTAACTTCACAATTCTTTTGATCATTGGTCCAAGAAGTCATACAACATATGCAATTTGACATGAATTATGTAACAAATCACAAAGACTAACAGCATTAGTTATAGTTATTAAATTTGTTATAATTGACATAATTTTTTGATGATATATCCATTTCTTATAATGAGACTGTTTATCTATGATAAAATCACATTAGTTGACAATGAAGAACAATATTTCTGACAAGCATTGTGTTTTATAGAACTGAGCTATGCATTATAGCGCAGTGGGATTTGGAATGTACGCTTGCGAATTATCTGTCGTGTTTATATATGATCGCTATATATAACAAAGCTGTATCTATGTATACAAATGACATAAATGTTATGAGTTTGAGCGTGCGTGATGCAAGTATGTGATGTGGGGCGATTCAGACACAATATTGGTTAAGATTTGCAGTGCCGATCAAATTTTATTTACCCTTGTATTTGCATTTCATTAATGTGTACCCTATTGAGAAGGTGTGTGATGTGTACGGTATGTACTATCTAGTACATTTTTTTACATCGATCTAGCCAATATACATGTGTCCAATCAACTACAAAAAAGCTTTTTCTGGCGTCATTGTCACAAAATAAAAAAAAACTATCAACTGACACAACTTTTGTTTTTTACACAGTTTTGGCTGCTGGATCCCAATTAATCTTCCTTTTACCTTTTATTTCTGTTTGGAATGCTCACACAATTCTGTCATTAAAACTGAACTACACACAACTGTCATTAAAACGGGAGGTTGAGATAGCTATAAAGCAAGGGTTTACCCACCACTTTCGTCGGAAAATGCAAGCAACAAGCCAGAAATATGACTGTTGTTTTCACTCATTCCGATTGAAAACGTTTGATTATGTCTGTTTCAATTTACTTTTGAGTTCAGTGTTGTTGTTATGCGTTTTTATAAACCATCAAATTACCAAACGTGTTAAATCGCAAATATAATTCTATATCCGTTTACATAAAGTACATTATTATACTAACCAAAGGCGTTATTGAGTCGATCATATTGAGTAAGATTTTAAGATAGTATTCCGAAACAAAATTAATTAAGATTAAAATCATAGCCAGTTGACATGGTCATAATCTAGTCATTAAAACTGCATAATTTGAATAACCCAATCCAAAGTTTTTTTAACTGATACATACACTCAATTAAATATGCAGCATTCAACAGTCATTTGAACAAAAGTCGAGTTGACCCAACACGAACCTTAAATTTTTACATGTTTAGAAATGCGATATTTGGAGACAATATATATCACTCAAACGCATTTGCAATCCGTCAGACAATTGAATAATTACAAGAAATTAGTTAAATAGTTTGATTTTTATCTTCGACAGTCCCATTTATTTTTTCCGGTCGAACAATATGCAAGTTCATTCTCGTGAACTTTATTTCAGAGATACCTTTAAATGGTATTATATAATCATTTTTTCAATCTTTCACATTGCTAAAATTATTAATGTTTGTCACGTTATAGACAAACATAAATATTTTAATATATATCTTACTATGAAGTATTGTTTATTGTAAAATACTGCTTCATTTATTAACAGAAATTTTCTGTAGCGAATGATTGAAATGCTGTACCTTTTCATATTCGTTCTAATACATATACACTAAGATGTCAATGATAAAGTCGAAAAAAATGTCTGATTAATAACCAAAAATAATAAAAGGAGAAGTTATGATAAAACAACTTTTTGATTCCTTGAATTATAAAGAAAAAGTCCTTAAAGGTTCTTTGTATTTTTATATACATCCCCGCCTTTCAAAAGTTTAGGATGAATGAAGGTAAATCCAGAAAAAGTGATTCGGACGCACGAAAGTTATTATTATGTACTAGCACTGGGTCGATACATATACTGATGGACTGTTAGTTCCCGACAGTATGGTCAGTTGTTAGTGTTTTGGTATATACCATAATTTTCTCGTTGATGAATTAAGACATTATTGAGAAGCCACAGTTCCAACTCCGCAGCAAAAATTTACATAATATCAATTTGGTTATTAATTTTTAAGTCCTTCTGGTCATATAGCTCGAAGTGTTTAAACGATTTTATACTTCCCTGAATGCGTATAAAAAATGTATGATCGTACCTGAAGATGGTTAATCCAGACAAAAAACCCATTTCGGACGAACAAATGTATATTTTTATTAGAAAGATCAGTACCTCTATACATGGATTAAAAAAAAAATCTTGCTCTAGAAAACAACAAGCTTCGGGTGCTCACAAGACTTATGTCTGTTGGATAGCAGCACCAATATTTCACTCTACTCTACTTTTGCAGTCTTTTCTGGTATTTTTGGTTTTCAGGGGCGTCGTTCGTTCGTTGTAGCGTTTTTTGTTTGTTGTTTCTGGTTTCTTTTTTTCTTTATTATCAACAAACTTCTCCAGTATACGATGTAAGACAATCGAATGAATAGGAAGAAGACAGTACTGAAAGATGTCCACGATGTATAGTTATTCTACATAGACAAAATAAACCCACTATCATTAGATCAATGGTTTAATCCTGGTTTTCATATTCAGTTACTTACTGAAAGTCTTTCTGTTGTTTCGTTGTTGTTCGCGTATAGTTGATGTGTTTCTTTCGGTTTAAGTGTTTGTAAACAGGATTTGTTTTCTCTCTATCGATTTATGACTTTTGAACAGCGGCACACGACTGTTGCCTTTATATACAAGACGAGTGAAAACTGTTCACCATATATTTTAAAATTTGTAAGGGTGGAGAAAGTATCGATGATGTCAAAAGAAAACGTAGTAACTGACGAAAATGAAAACTGTAAGTGATCCCATTTGTTTCATTTTGTCCTGCATTCGGCTTTCGTTCATGCTGTAACATGATACCGAAATATGCATTGCATATAGAATCTATGAAATCAGTCATCCTTCATAATGTGCCGATTTATCCGTGTTGGAAGTGACTTAAGGGGACTCCTGGGTATAAATGATTTTTTTTTCTAATATAGGATTTCGCTATATTTTTATAAATGAACTTTATCATATACTTAAAAGAAAAATAAAATAAAAAAATGGGGTCAACGTTCATTTAAGCTAAAATCTGCCTCTGGAAGAAGCATACATTTTTGTTAATGTCCTTTTTTTCTGTTGAACAAATAGGAGAAAAAGAGGAAATATCGAAATAAAAAAATAACCTAATATAAGAAATTGCTTAAATTTTACAATTATTTAGTTTATGTACAGCTTATTTGAAAACAATAATAAAAAATATAGGTCACCGATGAGTTAAAAAAGATATTTCAAATTTAAGGCCAAAAAATGGCATTTTTGCACCAAAGGGAGATAATTTGGAGCTTTTTCAATTATTAAAGTCATCTGGGGCCAAACCAAATCATTTTTTTGTTGGTTGTTTTTTGTACCATATCATAAAGTAACAACTAATAGTGTAATAAATAAAATTTGTAATGAAAAAATAGAGGTTTAATTTTTTGCTAAAATTTTTGTACCCACGAGCCACCTTAATCAATCAATGCCTTAGTTTTGTGTACGTATTAAGTGGCAAATTATACGAGTAAACGTGGTGCAACGGCTTTTTACTGATATATGATTTTATTTTCATCAATGAACACTGACGCAGTAGAAGGATAGGTTCACATGTGGGATTCTGAAATAAGAAGACGTCATAGGATGTCAAATAGACAATTGTCTACCATAGTTCAAATGACGTCGATGTAAGCAACTTTATGTCAATATATGGCTACTAACAATGAACAAATTCCATAAGCTTAAACTAGAGGCTCTAAAGAGCCTGTGTCGCTTACCTTGGTCTACAGATGGATTCATGACATTGTGTTTTGGTGATGGTGATGTGTTTGTAGATCTTACTTTACTGAAATTCTTGCTGCATACAATTATCCATATCTATAATGATTGGCCCAGTAGTTACAGTAGAAAAAATTTACAAATTTTATGAGAATTGTTAAAAGTTGACTATAAAAGGCAATAACTCCCTAGGGGGTCAATTGACCATTTTGTTCATGCTGACTTATTTGTAAATCTTACTTTGCTGAACATTATTGCTGTTTACATTTTATCTCTATCCATAATAATTTTCAAGATAATAACAAAAAAACAGCTAATTTCCTTAAAATTACCAATTCAGAACAACCAGTTATCCAATTCATCTGAAAATTTCGGAGCAGATAGATATTGACCTGATAAACAATATCAACCCCTATCAGATTTGCTCTAAATGCTTTGTTTTTTGAGTTATAAGCCAAAAACTGCATTTTACCCTTTGTTCTATTTTTAGCCATGGCGGCCATCTTGGTTGGTTGGCCAGATCAACGGTCACAATTTTTAAACTAGATACCCTAATGATTATTTTGGCAAAGTTTAATTTTATTTGGCCCAGTAGTTTCAGAGGAGAGGATTTTTGTAAAAGATAACTAAGATTTACGAAAAATGATTAAAAATGGACTATAAAGGGCAATAACTCCTAAAGGGGTCAATTGACCATTTTGGTCCTGTTGACTCATTTGTAAATCTTACTTTGCTGAACATTTTTGCGGTTCACAGTTTATCTCTATCTATAATAATATTCAAGATCATAACAAACTAGAGGCTCTCAAGAGCCTGTGTCGCTCACCTTGGGTCTATGTACATTAAACAATGGACACAGATAAATTCATGACAAAATTGTGTTTTTGTGATGGTGATGTGTTTGTAGATCTTACTTTATTGAACATTCTTGTTGCTACAATTATATGTATCTATAATGAACTTGGCCCAGTATTTACAGTGGAAAATATTTTCCAAAAAATTACAAACATTTTCGACTATTGGTCTATGTGAATATTAAACAACAAAGGGGGCAGATGGTAACATGACAAAATTGTGTTTTGGTGATGGTGATGTGTTTGTATTGAACATCATTGCTGCCTACAACTATCTCTATATATAATGAACTTGGCCCAGTAGTTTCAGTAGAAAATGTTAGTATAAATTGACAAAGTTTATGAAAACGGTTAAAAAATGATTATAAAGGGCAATAACTCCTAAAGGGGTCAACTGACCATTTCAGTCATGTTGACTTATTTGTAAATCTTACTTTGCTGAACATTATTGCCGTTTACAGTTTATCTCTATCTATAATAATATTCAAGATAACCCAAAACAGCAAAATTTTCTTAAAATAACCAATTCAGGGGCAGGAACCCAACAACGGGTTGTCCGATTCATTTGAAAATTTCAGGACAGATAGATCTTAACCTGATAAACAATGTAACCCTGTGTCAGATTTGCACTAAATGCTTTGGTTTTTGAGTTATAAGCCAAAAACTGCATTTTACCACTATGTTCTATTTTTAGCCGTGGCGGCCATCTTGGTTGGTTGGTCAGGTCCCCGGACATTTTTTTTAAACTAGATACCCCAATGATGAGTTTGGCTAAGTTTGGTTAAATTTGACCCAGTAGTTTCAGAGGAGAAGATTTTTGTAAAAGTTAACGACGACGGACGACATCGGACGCCGGACGCCAAGTGATGAGAAAAACTCAATTGGCCCTTCGCGCCAGGTGAGCTAAACTAGAGGCTCTAAAGAGCCTGTGTCGCTCACCTTGGTCTATGTGAATATTAAACAAATGAAGCAGATGGATTCATAACAAAATTGTGTTTTGGTGATGGTGATGTGTTTGTAAATCTTACTTTACTAAACAGTCTTGCTGCTTACAATTATCTCTATCTATAATGAACTTGGCCCAGTAGTTTCAGTTAAAAATGTTAATAAAAACTACACATTTTATGAAAATTGTGAAAAAATTACTATAAAGGACAATAACTCCTTAGGAGGTCAATTGACCATTTCGGTCATTTAATTTATTTGTAAATCTTACTTTGCTGAACATTATTGCTGTTTACAGTTTATCTTTATCTATAATAATATTCAAGTTAATAACCAAAAACAGCAAAATTTCATTAAAATTACCGATTAGGGGGCAGCAACCCAACAACAGGTTGTCAGATTCATCTGAATATTGAAAGGCAGATAGTTTTTGATCAGAGTAACAAATTTACCTCTTGTCAGATTTGCTCTAAAAGCATTGTTTTTTGAGTTATAAGCCAAAAACTGCATTTTACCCCTATGTTCTATTTTTAGCTGTGGCGGCCATTTTGATTTGATGGCTGGGTCACCGGACACATTTTTAAAACTAGATACCCTTAAGATGATTGTTGCCAAGTTTGGATAAATTTGGCCCAGTAGTATCAGAGGAGAAGATTTTTGTAAAAGATAACTAAGATTTACGAAATATGGTTAAAAATTGACTATAATGGGCAATAACTCCTAAAGGGGTCACTTGACCATTTCGGTCATGTTGTCTTATTTGTAAATCTTACTTTTCTGACCATTTTTGCTGTTTACAGTTTATCTCTATTTATAATACTATTCAAGATAATAACCCAAAACAGCAAAATTTCCTTAAAATTACCAATTTAGGGGCAGCAACCCAACAACGGGTTGTCCAATTCGTCTGAAAATTTCAGGGCAGATAGATCTTGACCTTATAAACAATTCTACGTTCATGTCAGATTTGCTCTAAATGCTTTGGTTTTTGAGTTATAAGCCAAAAACTGCATTTTACCCCTATGTTTTATTTTAGCCGTGGCGGCCATCTTGGTTGGTTTACGGGGTCACGCCACACATTTTTAAAACTAAATACCTCAATAATGATTGTGAACAAGTTTGGTTTAATTTGGCCCAGTAGTTTCAGAGGAGAAGATTTTTGTAAAAGCTAACGACGACGACGACGGACGACGGACGACGACGACGGACGCCGGACGCCAAGTGATGGGAAAAGCTCACTTGGCCCTTTGGGCCAGGTGCGCTAAAAAGGATCGGACATGACAACATGTGAATCAATTCAAACGAGAAGACATATAGATCCTAACAAACACATACACACTCAATCCTACTTGCTTTACATTTTCATTTCGAGGCCTTTTAAAGCTGAATATGCGGTATGAGCTTTGGTCATTGTTGAATGCCGTACGCTGACCTTTAGTTGTTAATTTCTGTGTAGTTTGGTCCCTTGTGGAGAGTTGTCTCATGCTTACTCCAGGTTGTTTTTTGTAGGTTTCTTCTTGCTCAGTCTTATGTCTTTTAGAGGGGGGTTACTGATTTGCTGATTAATGATTTTGACATGGCTTCATATGTTTGTTTTCGATTTGTGATTTTGAATAACCCTCTCGTATCTTTCACCTCTCTGTTTAAGGACCGCAATTTACGACAATTATTGAATATATACACATGACATGGAAAAACTAGTTCTAAGCTAATTACAATCTTAAACAAAAGATGCTCTCCCGATATGAGTATCATTAAGTACACATCCAATGATTTAGTATAAAGACGTCATACACACCCTGAGAAATACATGATCTTGTGCAATGTCAAAACATAAGTACATAGTACCGTCAGTTTTTCAAAATAAAGAATGTGTATCGTTCCTTCCCTAATATTACAATTCATGAAAATAAACTGGCATCCACGCAATGCACTTACATTCATACTAAATTAGATTATTAAAGAGAATAAGGTAAGATGTCGGTATGTTTTTAGACCGTGAATGATGTGCACGTCAAGGATTTTTTATCTGTCTGTAAATAAATAACGTAAGCCTGCATATTGTTGCAACATACATCGTGAAATCTTATAACACATCGAACGCTTTCCATCAGTGTCAGAAAAAACATCTTCTCTGGCATTGAAAGACGTCTGATAAAATTAACAACACTGCTGATGAAATATAAAATTATATGATTGACAGTTTGAGGGCTAAGTACGTTCTGATCAAACGTTAAGACAAATACGATTTATCTGTTTTTGATCCTACGGATGTGTATTGTGGGGTCTGTTAAACTTCTTATAATACTTTTGATGTTTGTAACGAAAATCTGGAGAGTTCTTTGATTGACGTCAAGCACAAACCAAATGATTAACAACACGTTTCCCATGTCAACCTACCAGTAGCTTTGATGATGATGATTTATTCTCTTTACTGTATTAGCTGGAAATCTTCTCAATACTTGAACAGTAGTAACATAAAAAGTAACATGATGTTAATTATACAAGTCAATCATTTCTTCAGCTTCCAATTGTATTCAATAATTAACCATATAGCTAATTAAAGTATTGCATTATATTCAGAGGAATAAAAAAATAATACAAAAAAATGTTTATAAAATTGAGTAGCGATAAACTGACAGGTGACGAAGTAAAAATATGTAAATTATTAAAAGAACGGGTCCTAAATGTTGCATGTTAGATTTAGAGTCTGATATCATGAAGGTTTTGTGTCTTTACAAGGCTTTACCTTGGATAACTGTGCTGTAAATAGAATACTTTGGGAATTCAAGATAGAAATGCTTTTACAAACCCAGACACATTTGTGTACAAAAGGACTAATATTAAATATGCTGAACATGTTATTACATGATAATGATGAGAAGATATAGATATAAAAATTACATGTCACCATAGATAAATGTGACAATAAGCATAAAACAAATACAAAATATATATACATATATATAAGGAATAGTTACAATAAGATATCACAATTTTTTTTTAAAAAGTGATATTTCATTCTTTGGGGATATCAACAGTTTCTTGTGTATCTGTTTATATGATAAATTGATAAAATTCCTTTCATCTTTTATGTCATAAGATTATAAGTGTGAAATATTGGTATTAATGTGTTTCTAGAGTAGTCTGTGGAAGTATGAACACAAATGAACAAATAATGATAATCATCTTCTACTCCAGAATGGCATGAACTAAATTCTTCTTTCATGTTCGATATTAGACTATTTTTCCAAATTCAATTGAAAAACTCTGAATTATGTATTTTAGATTGTTATCGATTGTGACATTTTCACTGAGTGTGAATTCGAATAGTGGGTAGTGCAAACA
This sequence comes from Mytilus trossulus, assembly GCF_036588685.1. NCBI lineage: Eukaryota > Metazoa > Mollusca > Bivalvia > Mytilida > Mytilidae > Mytilus > Mytilus trossulus. The sequence goes on from NC_086379.1 coordinate 74,513,742, forward strand.
TATGTGAAGACGCTTTTCCTTTCGATATACCAAGTTTTGTTACCTGTGGAATTCGTCTTATTTCGACAGTTTTCGTTTGCCACTTTGATTTGTCTCAATACTTGAAATATTGTGTAATGTTTATGTTGTCATTTTAATGTTATATTTTTAAAACATGGCCATAAAAGAAGGAGGTTTTGCATGCCACAAAACCAGATTCAACCCACCATTTTTTTCTTAAAAAATGTCCTGGTCCAAGTCATGAAAAGGTCATTGTTATATTATTGTTCGTTTCTGTGTGTGTTTCATTTTGACGTTGTGTTCCTTTTGTATCGTTTGTTCCCTCTTATATTTGAGTGTGAATTCACATTAATATAAGACGTGTCACGGTACTTTTTAAACCCAATTCATGTATTTAGCTTTGATGTTATATTTGTTATTCTCATCGGTTTTTGACTAATGCTTAGTTCGTTTGTGTGTGTGTTACATTTTAATGTTGTGTCGTCATTCTCTTACATTTAATGCGTTTCCCTCGGGCTTTTTTTCTATCGATTCATTAGTTTTGAACATCGGTATACTACTGTTGCCTCTATTCGATTATCGGTATACTACTGTTGCCTTTATTTGAAAATCGGTATACTGCTGTTGCCTTTATTTGAACATAGGTATACTACTGTTGCCTTTATTTGAACTTCGTTAAAAAACTGTCAACTTAATTCGGCCAAAAAAAATAACAAAGACATCAAAGCTACTGAATATAGAGAAAAGGAAACAGGGTCATGTTTCATGAGTGTTAAGAATTGAAATCAACATTTGTGTATTTATAAAAATGGTTAGATCCATTTTATAAACGATTGCCCTTTGTAATTAAAACCAAAACATCATGTGTAATATCCAGAACATTAAAATATGATAGAAGGCTTATATTGAGTTTCATCTGGTGATAAATATTCGTGCTCTGACGTTAAAACTTAATATATACATTATATATTTTGATATATCCTAGCAATTACCCAATATTAATCAGAGTGATAGTACCTAAGTGATTTATAATGGTTTACAATAACAAAAACATTCAGTGTCAAAAGAAAATAAAAATGAATTATTGCTTTTAGATAGTGCAGTATATTAATGTAAATTTCTTAATATTTCAACCATAGTCCCTAATGCATTCAAGAGAAATATTTTATGGTTATAGGATCAGGTGCGCGCTAGGTAGAATATAGATTGAGTTAGTATTGCAGTCTATTCATCATAGTGATACATTGCTCAATAAAAACGATGAGATAGATTAGGATATACCTAGAATATAAATCAGTCGGACGGGAATATGTAAACGTGCCATATACAAAATATTTTCGCGTATGTCTATTACTTTATGATATTCTTAAAATACTAGCAATGGGTATGACAACTGATCAAAGAATCAAGATATTTGTATGATTATGCTTATATCCAACGTCACAAGAATGTTGTATTGGTATATGAATAGATTGTAAACGAAAATTACGAGAAAAACAACGTGCATGTTAAAATCATAAAAGTGTTGTGTTTTTTATTTTATTTTAAGTATTCCACTTTCACAATTTTTGTTTTAGACTCAAACATTGTTTAAAAATATCATATTGGATCACTTCGCTTGTCCATCACAGTTTTTAGTATTTGTATCCTATATATTTATTTTGTGGGAAAACTCTTGTTTAAAACCTTTCAAATTAAAAAGGCACATCGTCCCTATTTAACGAATGTTCTTATATTGTTTGTCAATTTGAGGTATTTTAGTACTTAATAAAGGAGTTTTCGTTCGCTTCAATGTTTATATATGTAACCATAGATCAACATGTCATGTAAGACACATTACCGTAACACACTAATTGTTTGCTAATAAAGCTTTGTGATGCAACATCAATCAGCTGCACTAAATATAGGTAATAAATAAACAAAAAAACCTTAGGTAATGGCAGTTTGAGTGTTATAAATGATAAGTTTCTTGATTATTTTTGTTGCCGTACTGTCTTTCTAACACATGTACATGACATGATTTATAACTTATTTAAGTAAATAAGATTTAAAAAAGTGGACAAAAAATGTTTGACATTTTTATGCTTTTTATGTAGAATATTACCAATAACCTTGTCTAATTTGTTTTTTTAAATAATTACATATATGAACAAACGTGATATATAGTGTTATTATCATAAATACTTTCACATGAAAACAGAATATTCAACTTATGTATTTTGTAGGATTTTTTTCTATTTTGTTTTGTAGCATCCATATTAAGTTGAAGGAATTTGTTCTCACAGTTGTCAACATTCTCAGATCGCACATGTTTTAAAGTTGCCCAGATATATACATATGGATTTGGAATAACATCAAAACATGTAGAATATAGTCACGATGGTATCTATATCAAAATAAGACTCGAATGACAGTCATACTGGTAACTGATAAACTTCTTGATTTACAAACTTTGTCAGATAGTTAATGATTAATATGATAGATGTCCCGTAACACTGTTTAGAAATTAAAAAAAGTATTAAAATATACTTTAACCCGATTGTTTTACCATATGATCTTAAATATATTAGTGGTCATATTTCGTAAAAGACAAAAACATGTGGTCAACCATCAGGCGATAATACCCTCCAGGGGAGTTTTAATGTATATTTATCTTTTGAGCAGTTAGCTCGTCAAATACATACAACTCATTATCAACCTGTCAAATATATCATTTAAACACAAGACAAGAAGACAGACAAGCATAAATAACTTGATTTTAAATCAGATAAAATCACTCATAAAATACAATTTACACAAAAGGACAAGATATTCAAACTTCAGTAGATCAAGTATGTCATGTGATCTGTCAGCAAGGTGTTGTTCCCATTGTCTTCCGGTTACCAAATGTAAATGTAGCCTCGCTTTGATCCACGACCCGAAAACGAGATCATCTGTATGTTGTACAACTGCATTGAAATTGTGCATATTTGAGGTAGCTTCACAATAGAAATTCGAACCAAACTAAGTTGTGATTACACTTAAGAATTTAAATGTTCATTCTTGCCTATGGAAGGTAAAATGAGTTAATGTGTTAATGAAATATCAAATTAAACAAGTCTTTATTGATATATAATAGAAATCTTTGTAGCCGTTAATGACGACAACGTATGTCAGGATTTATAATTAAATAACAATTTGCACATGATTTTATTTAATTATATTATATATATAATTTCATAACTATTTTAGGTAACTATTTTCATATTTCTTTGTAATCGTAGCTGAATTTCAAATAGCAAATAACGAAATAGAGTACCAGGCAACTTTTGAATGAGAAGGAAGTCCGTATTATTTTCTGTAACACGATATACATGTGCAAGGAATCGTATGCTTTAAATTGTCAACAAGATAAAAAAAAATCACGTCAGATTTGTGTACGCCAGTCGCGAGATTAAATTCGCTCATAAAAGATTCATCTGTGAAGCTGAAATCAAACGATTAAAAAGCCAAACAGAGATCCCGAATTTTGAAAGCTGGTTTTTGCCGTATGCAAGCTGATAAAGTAATCTATTCCTCGAATACAAAATCCTTTGAATTTCGAACAATTGAAAAATTTGTAAACAGTCAATTAATAAATAACTTTGAACTTTAAAAATGATATTTCATGTCTTACCAAACTGGGCTGCCCATGAGGAAAAAAAATCCTATCAGGAAAGTAAAACCACCCGATTTAGCTTACCAACATTAAAAATGAAATTATAAATGAAGAAGTTTTGATTTGAAGATACATGGCCAGAAAAATGCAATACACATTTCTAATATGCGCATCAATGATATGAACATACATCGGCTAACAAGGGATATATTTTTACGCATATAGAAGTGTGTCAAACTATAATAACATATCAAAATGAAGCTTGGTAACAAGTATAGTTAATGCAGAATGCGACAAACTTTATAATAAGTAAAGATTATTAATCTAAAACATAAGATATGTTTTGATTGCCAATGCGACACTCAATCAGAGTTTAAATGACGTAGATTTTAATAATCAGCTACGCAATGAGCGCAAAATACGCCCTTCTTCATGTGTGAGAGGTTTTATGCAATAACCATAAACATTTTCTGAGATACGGGGCGACATGTGAAAAAATATTTTTTTTACAACAAACTCAATAACTCTTAAACAAAATTTTGAATCATCTCCATAAAATATACAGATCTTAAGTTTAATATAATATAGAAGTGAGTACAGTTTTAAGCAAAAGTCATTAATGGTTTTTAAGATACGATGCAACGTGTCGAAACCCCCCTCTTTTTAAGAAAAAAATCACTTATAATTTTGAATCATCACCAAAAGTATACAGATCTTCAAATTAAAATTATCAAAAAGTGTGTAAATTTTAAAGCAATAGTCATAAATCGTTATGAGATTTTTTACCAAAAACTCAATTACTCTAAAATAAAATTTTGAATCATCACCAAAAAGTATACAGTTCTTTTGATTAATATAATTAAGGAGTGTGTGATGTTTAAAGCAATAATCAGAAATTGTTTTTGAGATACAGCGCGACATTTGAAAAATACATACCATTGTTTTAGTTATAATGTCCCGTAACGGAAAAAGTTTAAATCCTATTATCACCAAAAAGTAAACAGATCATTTGACCATCATAAGAAACAACTACTTTAAGTTTCATGACATTTGAATAAGCGGTTCTCAAGTTACAGTGCGAGATGTAGACGCTGGACAGACGGACGCCGGACATTTGTATACCATAATACGTTCCGTCAAAATTTTTACATGCGTATAAAAACTATAGATAATTCTACTTCATTTGGTCTGTGGTAGAGAGTTGTCTAATTGACAATCATACTATTTTCTGATATTTGTATATACCGTATATAGTCAGCTATTAAAAGGCCCCGAAATCACAAAAAAGAAACAATTCGAACGAAATAAACAATTGATTTAAAAAAAAAAGACATTTTTACTAACCTGCATGATAAATATAAACAAACACATAAAGAAAATCTAATTTGTATAACATGAATATGCCAAAAACAGACCGGATTATAGATTACCACATTGTGCGGTGGTGACTTAATATTTCCTTTTAAAATTACAAAAGTTCATCTTCTATAGCAGAAATTGCGCAAAATCAGGGCACGATCTTTGTAAGGACTCGGGTATTCACGGGAGTTTGAAACTTGCATAATTCGGTTCAGTGCATGAATGGTATGTTACTGTCTACATGTCTACTTATATAGATGGACCGTTACGTGGCTGGATACACATTGTTCGTCGTGTGTATCCTGGTCTCCATCCTTCCGTGTCATTGTAGTTCTTCTGAAATATCCTGTCAATTTAAATTTAACCTCGACGTAATTATCACTTTTTAACGTCACGTTACAAACATTTTACTTTCATCTGTTACCTCCACAATAATTATACCTTCAATCAAATAATCAGTTATATTCAATGAAATCACCAGGTTTACTATAATTTAACGTCAACCAGCCTGACAGGAACACGAAATTTTAGAGCAAAGCACAAATTACTACCCATATTATACGTCAACTTTTCGACTCGTATATAATTTATTTTACATGGCTGTCAGTACGTTGTATTATTTTCTTAATTATTCATCAATAGTCAGTGAAAGACTTGCTATCAAAGACGCCACAATCGGCAACACACAAATCATTTTGTTGCTTTGCGTTATTGGAAAAATAAAGTCATTCTTCTTATGACTAATAATTTTCTCTTCTGTATTGGACAGTCGGATACAATATTACCGGTAGTAATATTGGCGTATTGAGTTGAAAGGTTGAACAACAAGAGCAAACAAACCAGACCACAATTAACAGAAATCTGTTCTATTATACGAATGAATGATTTGGATTTAAGCGTTGGTTTATTGACAAATCATTTTATCAATCAGGTTCCAGTTCATTTTAGAGATTAACAACAGTTGGTATAGGCAAAACTATAAAAAGATGCTTTTAAAAAAAAGTAAAGTAGTATTCGATTTTTAGAAAAGGGTTCTATTTGACCCTGCATAAAACGAAGAGAAAATTCGTTTATATTTTTTTTTTATCAAATTTAGACAAATATGTACTTTTTCGTTAAATCTAGAGTTTAAATGAATGCACATTTGTTTGAAACTAGTGAAAATTGAATAACTTTTTGAGGTGCAAAAGAAACATCGTTTCGGAAGAAAAGCTATGTAAACTGTGAGCATCGTGACTCGTACTCGTCTTGTGAATAGGAACAACTATACATCTTAATCATAGCCTCTTAGTCAAAATATAACCTATCAAACAGTCGAGTCACACCTGTAATGTTCCAATCCTCGCTCTCATATTATCCAATTTTATTCAGATCAAGATTAGGAAAGGGGCTTATTTTTATCAAAGGTACGAGGATTATAATTTAGTACGCCAGATGCGCGTTCCGTCTACATAAGACTCATCAGTGACGATCTGATCAAAATAGTTATAAAACCAAAAAAGTACAAAGTTGAAGAGCATTTAGGACCCAAAATTCCAAATAGTTGTGCCAAATACGTATAAGGTAATCTATTCATGGGATTAGAAAATCCTTAGTTTTATGAAATATTCAAAGTTTTGTAACGAGAAATTTATAGAAATGAAAATATAATTCATATCCATGTTAACTCCGAAGTGCTGACTACTGGACTGGTGATACAACATTTTGCTTAAAACTTGGTTGTTAAAGGTAAAAAACAATTTGGACGTTTGAGTTCGAATTTAGAAGTTCTCAATTTATGTAATTGTTTTAATGATTTTTTTTGCACTCATTGTATCTGATGATGCACCATTCAATGCATTTCTACAAAACGCTAGGAAAAACCAACTGGTTCTTTAATTTTTTTATAAATATACCACTCTTACACGTGTTGCTTCATTGGGGTTGGTCTTTTATCTTTTTTGAATTTTTAGTTCGTTGGTCCATTATGTACTATTGATTATTGTTTATGCACTTTATTATTTAATTTTCACGATTTATAAGTCTCTTTACGTTATTTTGGGCACATTATTGTCTGTTTTGTTAAACCCAACCAGATCCTATTACACCACACGGTTTGTAAACGTATATTCTGTCAAAATTATAAATATTTGAAATCATCTGTTTTGTGTTTCAATCATAAATCACACAAGGTTTTCAAATGTTTATTTCAAAAATACAGATTACAAAGACACGTTTCAGTGGCGAAATTATGTTTCGATTCAGCCGAATAAGCTATGACATATAAAGCCTTTGATCTGTATATTAACGTCGTTAAAATGATGATCTATTATGATATAACACATAAAAAAAAACATAAATTGCTTAATAATTTTCGTTAATAATTTACCAAGGATTTGTTTAATTGATAAAAAATGTGTCTGCACTATTATAAATAATGGCTAACGATCATATTGATGGAGAATGACCTACTTCAATTAGAAAGAAATAGGTTTCACCCAATAGATGTAATAACGGTGGCATGCTGTCATACATAGTTAATATTTCAATAACATTAACGATACCAATTTCTTTGCACCGGATGCGCATTTTGAAAATAAATGTCTATACAACTATTACACATTTTTTTTAAAACACAAATAAAGCCAGTACATATATTAACACGAAATACGCTATGTCTTTCATTTTTATCTCTTAGTTTTTCTATCATTTTTAGAATTAAACCTCCCATTTGACATAATCGGTTATCTCAGCACTAGAATCTATGACAAACGAGACGATTTTAATTTTGAAATCATCAATTATTTTCTACATAAGAACATGCCTGTATCAAGTCAAGAATATGACAACTGTTACCAATTCCTTGGTTGTGCTTCACTTTTTGATTTTGCCATTTACTTACTTTAAGGAATGTATGTTTAGTATTTTCATAGGAGTGCGGTACTTTGTTAATTTCACTTTTTCTGCAATGCCAAATTTTACAGAAGCATATAAAGGCAGTATTACTCAGTATATCAAAACCCAACAGCAATACACTACCGGTGATAGGTAAATATTTTGTCATTCGATTTTCACTAGGTGTATTCTGTACCTATATAACTTGTCATGTGGTAATAACTTAACTCCGTCAGGTGTTACGAGACGTCCCGGGGATAATTTGTATCGTGTTAGTGTTATAATCAACATTCTACCCGTATGAGGATGATTTACGTCTTGTAACACGGTAAATGGTTACATTAGAAGATTGTATATTTATATGATATCCATCAACATCATAAATCACGAAATACTTAGCAGGTAGACTATAAACCCACCCGCAAATCTATTGTCAAACACGTGATATCGTCTATTCATCTAAACTCTAAATTAAATTTCGATACTATCACACCTGATGTTTATACACTCTGTTAACTTGAATTTATGAATATTAAAATCTTAAACTTGATGTTAAATGGAACCATCAATCAAAGCTATTGTATGGCATTTCCAATTTGGCATTGACCAGAGATCTTATACAGAGTTGCATATCATAATATATACACCAGATTTATTCACTTATTTAACATACTCATGGTAGTTATCTAAAAAGATAAGTATGCCGTCAATTTGATATAAAGAACAGTACTTTGATGTACATTCATTTTGAAAAGTATAACAAATCGGTAATGATTTATTCCTACTCGTCCGTTTTTGTCTCGTCTAACACAAACGTCACGAAGCGAGAAGCAGATGTTATATTTGCGGTGTGTCGTCATCGCCAACGCCATCGAAAACACCGTTTCGTGCCAATATCAAAATTATCTTCTACTTATGATAGAAAAGTGATATTTGGTATACAGTTTGCACATTATATCATCCATACATGTACTTGATACACCTTGACAGTGTCAGCTCGAACTTGGCCTGATTTGTGGTTGACGAAAATTAACTACAGAACGGTTTGTAAACTCAAGATGAGAATTAAATGTACACGAAGGGTCTCTAATGATTGTTGACGACGAAAAGATCTCAAGTTTATACATAGGACAAGGAATTAACTGTTAGAAAAAATAAAAAAGCATAATTCGTGTAAATGTATGTCTATACACAAAAGCCTGTACTATGCCAGGAAAATGAACTGTTCTGATGCTTGTTGGCGTTTGATTTTTCCAGCTTTTATTGACTTCACCTTTTTGAATATGTCTTGCAGTTTGGTATTTTTGTATAACTTTTTGGTTCATGTCATAATTAAATACATTATTTTTCCTCGAAACTGTCTTTTTTCGATTCGTTGAATTTGTTTCGGAAATTCAGTGGTCAGTTAAATCCTATTTTGTACCACTGAAGATTTGACTGATAAATAAAGAAATCGACAAACTAAGATGACCCCACTGACATCTTTTTGTCTGCTTTATAAAGGCGTGTGATCAGTAATTTTTCAGCGTCTGTTTTATTCTAGTTTGTAACAAATTTACTTGGTGTAGATTTGATTATGGACTTTCGGTTTTGAATTTTCCTGAGCGGTTACAGTATTTTTTCCATTATACTTTTTCTTATATCTTGTGGTGCCTTCATAGCAAGAGACACTTATCCTTTCGGCGTACCTAGTTTCTCTTTTTATCGAGTATGCGATCTCCTTAGTTTTCATTTTTACTCTGAATTGTATCTTCCCAAATGGAATATCTAAATCGAATAATGATTTTGGAACCTCGATAAGTTATTGTTCCCTTTTGCATTTCAAAATTCAAGAGTGCCTTTGAATCTTTGGATCTTTGGATTTTGCCATTTGATAGTGGACTTTCCGTTTTAAATTTTCCTTGGAGTTTGGTATTGTTGTTATTTCACATTTTGTAGGGTGGGTCTATAAATATGCTACAACATGTCCAGCCTGCTTTCATGGGGTTCTCTACAATATAGAAAAAGTTAAATTGGGCACTTTTGTATACGTTGTTAAACAATTTGCACACTTAAATAAAGGCAACAGTAGTATACCGCTGTTCAAAACTCATAAATCCATGGACAAAAAACAAAATCGGGGTAACAAACTAAAACCGAGGGAAACGCATTAAATAAAAGAGGAGAACAACGACACAACACCGAAAACACCACGAGAATAACAAATATAACATTAAATTTATTTTGCAGACTTTTTTGGTATATCTATAGTTAAACATAAAATATAACAACTAAATTACCAAAAAATAGTGCCTTATTATCGATAACAAGTGAATATTCTATGTTCTAGAAAAATGTATATAGTCTCATAGTTGTTTGAACTTTGTTTTAACTAAACACCACAGCCTTTTAATGGTCAAGCAAAACCTTAACATGGAATCAGAACTAGTCAATGAAGTTGGAACGATTTAAATAGGATCTATTTCGTACTAGCCCTAACTTTCTATGATTTACCACTCAAAGCAGGTGCAATATTTCGGCATTTAATTGTGAAAATATTGCTGTTATTGTAGAAAAACGGACAATATTTGGCTTGCTTGTTAAATGCGTTCATCGCTCATCTGTTAACCAAATGCATTCCAAAATATCTTTATGTCATATTTGATAGAAATAACATCAACTTATAATACCAAATTGATGGAATTGTTGTTAAAATAACAGCAGGTGAATAGATTGTTGTAAGCTTAGAAAAGAGATACAAGACTATCACTTACATACAAATTGTCAGATTCTGACAGCGAAGCACTTCTCTTGGTATTCATCACGACCACCTCTACGAAACATGTTCGAGTATGAAGGCTCATTTAAGGAAAAAAAATATTTCAACAATTTAAGCTTCCTGAAAATTGCGGAAGGAAACTTCTTTCGATGAAATAATTAATCACTTTAAAATTGTCAGATGAAGCAGATCAAACTGCTCCTTTCTATCATTTCTGTTCTAAATGAACATTTTTCTTCATTTGCCTCAGATAACTCGATGAAAATTACAACTGACAGATACTACCGGTGATGATGAAAATGTATGTTTCACAGATGACGGAATATGTCATTGATGATGGAGAATAAATGATTGGTGCTCTGGTGACTTGCTGTGTGACGTCAGAAGACGCGGTGCATGAAATAACTAAGGTAGTTGCTGTGATTTGAGAGAAGTTAAGGTAATTTTTCATTTAGTAATAAATTAATGATACATTTTAAAATAACTTCTTCTGACATGTTAGGTTATATCTTCATACAGGTTACATTTATATCATCTACTGAAATCTGTCCTCATGACTTTATTTATGCTATTACCGATTGTCGTCCGTCAGAACGTTGCACTTTTTCTGTGCTTTACTTTCCCTAGTAGTTCCATGCTTGCAGGAATAATGTATGGAATGCCTTTAACTTACAATCGGATAAAGAATATGCCTCGAAATGATCAAGAAGTATAACGTTGTCACTTTTCCACTGTATTTGTATCACTCACCATTCCAAATAGGAAAATTGAGTGGCAGTGATAGATTATATGTCTAACTGCTATTTGACATTGCTTCTTTAAGATATCATTTTTGAAGTCCAAAACTTTGTTTACGTCATATGAAACGAGGTCTGGTGATTATAATGTATAAAATCATGCAATGACATGATGTAAACGACTATAACAAACCTTTCTTGAACTGTCCGCTTATAAATGTTAAATAGTTATGACTAGTAAGAGACTGAAGAGTAAAATAACAAAAACACAGAACTCCAAGGAAAATTCAAAACGGATAGTTCCTAATTAATTATCAAAATAAAAAGCTGACTTGGTACAGATACAGAAACCTGTATTTCACTGCTATCCAAAAGTTATAAATCGATTTAGAGAAAACAAAGCCGGGTGTTAAACTAATACCGAGGGAAACCCATCATTTATGATTGGTTAACAACCGAATACAAGTACGAGGATAACAACCGAACACTAGTAACAGAAAAACTACAGTGCAAACATTCGCCAAAAAAACATAGAAACGAACTAATTGATAACAACTGCCATATTCCTGACTTAGTACTGGACTTTTTAAGAAAAAATGTTGGATTGAACTTGGTTTTATGGCTAGCCAAACCTCCAGCTAAAAAAGGTCAGGTTTCAACTTCTTCAAGTAAAGTTGACATTACATCATTTGGCAATCAGTTTCAGATACCTTTTGGCTTTGAGCGTTTCGAATATAGGTAAATCCATAAAGTGTTTCAGTATTTTGTTTTAAAGGGAATTGTGAAACCAATGCATGTTTAGTAAAATAAGGTCTCTGTGCACTTTTTTGCATTTCTTTTACGAATTCATAACGTAAAATGGATTAGCATATTTGATTCGAGTTTTGTTAACTTGTGCTCGGCTTTGGTTCAGGAATTACCAATTGTGAGATCTGTAAACAAACAACCCAGAATCCAATCTCCGAACAGCACTCGCTTCCTTTCCGTATACTTAGTACACTACAATACAATGACATATTTAGTATAGTAATACGAAGTAAGTACGGAACGGATGTGAGCTCTGCACCGGAAATTTCCCAGAATCATTAACTTCGTGTAAAGTAATAAATGAGATGGTACAGCCATGTAAATTTATTTTTTAATTCATTTTCTTTCCATTCAGTTTCTCTGTCGCATTTGGGCTGTGGGGTTGCAGTATTTATAACAAAAAATGTCAAGGTTAAGGTCATTGTATACAGATTAGCTTTCGACGAATTAGAAATACAAGAAGACAACAGTTCAATTGTAGAAAATTTCTGAAGACTAGGATGATATAAAGATATGGTATAATTGCCAGAGTGAAAACTTTCAATCAGAGACCAAATAACGAAGTTAAAAAAAATAATTGTACGACCTTCAACAATGAGAAAAAGACAAACAGCAGTAAGCTATAAAAAGTACCATAATGAAAAATGCAAAAGCAGTTCAAACAAGAAATCAAATGTACATGACTTTATAAAGATTTCTTATTACCAAATATTATATATAAAGTAGCACACGCAACTCATCGAATTACAGGCTCCTGACTAGGAACAAAAACATAGAAGGTGTCCAGGAAAATCTAAAACGGAAAGTCCCTTATCAAATGTCAAAGGCAAACGCTGAAACACAACAAACGAATGGAAACCGTCATCTTAATTCCCGACTTTATACATGCATTTCGACTGACATACAAGTGAAAGGTTTAGCTACCTGTAAAACCTGGAAATGCCGGTACAAAGTCAGGAATATAACAGTTGTTACCCATTCGTTATATGTGTTTGAGCTTTTTGGTTTTGCAATTTGATTAGGAACTTTCCTTTTTGAATTTTCCTCGGAGTTCAGTATTTTTTTCATTTTACATTTTCCTCACGTAGAACATGTTTGAGATTCCCCGATTTATAGCTAGCTAAACTTCTCACTGGTATGTCTTTCGCATAGAACAGATCGACACTATGCACCAACCAACTAAAACAAACCACACAGTACATATTTGAAAATACTAACAGCCATTTCAAAGCCAATAACAAGTAATAAAAAGATCATGTTTCTCAGTTTAAGATCAATTAGTACAGATCAAACATTCAATGGATTTCGTATTAAAACGTCATGCCCAGTCAATTAATCTTAATTCATTGGTGATAGGATTGGATAAAAAATAAAATAACAAAAGTACCAAACTCTAAAGTAAATTCAAACGGAAACTTTGAGACCTATCCCTATTACCTATATTCCATCGTAGGACCATTATAAGTATTGAGAACTGGATAGGAATAATGCATATAAAATTTGGTATAATATAACCAAATATACAGTGACTACTTGTTTCTCATATTTCTCAGCTATAACTTGACATTCAGAATATTACCGGAATTAGAAGACCTCCTTCGTATGTGGATCTGTTTCTTCATATTGATAGAGAAAGGCACCAGAATTTGTTTCAAATATGACACTTTCAGAATTCCAATTATCAACCTGAAATTTTCCAGAAGTAACAATCCCTTGATCTATCGTTAAGCGTTTAACATGCCTCAATTAATACGTTACGTTTATGCACATTCCCATGCACTGCATGGATTTCAGTGTAAAGGATGTGCTCTTTACAAAGAGATTTTCAAGAGATTTATATCATTAAGGAAAGCCGACGAAAAAGATAAAGTGCATCAACAGCGCTAATGTGGATTCTCTTTCATCAGGAACGCCAAATCCTAGAATGTTAAAAGACAATGATTTATATGAATATTTGAATATTTGATGGCCCTTACAACAAAAACAATATTCAAATACTGCTGCGGTCAATCTTGCCTGAAGGGAAATCAAGATTACCATTGTTTTGGTCATCCGGTATCACAAATTGGTGACCAATACGATGTGTGTGTGTTACCAAATCACAAATAACATATTTTCACGGTCTTATATATTTAGATATCAGCTAAGTCGTGTTATCTGTTCATTTACCGATCGTTTCCAATTGTCGTAGCCACTACTACTGTTGTCTTCATTTATAGGTCAATCTGAAACTGCATGGTTCTTTTTCAAAATATAAATCGATCCCGTGATTCTGATCAGGAGAGGCATATAGGAGCAATTTTGCTGCCACTAAATAAAAGCAACAGTAGTATACCGCTGTTCGAAAATTCATAAATCGATTGAGAAAAAAAAACGAATCCGGGAATCAAACTAAACTGAGGGAAACACATCAAATATAAGAAGAGAACTAAATTTGCCAAGAAAATTACTTCTTGAATCCTCTCAAAATCATGTTCGTTAAGTTGAGTAGTCCATATGATGATATAATCCGGATACTTCAGTACAAAAATGTTAGATGTGATGTCACTAATAGCTTTAGAAGCATGATTTGAAATTAACACATCTCAACGAAAGTGTCAATTAACTTAAAGTGTTTGCCAACATTAAATATGAATCAAGGCCTTGTACAAGATATGTTTTACCAAATTTTACGCTCTTTCAATTAGACATCTTGAAACACCATATACAGTTTGATCAGCCTTTATATATTTTTTGAGTTAGTTAAGTCTGCCAATTGATATTTTATCGTGTGTTTTTCTATGTTGTGATGTTATGCTATTGTTTCAGGAAAAAGGGAGAAGGTTTGGATCCATTAAAACGTTTAATCCCACTGCAAATGTTTGCACCTGTCCTAAGTCAGGAATCTTATGTACAGTAGTTATCGTTTGTTTATGTAATATATACGTGTTTTTCGTTTATCGTTTTTTTTACATAGATTAGACCGTTGATTTTTCCGTTTGAATGGTTTTACACTAGTAATTTTGGGGTCCTTTATAGCTTGTTGTTCGGTGTGAACCAAGGCTCCGTGTTGAAGACCGTACATTGACCTATAACGGTTTACTTTTTTTTAAATTGTTATTTGGATGGAGAGTTGTCTCATTGGCACTCACACCACATCTTCCTATATCTATATATGACAAGACTTACAGTTTGGCGTCATTTTACAAGCAAGAGTTTTAAAACTTAAAAGCAAATACTTAGTATATTGAACACGTTTCAAGAAAATCTATACACACGTGAGTATCTGAAGGCGGTTTGTCAAACCGAGTTTACGGAACAATTAAATATTCTTTTCTGCCCCCCGCCCCGCCAAAAAAAAAATATATATATATACCCAAATATATAACGGTTTACTTTTTAAATTGTTACTTGGATGGAGAGTTGTCTCATTGGCACTCACACCACATCTTCCTATATCCAAGTACCGATAGGTGTAAATCCCGGATTCCCACGAACATATAGGCACAATTCAAAAAACGTCCTTCCACTCCTCTTCTGTTATGCAGAATAATATGGATAACGTCAATCACACGTGCGGTATCGTTAAAGCGTACTGTCGTTGTAGGTACTTTGCTCAAATCACTGCTAAAAACTTAAAATTTTGAAATGGGTAAGATTTATGAGTAGAGTGTGATTGGCTTGGGGTCAGAGTAAACTGGATATAAGAATGTTTTCCGCCGTCATTGGAGGTTGTTATTAATAATAAATGTTCCCACTCCTTTAAAATGGACAAAGCAGTACTCAAGGTTTCGATATATTCTTTGATTATTACGGAAAAATTTAATAACAAAAACAATCAATCGGAAAGTCCCTAAGCTCATGGCAAAATCAAATGACAAAACATAGCAAACGAATGGACAACAACTGTCATATTCTTGACTTGGTACAGGCACTTTCTAAAGTAGAAAATGGTGGAGTGAACCTCTTTCATTTTGATTCGATGCTTGATCCAAATCTCATTAGCTGATGGTTTCTTTTTCAAATCATTTTATAGCATTGATTTTCATAATTATTAGACAAACATGTTGTCTCGGTAGATCATATTCAGATGTTTGGCTGAATGGTCACGTTATAACTAATTTATCTAATGACTGAATCACGTGACGTTTGATATCAGCCTGTCGTATAACACCAGTTATGGCCGATAGCATCGCACTGTACCCGGATGAAAAGACATCGTCTTTGATCAATCACATAAAAAACTATTAAATTTCTATTCTGACAGTTATTGTAGTTGATATATTAAAAAAAATAATGTATGTTTTACTAAATCATATTCCAATTACCATGTAGATTAAAGCTTCAAAGAAGTAATAGTTGTAATTTACAATGATGGGGTTTAATGGTTTCCGATACATATCTTAATTCTCATAAATCAATTTTTACTGTGCATGTAAAAAACGTATATAGGCACATTAGTGTGAAAAATAAAAGCGTCGAGTCACGTGACCCCAGTCCAAAGTGATATTAAAGACGAGCTAAATTGACATTGTTAATTTGTTTATGCCCATCGCGGTGTGTTTCACATCGATCTTTCATATGTAAAATGAAATAAAGGACGAGAAACTTAATCATTGTCGATAAAAGATGGCGACAAGTAACGCAATTTAATCATCCCTGTCGTCCATCATTATGATGTATTAGCTTTTTACAATTTATATGTTTTTGTTATCTTTATGAATTAAACGATTTTAATACATGCGTTGGTTTCATCTACGATAGAAAATAATGTGCATAGAAAAGCACTTTTATTCATTGGAAATCAAATAAAAATGTCTGTATAGAATTAATAACCAGACCATAATTAATGGTCAACTTTTATTCAAAGGTATGTCCCATATGTTTTTGTACGTTAATAATTGGTTTTGGGATAAACTTGTATTTTATAGTCACCACACATTAACAAATCAGACCGTACTGGTAAAATACATTAAACATTTTTCCTCAACAAAACAGTCATATTTGAACAGAATTCGACTTGATTGGTTATTAATGACTTTTTATGATATCGCTTCGTTTCATTGGCAATGTCCATTTGTTGATTCGGCGTACCAAGCGGATGCGGTTTTTTTTCAACTAACTGGAAGTGATGTAAAAAAAATTCCTATAATGGCCGCTGGGATCAGGAATAGTATTCTTGATAAAAAAAAATCCAACTATTTTATGTTAGCAAGTTAAGTAACTTGAGCTTGCGCTTACTTTCATTGATGCGAGCATTTGATTTTTAGTATGCATGTACCTGCATTGTCATCTTTTATACCATCATTATACTCACTGACTTGTGATATATAGTACCGATTTGTATTACATTTATCTATAAACATTTTGTCATTCCACTGATCGATATAAAAAAGGAAATATTTGTAAATAAAGGCAACAGTAGTCGCTGTTCAAACTCATAAATCCATGGACAAAAAACAATATCGGGATAACAAACTAAAACCGAGGGAAACGCATTAAATATAAGAGAACAACGACACAACACTAAACTGTAACACACATAGAAAAGGAACAAGCATCAGACAAAATCCCACGAGAATGACAAATATAACATCAAAACCAAATACATGAATTTAGGATAGACAAGTACCGTGACACGTCTTATCGCAATGTGAATTCACACTCAAAAATAATAGAAAATAAACGACGCAACGTTAAAATGTAACACACACAGAAACGAACAAAAATATAACAATGGCCATATTCCTGACTTGGTACAGGACATTTTTAAAAAGGATAAAAATGGTGGGTTGAAACTGGTTTTGTGGCATGCCAAACCTCGCACTTTAATGGCAATGTTAAATATAACATGGAAACGACAATATAATTAAATATCGGTAAAAAATAGATGTGAAATCACGTTTTTAATAAGGTTGTCCAATATTCATCAAAACCCCAAAACCAAAACTGTGTGTATTCGAAACAATTTATTTACGACTGGATCCCTGTTTTTATAATTTACCATTTACGCTTATTGGAATCAAAAATAGCACAGCAGACATAAATAGAGTAAACAGTTTGGACATTTACAATCGGTAAGAATGAGACAAAGGACCATTACACCGTCAGAAAAGAAAATTTCAATAAATTTTAAAACTTAATCGGAGGCAGTTGTTTTGCGTAAATTTCGACAGCATAAAAAGCCAGTTATATAATAAAGTCGATAAGGGTAGGTAACTGTTTATATTCTTTTAATCATATAGAATGTTATCAGACGAATTTTTACTGGGTATTGGCCATACCCTGTGATTCATTACACTAAAGTATTCAGTCTGTTTTTAAATAAAGGGTCGTAACTTATGTTCAAATACCAACAAAAAAAACCACCTGTTACAGTACATGTAAGTATATCTAGCAAATTTCTTTTTTTTTCAAATAAAAGTAGATAGGCTATTAATGATAAACAATGAGATTATTCAAAGCGCCATTTAATCAAATAAGAAAATTTCCCTTTGATAAAATTGTGTGGAAGTAAATTGATTAGCGTCGTAAGGTCATAATTGTCTTCTGAATGGAAAGTACAACCAACATATAAAAAAAAAGATGTGGTATGATTGCCAATTAGACAACTATCCACAAAAGACCAAAATGACACAAACATTAACAATCATAGGTCACCGTACGGCCTTCAACAATTAGCAAAGCCCATACCGCATATAGTCAGCTATAAAAGGCCCCGATAAGACAATGTAAAACAATTCAAGCGAGAAAACTAACGGCCTTATTTATGTAAAAAAATTAACGAAATGTAACACATAAACAAACGACAACCACTGAATTACAGGCTCACTTTGAGGTTTATTCATATGTTTTGAAGTTACGTGTAACGTGTGAAGTCCATTTTCGTTTAATTAGTAAACATTATTGGTCCTCAGTGCTTTTCTGTGTTGTACTTGTTTTACATATATATATAGCTATCGAACTTTTCTTTTATCTGAGCGTCACTTCTGAGTCTTGTAAAGACGAAACGCGCGTACCTTTTGATAGCTATTATTTGTGTGTTACTTAGTCCTGTTATGTAATGTTGTCATTTTAATGTTATATTCTACATTGCTATAAAAGCGGGTGGATTGGCTAGCCACAAAACCAGGTTCAACCCACCTTTTTTCTTAAAATGTCCTGTATTAAGTCAGGAACATGGCAATTGTTAAATTATAGCTAGTTTATGTGTGTGTTTCATTTTAATATTTCTGTTGTGTCGTTGTTCTCTTATATTTGATGTGTTTCGCTCAGTTTTAGTTTGTTACCCGAATTTGTTTTTTTCTCTCAATTGATTTATGCATTTCGAACAGCGGTATACTACTACCAGCTGAAGCCCGACTACGGATGCGGGATTTTCTCGATGTGTCGAAGACTTATTGGTGACATTGGACAGTTTTCTGGTCGGGTTGTTGTCTCTATAACACATTCAGCGTTTGTAATCGTTGCAACAAAAGTAAGTAAAAGAAGAGAACAATGAATTGCACAAAAAACTTACTTACAGCCGGTATTAATGTATTTCTTTATGTAATCTATATAGTTTTAGCACTTAAGGGACCTTCATATGGTTAGAGCATATGAGTTTGGATGTGGTGGTGATAATAAACTCATTATTAAAACCAGGCTTTAATTATGTAAGCTAGACGTGCAGTTCGTCTACTTAAGCACTCACCAGTAAAGCTCGAATTAAAAAAGTTTAAAGGCCAAATAAGATACAAAGGTAAAGAGCATTGAAGATACAAATAGTCCGCACAGTTTTGCCAAACTCAGATATTGTAATAAAAATAAAATCAACGGTACCAATTTTGTTGCACCAGATGCGCATTTCGACAATACATGTCTCTTCAGTGATGCTCGTGGCCAAAATATTTGAAATCCAAAGCTTATATAAAAGATGAAGAGCTATAATCCAAAAGGTCCAAAAAGTATAGCCAAATTCGTGAAAGGAATCAGAGCTTTGCATGAGGGAGATACATTCCTTAATTTATAACAATTTCTAATATTTTGTAACAGCAAATTTTAATAACACAAAAAAACCTATTCATGGGGTAGAAATTCTTCTATTTGATTCGGTGTGAATTACACAGCCTTAATGTTTAATTAGGTATTTCCATTTTTCCAATGTGAAATCAAGCTGACTACTGGGCTGGTGATACCATCTGGGACGAAACGTCCACCAGCAGTCACTCGACCAAATGTTGTAAAAAGATATCAAAGGTACCAGGACTCTAATCTAATACGCCAGACGCGCGTTTCGTCTACATAAGACTCATCAGTGACGCTCAGATCAAAATAGTTATAAAGCCCAGCAAGTACAAAGTTGAAGAACATTGAGGACCCAAAATTCCAAAACGTTGTGCCGAATACGGCTGAGGTAATATATGCCTGGGATAAGAATATGTATATAAAGTAAAAGAGTGACGAAAGATACCATAGGGACAGTCAAACTCATAAATCAAAAACTGACAACGCCATGGCTAAAAATGAATAGGACAATCAGACAAACAACAGTACACATGACACAACATAGAAAACCAAAGAATAAACAACACGAACCCCACCAAAAACAAGGGGTGATCTCAGGTGCTCCGGAAGGGTAAGCAGATCCTGCTCCACATGTGGCACCCGTCGTGTTGCTTATGTGATATCAAATCCAGTAATAGTCTAATTCGGTAGGTCACATTCATGAAAGGGAAGGGGATTGTAGTTACGACGTAAGAAACATATCCGATATCATTTGTGAAACGGTTATTCCATAACGGTTAACCAACTCGTGATGGCGTCCGTAAAATTTACGAAGGGATGATTTCAACTTCACCATTTGAAACTCCTGGTTTAATAGCTTCCTTGTGAGCAGCAACCCTCTATCGAGAAAATCATGACAGGAAATGCAAGCACGGGAATATCGTATCAATTGGGAGATATATGTAACACTCCCAAACGTGTCCTTCCCCCCAAACGTGTCCGATTCCCCCAAACGTGTCTTTTCTCCCTAAACGTGTCCGAAATGTTTAATATTCCCCAAACGTGTCCGATTTCATAACCCCCAAACGTGTCCGATAATTGTTATTCGCCAAAACGTGTCCAATATTTAACGCCAAAACGTTACACTTCTTTTAGCGCTAATACAGGTATCGCCTAAATAAAATTGTTGATAACGTTTACGGCAATTCTATGATGGGAGACACACGTGATGAAGTTTTCATTTATCAGATTAAGTTAGTTCGATGTAGGTTTTTAATGATTATAATAATTGCAAAATTAATCTGTTATTATTTAGTAACTTTGACTGCAGTTGTTTATTGTCCAGTTGCAAGTAATTCATATTCGTTAAGAGCGAACATACACATAGTTCTGGAGTTGAATTAATCGTTAACTTTGTTAATTATTTTGTACTTATAAACTCCGATGATGCCTTTTATATTTATCCGAATATTGCATGGCGGGTTTTTTTTTCTCACTTTTGTCAATAGTTTATGTGTTTCAAAAGCCCATCAAATTATAAACTTGTTATCCGGGTTTTTAATAAATTTTAGGTTTCTACCATCAATAAAGACACACGATAAGAAAAAAAACGTCCAGTGCCGAATGTTTCATGCATAAGTTTTATAGATTATTTTTTTTATGAATGTGACTGTTATGTGATCAACGCCGCTTTTTAAATGCAAATTTATTTTGTAGTGTATAAATAAACTTTAGACTGTTGATTACGTATTGTTCAGTATTTTATGCATATTTAGAGCGCACACTAGTTTTGCAAGTTTTAATGTTTTTACAGTTGTACTGTACACATTAACTTTAAACTTTTAAACTGATGATCGCGTATTGTCAAGTTGAAAGTTTGTCATGCATATTTAAAGAGAACATAGGCTACCTGTTGTTTTTTATATTCTAACATACATGTTTTAATGTTTTTACTGTTCTTTTGTTAAGATAAACTCTAGACTGCTGGTTGCGTATTGTCCTGTTGCAAGTATTTCATGCAAAAAGCATATTTAGAGAGAACATAATCACATACAAGTTTTATTGTTTTTGCAGTTCTATTTAGAGAGAACATAGACTACCTGTTTTTCTTTTTTTTACATTTGAACATACATGCTTTAATGTTTTTACTGTTCTATTGTTAAGATAAACTTTAGACTGCTGGTTGCGTATTGTCCAGTTGCAAGTATTTCATGTAAATTAGAAGAAAAAAAACATACAAGTCTGAATGTTTTTTTTCTCAGTTCTACTGAATAAATTAACTTTAGACTGTTGATTGCGAATCATGCATAATTAGAGAGAACATTAAAGTTTAGACGCGCAGAGAAAGGGACACTTTGACCCGTTAACTGTACAGTTTAATTCAACATGTCTGCTTACAATTTACATACGATATAGTCGAAATGACGCCCCCACTTTAACCCAGTTTAATTTCTCCGGTTTGAAAAAGTACTAACGTGCCTTATGTATATTTTTAATGAAATGGTAAAATTAGTATACGTTAATGAAATAGCAATAACCAAATAATGCTTGATATGGACACGTTTTGGAAATTGGTCACGTTTGGGGGTTAGTTGAGAAATGGACACGTTTGGGCGTTTATACAAATGACATGCTTTGGCGTTGTTTTCAACTTGACATGTTTGGGGGAATCGGACACGTTTGGGGGGAAGGACACGTTTCTGAGTGTTACATATATACCACGTATGCAGGTGCTGCTGGAATGTTGATACTTAGAAATGGAAAGTTCACAATTGGAAAACTGAAATCATCTCTTTTTTCGTAAAGTTTTGATTTCAACCGACACTCATTGTCAATTTCTAGATGTAAGTCAAGATATGAAGCCGACTTAACTGTATCTGTAGTATCCTTTATCTCTAGTTCAATGGGATAGATGTGTTTCACATAGTCACCAAATTTTGAATTATTTAGTGAAAGAACATCATCTATATCTATATAGCGGAAAGTAGAGTTAAAGGATGGTGCTAACTTCTTATCTTTCTTCCTAAGAAGTTCCTGCATGAAGTCAGCCTCATAGTAAGAAAGAAATAAGTCGGCAAATAGAGGGGCACAGTTTGTTCCCATTGAAATGCCGACAGTCTGTTGAAAAACACGTCCTCCAAACATAACAAATATGTTGTCAATAAAAAAAAACAAGCATAAATATACTAAATCAGATGATAAAAGCAATACTTCTGTTAATGTTTTCTTTTACAATTTTTTTTTCTGCACGTTTAATTGTAACAGCTTATGGTGACAAACACCTGTGATGATACGTAGACACTCATAGAATGGACCGAAAAAGGATGTAGTAGCACACTTGTTGGGATATTAAGTAATTTACTCATTGATATTTTATCCAGTTTGTTCCCCTTTCAATATCACATTTTACAGTGGTTATCAAATATTAGAAGTCTATGTTGGCGTTTGTTTTTATAGCAGTTCATTGTTTCTGTCCATATTTTTGGTCTTATAGTTGATGTGTTATCATCGGATTTGGTTTGAGACCGGGATTTGTTTTCACTTTATGAATTCATGACTATTGAACAGCGGTATACTACCGTAATCTTTATTTCTGGTTGCATATTTGGTACATTCAAGTCTGACTTTGGCAAAAAATTAAGTTGGATCTTGTATCACCTTTTTTGTGTCTATGTTCTCTCCTCATTTATCAATTATAGATAGTAATATACTAGTATGCATCTTCGCTAGCCAAGGGTTACGATCCACTCCCGCTCTCTTCACCCTTGGCGGATTGAGATAACATTTCGGAGACACAAGGTAAGGATTTTTATTGGTTGCAGTCAAAACTCGCTGCATCCAATCAAAATGCGCCTATAACATGATCACGTGTAAATGTAGAAAATGTTTGTAAACAATTGCCACGTGTTTTTTGTGCAACAAGCCTTTACTTCCCTAAACATACGACTATTTTTAGTGAAAACTTGAATGTTTTTAATCAACAAATAGAAGTTCCTGTGTATGTTTCATGCACAAATGCATGAATGTTGACGTATGCTTCCATTTCCGGCTTTACCAAGTGTGTAGAATCTAGACGCTACCGTGTTTTTACCTCCAAATTGAAGAGTTCAAGTGCTACCATTGGTCAAGACTAATGTATTCAGAATTGGCGTGATTTTTATCTTCCGATAGATGGCGCAACATTGTTATCACAAATGTTGGCTCAATCCGCCAAGGGTGAAGAGAGCGGGAGTGGATCGTAACCCTTGGCTAGCGAAGATGACTAGTATGTTGTATTAAATTGTTATTTTGTAGAATTACAATTTGTATAGAATTTTGTACACTTTATTAGTTATAAATTAACTTGTCATTCAGTCTTTGTCAATTCATTCGACTCATGTGGATGTGTAGAATAGTTATATATTTTCTTTAACTATTTTATTTCTTTTATTTTGAAGTATATTGAAAAAGACTTCTTTATATAGCAGATGATACGCGTGATGGGGCTTCTGTACTTCATATGTTCTTCTCCATAAGCAATGAAAGGGTTTGCTTTAGTATAGACCCAAGCCAAAAAGAAGTCCGCATGCCATACCTACCCATATATATTTGCAAGACTTCGGCAGCCGGCATGTTGACACTTGATATCATGACGTTCCTTAAAATCAAATATAAACACAGATGTCATCCCCTCCTCTTCGGCCGTTTGCACACGGATATTTTTTCAAAACTGACCAGACATGTTTATAACTTGTCAGTAAAGGGTAAACTAAACACATAAATAAGATACAAGCTATAACGATTAAACATGGAACATAAATTGAGCCCGTGTAAGGTTTCAACCGCAGTGATTTTCAACAGTAGCGAGTATTTTGAGACAACCCCCAAGTTTGTATTTTTCGTGATCCTGATAACACTTGGCTGCCTAATATATCGAAATCTATGTTTTCTTATGTAATAAATCTACCTTCATCGTTGTTTATTCGCCACAATGTCTGTTATGCATGTACATGGTCGTATTCATCAATTTAGTATGCTGCTCGACCTTGAAATTCCTCGGGTCCGATAATGGCGCTAAATTAGAGGGAAACAACTCGCGCCAGACAAAATTACCGTATTTCACCAAAATAATAAAAAAATCGCTTTTTGATAACAAACAGTAATACGATAACCACATTTATATTCAGCTATCGTTTATTGATATAATTACAAACATTATTCTATTAAAGCCATTAATAAAGAAATCACAATTAAGTAATTAATGGAGTGCATTGAAATCAGACCTCATGGGGTAAAGGGGTCAAACAAAAGCTCGTAACTTTTTTAAAAGCCTGGTGACCCCCTTTTTATTTTACCTTAAAATGCTCGAAAATTTCATAGCTTTGACATATCTGTTTTTAATAAAAATCTAAAGGAAAAATTTTACGAAAAAATTAAACCAATATTTTTTGCCTTAAACTGAAATTAGAAGATGTGAAATTTAGACATAAATCTGAAAATAACAGGATTTTTAAGTCAAAAACAACCAAGGGAAAGGTTTACATTTTAAATTCTAATGGTTTTAAAAGTCTTTGAATTGGATGTAACCGTCATTGTTGAAAGGGTGGACATGTTTGGAAATAGGGTAAAAATCGCACATTTCGCTTCAATTTGAGGGGAAAACGAGCCTGGTGACCCCCTTTTTTCTTTGCATTTTTGGATTCAGCATATGAAAATCTACAGAATATGTGAAAATAAAAAAAATCTACCGGGGGTCACTATTGGGGTAAGCCACCTTAACTTTCTACGAGACGCTGTATTTATTAACTTATTATTAAAAATATTGTGAATGATGGGCTGTTCGTTTGTCAAACGAGAGTTAGCATCTTATCGGCATCGCAATGCGTAAACTACTAATGGCTGTGGTCAAAATTATTTGAGGTTTCCCATTGGTTTTCCTATTTTTGAACTAGGCATTCATCTCTATAGATAGCTGTTAACTCGCTCAATTAATGTACATAAGCCATACAGGCTTACGTGTACAATTCCTTAATTTTATACATCCAATTTATTCTGTAGTTGTATGTATATCAATTATATGGTCATTTTTATAAATTTACTGTATGGACAATCATGAGTTATTCTAAATACTAAGGATTTTCATATCCCAGGAAGATAACATTAGCCGTATTTGGAACAACTTTTTGGAATTTGGGTCATCAATAATATCAATAACTATTATCTTGTCGTAATGTTCTTTTGTTTTGTTTTATTTGTGTATTTCTCTGTCCTGTATGTTCTTCCATTTATTTGTTTTGTAGTCCTGTCATGTAATGTTGTCATTTTAGTGTTTTAATAAACATTGCCTTAAAAGCGGGAGGTTTGGCTATACACAAAACCAGGTTCAACCCACCATTTTTTTTCTCTGATGAAGACAACAATTTAATAATAGTACATGTCAAAAGACTAGAATGAAATAAAGATATGGTATATAAAGACAGCAGTAGTATACCGTCGTTCGAAGTTCATATATCGATTGAGAAAAAACAAATCCGGGATACAAACCAAAACTGAGAGAAACACATCAAATATATTAGAACAACCACACAACAAAATACTAAAATGCAACTCCCAAAGAAACGAACTATAAGATAACAATAGCCAGACTTGGTACAGGACATTTTAAGAAAATGGTGTTATGGCTAGCCAAACCTCCCGCTTTTAAGGCAATATTAAATATAAAACATACTGAATACATTTACTTACGAAAATATTAACAGATATACCGGCATGGTCTCATTATTTTTCTCTTTATTTTTATCATAATTTGTCCATGTTTTGTAAATGATAATCCTAACATAATGGTTTTGATTTATTTATAAAGGCAATATTAGTATACCGCTGTTCAAAAGTCATAAATCTTTTTGAAAAAAAAACAAATCCGGGTTACAAACTAAAACTAATGAAAACACATAAAAAGAAGAAAATAACGAAACAACAAAAACACTAAAGTGCAACAAAAAAACAAATGACAATGCAAAACATGAAGAAACAAATTAGCCATTTTCCTGATTTGGTATCATCTAATTTGTTAGAGAAATATAATGAAACCATGCCGTTATATCTGTTAATAGTTTCGTAAGTTGTGTCCTTCTGAATATAACTTTATTAGTAAGTGTATAGCAGAGGCATGTCTTCCTAATATTTTGTTTTTCTCTCAATATTGCTATGGCATAAATCTATGTTAATAAATAGTTTTCATTGCCTTAGGAATGCTCCTTAAAACATCCAATGACAATTACAAGTAATATTTGTATGTCCCAAGTCTAGTATTAACTAGTTAATTTGGTTCAGTTATCTTTATCATCAACACCCAAGTCAACAGAATGGTACATGTAAGAATTTTCAATATTCCATCTTTTTTTGTTCTATTCTTTTTTACCTTTAGCTCGTATCATATCCTACAAACTGTTTGCTTTACATGCATGCTCATTGTAGTAATATTTTATATTATATTTTGGAGAAGACTTTTTAAGTATGATTTACCTGTGTCTAATCCATTCTGCTTTAAGTTAGCAAAATTAAATATGTTCAACTATACATATAAGGTTTGCACATTTCAAAAATGTGCTTTCTCTATTTTCATTTGAAAATTATATATATCCCTGGTAGATCTAAACCATTCGATTGCACAAATAACCTTCAGTTTTATGTTTTGACAATGTTCTGTTTTCACAAATGAAAAAAACTTTCTCTTAGAATTTTGCGTTATTTTTCATCTGGTTGTAGTTCTTTTGAATGAAGTTTGAAGCCATGTAAACAAAATTGAGAATACACATATTCCTGAAAAAATAAGTTTACATTTCTAATGTGATATTTTCTCATGTATTATATTATCTTGTTATATCATAAACATGAAGATGTTATATTGTTTTACACTGTTCTGTTGAGTGTAATCAACAGTGTTGCTATACTGTTTTTCTAACTGAATAATCTGAATATTTCATGATGTGTATCCATGTGCTGATCTATATTTGTATTTCCAAGTGTTATCAATTATGTACTGTCTAATGAAGTGTCAGTAAAAATGTAGGCTTTATTTTTATTCTGTATGTTAAGTTTGTTTAGGTCAGCGAGTGTACAAATAAAAATCCGACAAGATACTGTCCATATCGTTTTGGTTGTCACGTGAAAGCTATGATTTATGGGTAATGCCAGCAGTGATAAATTGAGGAAGTAAAAATGTACATGTATCTCGGTAAAAACTTCCTTCACCTCTGATATCTTTTTTGATGTGTATGCCAGACATATGTTCGCTTTTAATAAACTTATCACAGATACTAATTTATAGTGATATCAGAAAAAATCTTAATTCATAATAGTTTGTAACTTTTTCATATATAAATTTAATATTTTAATTATTTGTGATATCTGCATAATTGAGCTTATTGCAGTAGACATCTTAATCTTTATATTTTTAAACAAGGAAAAATTATAAACAGTTTTGATTTTATGCAATGAAAAATTGTGCTGACGAAGATAGATATAAAAAGTATTATAACCACTTAAAAATAAATAAATCCACAATCTACTTACACTTTTCAGACATGAAATTAATATTTGAATTGGAAATTGAAGGTAAACTAGGTTAAATGTGTGTTGTAGTAAAAGCGAATATTTTGTCTGTATACATCCTGACTGTTTAATTAAATCCTCCTCTACGTGTTGTTTTTGGTCATAAATATCATGAAGTAAACAATAAATATACTCAATCAAAAATGACATCAATTATACCTTCATTTTTTATTTTGCAATTTATAATTCATATCAAAACCTCTCATATAATTTAATATTTTATTTATTTATGGCATCTTATATATCACTGTCATAATCAGTCGTTTCTGTCTACATCAATAGGTAGTATAAAAAGGACTGAGGAACTTGATTGATAGTTTAATTCAACAATATAAATTACATTAGTCATCGGATGTGTATTCTGTTTAGCCTCCCAATACACACAAGAGGTGATGTGTTGTAAATTGTAAATAATATGTCAATCTGATCCATTAAATATTCAACTTGTGTCATGGAAAAAACATTAACACAGCAAACGAAATTGAAAAAGGATTTTTTTCAAATAAGTTATCTGATCTGTTTTTATACACATCTTAGATTTCTCTTATCTGATTTTATACATATCTAAAATTTCTTGAACATTTCATAATAAAATCCTAATATTGTCAACAGTTTTTATCGGAATAGACAGTTTATACATATAAATATCAACACTACAAGTCGTAATAAAATTATCACATTGAAAAAAGAACAGCACTATATTTATATTTTTGACTTTAAGTCTATTTTATGGCACAGCAGCTGCGCCTATCCTCTGTCCATATAAGGAGTACGGAGACAAATATGGCCCTACTTGTGGAAGAGGCTGATTGCTAGGCAATGCCGCCGATGGATTCATGAGCGATTTGTATGGGTGATATCTACCCGATCCCATCAAAGAACTAAGTGGACTTAAACTAGTTGGATAACTTCTTCTCAGAGAGTTTGGACTCAGTGAGCCGGATTGTAAAGAATGGCCGTGTAATCCAGATAAAGAATGGAGACCTGGAGGAGGAAGGCCATAACGTTCATAAGCTGCTGCTAACGACATGGGGTCGGAAGATGTCGTATGAGTTCTTAAATGTTGTAGGAGTTCTTCAGAAGAACTAAAACGCTTTCCACAATGTTCATTGCCAGACGACACCCAATTACAGACTAAAGGTAGTCCTGAATGAGCAGGTGACGTTAGATGACCCGGTAGGTACAGTGATGACAAAGGATACCCACTTAAGTTTGATTGTCCTGCTAATAAGCTTGATGAAGAATATGGATTAAACGAAGATCCTTGTAGTCCTAAGCTAAGATTATGGAGTGACTTTTCATGCGCACACTGAGCACATCCTACCGCTGTACATGTAGCGGATAAGTGAGAGTTCTGGACAGTCAGCTGGCAGTGATTACAATAAGGATCCCTGCACACCGGAACTAGAGTTGTGGCACCTGATGGAGTACGCACCCTTGCATAAGATACAAAAGGAGATAAACTTGATGCCATTGCTGCGGATTTCAGAGCAGACGATTGTGCTGCGTACGCAGCAGATTGAGCTGCAAGTGCCGCTGCTGCTGCAGAAGATGATCCAAACATGCTACTATGTGCCGGAAGTGGAAGTGGAAATCCTGTCAGTCCAGACACACTATCATGAGTTAATCCAGAAGCATGTGAATATGATAAAAATGAATTTGATATTGAAGGATAAGCAGAATAACTTGGGTAACTAGAAGGTTTATGTTCATCTGGTTCACGACTGGAACGAGATTCGTATCTAGGTGAAGCTGATGACACTTGCCGTTTTTCGTCCTCGTTATGAGGAGAGTGGTGTTGACCAGGACTCCTTGATACATTAGATCTTGAAAAATGGTGATCTGCGTGAGAGGAAAGAGTACTCGACGCTGTTGAAGTAAGTTCTTTTGATCTTGGTAAAGTTTTTAATGATAGAGGAGAGGTCGGTTTTTCTTCTTTTGGTTTTGAAGTAGGAATAAGTGGAGGCATATCCTTATGAGACACCGTACGAAACCCAGGTTTCTCTAAACTATCAATGTCTTTTTCTTTGATCTCATTATGTTTTGATTTATCCATATTCACTTTTTCAGAATGTTTTTCGGTATTTGTTTCCTTCTTTAACGGCGGAATAATAGGTTTTGAAGATGTTGCCGTGTCTTTCCCAATACTGCTACATGTCTGTGCAAGGAGAGCAAGAGGACTTTTCTTGGCATCCAACTGAAAATCAAAGTAGAAATGTTTACTATTTCAGTTGTGTGATGTATAAAAATAACATAAAGTCATTCGCTTCTTTACAAAAACATTTAATAAATTGTAGTAAAGCAAGTCGATTTTATATTTAAAGGGCTTCCTGTGTTATAGTAGTAATCTGATAGAGGTTCAATCTTTAACGTGAAGTATGTAAACATTAGGAATAATCAAAAGAAGAAAAAATAAATGGATAAAAATCAAATTAAAAAAACTTACCGTTGTTGGAAGAGGTTGTAAATAATCCGGATGGATGAATTGTGATGATACGGAGGAAGTCAACATTGTCAAAGTATAAAGTCAACAAACTAATGTTGTAACAGAAATAATAAATAAATACTATATATCATAAATCCAGAAAGAAGTATTTCACTTTTTAGATATAAAAAAAACACAACTGTTTCAGAGGCTAGCCATGGTCTTGTGGACAAGTATGACGTTTCTGTCATTAACATGGACGAGCTAAGCTGACATAACCGCCCATCAAGCAAGATCCTTCTCAACACCTTAGGACTGACTCATTATATAAAGGGTTTACACCGCCCTTCGGTTGCTCCATACATCACACAAAGTTCTTGTCATTCATAACATGTGGGATTACCCATCTGTCAAGTCCCGTCAAACAACGCGTGATAAATGTCTTTCTATGGCCAATCAGCAATGCGCTAACAAACGATTATCGGTAGAAGTGTATACAAGCAATATGTTCTGTAATCAATCATGTTAATAGTGTGCCTGTCAATCAATTCGCCATTTGTAGGCTCATGTACTTTGTACAAATTAAATAAGCAAATTGCACTTCAAAGAGAATCTGTTTGAGATGATAATGGAGGATCGTTTATTTGACCACCCTCATCAATATTGGCTGAAGAATCTGTCATTGGTCGACATTGATTGAAAAATAATATAAAACACTAGTATTAAAGTGGAGAGGAAAAACAAATTTTCTGTGAAACGGTATTAAAAATCAAATCAAATAGAAGGCAAATATCAAAGACTTCAAGGTACAATATTTGTCGATCTTGGTTTGTGGCAGTGTTGAGATTTTATTTTAAGCATAGGAACATAGATGTATTTGAAAATATGGTTTTTTTTTTTTTTTTATTTAAAGGGGTTCTAGTTCAAAGTGTTATCTGAGGATACGACTACCTCAGTCCCTAAATATAGCGATTATTTCCTTAAATATAGCG
Source organism: Mytilus trossulus (assembly GCF_036588685.1). NCBI lineage: Eukaryota > Metazoa > Mollusca > Bivalvia > Mytilida > Mytilidae > Mytilus > Mytilus trossulus. The sequence continues at coordinate 74,545,888 of NC_086379.1, forward strand.
ATTATTTTTCATTGTATTATCGGTGGACTAACCACAAACATTACTAAGGATATAATAAACAAGCCACGACAAAAATATAAATTGATGTCTTTAATGTGTAGGTACTTAAAACGAGGGTGTAACACATTCATTGTAATGTCAACATTTATTGTCGCTTTATGAAAAGAAAATTAATGTTTTGAAGGTTTACAAACAAGAAAACCATTAATTTTCATAAAGTGACATTTAAACAACTTGACCTCTAATGATTTGCATAAATGATAAATATTTACGCATAGACAAAGCAACATTAATAACATGGTCCATGAAAACATTCTTTGCATCTAGCCTTTCTTCTTTTAAAAGATAAGTGAGTGATAGCCTATAAAACAACTTTATTTCTGTAATTTATCTTTACGATGTACAATTTAAATTTTCATGCCGTTTTCTTTGTAAAGAGAAGACAATTCACGGCAGGAAAGGGGAAGGTTGTGAGGTGATGACATATAACATTAATTTTACTGACATAATGACGTTTAACAGATGGATTTCCCATGCCTCAATGCCTTTCTTATTTAATGGTCTTCGTTTCTATCTTAAAACAAGAATCATTGCACACTAATTGTAAAAAGAATATATACCTTTGCACTTGCATATATCTGTCAATCTGTTGTATTACCTTGCAAGTTTTGGAGACATCCATTGTTCTCCGTTAACGTTAATGCAACACATCATGCAAAATACATAGGAATGCTCATTGTACCAGTACAATAAACTTGTCAAGATAGCTTGAATACTGCTTACCCTCAGTTTCTTGGTGCATTTTAACTTCCAGTGAAATTCAATGTTTTATTGAATATTTCCATTACTATTGTTGTTGCTGTTGATATATCATACAGGGTCAGTACAGGTCTGGACAAAGTAGATATATTTGCAGTAAAATGTATAATGTAGCATTAATGTTCCTTTTTTTAAATTAATATGCCCTATAATGAAATCTGTTCGTATTTATTGATAAGACTTCGAAAACAAATATTCATATCGAAAATGCGATTTTTTACATTTTTCTTTATTTGCAAATGCTTACGTTACTGTTAAAGATTTTAAAATCTGATTAGAAAATCAAAGCTTCCTTTTAATATGAACATGATTTTTTTTTACTTTGACAGAAAGTTTGTGGTTTGGTTTCGTCAAAAATCATCATAATCTTGAGCACTGTCTTCAAGAAAAAAAATGATATTGTCATTAATCATAAAATCACTCATATTGCCCCTCTGGAAGGAAAAGAGTTTTTCATTGTCATCACTAATGGAACTGCATTGAATCTTACTGAAGTGTGTCATCAGAGTGATTATGTTGCCAAAAACTTATACTGATAATGGCACACGGTTTTGTGTTTAAAAAAGTTGAACTAAACGAAATTGACAGAATTGCTAAGAAAAACCAGAACATCATTTTAACCTTTCAGTATTAAAGAGACGGCATACAAATATCTAAAAATTATTATATTTTTCATCGCAGCCTGGTGTCTTTCGGTACATATTTTTTTCTTTATGTAAAGTCGGAAATGTATCATCTATCACCACCATACACCATCATTATCTGCTTGACAGTTGATGGATTCCAACCGTCAAATGTCAAAAGTAAACTTTTTAAAATAAATCAAATGAAACTAATCCTCTTCCATTTTATGACGGAATTATTTGCACATCATTTTAAAATATTAAATACAAATTAAATTTCTCTTATGGTTGGGGCCTGTTATCTATTTCTCGCATGAATAGATAATTCTCGTATCACACTGTCCGGAGTGTGATACGAAAAAGTGATACGAAAAATGCGTTAATTTGATTGGCCAACGAAACCTCCTGAAACGATATTGCGGCATTTTCATTGGCTATTCTTGAGGTCAGTTAAAGGTCACAATGATGTACATTTCCTCCATTGCAACGGATATAAGCGATTTCTTCAATAATATAGAAAATACGCACACTTTTCACCTTATTATATATTCTTATTCAAATATTATTACATTCTGAAGCGTACAAAATGTTTAAAAAAGTCTTATGTTGAAGATTGACGACGAACAGGACATATGACGTCACAATGCAGTTATGTTCAAGCGACTGGGTCGACGTTTCGCGGATTTTTTTTATTAAGCACAAAGAGCATGTTTACCATAAGAGAAATCGGTTTCACAACTCGGGAGAATTAGATATCGTTTGATATCAACTCTCTTTATTTAATTTAAATAGTAATAACAAACTCGCCACAGGCTCGTTTATTATTATATTGAAATTAAATAACTCGAGTTGATATCAAGCGATATCTAATTCTCACTCGTTATGAAACCTATAAGTATCTATTTAATCCGGTTGGCTCGGCTAATCAATTTTCTTTTCAATTTATCAGCTTCTCGGTGTGAAACGAATTATGATTGACGGGCACCTGTTATGAAGTCATTTTGGAAGCTGTGAAATTCAATAGGTTTTGTATGTTGTGCGAGTGTCATATCGTGATAAGTATATCAGAATTAAAGTCCCGACTACTAAGTCCCCACACACGATAGCTAGATGTCTGACAAGTTTCGTCTCGAAAACGAGTACTAGTATATTGAAGTAACTGCAAACGGTTATACCCTCAAATATTATCCTTACATGAAGCACACTACTCTTAACCAGGTGGATTTTTTGTAATCCTCCCAGGCAATTACAACATAAATACGTTTTTAAAATACCAGAAACATATAATACACCTGATCTGATAACAGCATTAATATCTAATATTTAAAAACATTTACAGATGAAAACCTTGTATTTTCATAGTGTTTTTTATACATTTCACAAATAATTTAATGGCTTAATTTATAAAGCATCAAACAATTGTAAACTTTCTACAGTTATACATGAACATAGAAATTGTAACCCTGGAATATGAATTATTCGCCTAGCTATGCTGGATTTGTAGTATTATTTGAATGACAATTACAGTAAGCTAACAAATTGTACACTATTACTTTATTGTTAAAACTCAGAACAAAATCTAACGTTAAATGGATGGCATATTTCCATACTTCATTATATTGATTTATGAGACTTTGTGAAAATGTGTATCCAATAAAACAATCTATAAATAAAATGTAATAACATAGTGATTTATCAAATTCTGTTTAGATATCTTCTGATATATAGCTTCTCCAAGGTAACAGTCATGCGTGTTGCGTGGGGCACGAACTTAGAAAGACTTGTATGACATATTGAGACATTTACATGTACAGTTTTACACAGTTTTAGTTCCCGTTGGCTTTGATGTGTCGACCGTTGTTATTTTATCCTAACACCTGACAAGAAAATATTCATTTATCTACGCACAAATCATGACAAAATATAAAGTCATTCACTTGTTAAATTCAAAAGAAAAATGTTTTTTGTACAGGGCTGATATAATCAGTGTTTGCCTTCTGTCAGAGAAGGTTATCTTATTCAAACAATGAAATACATGAAAAACATAGAAGACTTTTGCAACTTTCATATTGTGTCATGTATGAGGGTTAAAGATTTTACATTTACCGACTATCAATTTGGATATGTCTTGGGGATAGACAAGAGTTCGTGTGTTGCCTTATCACCGTATGTAACATCTCAACGGATTTTGAACAAGATTAATGCGATGGGGAACAGAATCTACTGAACCTTCCGGAGCATCTCAGTTCAAATCCAAGAAAAAAGGGGGCGTGTAGCTCAATCTTTAGTTTCTGTGTTATGTAGACTTCATACTGCTTGTAACTTATATGATTTTATTTTTGTAATGTTTTTTTGGCTGTTTTCTGCTTATGTTTTTTTAACCACATTGGTGTCTTTTGTTTTTACACACACAGCAAACAAACAAAACAAATTGTTATTGCAAATTTTTTTTTGTTTGTTTTATTTTTACTATTCCCCTTAAATTTGAACTTTGATGTGGTCTAGATGCATTAATTATGTGTATCTGAAAGTATATTCAATTATATGCATGAACGTTTCAATCGGTTACTTTTTAATATAAAAAATATGAAGTTTCGTTGCTGATACCTTGTCGGTTCCTTAGTAATCTATGGCATAAACACTTTACAAAGTATACGATTATGATCATTTTTTATTAAAATTCCATTTTTTATAAAAATGTTTTATTTTTTTTTATTTTACTTGATTTTGCATAAAAGTACAAACAGATTTTATACCTGACGATCAAGATATATAATGTAACGAGTTTTATGACAGGCCTTCAACTCTGTGTCGTATAAATATGATTTGCATTTCAAATTTCAAAATGATATCGTATCATATTGAGATATGAATTTAGATTAGAAGGTTGGGTATCAGAGGTTATCACAAACCTAACACAATCCCGCCCATCATCTGCAGGTGTGTCAATGTTTTTGACAAGTTCTCAGTACTGACCAGCAGGTAATATGCCACACAGATATTATCAGCACCACAGGATTACTAATGGAAGGAAAACAGATCATCAACAGTTGCTGTTATTTTAAGAACCTTTAAACAAGTTTTCAATACTTTTTATACTGAAAATCTCGTTGAATTATATTTTTTCTCAGCATTTTTGTTTCTTTCAAATATCATATCTTGTCTGTTCGTATATGTTTTATGTATTTATAAACCTTGCCAAAAAAAGAAACACATTTTTTTTCTTCAAAATTGTTCTGTGTACTTTAAACCGTTTGATTACAGCTTTGTTTTTATATGCTGTATAAAGAAGTGAAAATAAGTGACATACGTCAACTTCCATTGACGTTACAGTCAGTATCCGTTGTGACCACCATGTGCATCTATTAGAAATAAAAACATGTGGTACAAGTTCAAATGAGACAAACTCTCCATCCAAGTAACAACGAATAAAAAGTTGACAAGTAAAGGTAAAAGTACGGCCTTCACCACGGAGCCTTGGCTCACAACAACATATAAAGGTACAGACATGACTAGTGTAAAAGAGTGGCTAAAGATACCGAAGGGACATTAAAATTCATAGATCGAAAATAAACTGACAAAACCATGGCTAAAAAAGAAAAAGACAAGTAGACAAATAATAGTACACAAGACAATTCAAAATCTATTAGAAACAAAACCAAGAAACGAGAAACACATATGAACAACAATAAACAAAGAAAACCACTGAACAACAGTCCCCTACTGTTCTACATCTCCTCTACATGGATCGAACCAAATCTCTGTATAAGAAACTTTGCCATCAGTCATGTTGCAACGCTTGACTGAGGTGGTTAGTGATTTAGGTAGGATAAAGTGTTGGCGGACGGGTCGATCAAGTTGTCCAAAAGATGTTCTATGGGGTTGAAATTCGAATATAATAAGGCAAATACATTATGTGGCTTCAAAGTTTGAAATCTTAAGTTTCCTTGTACACGCACTGGATTCGTTCTGCGGTTCCTTTAAAATTGTTCTTTGCTTAAATATTTAATTATTTCAAATTCGTCAATTTTTTAAAAACAAAAATCGGACAAATGTTTTTGTGTAGAGGTATTCCAGAGCGTGCGGTTCCTTTTAGGATGTTCTAGGTAAAGATTTGTTGCTTACTGATTATAAAAAGGCTTTGAACCAATAGTTCTCATTTGAAAACTAAGTTCATATCCGCCACCAGTGGGTGTTTAACTTTGAGAGTGTGTGCCATTGATAACAACGTATATGTTAATTTATTTATTTGTTTCATAATTGGTTAATCCAGCGCATCCCCCTTTTTTCTTCTCTCATAACTACTACAGAATGTTCCACTGAATTGTAAATCGATTTTTCTTGTCATGATTAATAGAGGTGTATGTCTTTTACGTTTGTTTCAATGTGTTCAATAAAAATAGTATTCAACATTGTCATTATAAAATTGGGTTGTTTATCTGCATAGAAACTGTATGAAAAGGAAAGTATATCAACCTCAAAGATTTCATGAAAAAATCCTGAATCCCAAAAGTTCTATCTCAATTTGCTTCTAAAAATTAATGCAAAAGAACAATTAAAACTTTCTTTCTGGGTTAATTTGAAAGAAAATGATATATTAAAAAATTTGAAATCTTGAAATTCTTGTTTTAAAATATATTCCGACTTTTATTATAAGCTTTGAAGACAATTAAAGTATATGTTGCATGTTCGGCGTGATCCAAATGATAGAGAAATCTCCCAAAAGAACAATCTTTATCACTGAACAACTTATACGTATGCACGATATGTCATAAACATTACAGCAATGTCAACTACAAAATGGGTTGTAAAACATTGGAAAACTATGGCGCGGAATCAGGGTCATAAATATCGATTTTAGTATAGCCTAAAACAGAGACATATATGTCTCTGCCTAAAATGATTTTTAGTATATATAATGATTTTAGTAAATAGTGATTTGACTTTTGGATACCCTAACATGATTTTAGCATATACTAAAATCATTTTAGGATACCCTGAAATCAATTTAGGGTATGCTAAAATGTAATTTAGTTTATACTGAAATCATGTTAGGCTATACTAAAATTGATATTTATGACCCTGATTCCGCGCCATAGAAAACAATGAAAAACTTGATGGTATATGCATTAAAACTATGGATTGCAAAATAAAGGAGTATATATTTGTGCATCTGTACCTTTCAAATTATTGTACACGAGCAATATACTAAAATGATTTTAATCACCCAACACTCAAGGCATGAGTTATTGGATTGAAGTAATCACTTGCTTCCAAATTAAGTATTTGTCTAAAGCCAAACCAAAGTAAAATCCGATGCCATCATAAATCTTTTCTGGTAATAGCAATTTTATGCAAACTTTATGTATCTTTATTTCAAGTGATAAACTTTATATCTTCGTTTGTCAAATAATTAATTATGTTCTGTCAACATCTCGTTTACAGCGTGTCCTTCCTGAAACAATTTTGCATGGTATGTTATTGAAAAATCAATGCCGGTTGATAGATGAAGTGCCAGAATTACGGAAACTAATGAAGTCAAATGATAAATTATAGATGATGATTACACACAACATATGCGTTCATGGAAGTGTGGACACTTTCTGCATCAATCATGATAATGGGCCCTCAAAGGTATCACAACTCTGTCATTATAGTACCCTGAAAGCCCATAAATCACTCCAAATGGTTTCTTTTGCCTGATACACAATGATAAATGCTCTGTCGCTTGCCATGACAGGAGTTATCTTTTCTTTACTCTCTAGATGTGCATCCGGCACGGAATTTACGACATCCTTTCATTTTAGAAAAGTTGTTTTTATGAGGTTACAAAAGCTCGTTTATATTACTCGGATAATGCAGTATCTTGTATAATTACGACGGCTGATAAGCAAGAAGGAATTGGCAGCTCACGATACCATCTTTTCTATCATTAGTGAGATTTGTTTGGAAGATTTATCTTCTGAGGTATATATATTGCTGCATGTCATCCAGATTTATGATTGTCGATTCAAAACACATGGGAGCAATGCAGGGAATGCGTACTGCACCAAATAATCTGTAATGCTGCAAGTTAAATACCACAGGAAGATAGATGCGTACATGTTTGCATTTTTGTCTGTCCATTAGATTTCCATTTTATGTATGTCTTTTTTTATTTAGGGTGCAATCAACAGTTTTTTCCTATGACGTCATATTTTGAGGGACCATCTATAATTGACCCTTAGTGGTGTTAATGTTAATGAAGATACTTGTATAAAACTAGATATCATTAGAATCAGAATTTTCTCTAGTTTATGATGAAATAAAAATAAATTGTACTTTTAATAGTACCAAAAAGTTTTATCCAGAGAAAATGGGAAAAACATTGCCTAATCTATGCATAAAAAACATGAAATCAGGCCATGTGCACACCCATGCAGACATGATACATGCACATTTTTCATATTCAAAACTGTATGAATTTCATATGTTTTTACCTGGTCTTTCTAAAAAATTATGCTTCAGGCTACGTTCGCCTGCTCCGAAAAGAGCTACATTGGGTGCAAATAAGTTTTGCACTTTTCACTGCCAAAAAAACAGGATGTTTACAGTTTGTCTCCCCTTAAAACATGTGTATTTAATCTAATTTTTAAAAATTATTTTAATCATACAACCTGTTTTAATTGAAGCTAATTAACTTATTTTTACAATCAAATATAAAAAACATGATACTTTTTTACCAATTATGTTGATAAAAAGGGACTTCCCTCCAAGTCTATTTTTAGTTGGGGAATAACCCCTAGTTTTTTATACGAAACTGTTTATAGCACCCTTATAAAGATTCTTAAAATCTAGCAAATCTCGTTAGCGACACATACAATACGAATCATATTTTTTTAACAACAGCGACGCCAATATTGTTGTCTACTCCAATTATTTTCTATAAAATATTAAAACATGCAATACGTCCCATGATACAAACGTCTTTTAAGTATTGCCTCTGCAGAGTATTGATAATATACTAAATAGTCAATCGTATTTCATATAAAATCAGCATATAGTTTAGTGTTTCTAGTGCAATTAATAGTGATTTTGTCAGTATTGTGTAAAATGTATTGTATATGTATGTTTGTGTGTGTGTGACTTTTGAGTCAGATGGGTTTACCGATTCATAACATACTCCTTATCGACTTCACTCCAAGCATTCTCTTTACAGTCAAAAATCGTTAGTTTACTAACTTTTCATTCGTAGTTGAAATTAATGTTTCGCCGATGGCGTGCGGTGAGTTGAACAAAAGCGACATTAATGGCCTCCGTTCTGCCAGTCCATTCATTTATCTGTCTAAGAAAAGTTATACTTTCAAAAATGATTTGGACAGCCAGCAGATAGATAAAACGAAAGGAGCATCATATCTGACAATATGAGAAGTAGTAAATGCAGTAATCTTAATTAAACTTGTCATATGTGGACTTTTAAAAGCAACAATCTTCATCATTTTCCCTGACAAACTTCTAGTAAACACGCTAATGTTACTGTTCCCATGAACACAATAAATTCTTTTGCGCAGAAAAATGGCGTCTTACTTAGAACTTTGAAGTATCGAAAACCGGCTTTTGTCACAAAAGCTTAAGTTTCTTTACTTCAATGTTTGCATGACAAAAGAATATTTTTATCCGAAATGGAGTTGTTCACTGAAATAAAAACAATAAAATAAAAGTTTTAATTTAAATTGACGGGAAAAACAATTCAACTTTTGTGTTCTGAATCATCTAGGCATCTCACGTGCACGTCATTGTAAAAGTTATAGGTAGAATGTTTAATTTGAGGATTTACAAATGATAGAAATCCCTAGACGTGTGTTATCTGCTATGTAAACGTGTCAATCATCGGCAAGGAGTTATCATAGATGAAACTTCATCTCATCATATCAAATAATTTGTACAGTAGTCCCGATAATGAGTGATCAACACGCCATAAGCAAACATAAACATTATCTGCAACAAGGCTCAGTGATGGACATAGCCATTTGATCCTGTTCAAAGTCAGATAACACCGTCAGATAATAGGTCGATCCTGACATTAATTACATTAATCTGTCTACAATTTGTCTGCATCACCTGTTAATCATTGGCTCGTTAACCTTGTAGAACTACATTGTGATTAGACCGATTCAGTAGCAGCAGCGTGGCGGAGAGATGGTCAGTTTTAACTTCACAAATATCTACTATTACTACAAAAATCATTTTTTTACCAAATGGTCTCCAACTACACAGAAAATTTTGGAATCCGAGGGACGTCGTTAGTTGGGTTTTTCCCGATGTTTGGTTGGAAATCACATCCAAACAGACACTTTTGTATCCCGTGTTATCACTATTTAGTTATTACTGACAATTAACAAATAATCATAGTTTGTGGTACCTTGTGCTGTGATTGTGCAATCGCTTTACCTCGACCCAGTTTACGAATATAGAATGACTCTAGAGTGTCTATCGTGAGGACCTGATTGGCGTTTAGAGAAAAGAAAATAAGGAGCACAAAAAATGTAAAATTTCAAAGAATTGAGAATAAAATTGTGATAAAACATTAATATAAGAGAATTGGGTAGAATTAAAAAGTATACGGAGAAATGGCCAACATACATGAATAAAAGTATACAGAGAAATGGCCGGCAACATACATGTATAAAAGTATACACAGAAATGGTAAACATACATGTATAAAAAGTAAAAACACAAAAATACCGAACTCCGAGGAAAATTCAAAAAGGAAAATCAAAAATCAAAAGGCAAAATCAAAAGTCCAAACACATCAAACGAATGGATAACAACTGTCATATTCCTGACTTGGTACAGGCATTTTCTAATGTAGAAAATGGTGGATTGAACCTGGTTTTATAGCTAGCTAAACCTCTTACATATAAAAGTATAAAAAGTATACACAGAAATGGTAAACATATATATATACATGTATAAAAGTATACAGAGAAATGGCCAACATACATGTATAAAGGTATACAGAGAAATGGCCAACATACATGTATAAAAGTATACAGAGAAATGGCCAACATACATGTATAAAAGTATACAGAGAAATGGCCAACATACATGTATAAAAGTATACATAGAAATGACCAACATCATACATGTATAAAAGTATACAGAGAAATGACCAACATCATACATCTATAAAAGTATACAGAGAAATGGCCAAAATACATGTATAAAAGTATACAGAGAAATGGCCAACAAACATGTATAAAAGTATACAGAGAAATGGCAAACATACATGTGTAAAAGTATACGGAAATGAAGATCCCATCCAACCCCTCCTTATGCCCTGGCTTGTTCTGTGTTACAAAAATATATTTAAAAAAAACACATTGTTATTCTTTAGCTATTTATCTCTGTTATAGAAACAGTTGAAGGGCTGATTATATTTATCTACATGAAATTTTTGACCTTTCATACTCTTTTGATTTGATAACAGCATATCTGAACAATGTTTTGGGAAATGTAAGACAACGAAAAATGGCATCCATCACTTTAGTCAGGTATGTAAGAAGTAATTTTAACTCGGCAGTCTTAAGAAGATGAAGGAAAAACGGTGAAGACGAAAGTGACATAAATGTAAAATACAAATGATTAGAGTTGACATTACATCATTTATTTCCGACGAGAGAATTGTTAACACAATTAACGCCGTCACGTTCGTTTATTTAGGTGATGAAATTGCTGCAGTCAGGTGGTCCAATGTCCATTAATGGCGTCCATTATAACTGACATCAAACGATCATATCGCTGTTTGAGAGATAACATGAACTCTTTGATGAAAAAGAGAAGCTTGAAATGTCTAAAAGTTGAAGGATTGGGAAAACATACATCATAATTAATCTTCTAACAAGTTCAAGAAACAGAAAATATAATTGCACATCAGAAGCCTTGTGAATATAAAATAAGGAGATGTGGTATGATTGCCAACGAGATAACTGTCCACAAAAGCATCAAAAGACGACCATATTTCGAAGTATGGGTCACAATATAAATTAGACTGTTGGTTTTTCTGTTTGAATGGATTTCCACTTGTTATTCTGGGTTCCTTTATAGCTTGTTGTTCGGTATGGGCCAATGCTCCGTCTTGAAAGCCGTAAGTTGACCTATAATGGTTTACTTTTACAATTTATGTCTTCGATGGAGAGTTGGCACTAATACCACATCTTCTTATATTTAGGTAGTTTAGAACTGGTATTGGTCTAAAAGTTTAAGTATTATCTTTATCTACAAAAGTCATTCAAGTAAAGAAAATGCATAAACGAACACATTCTTTTACTGAAGATGCATTACCATGTCAAGGCAAATAAAATATATAAATTAATAAATGGTCGAAATGTTAACGTTTAACAATATATAATACGAGGGTTTGGAGCATGCCTCCACTGTTTTATTCAGTTTAAAGAATGATCAGTTTCGTTGTGGACACAAACATGTATGAAAAGTTGGTATTCAGATATTGAGGTAAAATTTCAAGGTCCAAAATGTATCATTTATAATTTGCTTATGGAATGAAATTCAAAACAGTGTGGCTGTGGCTATTGATTGACAGATTAAATTCATCCATTGACTGGGAAAATTTACGTGAACGTTTGTCTGTAACGACCACATACCAGAAAAAATAATTTATGATAGATAACCCTGTTTTAGAGGAACCCCAAAAAAGTGGATTATCATTTGTGTGGGTTCACCTACTGTTTCAAATAATTGACAAAAAAATTATAGTCAATGAAATCGTGTTTTTTTCTTCCTCAAGTACATACACGTGTTTAATTAGATATAATTTTTAAGAACTTAAAAGTTCTCCCTCAAGCTAGCCCAATATGAAAGCGTGCGTTAGGTATACAACAATCAATCAAATTTCAAATCCTACACTAAGACAATGTTCATTATAGTATTCAAGCACATATCCACATCAATTAACTTTAGATAGACCAGGCCAGTTTTACTCACCAGTCAGTATATTAAATAGGAAAGTAAGTTGAAAAGTTTACTAATCAAAACAGATTATATAAAGATTAATTGAACTGACAGACCTGATCTTCTACAGAATTACTTTCCCATTAATTCCTAATCGAAGTTGATTATTCAGCCACGTTCGTTACTATCAGCTTACAAATAGCCTTAGACAAGTACTGTCACACATCAACACGTTTAAATTAAAATTGAATTACACATGTCGCATTCAATTTTCGTCCGTTCATCCATTTTCTCGTTGATTTGGCTCTTGTTTAATTTCCTGTGAAAACTGGACAGAGTGTGTTGGAATTAATCTAACAAAACAGTATTATATTGCCAAGAATCTAGAACTGTTATAGGATTCTAGTAGTGTCTTCAAGAGATCTAAAAACAAATTAGATTAAAAAATTGGAAATTGAGGATACTCATAGAGCAAAACAAGCCTTCGCTGCAGACACAGAAACACTATTAGTGCACATGTCATGAGCTAGAATAGACACATAAAGAGCAAAGAAAATATATACAAACATGTATTCTTTAAGTTTTATTTGATATCAGCAACGGAGTAACAGTTTATCTTAGTATGGTTTCATTACGGCTGCAATCAGAAATGTCAGCCAAGAAGTTTGATCATTTCGATCAACCAGCTAGAGCTTTGAAGCTTGAGTATACAGCGGGAAACCAAAGACTCATCCATTTTCCATTAGCAAGATTCTATATACATGTATCATGCATATTAAGTTCTATCAAAAATGTAAACTCCCGCCAATATATAGAATAAACTGTAAAATGATTGTGTCATTATTCTATGGGTTACCTTTTTTAATATATGTTTTACGACTTGGAAAAAGATACATTCTGACAACAATGCATAGAGAGGTCCTTCAATTTGTATGGTCCATACACATGACTTCAAAGGACCTTTGATATTGTAAGGGTAATTATTATTTATTATTTCATATCGGTTGAGAATAAGATTCTCTTATTGGATAAAAAGGGGTCACATGCAATTCATTAATCTTCAGTAATAAATTCCATCGGTCATTAACAGAACAATATGGACCAGAAAACCGGTCGTTAATGAACTTTTACATGATATGGACCGGTGGGGCGTGGTTTACGTCTGATATTGACCGTTAGGGCGTGGTTTCCGTTTGATAATGACTGTTGGGGCGTGGCTTCTCTGTTAATGACCGGTGAGGTGCGGTTTCTCTGTTTAGAAAGATGTACCTTTTATAAAACATGTTCCTGTTTTTAATATTACATTTAAGTTGTTGAATTGTTTATTTCATTTTTTCGTTAATGGTAAAATTAAAGAGAACTCAATTCAGAATTTATATACTGAAAAGTTGCACTAAAATGAATGGCAGTATTACTACGACTGGTCTTCACTCTTTGCTATAGAAATCGTACAACAACTCGAGTTCGCTTTAGGCGTTTTGAATTTTTGAGAATTTTCCAAAACATGTTTCTCAATGAAATAAATATAATAGTTCTTGAAAAACTGGTCATTATCGTGATACATGGACTGCCCGTAGGACAGTGGTATTGACTGCGACAGCGATAATGACCTCGCCTTCGGCTCAGTCATTATCACTATCTTAGTCAATACCACCGTCCTGTGGGCAGTCCATATATCAAGATAATGACCAGTTTTTCAAGAACTATTATATAATTATGAAGTTATAAAGAAAGTTTGATTAATTAATTGATGTTCAATGCCATGCACTTTCAACACGTGCTATTTCGTGGCAATAAGCCTTTATTGATGGAAGAAGCCGGAGTGCCCGGAGATAACTATACTGTACATCGAGAGGAAAACTGAAAATTCTAAGATTGGAGTCGGGAACACCTACCCCGTGCAGGATTCGAACTTACAACAACAGTGTTGACGGTAGTGATACAGTAGTTTGACTATATGACCACCGGGTCACCGATGCATCTGCTTGCTATAGATTGATGTTAATCCACAATTTTTGATTTCTAAACTCACTGCATGAGTTAAACGTAGAACGGAATACCTTCATAATATTACTTTTACTGTTAGTCTATTCTTTTGGTGGTATCCATTTGACGTGGCACGGTACTTATACATCCCGTCATAATGTTGTCCTCATTGTGTTATTGTTCTATTATAAATTTTGTATTCTTGCCTTTCATTTTTGATAACACGCTTTTTCTGTATGCCTTTTGTGTTTCTTGGCTACATATGACGTGGCTCTGAACTTACACATCCCGAGTCATTGTGATATAATTGTTCTATGATAAATTCTGAATTCTTGTCTTATCTTATGTCCTTAATCTGTATGTCTTTTATTGAAATACTTGATATTTGTTCCCAACATTCCAGACAAAAAAGAGGGATCTAAATAGAAGTTCTCTGCGCAATTAGATTCACATCTGTTATGCTATCATATATGCAACTTATATATGATGTCATTTATAAGGTAAACTTGGAAACTTGAATTTTAAAGGGACACTAGATATACGAGATAAAAAACATTAAAAATATGATTTTATGAACTAATGAAAGTGATATTATAGTGAAATAATAGTACGTGTTTAACCACCAATGTGGTTCGATATTGTCAAAGTAAATTAAGAAACATTGATGATGAATTATTCACTTGCAAGTGAACAATTCGACCTCATTGAATCCGTATTCATGTGACCTTCTATGTAACCCCTTATACGAAGAGGGAATACATGCATATAGTCATCTATACTGTAAGGGAAAGAATGACAACATAGAAAATGAAACAAGGATGGACCATTTGTTACTGATTCAATCCACAAAAAATCACGATAATAAATTTAAATACTAAATCAAACAGCCCAAGAAAAATTCAATTCCACGTGGTCGCTACTTATATTAATAATTATGTTCACATCAGGTTATACTTATAAGTCGGCAGTCTTCGTATTTCATCTTGATGGTTAAAGATGACGTTTAGACAAAATACACATGATAAATGTTGATTTTGATTTCGAAGAACCAATAAGTAGTTTTGAAGAGGATTTGAACAGACAGACAAATCTAAAGAAAATGCCTTGTCTGAGGGTCAGACATATAAAAGAACAGATGACCCAATACTAAACAGTCAACAACATATAAACATTTCTGAAAGTTCCGGTATTGGGGTTGCTGGTGAGTATCTATCACCTGGGAAAACACTGGAGAGAAAAAAATACCATCGATACAGAAGATAGTATACAGTGTATGTAAAGTGCGGATCCTAAAATATCATTTTTACTGTATATGCCATAAATGTCTACTGTAGAATGATAAATAAACAGACGAACTTTTTTTAATTTTTGAAGAAAATCAAGAAAATTAGTTAAAATGTATATGTTCAGAAATACATAATACTAATAAAACAAAGTAAGAGATGCGAGCGGGGTTTTATCGCGCCTAAAGCCATCCAGTTGTTAAATATATACCAAAATAGGTGAATATTTAGGACATTTCACGAACAGATCGTGCAGGTGCTTTATAACTAACAGGTTAGATGTTGTTGCAGTAAAAAATATTCATTTTAATACAATTATTAAAGTTGTATAACGTGGAATGTGTTTTGTCATTCAGTTTCTTCATATTTAACTAAATTCCACTATGATGATTTCGTAATGCTAATCATGTTTACTGTCGAATAATGATACTATTCTTTCATTTTCACTGTGGAGCGAATCATTATTATTGTATATGCGGTGCATTTTCACTGTATAATTTTATTTTATTTTATCCATTACATCATTTCTTTAGGCATGTAGAGCAAGACTTTAGTTGATTTGCTTGCTTTTTTTTTATTTGATAATCATTATGATAACACCCAATTTAATTCAAATATTAAAAATACAGGTTAAACTATGCCTATTCATATTGTTTAAAAATGTCAATCTTATTTAAAAAGTTTGTATAAACAATTATACAAACAAAGCAAGCCAACCAAAGTTTTGCTTTACATGCATTAGGAAATTAGCTGTAAAGCCTTAATTTAGCCGACTTGCTCAAACAATAGATAAAGTAAGAGAAAGATTTGATCAAATTTAACTTACGGAGGAAAGTTTGGTCTTAAAACACTCTAATAAATTCAATAGAAATAACATTAATTTCAAATGTATTCCATTTAGTTTCTTATAAAGCGTATAGGGATCTTTATCCTTATTTTTTTTATCCATTTCCATGACATTTCACCACTAATTACGTACATCTTGATATAGATTGCACCTTTGTTTTTCCGTTTAAAAGGTTTTACACTGGAGCCCTTTATAACTTGCTGTTCGGTGTGAGCCAAGACTCCATGTTGAAGACCGTATTTTGACGTATAATGGTCTACTTGTATAAATTGTGACTCGGATGGAGAGTTGTCTCATTGTCACATACGACATCTATATATGGCTCAAAAACGAAACGAGACGGGATAAAAAGGGATAAAAGAATCTACGCTACTTTTTTAATATATTTATAATGGGATTAATATGAGTCAAAATAGAGTAAAATAGTGGGTCGCATTTGGGTATAAGCATCACGCCGGATTGCCGATTTTTTGCAAGCGTGACAGGTGAAAGTCAAATGATTGTGTAGTGAAAAACGGGAAATGAAGTCTAGCGGGACACGGATAAAAATTAGAACTGCATAGTATAAGCGGGATACGGGAATCTGACAAAACAATAAGCTGAATACGGGAATCTGACAAAACAGTAAGCGGGATCCGGGATCAGAACCCCCCAATGAGACCCAAGAAGAAGATATTTTTGTATATTCATCCTATTGTTGCAGTCATGCCTTGAAGAACAAATGTATCCGATGCATGCATTTTTTTTTTATATCTTTGGTCCCTTTTTCAATTTTGTGGGGTCCAAATTTATAGACAAAAGTCCTTTAATATAGATATTTGGAATTCGTTGACATGCTGAATCTAACCGTGTATCTAGTTTGGGGATTTCTTTTGCCTAGTTGCTGAAATAGCCCACATAGAGTTCCAAAGGGTGTAAAATCAACAAAAATGAATTGTAGCATGCATTTCGCGTACAATAACCCAAATGTGCATGGTTTTACCTCTGCGGTAGTATCCATTCGCGGATCTACCATTTTTCATAAGTAGGGGCCCACTGACTGCCTAAGAGGGCCCGCTGCTGTCACCTTCCAGTGATTCCCTATATAAGTTAAAATCAAGGAGAAACGTAAACTGAAGAATACAATATGACAATTTGAGAATCGCTTTTGTTACAAGTTTGAAAAGCTATATATTTGATGAAGAATGAATGAGGAGTTTGTATTTCAATTTGAAAAACATGTTTCATAAATCCTAAAGTCATCAACTAAGGTTTTTTTCATTTGTTGCAAGTGCATTTATCACATAATTCTACAATGAAAATTCCTCGCATCTTTGAAAATTCTACATTAATAATGACTGCACTAACAGTGATAATTCATCGCATCTATAGTTAAAATGGATCGCTTTCAATAATCGATATGCTATATTATGATGCTTTTATAACACTTATTTGAACTTTAATGCTATGTTTGTATATTATAAAGACATATCACAATGAAAATATGTTAAAACTTAACTTAAAATCCTTTAACTTGATATTTTCAAAACGTAAACAAATACAGTTTTCCCATGATCCTTTATTCTACAATAGACATACCCGCATATAACAGTAAAAATGAACTAGCTGGATTCGCACTTTATATACACTGGTATATATCAGGAAGTTAGTCTATCTGAAAGTCAGACAAAGAGTGTTGATACATATGTTTGAGTCAGTGCCTTGTTAATCGTTTATTTTAGACTTTTTATAATTTTGACATACGTTTAAGTATGTTATTATAATAATGTGCTTTAAAGGGACATAAGGTGGTACATAACACTACAGGGATATAACTCTGTAAAATCAGCTAAACGTTTTAATTACGTTGCGTTGTTAAGGGAATATTAAGCTTCTCAATGATCAAAATTTGTGTTTGTCAAACTGCTATATAACCAGTTTATTTTTACTGATAAATTGGTTGGTTCAAATTTTTTGAATTTTTTATATTTTTGTCAAAGGGTCAAAGTAAATACTTTGCCAAAATTTTATGAAAATTAAACGAACCAAATTAATTTTAGTGAAGGTGTTGGGTACCACCATAAGCTACGAGATAAAGAAAAAACTAAAATATGATTAAATGAACTATAATAAAAGAGATCGTATTGTGAAATAATAATAAGCTTAAGCCTTTAAGCCACATCTTCGCTAGCCAAGGGTTACGATCCACTCCCGTTCTCTTCACGAAGATGTTAAGCCACGAATATGGTTCAATGTTGTCAAAGTAAATGGTGAATTATTCACTTGCAAGTGAACAATTCGACCTCATTGAATCCGTGTTCATGTGACCTCCAACTAAATCCCAAGTCAGGAGCCTCTAAATTCAGTGGTTGTCGTTTGTTTATGTGTAACATATTTGTTTTTCGTTTGTTTATGTGTAACATATTTGTTTTTCGTTTGTTTATGTGTAACATATTTGTTTTTCGTTTGTTTATGTGTAACATATTTGTTTTTCGTTTGTTTATGTGTAACATATTTGTTTTTCGTTCATTTTTTTTACATAAATAAGGCCGTTAGTTTTCTCGTTTGAATTGTTTTACATTGTCTTATTGGGGCCTTTTATAGCTGACTATGCAGTATGGGTTTGCTCATTGTTGAAGGCCGTACGGTGACCTTTAGTTGTTAATGTATGTGTCATTTTGGTCTTTTGTGGATAGTTGTCTCATTGGCAATCATACCACATCTTCTTTTTTTATATAAAGAGGGAATATATATGCATGTATTCATCGATTCAAAGGGAAACAATGTCAACATAGAAAATGAAAGATGGACCATTTGGTGGACTGATTCGATCAAATACAATATTAAATCAAACAGACCAATAATAATTCAATTGCACGTGGTCCCTTTTTGTTTTATTTATAGTTATGTTGATATCGGGTTATACTTATAGGACAGTTGATTAGATCACGTTTAGAAAAATTACACATGATAAATGTTGATACATATAAACGAGTCCGTGCCTTGTTCATCGCCTATTTAAGACTTTTGGTAATTGCTATATACGTGTTGGTATGTTATAAATTAAATATCGGTAAACACGAATTTGACACCTTATGCCCCTTTAATATATAGAGAAATCTTTTTGTTTCAACATGATTTTAAATTACGTTTCAAATATAATCTAACAATATTTACTAGTAACTGAAAATTTGAATAAAAGTGTTTTTAACTATTTGAACAAATAAGACAGCCTAGGTATGTATACTAATATGGGTCTCTGACTTCCGGTTGGCACCCGTGCAAATTAAGCATCTTTTCGTTAAGTATGCAATAAATTCATATACGTCACTTAATTGCTGTAACCAACATACTTAACTTCAAAGGATTTTCCGTCTAACTGCGTGTAACGTTTATTGTTATTTTGATTCATATTGGATTCTTTTATCAGATATCCTTGCGCGTTTATGACCCAGGAGTGAAATTTACGACTAGAGATACATGGTCGTATTCCTAGAAATTAGAATTACTTTGGACATATCCTACATAAATGTCAAGACAGCACAAGTATTGGAACATATCGTCTGCTACTAAAACACGCACGGTAATTTGATGAAATGGGGCGCCATCTGGTGAATCATTATAGAATGTTTTTCTTTTTAATTCGTAGAGGCATTGCAATTGTTGAATCAAATGGCCGAGATCAAATGCTTGACTGTAGGATTTTTTACTTATTTTATTTTTGACTGAAAAAATATAAAAAAATAATCGAAAACCGGGGACTTAAACATGGTCTCCGCAAAAACGCATTTGATTTAACAAACATAATTAAAGATCGATTTACATCGATGGACATATATTAATCTATTTCCAAAAGACATAAAACATCTATGTATACGTAAATATCTTTGGCGAAAAAGTTTGCATTATAGTCGTGATTTCTCTTACTTTTAATTATTTTTATTTGTTTTATTTAACAACAAATATAAAGGTTAGATTTGAAAAATGACCTTTGGAGGTTTGAAAAAAACCAAATCAAAGAAATACTGAATTCCGAGTAAAAAAAAAAAAACGGATAGTCCCTAATCAAATGTCAAAATCAAAAGCTCAACACATCAACCGAATGGAAAACAACTCATATTCCTGACTTGGTACTGGTATTTTTTATGTAGAAAATGGTGGATCAAACTGCCTGGTTTATAGCTAGCTTACCCTCACACTTGTATGACAGTCGCATAAATTTCCATTATATTGGCAACGATTTGTAAACAAAATAAAGACATAAAAGTTAAAAATGTGAGTGATTTATTTTACTTGTACATTTTTCCAATGGTGTCGAAAACTTTAGAATTCTAGTGAATGTAGATTCGAGGTAAACACTCCAATCAGACAAATCTATCCAAGTTTAGAGTTACTGTATGATTATCTATAAACTTCAAAACCATTTTTTTTTTAAATAGAAATTTTCAAAATTCCTTGACAATTGACAGTCATCATGGTTTTTTCACTCCAATAATATGTGTTGCATTTTATCGTTGAGTCGTTTGTTTTCTCTTATTTTTGAGATATTAAGATAAGACGTGGCACGGTATTTATGTATCCCAAATTCATGTATTTGGTTTTGATGTTACATTTGTTATTCTCGTGGTATTTTGTCTGATGCTTGGTCCGTTTTGGTGCGTGTTGCGTTTCGGTGTTGTGTTGTTGTTCTCCTCTTATATTTAATGCGTTTCCCTCGGTTTTAGTTTGTTACCCCGATTTTGTTTTTTGTCCATGGATTTATGAGTTTTGAATAGAGGTTGCCTTTATTTATATGCTGTTATCATAAACCGTGTCTGACTTTCCAAATCTTTATTTGTTATATAAATCTTTTATATGAATTTTGTAAACATCCTTTCAGAAACTATAAGATTTATATCCAGTATATTTTAGGGCAGTACATAATCTTAATATTGTTGTTATAATTATTTTCTGTATACACCTTTTAACTTTATTTACTAGTATACAAGTAAGGATAAGAGTGCTTCCCAGGATGGACGATGGATAATGGCAAAATTAAGGATAAGAGTGTTTCCAAGGATGGACGAAGGATAACGGCAAATTTGAGCCCTTCGTGTACTTGTTCTGTAATTAAATAAAGAGCCGTCATAAGGAATTTTAAAAAGGAAAAGCAGGAGATTCAAATGACGTATTTTAGTATTTAAAACATTTACTATATGGTCTACAATCAGGGTCTAGTACACAATAATAAGATGTTGGATTGTTCTGGTTGGTTAGTCATCATGATGGATACATGATTGTTTAAATTAGTTGCCATTGGCCAGCAACTGCGATTACTCTCAGATTTGTTCTTTGTATCAATGTGATGAGTTAATATTAAAAAAATAAAGATAAGGCAACTCAACAGAAGAGACCAAATTACAAGAAATTTACCATTTAAGGTCACTGTACGGCCTTCAGCAATAAGTAAAACCCATACTGCAATGCAAGCTATAAAAGTCCCGTAATGATAAGTGTAAAACAGGCCCTTTCAATTATGTTTTTATAGTTTGTTCTTTTGTTTTGGTTTGTTGTAACACCACTCTCCCACTTAAGATGAAATACACATGTTTAATCTCGCCTCATTCTGCCAGTGCCTGACCCAAGCAAGGAGACTGCAGTTCAGTGGTTGTCGTTGGTTCATGTTGGTCATATTTGTTCGTAAATTGTTTAATTACAAATTCAGCTCTTCGTTTTCTCAATAAACTTGTATCATATTGTTCATGTCGGGGCCTTTATGGCCGACTAAATACGGTATGGGTTTTCCATTGCCCCAAATTGCTTATTTACTTTTATTTGAACTTTATTGAATATTTGTCTCCTTGGCAATAACGTCACATCTCCTTATTTTTATATAGTGACAAATGTAATAGCTGGGATACAGATACGTTGTGTTCTGTCTTGTAAATGCTCCTTATATAAGCTGCAATATCGTTTTATTTTCATTTTTTTGCAATACCACGGTATGTGAATTGTCAACGGATATGTACATGAAATGAGCAACTAGAAGGGTTACACTAGCAGGACAGAAACTGCTTACTCTACTCACTTTAATCTAGGATTTTTTTATGAGGACCGTTTTGCCCAATTTTGTTTTTTCTTCTGAAAAGTAACTTGTTGGTTTTGTCATGATTGTTATTGTGTTATCTGTTTTTCGAAGTAGCTTCACTCGTCTTCGTGATTAGAAAAAAATAAGGTAAATTAAAATATACATTATGAAGTGATTTCAGAGATTGTCTAGTATGCGACAAGAGACTACTTTATATATAGGGAATGTTTTTGATAGATAAACTCCCAGTGGAGCCTCTCGAGTTGTGTCTGATGTTGTGCAGTAAATGTCGTCTATCTTGACAGGCACTGTCGTAACAGATAATAGACAACGTTTTAAGAAGAAAGAGTAATTAAATCTGGGAATATTTGATGATATCATTTGTCACATATAATTGTAGCTAACAGTAAGCAGCAGAGTTATTCGTTGTAATTAATTTCGCCCTATCTCAGTCAAAAGTGGTTCTTTAACAGAATATTTCATCAATCAGTGAAGAATTATAGGAACAGATGTAGTACATCAATTCTAAATTATACTTCAGACTAAAAAAATAAATAAATGTATTAAAAATATTACGTCTGTGATTAAGTAAAATTTTCAAATATAATATTAGTTATACATTTTATACATTTTATTTGATCTTTTTTTCCTTTTTCATTTGAAATTTTATTCAAATAAGTTTGCTGGCATATTCCATTTTTTTGGAGAACCCCAAATTATATTGTTGATGTATGGTATTATGTTGCAGTGACTCTGTACACGATAGAAGATTGATAGGAAAGTAGATTGAAGAAAATTGTAACGTACTGTATTTTCACATATTGCATCATTAATCATTTGCAGGTTGAAATCTGTCATTTAGTCAAATAGAACACATTTCTGGTCGTCAAGGGACGGTTCCGTATAAAAAGATTTATCTCATCTACTCTATTGATGTCTTTTGTTCACGCGATTTCTCTTTTGTCGTCTGTTTAATGGTGATCGCTTCTGTCAAAGAGAATAAATTGCACAAAGCGTTTCGGAAATACAAAGAAATATCAAAATGTTATCTTTTTTAAAAGTCGTTAAGGGACAAACTTAAACCTTTAATAATTTGAAGCTAATACAGTTTCCATGAAAGGTTTCGTCAGAATTTGCTAGAATCACACAATGCAAGAGAATTAATTTTACAAAATGAAAATCATTCGACACGTTAATACTTAATGAAATTGAAAATCTGGAAAAATTCAATTTGAAGAAATATGTAGTTTCTGCTTCAATTTGACATTTCATTTCATATTGTGAAAAAACGCTCGTTTCATACTGATGTATCTTGTCATTATTCCCATTATGCACTTTAACTTTCTGCATCAACGTGTTAGTAAGGAAATTGAAAATGACATTTAATGGCAGAAATCAACACAATCTAATTGATGATAGTATTAAGCTTGTCATATTAAATCAGTTCCATCTAGGAGGCTGAGTGCAGGGAGCTCCAAGGATGGTTTGGTTTATATCAAATCCTGCAATCATTTGGGCATGTTGACAGCCTAGCTTTATCGCTTTGATGTTATGTATTGCCTGCTGTTTAATGAGGTTCTGTTAATTCCCAACCCATCAAACGATCATGGCGTGCATTTATCAGACTTCAAAAACAATTATCTTCAGAATGCTTCAATCAGCGGCAAATCTCCCTGCTTTGAAAAACTGTGTTGATGAGTTGTAAGATGTTATAGTTTACATTTTCTTACCGTTTGTTACATATAGTGTGATTAATTTATCTCCTATGTCGCACTGGGTCACTTTTATCATATTTTTTATTGTGGAATTTCTGACAGACAGGTGCTCCTAATTAAATAAATTTTGTCAGATTTGTTTTATATTCATGAATGTTATTAAATATCTTATAGTAGTCGTTTTTAACACGTCTTTTATTTGACGAAAGCAGGTGCACAGTTATTAAAATCATTACTACCGTGAAAGTTTCTTTAGAAAAATTAACCATTTACAATTACGTTGCACGTTTGATCGCCTTGAAACAAAATTGAGCATGTGGCGAACGCCGCACTTTATATAATATTAATGTTTACATATTGTTTGATCGATGGGCACAATTGATCTAGGTAATCAATGTTTCATTTCTTTGTAGTTTTAATTTGATGGCGGCGATTTTTAGATGGCTTTCCGTCAGTAATCAAATAAATGAATGATAAATAACGATGGCAAAATGAAGATAAATGCTGTGAAAGTTGCCGTAATGATCCGGATGCGCAATATATATTCATCTGGATTAAATCTATCCAAGATGAATCAAAGTGGGTACTTTAAAAAGTCATTTTTCATCCTTTAAAATGATTAAGGTACTTAGATATGTCAGTGAAGGCGATATTAAGGGCTGAGGAGATCGATTAGCTCGTTAATCATACAGTTCCAGACATCATTCCCTTAACATTACTGTTCAGGACGCTTTACAACTTATAAATAGGACAATATCAGATTATGCTAATCTATTTTAATCTATTTAAAAAGATTTCTTCCTCTTTTTGTTAAAATGCATAGCTTTGTTTCGTTTCTATTTGTATTTTAAATTTCAATAGGCAGAAATCTGATTCGGAAAACTCAAATTCTTTTACAGAAAAAATTCTACAAGATTTTTCTGTCAGATTCCTAGTTTGCGATTTATTCCACGACATGAGAACACACTTCATTAAATGTTTTCGACGACAGTTAAGTGGTCAGCCTTTGTTATTTGATAGTACCTACATATTTCACCTTGTGTGTTTTCCACTTCAGGCGCATCCTCAATGTTTGAATGATTGACAGGTTTATAATTGATTTGACAGATTTGTAACGATGGCGATTATTGGTCCATTACAACAAACCATCAAACATGATATAAAGGTGTGTATGAGCTGCCAATCATCTAGACCACCTCGCACGTCTAATTATTTGATGGCGGATTTGATTGACATGTCGGCAGTGCGTATTTCATTACTGTGAAAGGTTTCCGACCAGGACTTCCTATTGATGTTCTGTTGATAATGATGAACATGTTTATACCACAAAGAAATGATTAATTATTTTACATATACAGGGCGTTAAATCATAAAGAATATTTTATTTTCATCATATTCATTCCCTCTTTTTACAGCAATTAGAGCATGTTTGATGTTTACAAAAAGTATGTGCTTGCATCACGCTAACAACATGTTCAGCTCTTCAGCGAATATTTTATTCATTACTAACATAGAGCTTTTGATTCTTACTTCATTCTTGAATCTTGTATATATATACTTAATAAAATTTTAACACTAGCGGAGAACGATTTTTATCCGTCTTGCTGGTAAATAAAACTAGAGGCTCTAAAGAGCCTGTGTCGCTCACCTTGGTCTATGTGAATATTAAACAAAGGAAGCAGATGGATTCATGACAAAATTGTGTTTTGGTGATGGTGATGTGTTTGTAAATCTTACTTTACTAAACAGTCTTGCTGCTTACAATTATCTCTATCTATAATGAACTTGGCCCAGTAGTTTCAGTGGAAAATGTTAATAAAAATTTACAAATTTTATGAAAATTGTTAAAAATTGACTATAAAGGACAATTACTCCTTAGTGGGTCAATTGACCATTTTCAGATTTGCTCTAATTGCTTTGTTTTTTGAGTTATAAGCCAAAAACTGCATTTTACCCCCATATTCTATTTTTAGCCGTGGCGGCCATCTTGGTTGGTTGACCAGGTCACGCCACACATTTTTTAAACTAGATACCCAAAAGATGATTGTGGCCAAGTTTGGATTTATTTGGCCAAGTAGTTTCAGGGGAGAAGATTTTTGTAAAAGATAACTAAGAAAAATGGTTAAAAATTGACTATAAAGGGCAATAACTCCTAAAGGGGTCAACTGACCATTTCGGTAATGATGACTTATTTGTAAATCTTACTTTGCTGAACATAATTGCTGTTTACAGTTTATCTCTATCTATAATAATATTCAAGATAATAACCAAAAACAGCAAAATTTCCTCAAAATTACTAATTCAGGGGCAGCAACCCAACAACGGGTTGTCCGATTCGTCTGAAAATTTCAGGGCAGATAGATCTTGACCTGATAAACATTTTTACCCCATGTCAGATTTCCACTAAATGCTTTGGTTTTTGAGTTATAAGCCAAAAATTGCATTTTACCCCTATGTTTTATTTTTAGCCGTGGCGGCCATCTTGGTTGGTTGACCGGGTCACGCCACACATTTTTTAAACTAGATACCCCAAAGATGATTGTGGCCAAGATTGGATTAATTTGGCCAAGTAGTTTCAGAGGAGAAGATTTTTGTAAAAGATAACTAAGATTTACGAAAAATGGTTAAAAATTGACTGTAAAGGGCAATAACTCCTAAAGGGGTCAACTGACCATTTCGGTCATGTTGACTTATTTGTAAATCTTACTTTGCTGAACATAATTGCTGTTTACAGTTTATCTCTATCTATAATAATATTCAAGATAATAACCAAAAACAGCAAAATTTCCTCAAAATTACAAATTCAGGGGCAGCAACCCAACAACGGATTGTCTGATTCGTCTGAATATTTCAGGGCAGATAGATCTTGACCTGATAAACATTTTTATCCCATGTCAGATTTCCTCTAAATGCTTTGGTTTTTGAGTTATAAGCCAAAAACTGCATTTTACCCCTATGTTCTATTTTTAGCCGTGGCGGCCATCTTGGTTGGTTGACCGGGTCACGCCACACATTTTTTAAACTAGATACCCCAATGATGATTGTGGCCAAGTTTGGTTCAATTTGGCCAAGTAGTTTCAGAGGAGAAGATTTTTGTAAAAGTTAACAACGACGACGGACGACGGACGACGACGGACGCCGGACGCAAAGTGATGGGAAAAGCTCACTTGGCCCTTCGGGCCAGGTGAGCTAAAAAAAGGTTTACTAACATTCATAAAATCCAAATACTATTGTAAAAAGTAAAATCACAAAAAATACTGAACTTCAAGGAAAATTCTTTCGCAAAGTCCCTAATCTCATGGCAAGATCAAATGACAAACACATCAAATGAATGGACAACAACTGTCATATAAAATTTCCGGACTTTTTACAGGCATTTTTAAATGAAGAAAATATGTGTATGTACTACCACACAGTTTTTAAGTACTGTTTTTGATCTAATTTGATGTTTCTTGTTTTTTGACAAAACTCAGAAATGTATACGGTTATTATAACATTTACCATAAAATATTGAAGAAAAATAGATACAAGTAGGGTTATTTTTTTTCTCTATTTAATACAACTGTATTATCATAAATTATTGAGTTGTACTTCTTAAATATGTCATTGAACTGTGTTTTGCTTGACCCATATGCAGATGAGGGGCGACACTCTGCACGAGGAACGCTGATATGTCATTTATTATCGATCGATCGCATTTATGATTTGTCATTAATGCAAACAGTACGACGCATATGGTTAAGTATGCAAAACAAGTTATGTTTTTACGAGTCTTAATATTTAATATTAAAATATCAAAGCTAGAAGTGTAAACTGACTCACTTACAACCTCTTGAATTCGAACTTAACAAAATCCTAATGCAGGTCGCGTGTGGTGTGAGCAGACGATTCTTGAACGTTACATCCGGACATTGATTAACCGTGACATATTTGAAGATATGCATTCCCGAGGCTATTATGTTGGTCATTTGTTCCGCATTAACACTAATGGTGCAAGCTCATCAATCTTTATTAAGGTGATAAGACAACGCGCCATGATGAAGATAAATGATCATGTTTATGTGCAGATACAATTACCCCTAGCCGTCCAATGACAAATGTTTTCACGATGTATCAGCACCATTGCATAGTAACATTCCTAGTAACGTCTACATCTGGATTTCATCAATCCTCTGATGTTATATTGGAAATAAAAACAAAACAAACCAATAACGTACATCAAAAAATGGCTTTGAAATTTTATATGACCAGGGAAGTTATATAAGCTTAATATAAACTCTTTGATGTGGCTAAAATGTGGCTTTCACAACGATAAATATTGTGCATGAATCCCCTCCTCTAAACAAATATAAGAAAAAAATACCAGGTCGTCAAAAAATCTTGTATGATTAAAATGTCATATTTAATTTCTTCTTCTATATGAATAAGATGATTTTATTTTATAAAAGAATTAGTAATAAAAAGCATACAACCGTTCTGATTAACAAATGATGCCAATAAGAACCAAAATTTTGTAAAAAACAAAATGCAACTGATTACCAGATACTGGCCATGTACTGATACATTATGAGTATATAATGAGAGAAATATGAGATTACTTGAAGATGGAAATGACAGAAGATTTATAAAGAACAAATACACGTGGTTATTGTGGACAATTGATTTAATTCCAGGAAACTGTCATTATAAAGCATATGGCACAATAGAACAGACTCGATTGTGTATGGCTTTCTGAATTTAATTAGGAAAATTCATAAATATAACCAGTCCTAATGGCTTCGAGTGATAATAACAGGGCATTTTCCCTAATGTACCATCTTTATCACTGGAGACATTTTCTTTTAAGGACTAGAATGAAATTATAGCCTTGTCATCGTCGTAAAAACACAGAAATAAATCATTTCGACATGATCCGGTATTGTACAATCCTTGTAATTGTCTAACGCTGTGATTTATCACATATTTATCAGTTTTCCTCGCTTATTATTTCAGTTTTAATTAAGTTTATATTTATACCATACCCGCTTTGAAATCCTACACTAGAAATTTATGATAGATCGGTTTCGTTTATTAAATGGGTTTCGATCAATTTTTATATACAGATATTACATTTATCAAAATTTATTACTTTCAGTATGATAAATGTATTTTTACAATAAATGTTCATATGGATAGAAATAGGTTTTCCTCAACTGTTGATAACGCTTCCTCCCTTTAATGGTTCGTCAAAGAAATTAACGACAAAATCGCAAATATTTATTAAGTAGATGTTGAATATCTATATGTTTATCATGATTTTCCAGTTTATATAAAAATTATTAACATTTTAAAATCGTAAATCTTTTCCTTTCAGTTTGTAGAAAATGAAAGTGAAAAGAAATGTTTGTCAATTTCTATCATTGAAAACTATTTACGGCTAGTTACATGTAAGGGGTGGTATCGGAAATAACCATATTTGACGAGATGAATATTTAAAATCAATGGAGCCTGCAGTTTAAACAAAATTAAGTTGGCTACCCTTCTGGTGTCTCAGCTTACTATTTGTTTAAAGAAGTTTTGGTCTAGTCCAAGGTATTTTCCCTCTCAAGCTTCGGACTAAAGGTTTATTCAAGTTTCCATTCAGACAGAGAAAGTAGAAGCTGTAGTAGGTAGATATATAAAAGAGGGACGAAAGAAACCAGAGGGACAGTCAAACTCATAAATCGAAAATAATAACAATAACAATCCCGTTTGTTTCTGGTTACTATTTAATAGCGGTACGTGTCATTTCAAAAGAGACTGATTCCATGAAGAAAATCTAGTGTCCGTGCTAGAAACAGACTCTACTATAATGCTTTTGCTTTTAAAAAGGAGGAACCGCATTGTTTATCAGATATCCAAAATAATAGTTCTTCTGAACTTAAAATTCAGCTATAATTGTGTCGTATACCTCGGCAACTTTTGATATCAAAGTCATATGAAACGAGTGACCAGTGGAAAATAATGTTAATCAAATTCTTGAACCAATAAAATTGAGAATGGAAATGGGGAATGTTTCAAAGAGACAACAACCCGACCCAAAAAAAAACCAACAGAAGGTCACCAACAGGTCTTCAATGTAGCGAGAAATTTCCGCACCCGGAGTAATGCATACATATATTATAAAATTAATAAATTTTGTATAATTGTCAATTGTCATTGTTGTAGTGAAAAGATGGCAGCTAATAAATGGTCGTGTTTTGTGTTTAAAGATTGTCACCCGTTGCAAACAATTAACAAAGAATCATGGATATTCAGGTAAGCACGTGTATAACAGGAACAATGAGATATAGTTTAAATATCTTGATGACGGAGCGATATTTACGTTTGGTTTTCAATTCACACATGCGTATTGCAATCACCAGATTTTTTCGAGAAAGGGTCACGCTGCATAAGAAAAATATGTCGACTGAAAGCAAGCAATTAAAAAAAGTATTCTTCTAAATTTGGACAAATTATAGAATTTAGATTTTTAATTTGTGCGCCAGACGAAAGTTTCAACTACACCAGACTCACAAGAGGCGCCCTGATCTAAACATTCACTGTGTTGTATATCATTTTATGCTGGTATTACCTAATGTGAACAAAGGTATATAGAAAAACATATTAATATACATTACATTGCATTGTAGGTACATCAAATATGAAGTTAAAATCTTAAAGTACCGAAAAATCAGGAAAATTGTGCGTAACGCACGGATATAAGTATTTATGTCTGAAAGAGACAAATTTAGTTGTTTCAAATCATTCATCATTTAAAAATGGTAATTTTGCAAAAAAATATTATAGCAATCCATGTAACCCAAAAAGTACCGAGTAACATGCTCGTGATAGCATCGTCCTCCAGCAGTGGCATCGATTCGATCGTTGTCCACCTGTATATGGGATATACATTTTCCAACTCATTGGTATAATAGAGCTTACAGCGTCTACTCAGACATTGTAATACGTCACCAGTGGCAGTGTCTGACCAGAAAGTTGATGAAGCAGGATTATTAAAAAATTCTAGCCATTTCACTTTAAAATTTCATAAAAGATACTAGGTATAAAAAAGAAAATGTAGTATGATTGCCATGCAATAAGACAAATCTTCACAAGAAACCAAATGAAACATAAATTATCAACTAAAGGTCGATGACCTTGCTGATATTTATTCCATATCAACTTCACAAATAATAAATGATGGTCTTGAAGCATATATTCTAGGTACTGACGTTGTTTATCATCCTAATTAGGTATTGTAAAGTGTTCTTTTTATTATTTTTGTACATTTTTAACCTTTGCAGTTAAGTTCCCTTTTGGAAATATCCTTTTGACGTTGCTCGGTATTTATATACACTCATTGTGTTATTGTGCTATGGTCATGTTTTTATTCTTGTCTTTCATTATTGCTTTTGTGCTTTGTCTATATATAGTGTAAGGTGTCTATATATATATATGTCATTTGACTCTAATTTGTTGATATAGTTGTGGCTTATTATAATGATTTAGATTATAACACTGCTGTACCCCAGTTGACAATTCATACCTATTACATTGTTGTTTATATAATGAAACTTTATGCGACTGCATCTAATACAAGTAAGAGGTTTTACTAACTATAACTATCACTTATGATTTTGCCATTTCGGACATTCCGTTTTGAAATGACCTTGGAGTTCAGTATATTTTTATTACCTTATTTCAATGACACACCTCTTTAAAATATCATGATAATAACTATGATTAACATGAAACTTCGAGAGAAAAAAATTCGTATAAATGGCAGCCGGATTTCTCAAACCTAAAACATGAAGGCAAAGTTTTTATAGATATATAGATTTGAATACTTTTTGATCATTATTAATATTATTTTCCTTGGAATCAGGTATGCGTAATATTCTAGTTTCTCTCAAAATTTATGATGTCAATAAAATACTTTTGGGTCAAGTTTGTTTGCGTAAAATGTACCTCATAAGATTCCACCTTCCTCACTCACCTATGTTGTGTCTTCTATACTATTATTTGTCTGTTTGTCTTTTTATATTTAGCCATGGCTTTGTCAGTTTATTTTTAGCCATGGCTTTGTCAGTTTATTTTTAGCCATGGCTTTGTCAGTTTATTTTCTATCTATTAGTTTGACTCTCCCTCTGGTATCTTTCGTCCCTCTTTTTCACCTCCATCCTCATCTTTTTTTTTTTATTTTTAAAGTGAACTGAACATGTCTGTTTTTTGTGAAATCAAATGTTTTATTTATGTTTTGACTTGCAGTTTTGCGCTGATAATTTGTTAGGTTTTTCTGCTACATGACACCACACGAAAACTTAATAAGCATTTTACCAGACTTCATGTGAATTTCTAACTTTGTTTTCATAAACTACGTTTTAATTGACGAAGCATAAAAGCTTTTAATTTTCATCTTAAAAATGGATGAAAGGAATATGTCATATATAACCGCATGACCAGAAAGCTTATATCAGTTTGAATTTGATATCAGTGTCTCCAGTTTAGTTGATAAATCACTTTTACTGTAAGTATCAGTGAAACTAGTCTTAAATCATCATTTTTATGGGTAATTTCTATGCAATAGATCTCAGACTTTTGAACAAACATCTATTTTGTCATACAAAATTGGATTCTATATGGAAAAATTATACAGAAAATAGCGTATTATTGTTTTTGTTAGTAATTTCCATCCATAAGTAGTCTCAGAACACAATAAATCTCAGAGAACAGGATCCGATAATGACTACTGTTTTGTTTTTCAAATGATGGTAGAAATAATATTGATATTCTTACGTTGCCTAATTGACAAGTTAAAGCCGTGTAATATTTAACAATTGTCATTACGTTATTAGAAAGCTAGCATAATTGATATAAATGGTTCATAGGTCAACAACATTGATTTCTCTTTGGCAGCTGTTTTATAACGTATAATAAATCATTCGCCATAAAAGGGCATACAGTTTGATTTTGTTTTTGCAATTTCCTTAATTAATGCAAAGAAAAATTTAGCAATAGAGTTATAAAAAATTACAACAAAAAAATGTAACTTCAAGGTAGATTAGCTAAAGAGCCTGTGCCGCTCACCTTGGTCTATGTGCATATTAAACAAAGGACACATGGTGAAGGTAATGTGTTTGTAGATCTTACTATAAACATTCTTGCTACTTACAATTATTTCTATCTATAATGAACTTGACCCATTAGTTACAGAGGAAAATATTTTGTTAAAATTTACAAATATTTACAAAATTTATGAAAATTGTTAAAAATTGACTATAAAGGGCAGTAACTCATTAAGGGATCAACTGACCATTTTGGTAATTCTGACTTATTTGTAGATCTTACTTTTCTGAACATTATTGCCGTTCACATTTTATCTCTATCTATGATAATATTCAAGATAATAACCAAAAATGGCTAATTTCCTTAAAAAATACCAATATTCTGGGTCAGCAATCCAACAAACAGTTGTCCGATTCATCTGAAAATTTCAGGGCAGATAGATCTTGACTTGATAAACAATTTAACCACTGCCCAATTTGCTCTAAATGCTTTTGTTTCAGAGTTATAAGCCAAAATCTACATTTTACCCCTATGTTCTATTTTTTATCCATGGCGGCCATTTGAAAATTTCAGGTCAGATTGATCTTGATCTGATGAACAGTTTATCCCATGTCAGATTTGCTCTAAATGCTTTGGTTTCAGAGATATAATCCAAAATCTACATTTTATCCCAATGTTCTATCTTCTGCCATGGTGGCCATCTTGTTTGGTTGGCCGAGTCATCGGACACATTTTTTAAACTAGATACCCCAATGATGATTGTGGCTAAGTTTGGTAAAAGTTAACGACGACGGACGACTTTCAAATTTGTTTGTGAATATCACACACGGATGCTTACTACAACAATGCGTTTCAACAGTTATGATGTTTTGGTGGATACATGAATATATGAGATATATATGTTTGTTGTGTAACAGGTATTACAAAAATATAGGAGATAGTACAACACACTACCAACACCAAGCTCCTTAAAAAAAGGCACACAAAGACATAGGTTTATAACCAATGATGTACAGTCATATCATATCATAAAAAAAGTAAAATGCATACAGATTTTTCTAACTTAGCCCACACAGACTTAACATGTTACAGCTAATCTAAACACAGAACTCTGTCTTTACAACCGTGCGTGATCGTCAGTTCTGAAAAATAAAATAGAAAGTGTTGCAACCAGCTTATTATTTTAAAAAAGTTTTCTTAAATCCCATAACGTCTATATACAAAATAACAGTCATCTTCAAACCCTTAGATACGCGAATAGAAGCAGCCTATCATCAAACTATAAACCAAGCACCGTAAACACAGAGTAGATCTAATAAGCTGTTTTGAGGAATTAGAAACTAGCAGCCGACAACTTATGTACCTTTATATACCTATCTTATGAAGGTCTGTGTAATCGTTTTTCATGCAAGCACATTTCTTTTTTTTCTTGTTTTATCGAGGTAAAAAAGGTAAAATCACACAAATACTGAATTACAAGGAAAATGTAAAACCGAAAATCCCTAATCAAATGGCGAAATCAAAAGCTCAAACACATCAAATAAATGGACAAAATCTGTTATATTCAGAATTTGGTACAGGCATAAAACCTAGTTATATATATATATATATATGTTCCGGACCATATGAGTAGTGGACCATACGCGTATGGTCATGACCATATGGGTATATACTCATATGATCCGACCATACGCGTATGGTCGGGGTAATCAACACGTATACTTTTAAACTCTTCATTAGGTGTGACCCTTCTGGTTGTTACTAAAATGTCATTTTATTATATATTAAAAAAAACCAGTTTCACACAGTTAATATGACTTACTATTTGTAATTACAATTATAAGATGTCAAAATCAAATGAACATATTGTAAAAATGAATTTTATTGTTTAAAGTAGGTGACATCACCGGCAAGGATCATGATATTTTTTAAAGATCATGATATTTATTAAAAAGTAAAATATTAAAAGTGTACGTACTATGTTTACTTATTTTTTTCTATTCTTTATTTCTATACTTCTATTTTAATCTTAATTATAAGACCGGTAAAATAGCATTTAAGAGCCACGAAATAGCTACTTCCTTTATTAAATTTGATCTGTGATATTCATTTTACAATATTGAAATTCTACACGATCTAGAGTTTCTTAAAAACACCGTAGACACATCGGAATTGTCCGAGTCGATATCACTGCACGCAGCCAAAACAAGCAATCCGCGCAGAAAAGCTACATGTATGGTACCGTGTGAATGTCATTCTAAGTATACAACAGCATACACGAATACAATTAGCGATGAAAACTAAGATCACCTGACTGTGCCATTAATATTTGATGTTTATGTAGCTTTTGAAATGTAAAATTAATACGTATTATTTCTATGACTTCTATTGTATATTTGAAAAAATACCTATATGTTCCAAATACTCATATGGTCCGGCCCGTTAATAACCAAACGAGTATAATACTCATATGGTCGGACCATACGCGTACGGTCGGACCATACGCGTATGGCCGGTTTGGACCATATGCGTATACTCATTATATTATTGATTTAATTGAAAAGAAACAGTCGATTTCAATAACCGATTGCGAACCTATATTCTTTTATCTAAGATGACAACTTCCAATATTTAAAAATACAATGTTGTTTGCGGGTTAAGCAGCTTCTGGGTTATATCAACCACCAACCCCTATCCAGATCGTTATGCCTTACCATCATTAAAGTGATATTATTTGAAAAGAACATCGTTCTTATCGAAAGCAAAGAAGTCGTAAATAGAAAAAGTAAAACACTATAATACTATATGTGTATGTGTAAGAAAACAAAGTCCTTTAAAAAAAATAATTGTGGAAACAAAATACTGACTTGCCATTTTCGAACCTTCCATCACTATAATATAGGGATTGTAATATTTTATCCCGATTTGTCCTAAAATATCACCCAGAGGACATTCAGAAAAACATCTTTAGACTTTTAAAGTGATTATAAGATTGTTTTATAGTCGATGCTTGATTTACTTTACATCAAAATGAATGCGTCACTTAGTAACAGGGTATGGTAAAGGAGTTGTTCTCTGACCTCACTTCAAAAAGTCGTTTGATATACCATTTTGTAAATATTATCCGAAATATAACTCATCAGTCACATCAAAGGAATACCTTTGACAGGTAAAACCATAAGTAAATATACTTAACACATTTTATATTGTAAAAGTCATGGTGATGATCTCACCCCATATTGTTATATTGACAGTTCTGTCAATTTTCCTCATTGATTTCAGCTTTAGTTTGACAGGCCGGAGCAGATACTTAATTTATTATATCTATCATGACAAGGAATCATTACATTTTATTAAGTCTATACAGATAATAGTATTCTAGTCATAAATAATTCCTCTTTGTCATATTAACTTGTCTAGAAACAATGTAAAACATACAAAAGCCTCTTCCAGAAACTTAATTCAGATGCACAGTTTTCTATTGTTGTTGTCGTACCATGCATACAATAAAGATCATTTGGGAAATAAACCAAAAACTCAATTTTAGACAAACAAAATATAAGTCTTAAGACCAAAGTCAGATAAATTCAATTTTATGGATGATATCTAAAACAAGTATGAGAAGAAAAAAATGTACTATAAAATGGACATTAATCGGGTTGAATATATTTATTTACAATATAACAACGATAAATTAATTAATTAATTTCTGTTAAGCGGTGTATTAGATTATACAATTTAGATTGAAAAACGTCCGCGTTTGTCATCATGCACCAGCCGCAATTATAAAGAGCTGCAATTAATCCTCGATGATTAGCTATTATATTTGGTAAATCTCATGCAACTTTTACATAAATCAACTCTGCAGATAAAACTACCAACGATTTTATTTGACAGATAATGTTTATTTATGCAACTTTTACTGACCTTACGGAAATTCTCGTCTGTCTTAGGACGCAGGAAATGACGTTGATAAACGCTGCCATTCTTATACTGTCATGAAAGCTGTTAATTTTCAACAACATTTTCATGTTCTGAACCATTTGCAAGTAAAATATAATTATGACTCAAAAGTTCAACCTTAAGTTCTTTGTTTTCTGTATTCCTAACACGTTTTTGTTACAAATATGAATTATTGTTGCATTTTGATAAATGTTCAACTGTCGAGATACGAATTTTCTTATTATTTTGTGAATTATGAACCATGACACCAACTAATTTATTTCAAAAGAAGTGAAACAAGGCAGAACAAGACGATATAAATAAAATGTAAACAGAAATGTTGAATCCTGTATACATATCTAAAAGTCTAAAAGTATATTCGTACTGAAATAATTATATCTTATAATAATCTTTTGTATTTGTATATTTAAAAACAACTGTGACTGATAATACTGCGTTTTTGGAAGAACTGCGACTAGCATTTAGATTTAACATTGAAATTTCAATATATACGACCTGTATTTGGTTCTTTACAAAAGTGAAGATGAGATATGTAAATAAAAACTCACCAAACAAACCAAGCGTATAATTGTGTACGACTGTCACGTTTTTTGTTGCAAAAGACTAACTAGTGACGATGAAAACTGTTTAATTATTTAATTATAAAGACCAAAGTTGCTGATTCTTTTGAGACAAGAATGATTGCATAATATTTTAATGTTCCTTCTTGAAACCAGGTTCAACCCGCCATATCCTAAATGTCCTACACCGAGTCAGGAATATGATAGCTGTTATCTAATAGTGCGTTTTTACAAATGTTGCATTGTTGTTGGGTTGTTTTTTTGCACTATTGTGTTGTTTTTTCCGTTGCTTTCCCCTTATAGTTGATAAGTTTCTCTCGGTTTAGTTTGTAACCCGGATTTGTTTTCTATTTATCAAATTATGTCTTTTGAACAGCGGTTTACTACTGTTGCTTTTTTTTCAAATATATCCCTTATCGACAATTCGACAGAATATTCTATGACAGACGGGTCATTTTTGATTTCTTGCGGTAAACTTTCCATTTGTTAATGACAGCAAATCCGAACTGACAAGGCATAGTTTGCTTCCACATGACAGATGTTATCAAATGTCATACAGAGTTTCTTCTTATTGTGAATGGTGATTCCTAAAATCATAAATATTATATTATAACTAAAAAAATACTTATACAAGACATGAGTGAAAACGACTAATATTGGCATTTCACAAAATCTGCGGTTATCGTAAAAAAATGTTTGATCGTTACTGTGTGTCAGTTTAGTCATATAGAGACATCCTAACACTACCATATATGCTATAAATCTTCTACTGTCCATGGCATCTCGCATAATTCTATGTTTTGTATTGTTATTTACCTTGTCATATATTATTGCATGTGACGTTGAAATTGTATGGCTGATTATTTGTGCATAGCAAAAGATGTTTTAAAGCTGTCGACACACCTGATCACATTTAAGGTCATGCGGTTCCTGTGTTATAGGTTGCCATTTGTAAATAAAGTTGTTTCACAAAGCACGCCTTTTTTTTAATATTCAGACATTTTGTTTTTGTTAAATACTGGTTCCCAGATACAAAACATAGAGAAACTTTGGAAATGTTAACAGTATTAATACAAATGATAGTAACAAACGATAGAAGTGTATATTAACTTTCCATTCTAGAATATATTTTTTTTAGCAAAAAAAAGGTGAGACAGTTTTAGCCGTAAAGGAAGTTGCTATGGAAAACTGCATTGTCTATATTTTCAAAAGTGCAACCGGCAAATGACTGAAATTTTCAGACTGAAACTTCATATTTTTAACGAAAGTACAAAAAGACGTGGCTGCTAAGTCTATACAATACAACACTTTTCATTTTAAAGCCTAACAATATAAATGTATAAAACTTGTCAAATACACCAGTTTTATCTGATTAAATTTCAATTTAAAGTTGAAAAATTAAACTAATTTAAAACATCAAATTAAACTAGTTGTTGTTTATGATTCACATTAACCGCTGTTACCACAGAAAATTACGTTTCTGTCAATCAATCAAAACGAGGCTAAATTGATGTAACGTAGTGAATACTACAATACAGCTGATTGATCCCGATAATGGAGTTCCAAGGGACATTTCTTCCAGTATCTAAATTGAATCAGTCCGGTCTCTGACTTTGTAGATGGGAATTTTGATCTTTAGGGCAAATTCGTGTCAATTTTTACGTCGATTCCACGATTTGGTGTCCAGTTTATTAAAATGATTTATGTGTATAGCTATAGCCGAAACCATTCGATTTCTGCCTGATCACATTTGTTTAACTCTTCCAGACTTATTATTGACTGATGCACTTAATCATTCTGATCAGAACATACACCATCATGTGTCAATCTTTCTCTACAGAACGGTGCTTAGGAATTGTAGAAAATACATCAAAATTGTAATTTCATTTCGTTTTACCACAACACACACATCATTTCATTTATTTCCTGGGACATATATCAAGTGTTAACTACAGACCTTAGTTTTGACACTGTATATAATTAAATAAATGATATCATCCGTTTACATTTTAAATGAAAATATACTCTAAAATCAAAGCATGTCTATGACCTTTTTTTACGTGCAATGCACATACAATTCTAGTATATACCCAATTATATATAAAAATAACAACATGTAATGCCCAAACCCTTATATTCTTAACATGTAATGACCTTTGCGACACTAAACAAAATATCACTTGATTGCACTGTTTTCATGTGTCCATCCTGCAAATGCACACTATACGAAAATGAATTAATAACGGTCGGAGAGAGTAGTAGATTAAACCTAATCTTTGATGGAAGCATTTATATTTTAACGATTTCTTTAGAAAGCACTGTTCCTAGCAGACGTGAAAACCTAAAACTTGCTGCTTAAGGATTTATTTAAGTGTTAAGAAATTCCACACCAGGTCCTCCACCTTTGTAAAGATTTTCAAACACAATTTAGAAATTTTGTAAGATTTTGTTAATAGAAAGAAATATTACAGTAACGTCTGTGTTTAAAGTTAACATTTTTTATTTCAAGTTCAAATATTTTTTTTTAAGTTCAAATATCGAAAAATACGATCCTTTCACTTGATTCACAAAATGGCATACCCTCTTTAATAAACTTTTAATCTGGTGTATTGCCTGATTATGTCCAATAACTTGGATTTTACTTTAGAAGCAACATGTTTCGTTCTATTTTAACTTTGTCTTAGGGTGGTCATTTTTTTTTAATTACAACATAAAAGTTGCATAGAAATTTCTGTAAAATCATGAGAACGATAACTTCCCGTAAATGACATATAGACATTTTTGTTTGTTTGGATCTAACTACAATGCACATGTACTAGCCAATAAAATACAAAAATATGTAGGGTTTTTTCAAGTGTAATGGCAAATATACTAAGCACAAAATATAATGGTGTTTGAGACAAAAACAAAAAGCTATATTATGCATTTGAATCAATAAGGTATGCAGTGAGTAACGTGCTAACAATCTAAACACGTATAACATAAACATGTTGTTAAACAAATCACTTAAAGAACAAGCATATCTAGACTGTAAGCACTTTTCAAAAGATGTTGAGGTGGTGAACATGTTTAGCTAATATACATGTTACAAATTCATCAGCATTAAAAGAGAGCCAGAAGGGATTTTTGAAATCATAATT
This sequence comes from Mytilus trossulus, assembly GCF_036588685.1. Lineage (NCBI taxonomy): Eukaryota > Metazoa > Mollusca > Bivalvia > Mytilida > Mytilidae > Mytilus > Mytilus trossulus. Next base: position 74,586,886 of record NC_086379.1, read on the forward strand.
CGACATATAATAACACAGTCGACCATCCCGTGGCAAAAAAAAAGAAAAAAACGACAAACAGACAAACCACAGTATATTTGACACACTATAAGAAACTAAAGACTGAGGAACACGATTCTTACCAAAAAACCCTGTTTCTCTCAATCTATTTTTGACTTTTTAACACCGGTATACTACTGTCGCCTTTTTTAGTTTGAGGTTTTTGCATTTTACATTACTTATGAAATGTGATATTCGCCTAATATTTGATTTTTTTTATTAACGACTGAGGAGAAGCGATATCCGAAAAAATAAAATTAATCGAGAATAACGCTGATACCAATTTGTACTTTCCACTTTACAAAAGGAATCATAATGTTTTGGTATTTGTACCTCAGAGAATATGAAAACAAGTGCTTTAAAAATAAATTGGAATTCTTTCAGTACACACATGTAGACTTTAAAAAAAAAAAAAAAATGAATCGTGTGAGTTGTGAACCTTATTTTTTTCATGCTATTGAATAAAGTGGACAAAGGGCACAAATTAAGTTTCTTTTTCGCTCAGTTCAATGTTTCAGTGTATTCAATGATAATGATACCAATATGAGTAGATATACAATATATGAAACTAAACGTTGATTTAATATGCAAGTGATTCAAGCAAGAACAAATACTCTGAAGATTATAGCTTAATGCCTGATATGGGTACAAGCATTTAGTAGGATTCTGTTTATTAATGGAAGAATGTGACATTATGAATGACAAGGCACTTAAAGTCGTCATCAATCTGATGAAAATTTAATCAAGTTCCATTCTTTACAGCTATAGGGACAATATTTATAGAAATCAATCATCACAGTCCTATTGGACAGAATTTCATAAGGTCCGGAAAATTGTCTTCCAACACAAAACGTAATTGATCATTTCTGGCAAGTAAACAATGAAAGTTATGACACGTTAATTCTTACATGATTTATAAGGGTTAGAATGAAGTAATTATATTGAGTTTGGGATTCATAGTTAGAAACTTGAGGGATTTTTCTTTAGACTTCTATAAATCTCCATGTAGTGTTTTGAAAAATTGTCTCTAGATAAGAATTTCAGGATTATGTCAGTGAATGGTGTCCGACTTATCTATTTGTAGTATGTTTTCATCTGTATGATAATCAACTATGTTAACTTTGATTTTGATAATGCAGTTAAAAAAAAACAAATAAAAAGTGAAAATTGAAAATTGAAAGTACAAAAGTTATAGCAGCACGTGGATATTTCTGGGTTTTTTTCTTAATTTGTGCACATGTCATCTTCATCACTGAATACTTTTGAACCATATAGATGTTGATTTTATTCTACTTATGTATATTTCGAAAGTTATTAAATTTAAACGTTATTTTATCTTAGTTCCGTTTGTCACCACAAATGATGATTAATTTTGTTTGATTGTAAAAGCTGTTTTGATAAACCGGAAATCAACAATTCATATTAGATATGAAAATAATGTAATCTAAGCTAGATTGTACAAATTAACACTCACCCAGGATATCACTGCTGATAAGATAGAGGCAAAAGATACAAAAAGAACATTCAAATTTTTAAATACAAAATAAACTGTATTCCATAACGGTTAACCAACTCGTGATTGTGTGGAATAATTATAATACACCATACGAAAGTTGCGCGTTTTTTTCTCTCCAAAAGACTCGACAAGCATTCAGAATCCAAATAATAGAAACAGAAAATCATTTATTAACTTGAAAACCCCCAATCCAAAAGACTTGTGCCAAATATGTCGATGACTATCATGTGGATGGTACTCAAAACCTCAAACACATCAACGAAATGGATAACAACTGTCATATTCCGAACTTGAGTAAACCAGCAGAAAATTAAATATCATAGATATATGACACAAAGAAGTGCTGACTACATGGCTGGAGCTACATTCAAAGACGAAACGTTTACCTGTAAAAGCATCAATCTAGTAAAAGTTGCTTTAACTGCTAAGCAATGAAAATGCAAGCTTATATTTTTGTTAGCCAGACGCAATCACTCTATTCAAGTCTCATCATTGGTTAAACGAAACAGTTAAAAGGCCAAACTATCAACAAAGCTGAAGACCATTGACAACCCAAACTAAAAAAAAAGTGGCGCTAAATGTAGCTAAGTCCTCTATACCTCAGAGTAAAACACTAGATTATCGTATTACACTTTTTATTATTGTCTTTGAAATACTATTTCCAAGACAGTAATGCGAACTTATGTTTTATTTGATAAATCTTTTATGTTTCTGTGTACCTCAATTGAATCATAGAAAATGCATCTTCAACATTTTAAATGATTTGCACTTATGAAAATTACTTGTGAACTATCTATCTTCTCTATTTTTATCTCTTTCAAAAGATGCATCATATCTCGTTGGTTCTTATTATTATTATAGTGAACATAAGTATATATTCTATGCATATATTTGCATACTATTAAAGTCATACAGATGTTTTATATAATGGTAAATGTTTATAGTAGAAATGCGTCTCATTGTAACAATAATCTAACTATAACATTTCCTTTCTCAATTTTATAACGCGTTTATAAAATTGAGAATGGAAAAGGGGAATGTGTCAAAGAGACGACAACCCGACCATAGAAAAAACAACAGCAGAAGGTCACCAACAGGTCTTCAATGCAGCGGGAAACTCCCGCACCCGTAGGCGTTCTTCAGCTGGCCCCTAAACAAATATATACTAGTTCAGTGATATATGCATGGTCTTATGAATGTGCTGTATGAAGGAATTGTGGTAATAATACGCTTATGGTATCATATCGTCATAGCAATACATTTGTCTAAGTGCTAAACCTTTTGTATATTTTCTTCTGTGATATCTGTTTCTCCTCCCGTGTAAATTGCGAACTTTTTCTCTGTTATATTCATGAGGAGACAAAAACTGTCAAAAAATGAATCCTCGGCAGTTGAAGAGGGACGAAAGATACCAGAGGAACAGTCAAACTCATAAATCGAAAATAAACTGACAACGCCATGGGTAAAAATGAAAAAGACAAACAGACAACCAATAGTACACATGACACATCATAGAAAAGTATAGAATAAGCAAAACGAACCCCACCAAAAACAAGGGTTGATCTCAGGTGCTCCGTAAGGGCAAGCAGATTCTGCTCCACATGTGGCAACCGTAGTTGTCGACTGTTGTGTCTTACAAGTTTTCGTTTTGTATAATTGTATGCTGCATGCGCTTCAGAAGTTTTTTTGTTTTATATGTGTGTCTTTTGGTTGCTGTCTCGCTGACGTGTACCCTTCATCTCCTGTTTTTGGTATAAAACCACTAATGCATAGTCCCGTTGCTTTCTATGTTAAATTCTGCAGTTTCAAGTATTCATGGCAACTTTGTCTTCAATTCAAATAAAATGGCAGTTATTTCATGCCAAAACTGTACCTTATCCTGACTTGTGCTGAAGAATCAACATACCTTTAATTGCATATTAGAGCATACTGGTTCCCCGAAGTTTGATAGTACAAAAACAGCAAATTCTGGTCTGAACAGCAGGCCAAATGTGCCCTCTTATTAAAATTTCACATACTCCTTTATTATTCAACTAAAAATTTCAACAAGGGTTCTGCAGTGATCCCAAGTCCCGAAGCTTTCATTGGATACAAACTACCCAAATATTCCCACTATTGACAAAGATACAGATATTTTGTTTAAAGTATGTACTACTTTCTTGTATGTTCTTTTAGACCGGCCCTGATATAGTGGTTCTATACCTTATACACCTTGATTAATAAACAGGAAATAGTTTTCACTATCCTGAAGGAACCACATTAGGCCTTTAGTGATACTTGATCCTAAATAACATGTTTTGGTAAGTTGGAGAATGTTGTGTAGATAGAGAATTTTTCTTCTTGGCCTGTACAATAAGTTAAAAATATTGTATACTCGGAGGAGTTATCTGTTCATTGTTGATATCTGTTCGTTGGCCTTTAGATATATTTGGTTATTTGGTTTGATAGGTTGCTTCATACTTAACTTATGACCAAACATCTCTCCT